>NC_135532.1:106998661-107623661 GCF_045843805.1 Urocitellus parryii
GTGGTATTACCACGACATTGTGACTCCATTCTAAGGCTGATATGACATCAGCAACAGAAGATAATATAACAGGCAGATGTGAGAAGGACCTGGTCCTCCATCTCACCTGAGCCATTTGTTCTACAGGACTCAGGCATCCAGCACAGCTAAGGTCCTGTGTATCAAGGGTGATTTATTTTTCCTCTGTCTGAACTTGATCTTCATTTTAGCAGATCTTTAAAGGCAAAAGACACTGTGTGTTCCATTAAGGATATGCAGGAGAATCCCAGGCCCACAGAGTTGTTTTTTGGCTTAACAGTTTTTTTCTTTTTCTTTTTGGATTTTGCATTATCTTTATCAGGCATCAGCTGTGAGGTGTGTGTGTGTGCAGCTTCTTTATCCTGAGACCTCATCAGGGAGCAAATGGCCTGGGAAGGCGAGCAGGGAAGGGCTGAGTCAGCAAGGACCACAATCAGAGCAGGCGTGTTAGAGGGTTGGGAGTGGGGTGGGGTGTGTGTGCTGAAATCAGCAGAAAGGGTGGTTTAAAATTAAAGGTGATACATTTCTAAAAATGGCACATTTACCTTAAAAATCAGTGCATTAGAAAACAATACCAAGGGTCTGGGGTGGTGGCTCAGTGGTAGAGCGCTTGCTTAGCACGTGTGAGGCATTGGGTTTGATCTTCAGGACCACATAAAAATAAATAAAACAAAGGTATTGTGTCCATCTACAACTTATGTGTGTGTGTGTGTGTGTGTGTACACAATATATATAAAACATGTATTTTTAAAAATACCAAAATTCCTTTTATCATCCTACCTCAGACTTTTTACTCCAAGAAGAAATTCATACCATCAAGGGCAGATGGTGTAGAAGAGGAAAAGAAGCAGCCTATTTACAGCATTTCTGACACTGAACATAACTTTACTCATTTGGCTCTGAAAGCAAACTCTACAGTAGATATCACAAATCCCTGTCTCAGTGATACAAAAAAAAAAAATATGCTCAGAGGAATGAACTTGATCAAGGTCTCTATACAGGAAATGGCAGGAATGAGATTCATTCCTAGATCTAACTGTACAACATTATACTCTTCCTTGCATCACCTTAGAGGTGGTTAGGGTTTAAGCTGAAGATGGGAAGCTCTGAAAGTGGATCTTCGAGATGGATACCATGTGAGAAGTTTTTAGAGAGGTGGAAAATGTGGTGTTTGGATATTTGCTCTTCTCCTAAAAATAGATTTAAGCAAGCGTACATTCAGCAGAGTGCTGATAAATCATTTCTAGAAGGAAAAAAAAATTCCACATGTCCTAATTCCTAGCATTTCCAATTTCTGTGGTGTAAATACTAATACCAAAGCCCATTTCGTGCTGCCAATGATTTAACAACAATCTGGCTGGCAAAATTTCTGTAAATACTCCCAGCTTTTAAGAGCTCTGAGAATCCTGTTCTTGCCCTCCATTGTACTCATTTCACTGTGTTAACTCATCAAGTAGTTCCTGTTCTTGGGCATACACCTACAGAAGATCAGTGAATGTGACACCATGAGGTGCCACCAAGATTTTCCTCTGGGAAGGCCTTGTTGCTTCTGCTGCTAGGAGTGAGATCCACCCTCAGGGAGTGCCAGGACTGTAGAGCCACCTCAACCAAGGCCATACCCCTTTCAGAGTGGCCATACCCAAAGACAGGACATTTGGGGTTTTTCAGCTCCAGAGCTTCCCAAGGAGCCAGCGAGATTCCTTGGCTGGCATGACAGCCCAGCTCCTTCTGACCCCCAGGCTTGCTGCTTCTGCTATCCATAGGTATGATGATTTCAAGGGCACTTAGTAAGAATTCTGCCCACTAAACTAAACTCCATGTCAGGATGATGCTTTTGAGGAACCCAACAGCACACAGTCCAAAGGAAAGTGATGAACATCTCACTGTGTAGCACATTCTTGTTCTGCACACTAGCCTGGGCCAGAACTTAATCCATCAGTGCCCAGGGAGCCTTGTGACCAGAGACCGACCTGAGAGGGGAAGCAGAGACCTCCTAACTCAGGACAAGCTTAAATAGCATCCAGAGACAGCCTGGTTACCAGCCCTGTGCTCCAACTCCTCCTGGCCCTTGTGGGTCCTCCCTGGGGCCGCACAAGCTAGGCGCTTCTTACTGACCAGAGAAGGGGAAATGCAGTCGGGTGAAACATTATATAACCACTGGCTGGAGACCAGCCATGATAAAAGTGCACTCCTGCCATAGTTTAATATTTTAGAAGGAACAAATCAAAGGCAAAAGAATAGAAAGATCCATTTTAAGTTTTATCTACTCAGGCTTAAAATCGAATGGAAAATCTCTCTCCCTCCCACTCCTTCTCTGTTTTCTTTCTGGTACTCAGCTCCCTCTTCTCTCTTTCCCTTCCTGTTTTTCATCTCTTCCTGCTTCCCTCCCTCGCTACCCAATTATTTGAAGATGAGACTTGTGGCAGTTCAGCTTCTGAGTAGTAAGCAACCATACGAGAGCCCACGTATTCACCCTCAGGAGAAGCCCTTGATAGATATAGGTACAAAAGAGCCTATCATTAAGGCAGGTAGAGCAGCAGTGAGAAGTAGCCCCCAAGAAGCAGAGGAGTATACACACCTATTCACATCATCTGTCATCTATCAAGGTCCATGAAGTACCTACCTTGTGCCAGCACCCTGGAACAGAAGGTGAGCACTACCCAGAGGCAGCCCCTCCCCTCCTGGAGCCTGCAGCTAGTGAGGAGACAGACACTGCTCGAGGGGTCCTAGACAGAAACATGCAACTCAGCTAAGACACAATGGAGGATGACAGGGGAGACTAGACTGTGGATCTACAACACACAGTCACTGGACATAGGAGTGCAGTAGTGCGGGGTCACTGAAAGTAAGGACAAGTGTTCCCATACCACGAATCAGTCCCAAAGAACATCCCTATGATAGAGCAAGACCTCATGCGCACTCTGGTGCTGTGAGACTCAGAATATTGCATTGAAGATTTAAAAAAAACAGGGAGATTTTTAAAGAAGGATATTGCTATGGTGTTCATGTGTCCCCTAAAGTTTAAGTGTCAGGAACTTAATTCCTAAGGCAACAGTGTTGAGAGGTGAGACCTTCAAGAGGTGATTAGGTCATGCTCTGCTCTACTAGTATGGATCAACTGTTATCCCAGGTGTGGGTTAGTTATCATGGGAATGGATTGGTTATCATGAGAGTGGGTCCCTGCTAAAAAGATGTGCTTACTTCCTTTCCTCACTCCCTGCTCTCACCACGTGGTGCCTTCCACCATGTTATGATACAACACAACAAGAAGGTGCTCATCCGATGCTCACCCAGTCTGTACTACTCCATTATGGACATTTGGGCATTATGGGGTGCCCCAAGTGAACTAAGAGGTTATCAAAATTAGTAAAATAAAAATATGATTCTAATAAAGATATGACATTGGTCTCTTAGGCGAGGTGTCCTTATTCTAGGGAGTGGAGATGATTTGGATGGGGAAAGAAATTACTTGAAACTTTTTTTTTTTGCATTTCATTTGTATCCTTTTAAAAAATATTTGCTTTACAATGTATTTTATATATTGATATGTAGTATTTGCACCTAATTTGTAAATAATTAGGCATGTATTATGTACATATGCCCACAGACACTTTACTGACTGGGGTGGGCTATGGTTTGGCAGTGGTTGATATTCCCCAAGGGTCCACTGTGATAAAAGCAGTCCCCGGGGTGGTGCTATTGGGAAGTGGTAGATTCTGAGTTGAGTGGGACTTGGTGCAAGGTCCTTAGGTCACTGGGGAATGAGGAAGTTCTCATGTGACCCACTTGAGTTATTGGAGAGGACAGTTATAAAAGGAGCAAACCTGGCTCCACCCATCCTTTTCCTTTGTGTTCCTGTTCATGATGTGACCATTTGTTCCTAAATACATCCTCACCATGACGTGCCACTGTCTGATGCCCTCATCACAAACCAAACCAATAGGGATGCCCAATTTTGGACTTCAAATCTCTACAAGTAGGAACTAAATAAACCTTTCCTTTTTATAAGTTATCTGCCTCAGGTATTTACATATAGTAATACAAAACTGACTGATCCAGGGTACAGAATTAAGAGTTTGGAAAACAGTGTTTTAACTGCTAAGTTGGCTAGTGCTTAATAGTAATAGTTAATATTTAATAAGAGCTTATTCCATGTCTGGCATATAAACCTTCACATGAATCATTCCATTTAGACCTCATAATAACTCATTGAAGTAGGTTCTACTATTACCTCCTTTGAAGAAAAAAAAGACATCCGTAGCTATAGGACAGACTTGTGATTTGAATGCAGCATTCTGAGAGCAGAATGGGGATCTAACCACAATATTATGCCACTTCATGTATGCCAGTTCCCACCATACGTGTTGATCCTTAGAAGAATAATATTTTGGTATTTTGGAAAGATTATGCAGGAGGGACACTTTATTCTGGGGTAATATGTAATAAATACAGAACTTATTAATAAATACAGAAAATGGAATCAAGTAACAAGGTATATGCCACACTTTCTAAAGATCCACCTCTTGGACAACTCTATGATCCTAAGTGGGCCCAGGAGGCAGGCAGAACAGCGCCACAGTCTCCAGCCACCCACTCCTCTTCAAAGAGCTGTGGAACCAGTGCTGTGAGGCCTCAGCAGATGGCATCTCCTTGGCACCATGAGGCACTGGTCCTTAGAGAGCTCTGCTACTCTGACTCCCCTGGTTCCTGCACCTCATGTCTGAGCTACCACTTTAAGCCCCTCTGGAGGTAGGCAGATGGATGGACAGATGGATAAAGCCCTGAGTTTCTGCACATGGTCAAACTGCAAAAGCCTAAGAGCCACCAGCAAGTTCTTCATATTTTAAGATGTTCCAAGATCAGGCAATAGTGAGAAAGCAGGGTCATCGGGAGAGGTAGAACATCCCAGTTTTCTCTTCCCAAGGCAATCTGGGATATTCTGTGGGGTCTAAAGACAAAAAGTCTTCCTGAAAAGCCATTCCCTTTACTGCCACAGCCCCTCTCTCCCTGACCACATTGAGTTTGTTGGAAAGAGCATCAGCCTGAGGTTCCAGCCCAATTCATGCACATTCACAAGATTCCTTCCTTTCCCAGCCACAGCGAATGTGAGAGACATTTGTGTGTTTGAATCACACAGCAAATCAAGAGACCATTGTCACCAACAGCCTTTACATTGTTTTAAGTCACTAGTTTTGTTTTGTTTTCAAGAAATAAAATCAGACAGTTGTTTAGAATAAAATCCCCCCTGAAAAATATTTCAGGCCTCAGAACATGAGTCCTGAGGATGAGTTGTGAAGAAGGAGAAGGAAGATGAGAAGATGGGAGCAGAGAGTCCTCTACCCAGAGGTCAGATGAATTTCTGCATCGCCTACCCTCTCAGCACGCCAGCTAGCATTACAGGTGGGAGGGGCTTCCCCTAAACTCTCCTCATTTTATATTTGGTGAGGGAACACTGCAAGAGTTGACCTCTCCCTTCTTTACCTTTATCTATTACAACAACAAATGTTTTCCTAAAGTCTGTAGAGATAAAATGATCTTGGAATATTGATACATAAGATAGGAAAATAATAATAATAATAATAATAATAATAATAATAATAATAATAGACTTCCAGGTTACAGGAACCTGATGTTATGTCATTGTACCATCTGCTTTGAAAGTCTTTCCTTCCAGATCTCTGTGTGGCTCACACTGACCTGCATGTGGCTGTTTGTTCCAGCTCTGTCCACCTGGGAAGGCCATCTCTACAGGACATATCTCAATACTCTTTGCTTCATCTTCCCATGTTGCTAACTCTGCTCCGGTAGCATGTGTCTCCACGTGATATTAGGTGACATATGCTGCTGCTGAACTGTCCCGTGGCTATCTCTCCCCTAGAATCTAAGTTCATGAGGACAGAGACTTGATTGCATTCACTGCTGTACTTGTTATACCTAAAACAAATGTTTGGCATATGGAGAATTCTCAACAAATCAGTATTTGTTGAATGACTAAATGAGTAAGAACATCTGCGTTGTTCAATGATGACATTAGAACCTAATGGAATGTTTAGAGTCTTGGAATGATTCTGTGGTTCTCATGCAGGCCAACTGTCTGCAAAGGAAGTTGAACGAAGGTGGAGGAAAACAGCTAAAATAAATACATTTTAAGTTGCTTTATTAACATCTGATCTCTTAAGTAAGGGTTAGGATTGAAAGCAGCTTGGTCCGTCCAAACAGCCTCATCCTACCCACTGCCAAGCTTGCGATTCTCTGGGATCGTCTAGTGTGTTAAGAGCCAAGACTTGTCAGGATAGAGAAACACAAATCATGAAGCACTGTTCTCTGTGGAACGGAGGCATAGAATCCATTCCACTTGAGAACATCTCACAAAAGCTCTTCAAAAACTGCATGCCCATTTATCATCCCAAGCTTGCTTTCTCTCAGCATGCCTAGAGAAGTTTTAAAGGAGATTTCTTTCCAGACCTCTCTTGATCCTTCCCAAGAGTGTCCTAGAGTTAGCTGCACATATTTATCTCATGGTACGATGATGTCTCTGATCAAGCTGTTCCTGTTATTGGAAGAGCTCTGCCCTGGCCTCTGTGGCTAGGATAATCAAGTAGAGAGAAAGACTGAAAAGTATAAAAGTAGTTTACAAATAAACATATCAGAATTAAAACTAGGAGCCACAGAAAGTTAAAAAAATCACCTTTAAAAAAGTTGGACAGTGAGGAAAATCAAGATATCTCATTGAATTTATCTAATGCAGCAAAAACAAAATTACAAAGTCATACAATGGGCTATTTCTATAAATAAGAGTTTCTTTAAAAAAACTTTCTGGTGGGGCTGGGGATGTGGCTCAAGTGGTAGCGCGCTAGCTTGGCATGCATGCAGCCCGGGTTCAATCCTCAGCACCACATACAAAGATGTTGTGTCCACCGAAAAACTAAAAAATAAATATTAAAATCCTCTCTCTCTCTCTCTCTCTCTCTCTCTCTCTCTCTCTCTCTTAAAAAAAAAACTTTCTGGTATTATCAACACAATTGATATGAGCACTGCTGACTTATTTGCAGCCTGGAAGAGTCTTCTTATGGAAAAAAATGGGAACTTTTACTCAAAGATAATCTCCCTTGCCATGTGAGCGTGCCTGTTCACATAGGAAGCAACATTTCCACTGGGCAGCTTCCTTTGACTTTGTCACTATAGTCAAATGATTTGTGGGTGAAAGGAAGTATAAATTTAACTGTGCTGACAACTTTTTGAAAATTTACTAGGTCTGCAAGACCTTCCCTGCCAAATGGCCTGCTGACCTTTCCACCCCGCTATTGTGAACATGAGATGTGCCAAGTCAGTGGTAAAGAAAGTGACGAGGAGATGCACAGACTGATTCCTTCATTCATTTGTCTTAAACCATACTTGTGGATTCCCCTGCCAACCAGCTTCATTTCCTAAAGGATGACAACTGCAAAACTACTCCCTCCCCTTCATGTGAACCCAGAAGACTAGGAAAGCAGAGGAAGCTTCTCTCCCACTTCCTCTTCGGGCCCAAGTGGTCCCAACCCTCCATGGCCTTCTTTCTTCCTTCTCCTCCATCTGCCCCCTGCTTCCTCTGTCTCTGCTGGATACAACAGCCTAAGGATCTCCTCGCTTTCCCAGCATTCCACTCTTCTGGGCTTCCGTAACCAAGGGGCTCAAGAAATGGAGGCTGAACATCATGGCAGAAGAGTGTGGCAGAGGGAAGCAGCTCATATGATGATCACCAAGCAGAGAGAGACTCCACTCTCTAGATATAAATATATACCCCGAAGCCACGTCCCTACTGACCTGCCTCCTCCAGCCACACCCTATCTGCCTCCAGTCACCACTCAGTTAATCCCACCAGAGGGACGGACAATTCACTGAGTGGGTTAAGACTCTCACAACCCAATCATTTCTGAACCCTCTCACACTGTCTCACACGTGAGCTTTTGGGGGACACCTCACATTCAAAGCATAACACCTGTGTTTTACTGGTCTTCCATACTTTTGCAAATTAGAAATAGTTCCTGGGGTATTCTTTCCTCCCTTTCCCACCTCCATATCCTGATTTTCCCTCTGCCTCCAATGCCCTCTCACCTTCACGCCCCACTAACCACCACCATCCTTAGAGTCAGTCTTCGAAATCTTTCCCATCATCCTAGTTAGAGTAAATGCTGTTCACTCCTGAGCGCCTTTGTTTCTTGACCCACTCCCTTGGTACCTGCATTTTAGTGTTATTTTTTTTTTTTCATTTCTTTGTATGGAGATGCACAGACTGATTCCTTCATTCATCTGTCTTAAACCATACTTGTGGATTCCCCTACCAATCAGCTTCATTGTGTTTTTCTCTGATTTACTAGGATACTCCTTGAGATTTTGTCTTCTCTAAGAATCACAATTGATGGGACCCAGTGAGTTCACTTGTTTTGAACGAACATAGAAACCAAAGCATCAGTAATAGATGAAGTTTGGGTTTTGTTTTATCAACTGCTCTTTAAAACAAGTTTTGAACTTTCTATTGTAAGGAAATTCAGAAATACTCAGTAGACATTTTTGTACTCCTAAATATTACATAATAAATTAACATTTATAAAGCCATTGTGTAATAGAATATTGGCCCCATGGGGTTAAGACATGGTGAGGGCTTCTTGGATCCATAGAACAACTTGGCAAATAGTATTGTAAACATGGAAGGGATGGATACAGAGCAACATGGTCTAGTTTTATTCTTGCAGAAGGTTACGTGGAGTTTATCATTTGCTCATAATGCATATAATACTTTTTTCTCCAATCTTTTAAGTGAAAAAAAATCTCTTTTCTACATTTTTTTTCTGTGTTGAGCACGAACAAAACAAGTTTGGGATGTGGTATTTCCTGAAATTTTTGTACGTTTATACAGGGCATAAAATCATGGTGTATTGCTGCTTTTTAAAGTGCCAATAGCTCTCATACTTTCCAGTTTTAACTTTCTTACTGGAAAACATTCATAAAGCCGTGAGCCTGGTTCTGCTTCCAAACACGTCAATGCCTAACCATCCCAGAAATATATGTCCTCTTACAGAATCTTCCAAGAGGAGATTACACAGCATAGGAATTCGTGCTAGCCTCTCCAAATCCTGAAGTTAGGCATTTCATCCAAGTCTCCAAACTATATTCTTTTAAGAAGAAACCTCATTTTCAAATCTTATAACTTTTAAAACAAAGGCCAAATACTCTTTTGAATATATACCATGAAGAAAAAGAACCCGGGAAGCCCTGGGGTGGCTGACTTCCGGGCCTCTGCTGGGCTGATCTCTTCCTGAACTGTAACAGTCTCTGCTCTTTCCAGCTCTGGCCATCTCCCTCTCTCTGTGCATCTGAAAAATCCCTTAGGGCCTGGCCCCAGATATTCTTCCTTCTCTGTCCATGGGACCCTTGGAGGGCCTGTCCAGTAGCATGGAGTACAATAAACCTTTCCTCAGGACTCAGGATCAAGTGCTTTATCTGAGACCCCGCTTATTCTGTCTGTGCCCACCAGTTGTGGGAATCTGGACCCATCATTTAATTTTTCTAGATGGTAATTTATTATCTGCATACACATAAATAACATTACAGAATAACATAGATTAAACAATAGACACCCAAGGAACTACAGTTCTACCAACTTCATTGTGTTAATTTTCACATATTACATATTTATCCAGCTGTGTGTGCATTTCCAAGCTCTCAGACTCACTCAGTTACTAATTCATTCACCAACTATTTTTTGGTATGAGACACCATGATTGGCTCTTTATTAATATGTTGGTCAATAAAGAGACATATTCCTCTGCTTTGTGAAGTTTACCAATGAGTGGACAGTAAACAAGGTAAGAATAATAATAAACAAAAACCAAGAAAATACATACAGAATTTCAGATGTTGCTAAGTACTTTGCAAGTAAAGAGGAGAGAGGCTGAGAGACTGAGAGAACACACAGTATAAGAACATTATGTGGACAAGCCCTTTCTGAACAGAAGGCATTTCGAGCTAAGACTTCCAGAGATGGAAGGAGCCTGATTTTGTGAACATGGGATGTGCAGGAGCAAGAGCATTTTAGACAGAAGACATATGCAGAGATACTGAAGCAAGAACTTTCCCAGTGAGTTGAGGGAACAGAAGAGGCTGGTAGACCTACAACAGTAAGGGGTGTGGGGGTAAAGGGTAAAGTACCATCTCTCTCTTCACCCTGTTCACTTGAAGGTAACACAGGATTTAAATCCATGGCTCCCAAACATGTCTGCCCATTAGAAACACCTTGTGATCTTCTGAAAACCCAAAGCTAAACCAGGTAAATCCAAACTCTAGGGGTAGAATGCAGGTACTGGGATGCTTTTCAGGTTCCCAAATGATTTTAAAGTGCAAATGGATTTCAGACCACTGACTTAAATCCATGTTAGTGATTAAGTTCTTGTTTCAATCATCTGTAAAAAGATGAGGTTCAATTGTATAAGGCCAGAGTTCCCTCGTACTCTAAATTAGGTGATCTCTAGATGCAGATCCAAGGTCATTTTCATCTATCCCTTTCATCTAAATTTCCCTCCCTTTTTCTCTGGGACCACGTATTCTCCCAGCCAGCCTTAAAATCTTAGAAGGGTCTCCATATACTGTTCCCATAAGTCAAGCAGTCTCTGTGGATCCAAAGTGTCCAGCCTTCCCCAAAGTCCTCTTCCCTTTTTATCTTGATAGTCACACTCTGTCACCTTACCCTCCAATCCACCTTGCCCTAATGACTTCTGGGATTTGCTCAATTCCTGCTGCCAATGGAAAGCACACCCATCCTTCAAAGTCCATCTCCAATGCCACATCCTCCACGAAGCCTCCCTAACAAACCCAAGCATCCACTATCACTAATCTGTAAATTTTT
Source organism: Urocitellus parryii (assembly GCF_045843805.1). Lineage (NCBI taxonomy): Eukaryota > Metazoa > Chordata > Mammalia > Rodentia > Sciuridae > Urocitellus > Urocitellus parryii. The sequence goes on from NC_135532.1 coordinate 107,009,562, forward strand.
ATGGTTTTTATAATTCATATGCTACAATTTAGAGCTAAATTATACACAGGCACATATTATACATTGACAGTATCTCTCCAAATGGATGTTAAATAAATGACCAAACATAATTATATTCCTCCCTGCCATATATTAAGCATTCAAACATGAATGTTTTCAATGGTGGTGGAAACTACCATTGTTTTGGAGATAGAAGTGACAAGATGTTGGTGGTAGCATTCTAGTGGTAAAAGTAGTGGCAGTGACAACCAGGGAGGTGTAAAGGCCCCATGTTAGCCAGGCACTTTACACACATCATCTCATTTAAATAACTAATACGATCCTACAAAATGAGTTTTAATCTCCACACTTTACAAATAAGAAAGCTGATCTCACAGAAGTAGAGCCTCGAATGGTGGTTACTGGAGGGCGGGGACAGGATGATGGATGGGTAGTGAATTCCAGTTAGAGGGGAGTAAGAAGTTCTGGTGTGCTTTTGTAGTTAGGTGACTATGGTAACAATTATGGACTGTATATCTCAAAAAGCTGGAAAAAAAATCAGATTGTTTTTACCCTGAAGAAATGACATGTGTTTGAGGAGATATTTATATATAACCTGATTTACACATTCTACATTGTACTCATGTACAAAGACATCATGAGACCCCCTTGATATATACAATTTGGGGTATCCGTTAAAAAGTAAGTAAGTAGGGCTGGGGTTGTGGCTCAGTGGTAGAGCCCTAGCCTTTTATATGTGAGGCATTGGGTTTGAGCCTCAGCACCACATTTAAAAAAAAAAAAAAAAAGAGATTGTTTCCATGTATATCTTGAGAAATATTTTTTAAAAAGTAAAGAAGTAAAGAAAGTTGGGGATTGGAAAGTTAAAGGAACCTAGGGGTGATGGTATATCTGAGTGATCCATGCTACCTTTCATAAGCCTTACAATGAATGGGCCCTTTTTTGGAGTCTCTTTGCATCTAACATAGGCTAATTGGCTGATTGATAGGAGCAGTTGCATGCCATAGAAAAGTCCCCGGAGGAAGTCAAGCTATGGGTTGTTCATTTGTTTTAGATCAACTAAGTTCCACCAATATTGGCCAACAAATATGAAGGAAGACATATTCTGGCCATTTACAAACCCAGCTTTTTTAAAGTCATCTAACATGGTAGGTTTGCCAGAGGAGGCCCCCCCTCTCACCAGCAACCTGAGAGGATTTGCTCTGGGTGCTGAATCACCTATTGCCAGCCCTGGATGCTTAGAAGCAACAAATGCTGATTGTAATTCAGAGTCACATGATTTAGAAGTTTACCCAGAAAATGCCTGAATCATCCAAGGTCAAGAAAACATGTGTAAAACTCAGAATTCACCCACAGGGGAAAAAAAAAAAGGGGGGGCCCTGGCATCTTAAACATTTTCTCCATCTCTTGATTTAATTTTTAGAAAGCAAATCTTTGGCTTCAGTTGCTGCTAAAGCAATCAATATGTCAATAATTCAATATCAAAGTTTCAGATCAGACATTTATTGGCAATCCTTTAGAAAACAAAATTGCTATAGCAACAGGGACTATTAACAGCATCTTTGAGGGATCCAACCTGTTTGGAGAAACAGTGCTATGTAGAAATGCAGATAAAAATGGCAGGAAAGTGAAGAGAGAAATAATTTATGTCTAGGTATGAATCAAGGTAAAACTGGAGGGTGCATTTTAATCAAAATCCTGTGTTGTTAACAAGGTCATTTAAATCATTTATTTCTGGATAGATAAATTTCTTTTTTTTTAAGAGAAAAAGAGAGAGAGAGAGAATTTTTTAATATTTATTTTTCAGTTTTAGGTGGACACAACATCTTTATTTTATTTTTATGTGGTGCTGAGGATCAAACCCAGCGCCTCGCGCATGCCAGGCTAGCGCATTACCGCTTAAGCCACATCCCTAGCCCTGGATAGATAAATTTCTATTATCCCTGTGAATAAAAGAAACCAAATAAGAGAATCCAAAACACAAAATCTAGATATTTTTCCTATTGATTTAAGAAATATATTATTTAACTTGCTTTTTGTGTGCTTAAATTCATTTTCCTAGCTAAGTCTAACTTTGTGATAATTAGTTTGACTTTCCTGAGTTCTAACCAAGTGCTTGAGGAAGTTAATATAGAAAAATAACCATAGAAGATTATGTGAAAAAAATTACCAGAAATAATTCATCTTACATGAAGAGAAATGGCAGACCTTGGACCTCAATCCTAGACCCACACTCCAATCCTCTAGAAATGGAAAAATTTGTATATTTTAATAAAGAAACCAAGTCTATATGGGATAAAAGTGAGAGAAGGTGCTTCCACAATATCAGACAGATCTTAGCTCCAACCCAACAGGATCTGAAAAAAGTCAGGTGTCGTTCTGGTTTCTGGCATACACCTGTTTGTTAAAAGGAACTCCCTGCTCCAAGAGATAATCCAGGACACACAAGGCATCACAAAAGGTGATTTCACCTTATTTCTGACTCTCAGTCCTGAGGGCAGCAGGAAGTTTTCCTTCAGAAACTGAAGGAGTTGGCAAATTTGCAATAATAAAAGCTTTTTTATTTGATTTTTGTTGCATCCTCACCCTTTTAGGTTATTTGCAACAGGGTCTTGGAGTTGCCCAGGCTGGCTTCCAATTTGCGAACCTCCTGCCTCAGCCTCCCAAGTTGTAAGGGCCACGGCTGTGCACCACTGTGTCTGGCCCTAAGCCATTTTTAAAAGATGAGTCATTTTGTAATTTTTTTCTAAGATTCTCTAACTAAACCAATGGGGTCACGATCTCTTGAGAGCATGTGTCAGTGAATTTATAAACTGTGGCCAGCATTTTGTGTGGGCAGTCAAAAGATCAAGGTTTGCAGTGAAAAATTTTCATTCCTCTATACTTTCCTTTTGGATTATGGGAGATTTGAACCAAATAGCCAGCTAGCAATGTATGCCATGACACTTAACACACAGACCCCCCACCCCCCCACACACACCCAAGCGCATACGCTCATAAAAGCTGGAATGGGTATTAAGAAATACAGAGTTGCTAGATTTTTTAAAATATTTTTTTAAAGAGTTGTGACTTGCAAAGAAATTATATTAAAAACCTTTCCAAGCCAGGCACAGTGGTGCTTGCCTATAATCCCAGTGGCTGGGGAGGCTGAGGGAGGAGGATCACAAGTTCAAGGCCAGACTCAACGACTTAGCAAAATGCTAACCAACTTTGGGAGATCCTGTCTCAAAATAAAAAATAAAGAGAGCTAGGGAAGTAGCTTAGTAAAGCACCCCTGGTTCAAACCCTAGTACCTAATTAATTCATTAATTTAAAAAATAAGAACCTTTCCCAACTTCTAGGAAAAAATATTGACAACTGAGCTTATAACAAGAGTATATATAATCCAAAGTTTTGACATTTTAGTCAACTAAATGGCCCCAATAGTTCAGTGTCATAATGGACATATATGTGTATGTGAACATATTACATATGGAGACTCATACATGGTACAATTAATTATACGGAAATCAAAAATATACGTCCCAACAGGACACTTACCTTTTCAAGTATAGCATTTCCCTGGTGAGGACTGATGTTGTGTTGGCTTATTTCTCTCTTGTACTTATATTCATAAACTTGGTCAGTGATATTAACCAGTAGAGTGGAAGGACTGAAGGACAGTTTTCCACAGTTGTAGACAGTCCCACTTTCAATATCAGTTGGTGCCGTAGCATATCGCAAAATTAATCCCATTATCAGGCCTAAAAAAAAAAAAAAAAGAATGAATAATTGTATTGGGAGAAGACAATCCAAAATATTCACTACTGGATACTTTTAAATATATAATTTGGAAGCTTCAAAGTGGCAAGAGAAAGAGTGGGATCACCACCTAGTTTAGAAGATTGCTCACTCATAGATAGCAAGTCAACGGAATATAGTGTTAAAATATTTGTGTGGGGTGTGTTGGCACACGCCTGTAATCCCAGCAGCTTGGGAAACTGAGGCAAGAGGATCTCAAGTTCAAAGCCAGGCACTAAGCAACTCAGTGAGACGCTGTCTTTAAATAAAATACAAAATAGGGCTGGGCATGTGGCTCAGTGGCTGAGTGCCCCTGGGTTCAATCTCCAGTAATATTTGTAGTGGACACTATTGCTAGAATACTCAGCATGAATTCCCAGGATTTTTCTTCCTAACAAACCCAGAAATTTTGGATACAAGAGATATCCTCCTCTTATATCCATCCAAGTATTTCACAAAAACCTTTGCTCTGTGATAGACACAGAGTAATCTAACAGACCAGGAGATGGTATTGTTCTGGGAGAGTTCTGGTCTGCAGATTAGCAGACCTATCAGCTAACCTATCTCAGTTAGCCTTTCAGACCAAAAAGAAGCATGTGTATTCATGGAGGGGTTCCTGTTGTCTCCTCATCAAGATATAACCAAGGTTATATTTTCTCCATTTTTTGCTGGCAGCTATCTTGTGACCATGAGGAGATCCAGTCCAAGGACACAGCCAGTATATTGGGGATGGTAGCACCAATATACAGACAGACCTCAGGTCGTGAATGACATCTCTGAGCCACTGGAACAACCAGCCTACAGTAAAGTTATCCTAGTTCTGGACCTCTTTTATGAGATATATTCTTGAATTAAAAAAAAAAAAAATCAAGACTCTGCTTACCCCATTCAAATTCCTTCTAATGCCAGAACATTCCTTTTTATGAAGAGGGAACCCAAGTGATAATCCTTGACTTTCACATTTATAAACTCTGGTCGGTTACTCATGGTAGTCTTATAACTGTGAACTCTTCTAATACGGATTTATTAACAAACAGCAAAGAAACATCAGAGGCCCAAACAGCCCTCAATTTAAAGTTAGGATTGATATGTGACATAATTCACAGTTCACTCTTAAACACACACACACACACACACACACACACACACACAATTTTGAAGTTTTTACCTTTCTCTTAGAAAACCCAAAATCTAATAACCTTTTTACTTTTTTTTTTACTCCCCTAATAAAACATTTGTTAGGTGTGTATTTTGTGCCTGACATTTATAGCTTTAAAATAAAAATACAGTCAGTCCCATGAAAGCTCAAATTTATGTAAGTGAAGACCTATAAGCCATCAGAAGACAGCATGCCATGTGCTGTCCCAGCTGGGAGGCCCTCTAGGTTATGTAGAAGACACTCTGAAACCCTTGGAATTAAGCAACATGTGAGATGACTCTTAAAGGTGACATAAGATTTGCCAAGACAAGCTGAATCATGGAGTTGGGATCCAGGGCACACGTGTGGGGCAGCACTATGTAATATCAGACAGCTGGACATTCCTGGGACCTAAGCTCTCTCTGCAGAATGGCTGCTGGGAAGCGGCTGCTCAGCAGGGACCCTCTCCTGTCTGCTTTGCATCTGGACCATTCTCACCAGTGGAACAGACGCCAAAGCAAGGTTGCAGCAGTGAAGAGGCGCATGGAGGCTCTCTTTTCTATCCTCCTCACCCTCATCTGCTGAATAGAAAGAAACCAAAGGCTCCAAAGGCAGACAAATTCACTGAGCTGAGACAGCATGGGTCCCTCAGAAACTGGGGGGAAGGAATCCATCTACCAACCAGGCTTATGTGCACTGGACAACTAAGTGCATGAAAAATAAAATAGACTTGCTTTCCCAAATGTGAATTGTGCACTGTCACTTCCCAAATGGGGAAAGCAAGTCTATGTCATCGTAACAAGTTCCTAGAACCTACTGTGGCTAAATTCTGTAGTATGTAGTCACTGATATTCTGGTGTTGCTGTGTTTGCAATCATTACTGATAACCTAAGTAACTCAGCATATAAACAAAGAGGGACTTAGATCTTGTGCATTTGGGGAGTCAGCCAGTGAGAGCAGAAGAGAATAGTGGAGAGAAAGAAAAGAGGGGAAGGGGGGGGGAGTGAGAGAAAAAATGGCTGAGAGAGAAGGGGTGGGGGCTGAGACTCTAGGCCACAAGACTCCTCTGTTGTGCTAAAAGGTATTGATGTTTTAGTCCAATGATAATGCAGAAGAATTGAAAAATTTTAGGCAGGAGGGTACAATAATCAGATATTCATGTAAGAACTATCACTTTGGTAACAATGTGGAGAATAGATCAGAGTGAGAAGCATGAAAGAAAATAAATTTCTTCCAAGAATAATTTTTATCTTACTTATTCCTTGCTTATTCCTGTATTTGGCCCATTCCTCTGTAATAGTTAGAAATATTGTATCCTAACTTTTGTAAGATAGAAACATACTTAGCCTTCCCTGGGCACAAGATCTGCCACAGACCAGTGGACCCCTTTCCATGCACTGTCAAGTAGTTACAAAATAACCAGTCAGGAGAGAGCAGGAAAAGCTTCCTCCACACTCCTGGTGGTTTAAGGTGCTTGAGTAAGAACGCCTCTTTTGAACACTCATTGGGTAACAGTTATTTTTTTTTTATTGGTTGTTCACAACATTACAAAGCTCTTGACATATCATATTTCATACATTAGATTGTAGTGGGTTATGAACTCCCAATTTTACCCCAAATGCAGATTGCAGAATCACGTCAGTTACACATCCACAATTTTACATAATGCCCTATTAGTAATTGTTGTATTCTGCTACCTTTCCTATCCCCTACTGTCCCCCCTCCCCTTCCCTCACATCTTCTCTCTCTACCCCATCTGTAACAGTTATTAAACAGGTACCACGAGTGACACTGTTGATTGCTCATTCTTCACATGTGGGATACAAGGAAGGGAAGAACAAGAAGGTATCAGCAGGGGTTCTACACAGAAAGAACCCCTATTAATGTCATTTGAAACTCTCCGCAGATATGTCACTTATTTTGGCAAAATGCTCACAAGAAAACGAGAAGTGTGCACTGTCACTTCCCAAGTGAGGAAAGCAAGTTTATGTCCTTGTAGCAAGTTCCTAGTACATAGTGTGGCTAAATTCAGACAAGCCTTCAAAATCGAAATGGCCCTGCATGGCCTGTTATGCCAGCTCTGGTCCCAGCCTTTAGGAAGAAGCAGCCTGAGGTAAATGGAGGAAGCTGCTTGTAGCCAGAAGTGACCCCATGTAATAGCCATAAAAATGCACCTCTCAGATCTCCTACTGTAAGCAGTGCAGTCAGCCAATGTGATCTATCCCAAGTCCATGCAGAGGCTTCCACCCCACTCCCAACCAATGACTGTGCATGGCTGGGATTCTATGGCAGGGAGTTAGGGACTCCTCTAAAGGATAAACATGGTTCAAGTTCACCTCATAAGCCTCACCAAAGCATTCTTATAATTGCACTGCAGCTTAAGGATTCCCCACCCAGCCTTTTTCTTTCCCCATGTCCACCAACACTGGGCTGCCTCAAGGTATGACAGCTGTCCCTACATCACACTCTCTCTCAAAGAAGTTTTCCCCAATAAACCTTTTTTGATAAGTATCTTCTTCCAGCTTCTACTTCTTGGTTGACCCAACTTAACAAACAAGTCAAAAGGCTCTGGCCCTACTTGTCCCCAGGCCCCAAAGGTTGAAAGGAATTAAAGTGGAAGGGATAGTGGAACCTCAGCATCAAAGCACATGGTTAACAAACCCAGGTGCTCACACGTGTGCACCCCTGCTGCAAAGAGGAATGATTCTCAATGAGAAGGGGTTGTTTGATGCCCACACAAAGATACAGATAAAAAAAACTTCCAATCACTTTTGCACAGGACAGAAAGACTATTTGCTGTGGCCATGAACCCAAAACTCCAGTCTCATTGGTAAAACAAGAAAATGGAACCCTACTTTCCGGGAAGGAAAAGAAGCCAGCCTGCCCTCACTAAAGCAATACCTACCCTGAATTGGGCACATACTGGGCACCCATCCTGGCCCCAGCTTGCGGTTGGACACTCCTGTGAGATTTACCCCATGTCTCGTGGCTGGCATTGCCTTCTCCAGGTGGAGTCTCTAGTCTAAACACATCCCAGCTTCTTCAAGTCACCTACGGTGGCAGCAAGGTGGACATGCTCTCTAGGGAACCCTGACCTGCCTGCAGTAGCACACAAACCCTGGAGCTTGGGTGATAGACTATATCCTGAAGCACTCACTATTCTAGGAAGTTCCTCTTGAATCCCCACTGTGGCAACTGTGCTCTGATGGATCCATGCTCACCGAGCCCTCATATTTGAGTTCTTATAACACTTAGAACTTGAACCACACATTGTAGGAGCCCGTTTTATAAGAACTTATACTGTTCAGCATTGCTTCACAGACCCTGGCTTTGTTTCCTGCCTATACAATCTGACTGTTGAGAGCAGAGGCTCTGTGCTGCTCTTCTTTCCTCTAGAAAAGACAAATATGTTAGGCAGAATTGCAGCTGAACTTTCTCCAAGTCACCAAACTCCTCTGGCATTAGGAAGACAAGGATCCTTAGTGATATCTATCAGTTACCAACATTTTTAACTGTCACATCTAAGGGACCTCCCAACAGATACTACCATGTTCTTGTCCTTGCAGAGCTTTCAATATAACTGTCACCTAGCAGATGTGTGACATGCAGTTGACAGCATGATGTTTATCAAAGCAGGAAGAAGGGAGGGAGGAAGGAAAGAGGAAGCAGCCTCAGGGTTACTCACACCAAAGAATGGTTGGAAATAGAGCCGTGTCTTTCTGGACTGGGTTTCCTTTCATCATCCATATTGTACATCCACTCTCCTTCTCCCTCCATTGGGCTTTCAGCCACGGACATAGGACATTGCTCTAGGATTTGTGGGAGTTATAAAGAATGAACACAAAATGCCCTTGCCCCTAAAACGTTAGAATATCTTAACCTACCAGCCCATTTCCTCCTACTGAATCCCATGGTCCTAATTTCCACTGAGAATAAGGCATACTCATTTCCTTATAACAAGCCTGAATTTTATAACCAGTTCCCCTTGAACAAAGATGTTCCCCAGGAATGTACATGGTGTGTTGGTCATTTTGTGACTAAAATGCCTGAAAAGAACAATTTAGAGGAAGAAAAGTTTATTTGTGCTCATGATTTCAGAGGTTCAGTCCCTGGTTGGCCATTGCTTTGGGCCTGAGAGGAGGCAGAACATCTTGGAAGAGGAGCATGGAGGAGGAAGGCTGCCCTGTTCATGGCAACCAGGAAGGTAATCCCCCAGTGACTTGCTTCCTCCAGCCTTGCCCTGCCTGCCCACAGTTACCACCCAAGAGTCATTTAAATTATTACTCCATTTGATGGATTAATCCACCAATGAGGCTACATCTTTCCTAATCTAATCATTTCATCTCTGGACATTCTTGCGTCTGCTGACACCTGAGCTCTGGGGGGTATACCTCATAACCAAACCATAAGAGATGGAGACTCTCTTTACTAAAGCAGATCACAGATTGTGGACTTGTCATTAAAACACAAAAGTGTTAGATGTCTCTGGCTCTATTGGACACTGTGATTGTGTCCATTCCCTTTCATGCAGTGCCCTTCTGCATGGCACAGCTCCAGCTCCCTCCCTTCAGATTCTTTGTTCAGATGAGGTGCTTCCTGCAGCTGCACGGTGACACGGGCCCCATGGTGCCCATGTACAGAACTAGGCCATTGCAAAGGTGGGCATTTAAATGCTACAAAGCATTAGAAGAAGTTAGAGCCTAAAGCAAATGCAGTTAAAACATGAAGACTGGAAAAAGTAAGCTTTGTAGTTCTTTCACTCTCAACCAACTGAGTGGTACCCAAGGATAATCTTGATTAAGGAGGCAGTGCCCCTTTCCTAAAGAGGAAAATGAAACATGAAAATATGTAGTTGGATATAATATCATGTTTCTACCTGGTAAGTGTATCAGACACTATTGATTGCTAGCCAGCACCCACCCGCTCGTTACCCAGTAAAACCCTCATGTTTTAGCTGTCTACCCTCCCCACACCTGTGCTCAGGTGAGTTGCCCTGACTCTAAGCCCTAGGACTGCTCCCATTCCCCTTGTGAGAATTCTTTCTAGAATGGGTATGTGATCCCATGTCAGTCCATAAGAAGCAAAGGGAATTCTGCCAATGACTTCTTAGAAAAGTTTTGATATCCTAAGAGAGAGACACAGGAGAGATGACCTCTGTTCTTTCTCAGAATGGCACTAGGCCTGGTTAGGACACCGGGGACCACCACACCCACTTCACTGCCAGCCTGAGGTTGAAGTCAGCACTGAGAGGGGCAGGGCAGAGAACAGCAAAGGACCTGAGCCCTTCATGGCAATAGGTAATAAAATGCTGCCAATCAAGCAGGCCTGAAGTGGATTCTTTTTTGAGTTATCCGGAGATAAGAAATGTCTTATTACTTAAGTCTCTAAGAGCCAGTGTTTCTGTTCCTTGCAGCTAATTGCATCTTAATAGATAAAAAGTTCTTTTAAAAAAACATTATTATTGCTGTGTGTATATTTGTGACTGCATGACCAATGTGATTCTGCAACCTGTACACTCAGAAAAATGAGAAATTACATCCCATCTGATTCAAAAGTATGATATGTCAAGATCATGTGGATTTGTAACCGATGTGATTCTGCAGTCTGTAATTGGGGTAAAAATGGGAGTTCATAACCCACTTGAATCTAATGTATGATATGAAATATGATATGTCAAGAGCTTTGTAATGTTTTGAACAACCAATAAAAAAAATCATTGTATTGTCATGTGTAACTAATTAAAACAAAATTTTTTTAAAGAGAGAGAGAGAGAGAGAATTTTAATATTTATTTGTTTTTAGTTTTTGGCTGACACAACATCTTTGTTTGTATGTGGTGCTGGGGATCGAACCCGGGCCGCACACATGCCAGGCGAGCACACTACCGTTTGAGCCACATCCTCAGCAAATTAAAACAAATTTTAAAAAATGAACCTACAAAGTCCTAAAGAACTTTCAAGGGAAGACCAACTAAACCCTATAGAATGGTGGGAAAACTTCCCAGAGTACATTCCTAGGGATGTGCAAGAGTTCACTGGGTAGAGGGAGGGAGTGCACAGAGGTGGACAGGCACAGTGCTAACCAGGCATGTCAGGCAGTTGCCCAGGGCAGCTGGGCCAAAGGGCCTCTGCATGACACAGGAGTGAAGTGTACTCAGGTGGTTGGTGAGAAGGTCCCCAAGAAGAACTGAGTGGGCTCCTTGATGGGGGGTTGGTTGTCTCTGTTTTGGAGCAGAGGAATTGGCCTTTGGACACAATTATTTGAAGGGAGCAAAGAAAATTGAGGTACATGGGGATATCAGGGTTTAATTTATATTCACATGAGGAGCAATTTCCAACATCTGAACAGAATTTTGAGATAAAAAGAATAAAACAAACCTTGATGGAGAGTGTTCTTCACCGTCATGGGACTTTAAACAGAGTCTTCAAGGCAGTTGCTTTGTGATGCTATTATTTCAGCCATTTGTATTCAAAAAATGAACTAGGGATTCAAATGTGGCCATGAAGAAAGCAAAGGTCTGACAAATAAACTAAGAAAGCTAACAGCTGGACAAAATTTGATGCTCTGTAAGATAATATTAACAAATATCAGCATTAATTGCCTCTCCAAAATTTTTTGACTTTTTTTTTTATATTTATCCATCCCCTTTCCATCTTGTCAAAGTCTTTGTCAGAATACTGATTTTAAAAGACGACAGGATGCTGGGTGGCACAGTGGCACACACCTGTAATCCTAGCAGTTGGGGAGGCTGAGGCAGGAGAAATGCAAGTTCAAGGCCAGCCTCAGCAACTCAGTGAGGCCCTAAGCAACTTAGTTAGACCCTGTCTCAAAATAAAATATAAAAAAGGCTGGTGATGTGGCTCAGTGGCTAAGCACCCCTGCGTTCAATCCCTAGTACCCAAAAAATAAAATGAAAGATGACAAGATTAGAATCTTAAATGTCCAAATGTGTTTCCTAACATTTTCCTTTGTAGCAGTTTAGTTTTACCCTGAGATTAGTCAGGGTTGCAACCGAAACTAAAAATACACAATGCCTTCTCGTTATTTAGTGCCTTTGTTCTTTGTCTGCCTTTCTACCAACCTAAATTCAAAGGATTAAAGGAAAGCGTGGGGGTTGCTGAAAGGGACACAGAATTCATTGCTGTGCGCTGGCTCACTACAGACCTGCTTTGGTGAAGAAAAATCCCATAATGATTTTAGAATAGGTGTGTGGCACCTGTCAGAAAGATTCCTCATTATGCACCAAGGAGGAAAGTGGTCCATATAGCTGTTCCTCCTTCAGAGTTTCTGTCTTCTTACAGAACTCAGTCATATGAGAAATTCCAGAAAGTTCTGACCATCAGAATGTCTCCAAGGTAGGTATTTTATATTCACCTCCCACCCTTGGTGCATACCAGATGCCACACACACACCACACACGTATACAAACACACACACACACACACACCAGACATGTACACACTCATACAACATACACGCATGCATGCACACATATACATACAGACATACAACACCCACAAACACACACATATACACAACATACACACTTCATTGGGGGATTTCTCACATTGGCATCACAGATAACTTTTTGTAGAAACTGTTTCAGCCACCAGTTTACTCATAAGCTAACACCTTTACTGAAAATCACCTTAGAGAGTTGACAGGAGAAATATAGAACAGAGATATCTAACTAGAAACGTATTAACTAAACAGATGCCTTTTTCCTTCATAATGTTTACACAAAAGAGTAGCAACATTACAGAGTGTTACACAGTGAAATAGGGACTCTCCAGTGCCGGGAGATGGCCTCCAAACCCCTCTTTGCCATAGGAGGGTAACAGGGTGGAAAAGAAGACAGATGGGAGGAACACAAATGAAGTGGTGGTTCTTAGCCTCAGTGAGTCAGGTGCAGATGCTAGGGCCAACCCCAGGGTCTCTGGGTCAGTTTGTCCGGCTCAGGTTCCACATATTAGCCTTTCTAAGCAGTCTTCAGGTGAAAGGGTTCTGCCAGGCCAGGAGCCACACCCTGAGAAGTCCTGTCCTGTGAGACAATGGCTCCTACCCACATGGTTACTGTTGTAGTCCTGGAACTCCATCAAAATCCACACTGTCTTGTCCTTGTGCACACACATTTAGTTTTGAGGTCCCAGAGACATAATGCATGCTCCTGCTTTTGGTCTCTTCCAAAAATTCAATTTAGTCAAACTAGCACGTGTTGAAAGCCCATTTTGTATGCTTCATGTGAATCCACGGTCCCTTCTCAAACTGTTAACAGCACCTGCCACGCCCATTCTGACCACAGCAGGCCTGTAAAACCCAAAGACCATGAACTTGCAGCACTGCTTTCCCTGGTGGTGGCAAACAGTTCCAGATAACCTCCCCAATTCCCCTGGAGTATCTCAGCTCCGGCTTCCACGTCACTGCTCCCATGGTGTCCCATGCTGGGCCTTTTGCTATGGACAGTGCAACATTCCTGAGGGTTCTAGGTAAAAAAGAAACTTAACTAACCCACCCCCGACATCCCCACCCCTGACTTTGTGAGCAGACAGAGAAGGAACAACAGTGGCCCAAATGTGACGTCACTCACTTGCCATTTCCCTGGGTAGCCTTGGCCAAGCTGTTAATTTTTCAAGTTTCCACTTCTTTCTGTTTCTTCTGTAATGTCCTAAGGTACCATGCTTGGCACAGAATAGACATTTATTAAATAACAGCAACTATTTGAGGGTTAAATGTCTAAAATGGGTAAAAGAACATGGGTGATATACTTCTGAGTTTGGAGCACAGCCCTACTACTGGTTACCAATTACTTTATGTCTCTGAAGGTCACTCTCCTCATCTGTACCATAAAAATGATAATACTCTTCTTTCACACACATCTCCCCCCCATCCTGCCCCCCGCCCCAGATTTGTGATCCCAAGTGGCCATATGGAACCAAACCACCAAGGTTTGAATCCCAGCCCTGATATTTAGTAGATGTGTAACTTCGAGCAAGTTACTTGATTTTCTGGTACCTCAGTTTCTCTATCTTAAAAAATGATTATTGTCCTCCAGCACACAGTCACAGACAATAACTTTCTCAATAACACCACTAAAGCTCAGGAAACAAAGTCAAAAGTTAGTAAATGGGATGGCATCAATTTAAAAAGCTTCTGCACAGTAAAGCAAACAAGAATGTGAAGAGAGAACCTACAGAATGGAAGAAAAATCTTTTCTAGCAACTCTTCTGGCAGAGGATTAATATCTAGAATATATAAAGAACTCAAAACTTAACACCAAAACCCCCAAAATAATCCTAATAAATGGACAAATTAATTAAACAGACACCTCACAAAAGGAAGAAATAAAAATGGCCAACAAATATATTTTAAAAAAATTGTTCAACATCATTAGCAATTAGGGAAATGCAAATCAAAACTATATTGAGATTTTTATCTCACTCCAGTCAGAATGACAGTCATCAAGAATGCAAATAATAACAAATGCTGGAGAGGATGTGGAGAAAAAGAAATACTTTTACACTGTTGGTGGGATGGTAAATTATCACAACCACTATGGAAATCAATATGAGTCTCCTCAAAAGACTAGGAAAATGGCACCACCATATGACCCAGCTATACCACTTCTTGATATTTATCCTAAAGAATTTTAAGTCATTATCCTGCAGTGATACACGCATACCCATGTTTACAGCAGCACAATTTACAATAGCCAAACTATGGAACCAGCCTAGGTGTCTATCAACAGATGAATGGATCAAGAAAATGTCTTACATATACACAATGGAGTTTAATTCAGCCATAAAAAAAGAAAAGAAAAGAAATTTCCAGGCTCAGTGGCACACGCCTGTAATCCCAGTTGAGGATCCAGAGTTCAAAGCCAGCCTCAGCAACTTAGCAAGGCCCTAAGCAACTCAGTGAGACCCTGTCTCTAAATAAAATATAAAAAAGGGCTGAGGATGTGGCTTGATGGCTGAGCACCCCTGGGTTCAATCTCTGGTACCAAAATAGAAAAGAAAAGAAAATTGAAATTATATATCATTTACAGGAAAATGGATGGGGCTAGAGAGCATTATGCTAAGTGAAATAAGTCAAACTCAGAAGGTCAAGGGTCATATGTTTTCTCTCCTATGTGGAAACTAGAGAGGAAAAGGAAAAGGGGGGCGGGGATCTTATGAAAACCAAAGGGATATTTAAAAGCCCAAGTTGCATAACTATAAAAGATCAGTAACACAGAAGAAAGGGATCAGGAGGGAGATGGAGAGGGGAAGGGGACATACTGGGGAATGATATTGGTCAAATTATATTGTTAAATTGTGTGCATGCATGAATATGAAGCAACAAATCCCACATTATGTACAACTATAATGCTCCAACAAAAAAAAATATGGAAACATATGAGTCTCCTCAAAAGACTAGGAAAATGGCACCACCATATTGTGAGGATTAAATGAGTTGATATATGTAAAATACTTACAAAAGCATAGTTAATTTCATAAATGCTAATTGCATTAGTATCCTTATTAGAATCTATGAACTTTTTGACATAACTTTTTGACAAGCATGTTAGTTCTCTGTCTCTACATCATTAACTTTAATTCGATTTAGATTACAGATAGTGTCCACATCGATACTTTTTGAACTGCAAATTCATTTTCTTGTTGTCACCCTCAGTGCCTTTCCAGCCTGGGAGGTGAACCCTAGAGTCACCAGAACAGTTGGTGGCAAAGCTTCCTCTGCAACACCTTTGAGATTCAGAAACTCAGAAAGACAGGTGATTTATTTATTTTAGAATCCAGAGGTTCTTTTATTAAAAATCAACTTTGGAAAACCTAAAGTGAGAAAAATGCCTTTGGGGCTTCCACTATTTCATCCTGAATTTGGCAAACACTTTAGAGCCAAGCTAAAGACAATGGAAAACCCTGTCCCAATATATGAAGTGCCTAAAACTAAGCTTTTCCCACCAAAAGGGAAAGCAGGACGCTGACTTTAATGAGAAAGGGATCCAGGGACCTGGGATATGCAGCCATCCCTCACTGTTCCTACTGAGGGTAGAACATTCTCCTCACCTTCCTGACAGGAATTCCACAGATTGACTGAGAGCACTCACCTAAAAATCAAAGCAGGTCTGGAAGAACTGAGAGTGATGGAATAATGCTACATAAATTCCTGTCCAGGAGAAAGAACTGGATCTCATTGGCTACTAGGCTCTGGGAAGCAAGCTGCTAGTTTGGGCTTGGGCAGCTGAAAGAGGGAGATGGATGACATCAGTCTTGGCCTGACCTTTGAAGGACTTTAGAAGCTGGAAGGGATCTTAGTGGTGTTGATATTTCCTCCCCATTTTAAGGATGAGAAAATTAAAGTCAGAAGTTATGTCACTTGCCCAAAGTAACACATGTAACAATTACTGAGAAAAATATCATCAAGGTTAAAAGCCATCACATCTCAAAGAGCACTCCAGTTTTTTTCTCCACAGAGCATTTCATATTTGAAAGGTGAAGAGCCTCAGAAGGACCTTCCAAGCCAGGGAAAGGGAGTGAAGTGATAGGAAACATCTCCTAGGGCCTGGAAGCCATGGGTACAGGGCTGAACTGGAGGCGGGTAACTTGGATCAGCTTGGTGGAGATGCATCATGCACAACAATCTAATTTTATCCCAAGGAGCCTCCGAGGAGAGGAGGGATGAAACTAATGCCTGCAGAAGATTTTTAAGGAAGATAGCTTTTATAACTGTAACTGTATTTTCTTTAAATTTTGAAAAATGTCCTGTTGAGTAAATCAAATTGGTCCTATTAAGCTTTAGCTAAACATACTCTTAAAAGGATCAGACAACACTTTAGTCTAACATAGTTTAATGAATTCAAAATCTAAACTTTGTAGCTTGAAATTTCCTTTGGGCCCAGTAAACAGTGAGCAAAATTTCTGCAAGAATTCAGAGATGGTCCCTTAGACAGGAAGACCATGAAGTCAAAGGTAGAATTCTAAGACGTTTAAGTTGCTCAGTCCCTAGGCTCAGATCCCAACCCTCTAATACACGGAATTAGAAAAGTGTGGCAGTCCCCAGTGAGATATAATGCGATTCTTAATGCTATCAGGGAGCAAGGAGCAATTTTTCTTTGATGAACATGAAGCAAGGATATAAGGCCCTAAGTGAACAACGCTAAGTGCACCAGCTGCTGTCAATCAATATTTTGACCATTAATACTCATCCAGGCTTTTAGTCCAGTTTAAATGAATATCACCACGGGTTATATTTTAAAACAGTTATGGATTCTATCCCTTCAATTTTGAAATTGCACGAGTTATGGAATGTCATGAGAAACAAGTACCCATTAGGATCCCTGGTGAAGCGAAAATAATGCTTCCACTAATTTTTAAAAGCATCCTGTGATCCTTAATAATGAGAGAAAAGATACTTTTTATATAAGGAATTACCTGTATTTGGAATATGAGATTTATTTCCAATCAACCCAGAGACAAGTTAATCACCACACATGGTTTTTCTTGGTTCTACAACCCTTCATATGATATTTTAGAGCAAACAAATTAAAAGTTGTTTCTAATCATAACTATAAAAGAGAAGTTAAACCTTCTGCATGGTCACTTTTCCCATCATTTTCTCTAAATGTTCATTTTGGAAGCCTTTGATCCCTGGAATTTTTAAACTGGATTCCCAACCACACTGATTAAACATATCTACATCTGTTAAGTCCTCTAAAGGGCATTTGACACATGTCAACTGAATGCCAGGGGAAGAGCAGTTGGGGGACTGAGTAGGGAGATTACAGGAAATTTGGTGCTTTGGGAAAAGACTTCTGGTTTTTGACATGGGGCGAACAACATGATATACCAAAAGTGAATGAGAGCAGAGACAACACCCAGAGAAGAGGGGTAGGTGTTAGGCAAGCTCTTGGATGAGCCCTAGGAGCAAGACCATGGAATCTCACATGCTTCATTACAAGTCTGCATGGTAGAGATGGTGAGTCACAGGATTCTCTTAAATGTCATCTCCTTGAAAAGGGATATTTAAAAGCCCAAGTTGCAAATGTAGTTGGCTTTCTTTCTCTCTCGTTGGTTATCAACATGTCCCCAGCGGAGTGCCTGCAAAAATATAAGAGTTCCATCCTCACATGGAAAAAGAGATATGTATACTTTTATCCTAAAATTTTATTTTTGTTTTGGAGGGGGACTCCTGGTAAGGAGAACCTATGTGACCAATCTTGAGGGGGTAAACAGCAGGAGGAAGCATCTGGATTGCAGAGACACATCCTCTCTCCTGGAAGGTCACTGGAAGAATGTTCTTGTTTTTAAAGTTCTCAGCATCTTTTAGTAAAGAGATATGGTTTGAATCCCAGCTCAGCAGCTAAAGAATGACATGACCTTCACCCCTCCAAGTCTTTATTCCTACGTCTGCAAAGGGAGGATATTAGGCTTGTGTTCTCTAAGGCTTCTTTCTCATCCATGAGTTCCAAATTCATTTACAGATACCAGGCAATTAATTCACTTGGAATTTCCTATCCCCTTGTGAGTAAAAAAAGTGTGTAGTAGAGTTCCTCTTTTTCCTCTGTTATAGTTCCAAGCTATTTTATTACATCTCTGACAGAAAGTCCCTAATGAACATTTCAGATATAATATTTAGATCATCCCTGAAGAAGAAACACAAGAAGTCACTCCATATGCATGGTTTTCAAAGACTGTCCTGCAAGATGAAAATGAAGAGTTTTTGCTAATATATTAGAATGCATGATAGACATGGACTCTACCATGAGTGGCTATTTGGTTTGGGGAAGTCACTTCACTTTGCTGAGATTAATTTTCTGCCTCTGAAAAATGAAGAAGTTGGAGAAGATCCTCTTAAATTCCCACAGTTATGATTCTGACAACAAAAATTAAACAACACTAAAATATGTCTTTTCATTGATTTATATAGCTCAAGATAACTCAAAAAGATACTCAAAATTCTATTAATGGAATATATGTACATATATGTAAATACATATCGAATTTTATGATTTTTTTATATTGCACTGGTTCAGAACTTGCTTTCAAATAAAAAAAGCTCATGAAAGGAGCACAGAAATTAGACAGCTCAAACCAATTCCACATTTATAAACTTTAAGCCTAAACTGCCTTAAGAGTATACCTTAAAGAAATGCTCTCTCAACAATAATGCACAATGCACTCCTATTTTATAATTTTAAAATACTAAAATATCTTGTAGAGTTCTTGAGGATGAAAGGTAATCTGTAATTTTCCAAGTTTACTTTAGAAATTATGAATACAAAATGTGTCTGAATTCTAGTAATTCACCAAAATTTAATCAGAAATTGATGCCATCAAAATTTAATCAGACTATCTGCTTACCATAGATAAGCTGAAATTGGTAAATGAGTCAGGGTTTTGGCAAATTTGGGTTTTGAAGAACTCTTTCCATCTAATAAAGGTTGATAACCTTAAATCTGTGGTGTTTTGCTAAAGTATCCATAGCTCTCTAATATGATGCTACATGGTTTCTGGCTTCTCAGAGTTTGTCCTATTCCCTTGTCGATTATTTATTAGTTCAGACAGAAAGATTCCAGTCCACTGATGATGGAAAAGGGCTAATGCAGGAGTCCGGGCCTTCGTCTCCAACAGCATCACCTCCCTTCTCTTGGGTTATTTCTCTTCTGATTATGACACCCGCCTTTCCAATTTTTACTGTGTGCTTTAAGACCCTTAATACAAAGGAACTGAAGGTGCTCTAAGTGGATTAGCACATTGACTTCCTGAAAAGAAATTACACTGCTTGGCCTAGAACTTTGGCCTTATACCTCAAGTATCTCCCAGCAGGCTCTAGTTAAGGCACAGGATTTCTTCTGTTCTCAGATCACATTACACATTGTTGACCTCAGGATATCACGTGGGTAGCATATCAAATGTGCATTCATTTTGTTCCATGAACCTCAGGGATAAAAAGGCTTCAAGAATTCCAGAATGAGGGAAACTCAGAAAGTATGTTCTTTGCTGTGAATTACAGCAAGGGCTTACTTGTTTCCATTGTATTCAAAGTTCCTGCTGGGTATTAGGCTGAGGCAGGTATGGTAAAGCCAACAGTTCGATCAGTGACATCAGTTTAAAAACCACTCGTGTCCTGCATCTTACTTTAAAAGATTAGCCTGGCTAATCTATGCCATATTTTATCAAACTTCCTGAAGAGATGACATGGTGGGATTGTACAAAAAGAGCAATATTTGGGGAGTTTGAAACTTCCGACAAATGCTTTTCCACACCTTGGCTTCCAAAAAAGTAAAGTGAAAAAGACACGTGGCAAATATAACTACTACTGATGACAATTTTAAATTAGAATGTCTGAAATCAGGCTGATGAATGTAAAGTATTGCATAAGGAAACCCTAGTGTATTTATAATACCTTCGAGTCTAAGAAAATAAAGCATCCTTCAGATAATCAAAAAGGATTTAGATGCAATGATTGCCTCAGAAGGGGTGGGGTCTGTTTCTGCAAAATTTCTTCTTGAAAGAAGTGGACAGGAGAAGGCTTTACTCCTTCCAATGTTCAATGAAGTTATTTCTAGAACTTCACACAGGCTCTCAGGGCGAGGGCATGAAGGCTGCTCTTTGTGATCGCAGGACCATCACTTCCCAACATCATTACAGAAACAAACAGCGAGCCTAGTTTGCCTCCCCACATGATAAGGGACCCACAGCTGTCAACAGACTGGCATTATGTGCTCCCCAAGAACATGACTATGACATTTGCCCCTGTGACAAGGCAAATTTCGGCAGCTCGTCTGGAAAGAGATTAGCATTCATCAGGCTGCAAGCACCCTTCATCAAGTTAATGACATTTCAATCAGCACATTTTCTCCAGTTTCGGTACTTTGCCATCTGAGCACAAGTCTCTAATTACGCCCAAGCAACAAGTCTCACATCAATCCCACCATTTATACACTCACCGTACACCATCGCTCCTCCGGTTTCATGCAAGAAGCGGAATCGATGATTTTTAAATAACCAGATTGTCAAAATGGTAAGGATGAGCAAAAAATTAAAGACAAGCAGCTCGACCGCTCCCTGATGTTGAAACTGAGACTCATCCTTCTCTGACAGAAACCTTTGCTGCCTCTCCATTCTCCTGTCCTGTTGGGATTCCTGAGATAAAATCCTGGAGCAGGCTGGTTTGTCAAGATCTGCCTAAGACAGCCTGACTGCCTGAGAATTTCAGAATAAACACTGCCACTTTACTTGCTACTTTACAAGCATTCTGCCCTGGCTTAATATTCAGATGGCTTCTAGTTACAACTTCCTGTTTCTCTCTTAAAGCAGCCTCGTCTCTTTTCAAACTCCAGAGGGTGGTTTCATCATGACTCCTGCTGTCTTCAAATGATTCATTCCATGAAAAATGTCTTTCCGAGTGGGCAAGCTGCAAGCAACAATTCTGAGTTGCTTGAGTCACGTCTTAGGGTTTCAAACAAGTTTGCTTAAGCTGAGCATCTGGCGAATTGTAGATTAATGATAAAAAAAAAAAGTTCACCTTACATCAGCAACATTTTCTAGGTTCAAAAAGGCAATGTGGGGTTCTTAACCTCACCCACACTTGAGGTCTTTCCTCTGCCATCAGAATCTGCCAATGTGAAGTGGATGGGTTGCTCGGGGGTGACCTGCAATGCTTTTAGGATTTTTTTTTCTTTTTTTTTAAAGTTGGGAAGCATGAATTTAGTATGCAACTCTTTGTTTAGCTTCTTATACTTGGTAGTCAGAGAGCAGCATTTAAATTCTGAATCAATTGTGTTAACAAGAAAAATAAAAGCTAAGTCAAAAAAGAAAATTCTATCCTTGTCTCTAACTGTGCCATTTAATTATGTTGAACCAAGAAAGAAAGAAAGAAAGAAAGAGAGAGAGAGAGAGAGAGAAAGAAAGAGAAAAGAAAAGAAAGGGAAAGGAAAAAAGTAAAAGCAAAACAGTATAATTGATGCATGGATGGGTTTTTCCTTCAACATTAGGCTTCTGGCCCTCACCTCCAAGACCCCCAGAAATCTGTGGCTGATGACAACCTCCTCTGACCTGGGTCCCAGATGAATGGTGCTACCCCAGCACTGAAGGTTCCAGAATCACAAGAGCCTATTGTCCATTTGGCAGGTTGGTTCTGGTTGATTTTATACTTCTATGTTTTTTGAAATGTAGCGAATCAAGACGATAGTACCTAACATGGTCTCTGCTGCTCTTTTAGCCAGTGTTATGACCTGCTTGCCTTTAAAATGGATCCCATAATGCAATGAGATGTATCCTGGGGTTAAGTGTGGGTTTTCTTCATTTCACCACATCATGGTAACATAGGAGTATTAATCATCAGGATTTGCATTTGGATAGAATTAGCATTTGATTTATACAATGTGATTCATTGAGTAGGCAGATCCCAAATACACCAGGAAAAGTTCACTGTCACCAAGAGGTAGAGGACAAACACATAATAGTGCTGGGAGCTGACTACCTCCAGATGAACAGTTCCGCCCTCAGAGAGTTTATCAACCACTTAACATAAAACTCTGCTGTATCAGCTTCTTGGCCTTCTGCAACTTAGAGGCTGATTTCCTCTTTGAGTTGAGCTCAGCAGGGGGTATTTATGAGCACCACAGATGTGCTCCCAACGCACTACCCTTTTTGGCAGGCACTTCTGTGATGACTAACATCCAACGATTTTGAAACCTGTCAGCTAATTCTTGCAAGCATTTCATGGAGCTTGCTAGCAGGTTCCACCTTTATAATTCTGCAACCCCACAGGTTGAGTCTTGAGTTGTTAGATTTACAAGATAATGCACACATGCAAAACCTGGGAGCTTCCTGTTCTTTTTGTTTATTTGCTTGTCTAATCATTAAATTACTTTGGTTTTCTTTCATTGCAACTATGCAACTATGCGAAATAATCTGAGTGAAATAAAATTTCCTTGGTTGTTGTATGACATCCAATTTCACTCTCCTACCCAATGCAGAGACTCAGCAAGAGGATTAAAAATTCCCTGACTATTTTGATTGGTTTATACATTGTTTTTAAAAGTCTGAATTTGATGTCAACATATTGAAATTAGTGGATTTCACATAAAAATCACACATATAACTTCTTGTGAAAGAACATGTAAGATGGGGCCTCCTGGCCCTCCTCACGTGGCCACAGCTGGTTAGGGATGAGTGGCCAGCCTGCACCAGCACATTCATCCCCCTTCACTCACTCCTGGTCTCTGTGTGGTTCCTGCATACATTCGACTGTGTGGTCTCTGGGTTTTTCAGGAATGGAATCCACTCACTATTCTATTTCCTGATTCTGATCCTGCTTAACACTGGGGTAGAAAGCTGAGAAGAGGGTGCTCAGGAGAGTTCTTTCATTCTTTCACTCAGAAAAATCATTGGGCTTCTCCTATTTTGTACTTTCTTCTCAGAATATTGGGTTTTTGTTCTGATGTACCAATAACAGTAAGATAATGAATTATAAATGCATAACACTGAAGCATTACTGAAGACTAGGAAATATGTTAGAGAAGAAAATTTAGTCTAATTTAATATTCAGAAAACCATTCTGCAGATGAGAATTTTAAGGCTCAGATGAGGTTGCTACCACATCCAAGGCTGCTCAGAGAGTAAAAATTACAATTGTATGTGAGGTTTAATGGCCTTAAGATGGCATTTCAGCTAGAATGATGAACTCATTCTGGCTTGTCAAAGACTTTCCTGATTTTAGTGCTGAAAGTTCTATGTTCTAGGAATCTCATCAGTCCCAGGAAAACAGGGACAGCTGATCACCCTAACTATCCATATTCCTAAATCCTATACTGTCAATAATAACTCTTCTTCATGAAATTCCCAAAAGAGAGATTCACACAAGGAAGAATGTCGTATAAAAATTAAGGCACTGCTTATTGGACCACAACCCTTAGTGCCAGTTTCGCTCATGAAATTGAGATGGAACCTAAAACTTAGGCACAAGGCCCAGAGAAATCACTGGTCATTGTTAAATCCCAGTCATGACACCCACTGCCCACTGAAGGGGAGGTTCTTGCTGCCAGATGCAGTATGCAAATGAGTAGCAGCAAAGATAAAGAACAGAAAGGCCAGGCCTGCTGTGATCAGTATACCCTGTCTCTGCAGGACCCTCAGCCCCAGTAGAACAAAGACCAGAAGAGAGGAGCCTTCCAAGTGGTGGAACCTGGGGTAGCACAGCAATCCCACCCACTAAGGAAAGTGGTCCAATCGGCTTTGCAGAATCTAGCCAATCACCTGAAAGTACTTGCTCTATTAAGAGAAGAGTGGGTTTCGAGATTAGGGGGTAGAGAAAAAAAGCATCCCCCTTGTTGGGGAGACAGGTCAAGGCAATTCTGGCATTGTCCCTGTGATCTTGTCATGTCAGTCCTATGCCATCAAAGGGGGTGATGGCCTTACAGCTAAGGTCTTAGAAATGAGTAAGGTCCCTGATGGACACCCTCGATTGCTAGCTCAGGCCCTTCTCGTCCTGTTTTTTTACAATCTCTCTTTCTACCCATAGATCTTTGTCCACAGCCCCTCACCCCTTTCATCTGGAGATGGCTTCACTTCAGTAGCAATAATAAGAGTCAACCCATCAGTCCCCTCTTCTGTCTTGCACATCTCGAAGGGTCAGTTAGGGGGAAAAATCAGCCCATTATTTCTCACTTCGTTTGGACTCTGCTGGCTCTACAAAAGCAGAGGTCAGTGAGGCCAGTCACAGTGGTTGGAGCTTGTCCCTAACCCAGGATGGAGGCTTCAGGGATAGAATGAAATATGAGCCAAGGTCAGGGAGGAGAAGATGGAGAGACTCTAAGATGCAGGTTGTTTTAGCTCCAAATTCTTGAAATCCAAGACTTGAGAAAATTCATTTCTTTGATCTACCATTAAGAGTCCACATGACAAATTCACCTGTTTCTTAGTACAAAACTTCTATTCTGTCTCACAAACTAATAACTCCAACCTCCTTAGCTCAAAGAGGCTTTGTCCCATCACTTCTCTGTGGTTAAGTTATATTTTTGTGGGAACTAACAAAGAAGGGTACCAGGCTGCTCATCTCTCCAAAGAGAGAAAAGACACAGGAGAGAAGGCAGAGCCCCAGACAAGGAAGCGCTGAAATATTTTCTGGAATGAAGTATGTAAATCCCAAGCAGATCTTAACAGTCACCTCTTTGTCCCTTCTAAATCAATTCCAACTCCAGCCTTGAAGACAGCTTCCATTGGGCAATGTATTAATTCAGGTCCCCTTGTTATGGAGCTGGGGCCTTCTGAGAAACTGAGGCACCACAAAGACACCACCAAGTCTCATGACCAAATCAGAAAGATTTCAGATATGTCACTCAGAGTAATTGGATGAGTTTATTGGAGAGCTAAGGAAAAGAGAAAGGGGATACCCTTAAGGGAGAAAGTGGATCTTTCTCAGAGGAGAGGGACAGCGTGCCTCTACTGCACTCCAGTTTTACTGGGGTCCCATAGAAGTTTCCAGAGAGTCCTGCACAGGTCCACTTCTTGACTTCTGACTGACAGCCGGGTGACTTCAGACATTCAAGTCCCCACTGACATGGCAACTCTAGGTCACCTTGACACCTGCTAACCAGTTCTAATTGAATTCTTAACCATACATTCTTACAGATTTTTAGGTTAGAAGGAACTATCCTTATCTCACAAGAGTTTCAGAATCTGGTCATAAGTCTTCTCCTTCAGGGCACCTTGGGTTCTTCTTATCAACATTATTCTGAGCCTGCATTTCTCCTGCAGTGAATAGGTAGTTTGCTGAGGAATGTAACATATCCTGTTCACTGAGGCCAGGCAGGGCTGCGGGTAAATTGCTTCTCAGAAAAGAAAGCATGTGGGGGATCAGCAGAGTGGGCCTGGTTTATAGAATTATTCTCTTAATGTCAGGTTCCCCCCATTCACATCTGTCTATCCCCTCACAACCTCAAAAGTCCTGAGAGGACTTGGTGCAGATATTTAATTACAGACAATCCCAGGTATCACCAGCAAGGGCATCTGCAAAAAGACTAGGTAATGCCATTTTTCAGAAACAATATTTTAATTTTCATTGTAGCCTAATCTATTCCTCACTTCATCCACATCTTTTTTGGGATCCATGCACTTTAGCTTTAAAAAACTCAATTTATAAATATGCTCAAAAACACCCCTTAAGTAACACCTAGGATGAATTTTATGTATGCAAAAGGCAACTAAATTATATAATAAATTCTGTGACAGACAATATGGTTCTCTTAGATAAGAAAGCAAATCATGTCTTAGGGCCAAAAAAGTTAACAAAGTCCCCAGGTCGCCTGTGGACAGGAAATTCATTTTGCTTTCAAATGCCATTTTATGATGGCAGTATCATATCTAAAGTGTAAGCTTTAAATTCAAGTCTAAAATTACACAGGACTCTCTGAAGATGGTGTAACTTGGCATTTGCAGGTACAAACACATAGTATGCTGGACGCCCTCACCCAGGGTTTTCTAAATGAATCTTAAATCAACAACAGAGGTTACTTGTTAATTCAAATCCAGAACAACAGGTTTTCAAGGGATACCATAGGACAATATTATTTTATTTCTGTAAAATTGCTCTGCATTACTGTGAGGAAAACACACAACACTTTCTCAAAGAAAGATATAGTTTATGTTTTTCTCGTATCACATGTAGATTCAAGAATTTGAATTTGCCTAGGCTAAGTATGGATATACAAACAACAATAACTATATCATCCAGTCAGGAGATCCAAGTATCTACATAACTCATTGCTGTGCTCAGGTAAGTATGGGAAAGAATGCTTCTCAGAATATAATCAGGACCTAAAAATCTCAATGAAAGCTACCACAGAGAATGCTATGCTGTAGTTATGTGGGAAGATCTCTTCCTGACCCCCAGACCCCAACAAAATCACTGGAGATTGCTTATTCTTTGGATGCTTGCTAAAAGGATAATTTGCATAGTTTTTCTTCAGTAAAATTGGACTTCAAAATTAAGGGGCCATAAGTAATAAATAAGTTTTAAATGTTAAGTAATCTTAAAAAAAAATTCCTAACTATACTTTGAACCTACTTCAGCCTTATCTGATAAGATACAATAGTTTTGAGAATTGTAGAATTTATAGAACCAACTAATTGTCAGAAATTTAAGATTCCAACAACAGTGGATTCCATCAACATCTACTCTTTTAACTGGATGTAGCTGTGTGAAAAACAGAATTGTTTTGTTTGAGGGTGAACAAGCTAAACCTCTGTATCCTCCTTTCTTCCGTCTTAACCCAAGGAGAATGCAAGAGTTTGGGGGAAGGTGTTTGAGAACGTGGCTTAGACCAGAGGCTTCTTACTTCAAAGCTACAAGGAGGCAGAGGACCACCATACTGCTGAGATCCAACCTGGTCTGCTACGCAGAATCTACATCCATATACTCAGCCTAAAAAAGGGAGGCCTCCTGCTGGGACACTTCCAGGGCTCCATCCATTCCCTCAACCTGTGGTCTTACTTTGGTGGTCAAAGAAGGAGAGATAAAGGTTCAATCTTTGCTCCTGAGCCCAGCAAACTCACCTCTGTGGGTTTGGCTCAACCAATGGGATGCCAGGTTCACTCATGAACAATTCCTAACCCAAGGGATCAAGTGTAAGGTCAGAAGCTCCTTTATGGCACTTCCAATAGATCAGAAGTATAGGTAGAAGTTCTTTCCTGCAGGGACCACTCTGGAAATGTGGGGACCAGGGTAGAAAGGTTCCCCAGTAACTCTCCCCAAGTGTTTGTTCTCCAATTCTGCTGAGCTGGCCTGCTATCAGGCCAAAGGGAACTTCCTCTGTGCCCTCTGAAGGCTATGTAAGTGATTCTGCTGAAATGAACTGGCAATAGATTAACAGGAGAAAAGGCATCCAAGATTATTATGTACAAGTGCATGGGGGTGGGTCATGAGAATGAAAAAGGAGCACCCATAATCCAATGAGCATCAAAAGTCTGTAAATCCTTCTTCATAGGGAAGAGGGACATGGGGCTGCAGGCACATCTAGAGGAGGAGTAAGTAATTTTTAGGGGTACAAATAGTGCTGAAGAACACACAGTAACCTGGGACAAAGTGAGCTGTGGAGAAGGAGGTGTCCACTGTGGAAGCACACTGCAAACAAAGGCTGTGTTGGTACACAAATAACGGCTCTCAGGGAAGAGCCCCCAGAAGAGTAGATGACAGTGTCTGGGCAGGTGTGGTGAGGGTGGCATGGAGTTGCTTCTCTGGTGACTAATCGTCCCAGGGTTAATGAGATTCCAGGGAGGCAATGCAAGACAATCACTTTCCTTCTGGAAGAACTAACTCCCTTAGTCAGAAAAGGGAGGAGTAGAAAGAGCTCCTCTCTGTGCTGCAAGAGAGAAAGAGGACCGGGAGCAGAGGACAGAGAGATCTTGAGGCTGCTGCTTTAATTCATATCAAAGTGCCACATTTTGAGGTATCATTTTCTGAGCCTCAACAGTGCCAAGTCTGTGTTTGGCCAGGGGCAGGACTGACTCCTCACCCCAAGCCCCTGCTCCAGGAGGAAGGCAGCATTGCACCTGAGCAGGTCTGTTCCTGTGTTCCTGAACGTTCTGTATCTTCCTGGGACTTGTCTTACTGATGCCCCTGAGGCCTACGAGGAGCATGCGAACATTAAATTTTTACCTTAACATCACCCCACATCAAAGAGTGGAAATTTACTCCTGTTCATTTTCTAATTTTTTTTAATTGCTTGGATCACGAGTTGTACTAAGCTTTTGTGCAACCAGCTCAGCAAAAAAAAAAAAAAAAAAAACAACAACAACAAAAAAAAACATACCACTGTTAGGCCAGAAAAAGAGTATTCTTTTTACACCCCAAGAATCAAAATATTGAACTTGAATGTCATATTTGATTATTAAATTATGAAAAAAAACATTAAAGTTCTAAATCAAAATCCCCTTCCTCCTGTAAACTAAGTTCAACTTTGTTTCTATTCTTGTTTTCCACCTTCATTGGATTGGTCTCACTCTGATGGGGTCAGATTTGCCTCAGCAGCTGTGATGTTTTGAGCCACCTTCGAGATGATACAAGAATGACTAGAACTTTAGCAACTACAAAGTTAGATTAACTCAACCACAAATTACTCACGTTGCGCAAAGAACAGGAAGGACAAGAAAGCAAAATTCGTGCCATTAGAACAGTTATCCTAAGCAAAATTTTCTGTTCCTAGTTTCATAAATAGTACAATCTGGATTCCCATTCTTTATTTTCTTTCATGAAACACTGCAGAATTTTATTCTAGGGAGAAGCAGATACATGAAGAAAATGCAGAGTCACAGGTAAAATCTTTTTGGTGTCACGCTGACCAACATAGATATAACTATGCAAGTGGTCTAGGGTCACTACCAGAGAATTCAAACCCCCAAGGGAGAAGCTGTCTATTTTAACACTGAGCTTCTGGGGCCAATGGGAAAATCACTTGAATATATTCTCTCTCTTACCATTAGAAAGTAGTATTTAAAATATTCTGTTCGAAAACTTCAAAATGTACAGGGCTGGCACCTCTACTCCCCTTGTTAAATCCAAAGCTGTATTGGTCCCCCCTGTTTTCATTCTGTATGTTAAAAACTTCATTATTTATTAGTGAAATAATATGACATTTAGACCTTTAACATATTGCACCATTAAATCATGGGAGATAATAGGTAAAATGAGAAGGGAGACAATTTCATGGTTCTTGGAGCTGCATGATAGGAACATGTTGTACTATTCTCTTTACTTTGGTGTGTGGTTGGAAATTTCCACAATGCATTTTAATTTCTCTCTTGATTGTTGCATTTGGAGGATCCTGTTCCTCCTTGAGCTTGATTCTGCCCAGTGACAGAGCAGCCATTCCCTCCTTAGGCACATTAAAGGCCTGCATTCTGTTACCCACCCTTCTTCCCTACTCTATTTCTCCATCCACAATATTTCTCCACCCAGGGCTAAATCCCAAGGGAGTTTTAGTGCTGAGCTGCCCAGCTTTGGTCCCAAAGTTCCTTTAAGCTAGGACCCCTGTCCTACAGATGAAGTTCCTTCCTACCACCAGTGATCTCATTTGAAGAATTATTCTCAGAAAAAAACGTTAACTCAAGCCACTTTGGATATTTCTAAGTGAAATTTATTTTCTTTCTCATGCACTTTCCCTAAACTTTTCATTTCCTGAGTTTTTTAATTTTCCAAGCTTTGGATACCTTTTTCTTAGAACATTTTCAGTAAAATCATTTCCTCAGAATAGATTACCTTGCAACAGTGAGATAAGTAGCTAATATTCCCTTTCCTCTGTTCTTCCATGAATTCTGCAAGAATAGTAGAACTTAGCAGTGTTTTCCTAGCATGGATGCACTGATTGTTGAATCAGAGTTTCTATCTGAAGGGAAATCGAGGAACAAGAAATGGGTAAGTGAGAAATGAAAGATGGAGACCAGGCAGAGATACACAACAGAGTTTAGACAGACAAATAAAGAGCTGACAAATTCAGACAAATTCAGAGCTGACAAAAAAAGGTCATCTCTCTATAGGAGAAAGAGGCAAAATAGGCTTGAGCTCTGGGACTTTTATGGGGGAGGCTGAGGTGTCAGAGCCCAGCAGGTCCTAATGCAGGCAGTTAAAGGTTGGATTGGTATGAGGGAGTGGTGAGCCTTTTTCAGAAAGGCCCCTGAGTGGGAAAGGGAAACTTTTTCCTTAAAATGGCAGCTGTCACTTAAGATGGCCATCCAAATGCTAAACAAGGACCTTATACTTCTTTATCTTTTTTTTTTTTTTCACTTTTAAACCAGACGGTTGTTCTAGAGCTCCTCATAGGAAATCAATGACTTCTGAGCTAATTCAGGCAAATACATTCTTTGTTTAGACATAACCAGTTACCTTCACCACCAAGAGTTGGATAATTCTACCTATAAGGCACTTTCTAACAGCCCAACAGCTAACTCTGGCTCAGAATTGAACTTTTTTGAAACTCCTGACTCTTCTTCACTGTGCTTTATTTTACCAAAACATGGGCACCTTTGCCCCAAATCATGGCTGTGTGAGTTTAGCCACCTGAAATGAGTGTCCCCTTCCAGCTGGTATAACAATGCTTATGTATACTTTGCTAATCTTCTCAACGCTTCTAACCTATATGTAGTCTCCAACATTTCTGAAATCACCCATGCAGCTCTTCCAGGAAGCTTCCCACCTGCTCTCTCATTGCACCTCTAAGGGCCCGCCCCTCAAAATGCTAGAAAAGAAATGATGACATTTCTTCAAGAAATAAATAGCAAAATATTTTAAAATGAGGGAGGTTGAGGCTATTGTTAGATGAAAAGAAATTTAGTGGACATGTTAACTAAATGGCATGCGAAAGTTTTCCTGGTTTAACAACAACAACAACAAACATATATATATATGAAACTTATGAATAAATGGTAAAATTAGAAAACTAGCTAGACATTATAAATAGAAAAAGTTACTATTAATAATTTCTAGATGCTAAATGGTATTGTGATTAAATTTTGTTTTTTCAAGTTCTTATTTCTTTGAAGTTATGTAAATGAAGTCATATGATGCCTGAGATTAATTGTAAAATGGGGTTTGGAGGAGGAGTGGGGACGTCTAGATGAAACAAGACTTGCTGTATGTTGATAATGGCTGAAGCTGAGAGATGGCAAATGGAAGCTCACCATATAATTTTCTCTCCTTTTGTGTGCTTATGAAATTTCCATAATCACATTTTAAATAAAAAGACAAGAGGCTGTCTCAAAGAAAACCCTAGTTTTCTCTGGGCTCTCATGGAGGGCGGGGCGGGGATTAACTCAGTTAAGTCTCATAATCTTGCCTTCTTTATTTGATCTTTTTGAGGACACTTCATTCCAAACTCTGCCTCCTCAAGTAAGGGCTAAAAGATTTCCTTTTTTCCCACTCCAAATTTTTTTTTCAAGAGTTCAACCTTTCTTCAAAGGAGAAAAATTTTCCACCTCAGCTTCCCTCTCAGTGTAGATGCTTTTATTTTTGCTTTCATGTCTTCTCCTTGCTGGTCTGTTTGCAAGATCAAATTTGTTAAATTTAATTTATTTGTACATTTTTTATGGTACTGGGGATTGAACCCAGGGGTGTTCTACCACTAAGCTATGCCCCAGCCCTTTTTTATGTTTTATTTTGAGATAAGAGCTTGCTAAATTGCTGAGGCTGGCCTCAAACTTGCAATCCTCTTGCCTCAGTCTCCAAAGTAGCTGCGATTACAGATGTGTGACAACACGCCCAGCTTCAAACCTCTTAGCAAAGGGTTTTCTTTCTTTGATATATCACTAAGCAATCCAAATTCCTAATGACAGAGTGTTCACCATCAAAATCTTAAAATGACTGTCTCAGTCTTTGCCTTGTTTCATTTTGGCCTTTCTTTTACAATTGTGGCATATTCCCCATAGAAAAAGATCTACACTCCTCTTGGTCAGTTCTACTGTTCCTCTGTGCTTGAAGCTATAATTAATTTCCCTGAAACCCATACCCAGGAGCAGACTTTACAGCATACCCAGTTCAGGCCCGATTGAAGCCTGGAGGTAGAGGATTTCTAGAATTCTGTGCAGAGGTCTGAGCCCAAGATACTGGTTGGATCTTATTATCATTTACAGCAAGATAAAGCAGAACGAATTTGGAGCAGCTGATCTGGAACTGCTCCTGAATGCTGACCCTGATAGCCAGAGGCCAGAACGAATACATTAGTGTCCTGTGCTCCAAGGGAAACTCACTTGCCTTTGCAGAAGTAATTGAGAAATATAAGGAGGGGTGAAAAAAACTACAAAAGCAATAATCATTTTTCCTATAAACATCCCAAAAGGCCTCTCATAGAAAGTCCACCTGTTTTGAGGTGGCATTCAACTGGAACTTAGCCTCTGGACAGGCCCGGGCTTAGGAACCAGCTGTGGTCATGTTAAAAGCCACCATGAGCTGCCTAGCTTAAGCAGGCCACCAGGTCTTAGGCAAAGATCCTGCGCCTCCCTGGGCCACCCTTTGCTGCCCAAGTGCCCATTTTTTTGCATATATTTGTTTCCCAGCCTGTATTTTAGAAATTTTATAATTTTAAAATACTCTCCCAGTTCCCTCCAGGTGTTGATGATGGAAATGCTCAAAGGACAGTCAACTGTATTAAAGGCTTAGCAGCTTTCCTGCTTTAGCTGGGGAATTCAGTTCAGACCTGGAGTTTTCTTACATTCAATCTCTGAGCATTTCCACTGAGGGTATTTGGCCAGCACATGAGATTCTGAGTCCCTGAGCCAGCAGACCACAAGGACAGGCCTGCATTGTCCACTGTCCTCAGGAGGGATGTCTACTGAGCAAGGATTTTGCCCCAGTGGACTCGCTGAAGGTAGGCAGTGGAGACAAGATTCACTTACCTGAGAGATCAGGGAGTCAAAGAAAGATGGTGACTTGTCTGTCACATACACTCCTCTGGTGTACACCATGGGCCAAGTGAAGCAAACCATATTATGTTCACAGGAGTGAGAGGGACACAGTTTCGTCACCAAGTACACAAGACTGTACCAAGAGGACAGTGTTGGGAGACTGTGTCCTTCTCTCTGAGCCAAACAGGGATCATGTGAAGAAGGGAAATTTTTCCTCTACAGCTCTTAGTCTGAGATTTTAAAACTGAAGAAACTGCATTGGGAAGGCCAGAACTCCAAGTGCGCCCTCTAATTAGTGAAAGTTTCAAGTTTCAGAGGCTTTCCCTATAAAACATCACATAATTCTTTCATTTTAATATTGATTGAAAAGTTTAATTAATCACTTTTTTATATTAATGCTTCAGACAAAATTTTTCTAAACTTTAAAAATGTCATCCTTGGAAACACAATCTGGCACTTAAGTATCTCTATAGTAATGGTATGTGCATCCAACCCAACATTCTATTGCTTGTTAAATATGGTAGTTTTCAAAGTGAATTGCCTGGACCAGCAACATAAGCATCACCTGGAAACTTGTTAGCAATGTAGATTCCCCACCGCAGATTCACTGCATCAGAAATTCTGGTAGGTAGACTATAGAGATCTGTATTGAACAAGCTTCCAAATGATTCTAATACTATCTAGCTCTGGTCTATGAGATGGCTTCATAGATCAATAAAGCAATGCATGACTCATCTCATAAAGTAAACAAAGCAAATACATAAACAAAAAAGCACCAGAAGCTTGTTTAAAAATAGATACTGTTGCGCTGGGGATATAGGTTGGTTGTTAGAGTGTTTACCTCACATGTATAAGGCCCTGGGTTCAAGGATCCCAGCACCACACACACACACACACACACACACACACACACAAAGTGTTAAAAGGTAAACTTAGATGCATTAAAATTTTAAAGAATGTCTTTAAGTTAACAGGGATTCGTGTATTGGGCATCACCAAAACACTAGAAATTTAGGCATGAGGGGGAAACTTTTATAAGATGTTTGAGGAAACAAGATAGAAAATATTTAATTGGTTGAAGTGCAAGGCCTCTCTTTGGGGTCAGCTGGCGATGTCTGATTGGTTAAGCTGAAACTTCACTGTACTATTGACACGGAAGTCAGTACCTGTTTGCTTGTATAGAAACCCACAGCACGGGAGCTGTCTCTGCCCAATGACTTCCTAATTAAAATTTTAAAACTTCACATCATGTACGACCACAAGCATGGGATCTTAATTAGAATAATTTATACTCCATGTATGTTTAACTTGTCAAAATATACTCTACTGCCATATATATATATATATATATATATATATATATATATATCAAAAAAGAACAAATCAAATTAAATTTTAAAAATAGTAAAATAACTTGTGCATAATATCACATGTAAATAACTATCTCATGTGTCAAACGCTTAACCTGACAGTTAATTAACCCAACGATGGATAAATTATATGACAATGTGTTTTAGGAAATGATTGTGTACAGCCAGTGCCCTCATCTTTTTTTCTTTTTTCTTTCCTTCCTTCCTCTCTCCTACCTCCCTTCCTTATTTTCTTCCTTCCTTCGTTCTTTCCTTCCTTCCTTCCCACCCTCCTCTCACTTTCTTTCATTTTCTTCTTCTTCTATTTTTTTTTCTTTCTCTGCAAAAATAAACACCTGCTGGTTCCCACAGATGTTACATCATTTCCACTCCCAAGGGTTCAGCGGCAGCCGCTCCCAGGGTCCCCCAGGACTGGCCTGTCTCTCCTCCCTCCTAGCTCATATGCTTCCTCCTCCCCTGCACAGATGCTGCCTCATCCAAGGGCATAAAAGCCATGACACAGCAGACTTGAGATGGTTCGTTTTGATCCCGACTTCTGGAACAACAGAGAGCGTCTTCTTATTCCTCTAGCCCTCTTTTGCTGCCACCTGTCCAACTCTCCAAGTCCCTGGAAGGTGCAGTGTCCCCTTCCTGAGTCCAGTTCTAGATCAACACTGCAGCACCCCCAGGTGCCTAGTTGAGATAGGAATTTGGGAATAAAGGGAGAGATACTGAGCTCAAAGAAGCACTCATGAGCCACTGAAATGCAGGAAGCCATGAAGTAAACTCCAGAGTGACCCAGCCAGCGGGCAGAGCACCTGCGCGGGCTCCACCTCCAGGGCAGCCCTAGTGACTGTCCCTCCATAAATGCCAACACCCACACCAACAGGTTGCTGTCTCTCCCTCTGGAACTGCCTCCTTTTTGCCCTTAAACTTGTGTTCTTTGCTTTACCCCAAAGGCAATTGCCCCCACTTCTCCCTCTAGTATGTGTCTGCTTTCCTAAATAAACCTCTATGTCTTTGATTGACATGTGCTGACATTCTTTTCCATCACGCAGGTCAAGAGACAAAGTCCTGAGACAAGGTCTTCCTTCTCTCCTGGCACTTTTGGGGCCCTTCTTTGGACATACCCATTCCCAGGACACTGGTTTCTGATTCTGTGCTTTTCCCGTCCCCTGAAAACTGCTTCCCTGTATTTTATCTCATTTCTTCCTCCCTTTGTTTGGTTTCCCTTCTCCTTGGTTTCCTCTCTCTTCTCCATCAGAACCCTCTCATTCCTTGCTGTCTTCTTTCCTTTCCTTCATCTTATTTTCCCTTTCAGCCCAGCTTCAGTCACAAGAGAATGGGTGGATCCCCAGAGGAGCCACCAGGAAGGCAGACAGCACAGAAGTGGTCATGGCATCCCGAGAGTGAAGGGCTGAGTCACATTTAGAAGCCAGGACTGCCCTGACATCAATGGGCTGTGCATGGGGTCTTAGGGGTGTGCCCAGTTTGAGACTCTGTCTGTGTCCGGCTTCATTTTCTTCCTACCTTCCCCCACCCCCAACCTCCTGGGGATATCTGCTCTGAGAAACATGCAAGAGGGTAGCCTCTGTCATAGTTGTGAGCTGCACACCCTGCTTTTAGTTTTATGCTAATAAAACTAAAACACTAGTTTTATTAGCTTAAAACTAGTGCAGAAGAGGTAATTAATAAAAGGTACATACCCAACAGCCTTCTTGTCTCCAGGTGTCAGAGATTTAAACGTCTCCCCAAATTCCCATTCTCCCAAGGCGTGTTTTGTTCTCATAAGCTCGTACCCCTCAGCCAGAAATCCAGAGGGCATGTCGGGGTTCTACACTTCTGCAAAGAATGCCACAGTTTGGCTGGGCACAATTCAGGAGCCATTTGTCAAAAGAAACGAACTTTATTTTTAGAACCACACACGCCAAACAAAACAGCTCCTCAGGAAAAACCTTCAGAGCCCAACTGCCACCACCGGCTTCCCACAAGCCTCTCCACCTCCCCCCTCCTCCTGCTCTTGAAGCCGATTGGCTGGGTCGCGTGGGCGGAGCGAAAAAAGTCCCCCAATGAGCAGCTCCATGGTCCGAAAGGGCAGGGAAACAGCCCAGTGAGCATCACAGCAGAGGAGCCAATCAGTTGGCAGCTAGAAGTTGCTGGGGCCCCTGTGAGCCAATCATCAGCTGGCAGCTGGAAGTTTGCTGGCAGCTGGAAGTTTGCTGGGGCTCCTTCTGCTGTGGCTCTCAACAAAGTCCATTCCCAGGTCATCTTCTATTCCTTGTGGCAAATAATGACCCTTCAATAATTTTTGACCATGTCCTCCATTATTCAGAAACACCCAGATCTTGCTAAGCATCACCTTCTTCATTCCTAAAATTCAGCTGTGTTGCCTTTAATGTCTAGTGACCAGCATTGCCTTTAATGCCTTTAATGGACAAAGGTGTGTCCCTTGCCACCTCTCAAGGACCTGCCCCTAGTATTTTACCAAATAAGCTGGAGATTTTGCCAGGCACAAGATGAAAGGAAGGAAAGACTTGAACAACAGTCAGCAAAACCCAGGAGGGGGCCGGGGGAGCTGTCTGTCCTGAGAGCCAACTGCCCTCACATACTCTAACCTGGCTAGACCTTCAGACGGCTTTCATAGTAGTTGCCTGTGTGCCTGTTTCTCAGTTGGACCCTCTGTCTACAGCTTTGGCAGGCAGTGACAAAGCTGGAAAGATGCTATGCCATTCCATTTAATCCACCAAACACCCAGTGAAATAGGTTCTTATTATTATGTTCATGAGGAACTTCCATGTGGAGAGGAGGTAACTTCAATAAGGTCTCAGAGCTAAGAAATAGCAAGGCTGCCCTGGAAAATTCTGAGATCAAGCTTCTCTTGATTTGAAAAGGAAGAGAGTTATAATGTAGACTTAATTAAGGCCTTTTTGTATTTCTGTTTGAGTCCTTTTTTCTTTCTTCCCCTTTTGATCTCATATCATGTAAATCTTTCTAACTCAGAATTGGGATAAAAAGCTTGGCATACATTTTTTTTCCTTGAAAATAACATAATTAGTAAAAGGCCAAATTTCTGTTCCATCAAACAAAACACGATTAAAATGACCAGAACATTTTCTTGGGTTGAAGGTAGAAGATTCCAAGTACTACACTTGTGGATGAATTTTTGATCACGAATAACTCTGTTTTTATTTATTTGTTTGTTTATTTATTTATTTATTTATTTATTTATTGGTCCCTAAGGGTGAATATGAACCACTTCCTGCTGAGGCAGTTAGCTATTTCTCTATAGTTTGTCCCCGTTTTTCCCCCCTCGACAGTTATCAAAGGAACTACCCATTTACTTCTTACCACCAGGACATTAGGAAAACAACAAAGTAATCTGATACAATTTATTTTATACCAGGATTGAATGAAGATGGTGGTGTGTAAATATAGTTCATTACTGATAGCAGGTTTTCTTTCTTGTTCTCTTCTAATGCTTTAAGTAAAGGCATTTTGTTCATGAGTATAGGGAATCCTATCTTATAGCTGGACTTCACTTTGAATATGTATGTAAGGAAAAAACAAAATTGAAATGCTAAGGGCTTCCTTGGGCCATGCTATGCCCTGCATATCAAACCCACATGAGAAAGCCAATTACACACTGATCTGCTAAATTCTTTGATTTTTAGTTCTGAGTCTGCCACAGGCATATGGCGTCTCTGAGAAAGTCTTTGAAAAACCTTGTTTTCTCTTCTTCCATTGTAAAATGAGACTTTACAATCTGCTGTGGAAATTCTGAGGATTAAATATCAAATGATGGCAAAGCGCTTTGAAAGTACTAAATGGGTTATTAATAATTTAAGAGAGAAGCAGGCCTTCATCTGAGTTGTTGAAAGGAATATGTGGCACATTTATTTCATCATTTATCATTTCACTGAAACTTCTGCTACCTTGAGCTACTCAGAAAAATCATCTGATTCCTTTTAGAATAAGACTTTAAGATTAGCTCTTGTTTTATAGTTTTCAACGTACTTTTACGAAAGTTATCTTTTTGTGCTCCTAAAAAAAAAAAAACTCCACGTGGTATAAATAATATATAGTTGGCTCTCCACATCCATACATACATGAATTCAACCAACCAAGGGATGACTTACTTAATCGAACAGGGGTTCATTATTCTTACTTAAGGAAAGGCCTCAAGGGGTCTGGAATACAGAGTAAATGCAGAGGATCAATAGTGTCACCAAAGGTCCTAGCTCATTCTAAAATATTCTCCTTTTGCAATCTTTGGTGAATTGGCTTGTCATCTAACGGTCACAAAATGGCTGCTACAGCCCTTGATACTATGTTGACTTTCAAGACGGGAGGAACAGAACAAGAGAATTCTCATTAACCATGTTGGTTCCTTTTTAAGGAAAACCAGAGCTTTTCTAGAAGCCAACTCAAGGAGGGTTCCTCTAAAACTGGATCATATGACCACTGCTAAGGAAAAAGAAGTGACAGGAATGAGTGAAGGCTCAGTGGAGGGAGGCAGCAAGGAAAAAAGTGTTTAGAATAGCTTTGAGGGAGCCCAGTGCAGGAGGCTGTTTGGATGACTAATGAGAGGCATTAAAAAATCAGTTTTTCAAGGTGGCAGAGCAGAGATTAAAACCGATCTGAGTCTTTGATGAAATGAAAATATCTAACAACAACTTATAAAGTCAAACAGTACTTTCAGGGTGTGGCCGTGACCCTGGGTGCTCTCACTCCATGACTCCCTAGTACCCCCCTCACAGTGCTGCAGCACCAGGTTTTCCGCCTTATGGACCAGTTTGTGATTGCTGTAAAGGGAACCTGCTTTATTAGCATTCCACAACCTCGGCCTGCTCCTTCCTTTTCTTGTTCTATTCCATTATAAAGAGAAGCTCAGCAAGGTCACAATGAATAAGTTAGAAAAATGAGTCACTTTAACAGGGCTGCTGCGGGGAAGACAAATTTGCGGTTCCCCGTTGGAATCAGTAAGGGTTTGTCTGCAAGAAAAAGTGCTTTAAGGATGTAATGCAAGGAACCAGATACCTACGTCATTGTTGCAGGGGCTGCAGGAGAAGAGTCCAGAAAAGACGCCCAATCAACACCATGGAATATCTACGTCCTCAGAGGGATTTGGACACATGGCACTTCTGGAGATGATGTTTGGATTGATGGACTTCAAAACCCACTGCTGATGCTAGGACTCAGGATCAGGGAGCTGTAGCTACTGCTTGCCTGTCATTGAAGCCTCTCAACACACAACTCGGGGGGAGGCAAACACAGGGCTTCTGCTCCAGAAAAAGTCACAGCCATTCGTGCCAATAGAAAGAGACCCAGCAACAGAATCATGGCCATGTCTCTCATGCACCCGAGACACTCTCTGGCTTTTATATCCCGTATTAGAAGTTGGGAAAGGTAGGTGTTAGTTCACCAGATTTTGCAGGACTCTAGGCACCTGTGCAGGAGGTGGAACTAATGCCGAATCCATGACATTTCTTTCCTCTCAGGTACAGGCAGAGACGGGAACCAAAGGGTTAGCCATAGAAAGGACTTTCCCATTTGTTTCTAACTTTTGGCCAGGACTTTCTCACACTGTCTGAATTTACCTGGGGTTACAAGTTCTACTGACATAGGCTTCATTTAGGATAGATGTCAGATCTGATGTCTGGTGTCATTGGTCAAAGTGGATTTATTTTGTGCCAGACATCATAGTCAGTGCTTCACATCTAATTTATTAAAACTCACACAAGCCTGATATGGCAGGAACTGCTGTTAGAGACAGTGCCTCATAAAGTTATCGGTGGTGGCGCTCCATTTAGCAGGACAGTCTGGCTCCAGAATCCAGGTGCCTAACAAGAATGGTATAGTGTTGCTACTCCACAAAATGAATTTAAATAGATAGCCACAGTGTAGGAATTCATCCCTCACTCTCTATTTTTCTATCTGCTATTAGGATCTGCTAGCTCCATGGTCAATAGAAGTTGGTGACTTTTAAAACAGTAACCGAAGATGGTCCTGCTATGATGGGGGACTGCTCCCAAGTCTGGGTCCCTTGCTTGATTCTGGCTGTCCGCTAGGTCGTCAGTTCTCAGAGGGGCTCCCTGACTTCATTACAACCTGGTAACTGCATGCAGAGGACAAGCATCCCTAGAGAAGAAGACAGCCAGGGGGCAGCTCTGTTGCCTTTTAGGATTTATCCTTGAGATTTAAATTGTCTCTTACACATGGTCCCCAAATCACCAGTTTCAAAGAGTGTACGTGGCATCTAATTGGAAATGCTTAAAAGGTACGACATATTGACATAGTCATATTTGGGAAATTTGATCTATACGCTTTCTTTAAAATGATCTTGTGTTTCTTAAAAGTAAAAATGTTTTCTATTTAACATTTTTAAATAGAGAATACATTTTTGTGGCTTAAAAGTCAGACACATAAGCATGTGTGTGTGTGTTTGTTTGTGTGTGTGTGTGTAGACAGAAATTTAGAGAAAAGTCTCTCTCCACAGCTCTCTAGTTCCCTTCTGTGAAGGCAACACATGCTATTAGTTTCCATGTATCCTTCTGGAGGTATGGTATGCTTCTCTAAGAAAATACAGTACATGTGCATAGACCTCTCCTCCAACCACTCCAGAAAGTAATAGACTCCCCTTTCAGTACTTTTATTTATTACTTATAAATAGAAGTCATTATCTGTCTATCTGTCTCCTCAGTCTTTTTAAAGTTATTTCATATTCCAATGTAGAGATGTACCACTATTTATGTAACCAGTGTCTTATTAGTAAAGATTTAAGGTGTTTAAAAAAAAAAAAAGTGCTATTACAAACAAGACTGCAATGAACAACCTCCTACCTCTGTCACTTTGTGGACATATTTCCTGGAAGTTGAATTTATGGATTAACAACTCTATGCATTAGCATCTTTGTCCAATTTTGCCAAATCTCAGCACTGATTTTCACAGTGTCTGTTTCATGGCAGGCTCCTTAACAAAGAGTTATTAGATTTACTGGTCTTTGTCAATGTGATGAGTAAAACACGGTTTATCTAAAAAATATGCATTTCTCTCTTACGAATGGTCCTGAGTTAAGCATTGTGTTAAAGAGAACTTCACATTCCCTTTCCTTCAACTATCTACGTGTTTATATTTTTTGCCCTCCAAAGATTGTTTTGACAGGCATAAACTTTATTATTATTATTATTATTATTATTATTATTATTATTATTATTCCTGGGCTTCTTTGCAGTGAAGCAACTCTGACTCTCTGGCAGACACCTGTGATCACTGTCCTAAAAGCCTCTCCCAGCAGAGGTCAGAGGGAAGGATGGAGCTGGCCGCAGATGAGTAGGATATTACACTGATGGACATGGGCATGGGAAAAAAACAATGTAAAAAGGCTCTGAATGAATCAGTCATCCAGAGTGGTAGGAGAGAGGGATTTTGTTCATTTTCAGTAATAAAGGAAGGTTAAAATAAATGCCCCGTATTCAAAGAAGCAAGAAGGAGGAAGACTATTAACACCAATTGAGATGAACTTCCAAACTCTAGAACTTGGTCTTTAGGGAAGGGCAAGATGTCTTGAAGCGTTGTTCCTCCCTCTGGCTGACTGCTTCAAAACAAAGCAGAAGTGTATTTAACAGAGGTGTGGATTGTCTGCGGACTCAATTTTTAGGTGCAAATGTTTTGATTGAAAATATTGTGGTAATAACACCTGAGTGAAAGGAAATTCTTTCTGGTTACTTTTTCTACTGGAAACACATATATATGCTTACACTAGAAAAAATATACACACACATAGAAAAACCTGTGTGTGTGAGTGTGTATATGTGTGTGGTGTAAGTATGTGAGTATGTGTGTGTGAGAGTGTGTATGGGTGTATGCAATATTCTCGAGTTTCTGATCACCAGCTAAAAATCTAGCTGGGAATGGGAATCCAGTTTGGGGTTCTCTGTGGCAGTGAACCTGAAACTGAGGTATGGAGGGGTGAGGAAAAGATGATAGTGGAACAAAACCAAAGGTTGTTCTCGCCTGACCAGGCTGTGAGGCAACAGCTTTGGATGTGGCCAACTTTGGATTTTTCCATGCTTCTGGGGACTGTGGGACAGACCACAAAGTGGACTCCAGGCAAATACAAAGAGAGGGAGAGTGGGGGAAAAAAAAAGAGCTTTCCCCACTATGTCCAGCCTTTCCTGGAGACCTTATAATTAGCCAGCTGACTGACTGAGCTCCCTCTGCTTCCTCCTCTGTCATGTTCTGGGAAAGTGATCACATGGCAGAAAAGGACCCAGATAAACCCCCAACTGGGTGGTATTTGTCCACATTTGTCTGTGTTTTATAATCTTATTGCTCCAGCCTCCTTGAGGGCCAACAGCCAAACTTATTTTATAAATCTTAGTCTCCAAAGAGAGAAAGCAGCATAGGGGTTTTACTAGTTGAACAGCATTAATAACACGAGTCTGAGCCCTTTGATATAGAAAGAGTGTTGATCCTATCCCCTGCATGAGGAAACCGCCACCTGTAATCCAGACATGTAGGCAAAATGAAAGGTCTCACCTGGCTCATTGTTAACCTCCCAGCTCCTACAGAAGAAATAAACTGCAAATATTTTTTGCACACCACATAACACAATATTCTTTTTTGTGCAATGAGAACCAAAGTATTAGAAAGAAGAGGATCAGTTCGTGCACAACCCTGGCACTGTCACTGGCCGTCCTTGGCCCCCTCTCTGAGTTTGTTTCTCATTGTCACTGTTACACTCAAGCCAGCTGCAGCTGGGGTGTTGGGTTTTCCGGGTCACAGTTTCACTGCCACCAGTGTAGAGTCTGCATGAGTGTCCTGTGAAACCCAAGAGCCTCGCAAATGCCAACTCTGAACGTTAGAACTTAGACCCTGAGAGCTCTTGGGTGTGTTGGCAAGGTGGACCCTGACACCAAATGGGGTCCTTCCAGAGGGGCAGAGTCCTTAGTGGCATGGATCAGTCAGAGTTAAGGAGTAGAAGAAGCAGAGTGACATGGTGAAATGACATCCAATGTTGCTTCGGCATAATACATGCATAATACATGCCCCACCCCCTCACCCCAGCTATGCACCATAAAGACCATTCTAGAAAAAGCAACCAACCTGAAGTTAAGAAGACTTGTTGGGACTGTTCCCCCAAGTTCCTAGCAAGACTGATAATTTCTCCTATTAACCTCGTTTGTCCATAATGATTTTCTTGAATATCCCCAAACTGGGTTTTCACACATCAAGTTCTGTAGCTTAAAGATCAAATAAGAAGGAAAAAGGACAAAGATTTTCCAGGGCTCGATGGGAGAAACACTGCATTCAAGGCCAGAGGAGGGCACATTTTTAGTCTCCTGGGGCTGCTCTACCAAAATAGCACACACAGGGTAGCTTCAATAACAGAAAAAAAAAAATTGTTTTATTTTTTTGAGATAGGGTCTCATTATTACTTAGGCTGTTCTCAAACACCTGGGATCAAGTTATCCTCTTGCTTCTGCCTCCTGAGTACTTGGGAGTATAGGAGCTCACTACCAGCCATGTCTGGGTGGCAACAGAAATTTATTTCTCAAAGTTCTGGAGGCTGGGAAGTCAAGGTCAAGGCTCCAGCAGACTC
This sequence comes from Urocitellus parryii, assembly GCF_045843805.1. Classification (NCBI taxonomy): domain Eukaryota; kingdom Metazoa; phylum Chordata; class Mammalia; order Rodentia; family Sciuridae; genus Urocitellus; species Urocitellus parryii. The sequence goes on from NC_135532.1 coordinate 107,053,826, forward strand.
TGTGTTTCCCGTTCATAGATGGCCATCTTTTCAATGTGTCCTCACATGGATTTCCTTGTTGCATGCTCATAAAAGGTGATCTCTCTCTCTCTTTCTCCTCTGGTGAGGGGGCTAACCCCCATGACATAATCATAATTACACCCAAAAAAGCCCCACCTCCAAAGCCTATCACACTGGGAGCCAGGACTTCAACATATACATTTTGGGGGGATACATTCAGCTCTTAATATCAGACTCGGGAAAGTTCAGGTCACGCAACAAGCTCCCTTCTTTCCCTGTGAGGAGCCTGAGTAGAGTTCAAGCCCCTCATTCCTGCTCCCAAACTGGCTTGGGAGAGGAACAGCAGCAACTGAAAAGTCCAAGCAGAGACATCTGAGAAAAAATTCACAGGCTCTGGCCAGTTCAGTGGCTTACAGAAAAACAGCCAAGGGTTGCTATGAGGAACGGATCAGGAGGAAACCTGGGGTCAAAGGAAAAGGCTTCGGTGTGAGGGGACTTGACAACCAAGGAGAGCAGCAAGGTCTGTGACATTCTGATGTGGACACTTACAGGATATGTGTCAAGGTACTTACTTTCTCTAAGCCTCAGTTTTCCTCTTGTACCCATCCCATCCCACAGAGCTGGTGTGAGAATCACATGAGTTAGCACACCTCCAGCTGTTAGACCAATGCTCTTGTACACAATACGTGCTCAATAAAAGCTGGTGTGATAACATCAATGGCAAACACAGTTCCAAAGGCCAGGTGGTACACACCTCACCCCTGGGGTTGATGGAGCAGTACCCATAAGACCAAGAGGCCAAAAGATAGGATGGCAAAATGAAGTGAAATATCATACCAGGGCCAGTAAGGACCAAATGACACTTCTCTGGAGCCTATTTATAAACCATATTCCCCAGATTTACATCAACTAGCCAAGGAAGAAATGGAAGAAAAGAAAAACAACAACAAAACCCAAACAAACATCAGCAACAACAACAACCAAAAACCCATAACGTAAGGAGTACGGGGTAATTACCCAAAATATACTATTTCAAACTACTTGAGATGGAGACAACTTTAGCTGAAAAATCAAATCTATTCTACCTTCCAGAGGCACAAGAAAGGGTAGAGCAAGATGCGACCATGGAAAATGCAATGAATTCCTTTTTACACCTATCCAAGCCATAGGTGTGAGCTTGATTCTTGCTCAGTGATATCTGCCCTTGATTTGTAAAGCACCAAATAAGATCTTATGCATGTTGGGTTTCTGCCCATCCATTTGCTCTTCTATACCTGTTAGCAGAAGTGCTAACCGTTCACTGAACAGCAGTTTCCCTACCACTACAATGATGTTTAAAATGAATCTGATTCATTTTTCTTATTTGAACAAGAAAATGTGAGATTTAAAGTCTAAGGAAGAAAGTTTCAACCACTAATTGTCTCACCAACAAGAATTTACAAGCACAGTTAGCATTGTTAAGCTTTACTCTAAATTTTTATTTATGCATATTTTAAAAATTAAAACTAAGTGTTTTATTTGTTTTTTTTTCTATTCATCACTACGCCATGCACATTTTCTTTTTAAAATAAAGGATCCTTTTATTTTAGAATACTTTTCAGTTGTATAGGAAAGTTGCAAAGGTCACACACAGTTTCTGTACGTCCTCCGTTCTCTTTCCCCTAACATCAGTGTCTCTCACGATCACAGCACCCTTATTAGAATTAAGACATTAACTTTGTCACATTAGTATTAACTAAACAGATTCCATTAGGATTTCACCAGTTTTCCACTACTGTCCTTTTTCTGATTCAGAATCCAATCAGGTTGTCACTGGATTGCAGCAATGTTTTATCTCTATCTTACCAATGAGTAAAAAAAAAAAAAAAAAAAGTTGATAGACGAGTAGTTCGGCCAAGGCCACAAAGCTTAGAGATGAGGCCAAATTAAATTATTGCAACAGCAACAACCACCTCTACTTCTACTTGGAGTCTCCTGCATTTCAGGTGTGATGTGGTCATGCTCATTTTCCTAGGAATTAACTGGGAATAAAAATTTGTTTGCAAATCATTTTTATGCCTATATAATATTCTATCATATGCATCGACACGAATTTATTAATCCTTTTTTGTATTACAATTTTTTATGCCATTTCTGCAAATATTGGACAGTAAGATAGTTTTCAGTTTTCCACTTTGATTAATGATAATAATAATAATAATAAACTCCTTTAAGTAAATCCTTTGACATCATATTCTGGATTTGTAGAAATGAAACTAGTTTTAAAAAGATATGAAATTTATATTTTATTTACAAATTATTTTTCAAAGTTATAGAAATGTTTTTAGTAGCATGTAGTAGATGCCACGTGTTTGCTATTACTTTGTTATTAGTACCCCGAGACATGGGATGCAGAGGTGCTCTATACAAGGTAAACTTGGCTTAGCTGGAACTATGCTTCCCATTCTCCCCCTCTCCATACGGTTTTGCTTTGAACTGGCCTAAAGATAAATTCGTGAAAGATTTGAAGCATGGAAGTGAAGCAGGAACTGGGCCCACAACTCCAGTTCATGCCAGATCTCCTCCTCCAGCTTTTCTGAGTCTGGGCCAGGTCCATGTGGTGGGTTCCCCATGAAGGGCACCAGCTTACATGGCCAGATCAGCCATGTTATTGGGGTTGGAGGTGAAGGAAGATATAGATTTTGCATTGTCCCTGCTTTCCCTAACTTAGGACCATTTAAAAAATAATATTTCTTTTTAGTTGTAGATAGACACAATATCTTTATTTTATTTTTATGTGGTGCTGAGAATGGAACCCAGTGCCTCGTGCATGCTAGGGAAGTGCTCTTCCTCTGAGCCACAACCAGGACCATTTTTTATTCCCATTTGGCAGATCTGCTGATGTGAGGCCAACATCAGAGCAGAAGGAAAGCCTTACCTTGACTTCTCAATGGGTCCCTACAACCGAATAAATCCTCTACCCCATGGGATCCCTGATAGTTTTGCTTCACTGAAGGAAAGTTGACTGATCTTCTGAATTTTTACATCTCAAACCTATTCAAATTTTTCATTGTACCTCTCAGCAAGAGGCAAACCCTCTCATGTATGTTCTATGCGTTTCTTGTTAGTATTATTCTTAGCTATTTTATGTCTTTTGTTGACATTAGAGATTATTTGTTTTCCTTATCATGTCTCCCAATAAAATTTTTTTAATTATTGATTTTTACATATTTCATATTGTATCTGGTCACTAGCCATTGTCTCATCAGTTCTAAATTTTTTTTTTTTTTTCCCCAGTGTGGAGACTGAACCCAGGGCCAGGCAAGTGCAACATTGAGCCACATCCCCAGCCTGGTTCTAGAAATGTTTTCATACCACTTAAGAAAAAAGAAAGTACTGGAAGCATAATAAGGGACCCCTTCTCTTCTCTTAGGCATATCTCAGCCTGTCCCATAATAATCCCTTTCCCCTCCAGTTGTTCCTTCCTGGAAATGTCTTTCCCTTCTTGGTTCTCCAGTAAAACCTTCAAGATTTTCTCAGCTGTCCTTTGGAAAATGGTGTTTATGGAACTCTACCATAATATTACCCTTCTGAGAAATAAAAAGAAAGCAACTGTTCTCTGGATTCCACTTTCTCCCTCTTTTACCCCAGCCCTTGGGATGGGTTAACCAATCCAGCCCACATAAAAAAGCTCTTAGTGTTTCTTCTCAGCCTGTGATAATCAGATCAAATTGCAGACTTAAAATGTAAATGACCCAGAATCTGAATGAACTTGCCCCTGGTGAAATTTCAGCCCCACAGAAAATTGGGTCTGGCTTCACTCTGAAAATCTATCAGTAGCCAACAGAAGCCAAGAAAGCTGGAAGAGTAGACCAAGATTAAATAAGCAAATCATAAACACTTAAGAAAAAGAATAATTTCTGCAGTCCGTGAGGCTATTAAAAATGCAGTTCTTAATGACCAGAACAGAACATCATTGCTCATATGAAAAGGACTATTCTTCACCCTCAGCTCTTAGCTGAATCACTGCTATTTAACACAACACAAATCATACTTTAAAATGCTTTAAGTGAATAAAAAAATGAATAAATAGTTCTGCTGAATGAAAATACTGTGCTTCCTCTAAAATAGATGGAAGCAAAAGGCTTTCTGTTTGCTGGAACCTTGGCCCAAATCATGCCCTCCATTTGTTATTGTCTGGGCTTCAGGCTAAGAATGTCTTTATGTTATTCAATCACTGAAAAAAAATCCAATGCATAATTTTTTTGTGGATATGAAAATTATGTGAAATTCAAACTTCCGGGTCCAGAAATAAAGTTTTGGAACTTCATTTAGATCACAGCTGCACCTATTTGTTGACACCTTGTATATGTCTTGTTTAATGGGACAAGTTGAGTAGTTGCAACCATGTAGCCTGGAGTACTTATCACTCTGAACAGAGGAGGTTCAGGGGCCCTGGGTAAACCAGAGTTTCTCAGCCCAATCTTGGCACTACTGATATTTTGTTGCACCCCCTGACTACCCCACCCTCTCCTGCCATTATAAAACAATGTTTTCAGTCATTGCTGTCTCCTAGGGAGAAGAATCCCTCCTGGTTGAGGCTATGTGGATGATTTAGGAGCTGCATGATAAGAAAAGAGAGTTGGAGGTGGGGGGAAGGGGCAGGAGAGCAGCAAGGAGAGGAAGCAGCAGAAAAGGAAAACACCACTTGTTATCCGAATTGAATTTTTAAAATATCATCTTTAATTCTAAAACTTCCTAAGCACAAAATATAACGGCATCAAGAAATAAAGCCCGCAATGATTCTGGGCATGAAGGGATTACTCTAAGGTTATCTCCACTCTCAAGACTTCAGCTTTCCTATTAGCAGTCCCATTTGGAAAAGGCAGAACTTCCTATTTGCCAAGATTTCACATGTAAATTCTCTGACCAGCTCCCACTGGTATTCTAAGGAGGCTTTAGGTTTATTTTGCTACAGGCCCCAGGCCTTTTTTCTTTAATTTCCAGAAAGCTCTGTGCTAAAAGATTTCCTCAGTGGGTAAAGGATTCACCCCCCAGGGAAGAGCCTTTCCCCTCAGAGGTCTTGTAGAAACCTTACTGACCTCAGCTTTCCTGAGGTTGTATTTACTATGACCCCAAAGACTGGCATCCTACCTGTCTCTGGGAGTCCCAGCTTGAGTCTAGGCTAAGAGTCAGGCAAGTCTGACATTCTGGGATTGTGAGGCGGGCTCTGTAGCACAGGGCAGTCTTGCCTGGGGACTAGAGCCTCCTAAGGGAGGAAAAAAAAAGCCAGACACAGGGACTCAGCCCAGAACACCTGAAGGAAAGATGCTCCAAGTCCAGTGAGCTGTCTGTCATGCTCATTTGTCTCCAAGCCAGCCCCAACTGGGTTGAGACATGTGTCACTAAAATAAGCCCCAGGGAGCAATTGCCCCCAAGCCCCATAAATCACCCAGTGTTTATCTATCTAAATAACAAATGTTAACACCTGGAATCTATGCAGTTGTCTATTTTGATTTTCATCAAGTTAAAAATACGATTCTTATATGTCTGTGGTGAGCAAGTGTCAAATATTCCTCTGCTTCACTAATGAAGGAACCAATTCATCTATGAGAAGCTGCTTCACAGAAAAATAGGAGCAATGGATATAATTGTTGTTTATTATTCATAGAGCTGGCACTTGAGAATGCACCCCATATTTGTACCTACTTGATAAGATTTCTTTGTAACCCTAAAGTCAAAACTCATGGCCCTTTTGAGGTCACTTGCAGAATTTTTACAAACCTGCAGAGGTCATGGGCGGATAGCAAATGTTTCAGTTCCCTAACATGCAAGTTTCCAACAGCAGTCCAGCAAGGAAAATCTCTTCTTCCTTGTTTCAACTCCCACTAAAGCAAGGGTCTCTTTCATGGTCTATTTAGTGACACATTTTTGTGGGTTTTGCTTTAGGGGGGTAATTTAATTGTTCAAAATAGCCCCCATGAGAAGTTTTGGTGTGCTATCTCTTGTTCCTAAGTGTAAGAAGGCCATGATGGGCCTTCGAAAATGTAAGTGCTCATCCCTGAGTTGCAGTGCTGTTGGCCATGAGTTCATAGTTAATAAATCAACAAGATAAACTACATAGGTGTCTTTAAGTAGAAACACATAAAACAAGGTTATCTATCAGTCAACCCACAAAAATGCTATGACCAAAAGCTTGTAGGAAACTAGTCTTTTATTTCCTCTGGGAGCAAAGCTTTGGTATTGGCCAATTCAGTTTTATTGATGACTTCATAGACTGTAATTACCTGGAATAATGAGCATCAGGTGTATATATATTCAGAAAATAACCCTGAAAAATTGGATAAAATAAATTGGTCAATGACCACACGGATAATAAAACTTTTATACCAGACAGAAATGATGTGCTGCTTGTCAATCTTCTAGCAATTAACATCTACTCTACTGAGTATAAGACATAATGAATGGAAAGTCAAAGTTACAGTCACCCAGTGCATTAGAACCCTTAATAAGGCTTGGCAGACAATGTCTTAGTTTTCTCCACCTTGGCATTTTAGGTCAGACAACTTTTTTGCCGGGACTATCCTGTGTGTTGTGAGATAAACTGCAGCATTCCCAGGCCCACCTGCTTAAAGTGAGTAGGATCTTAAATTAACAATGAAACATGTCTCCATACACTGCCAAATGACCCCTTGGGAATGAAATTGCCTCTGCTGGATAACCACTAATGTAGTGTGATTTTGAAAGGTTACATGGTAATTTTTGGCCCCTTTTCCAAGTTTGGGATTATTATTATTTTTTTTTTTAATGTGCTCAAGTCTTAGTCCATTGGGCTACTGTAACAAAACATCATAAACTGGTTTTCTTATAAACAACATAAGTTTGTTTCTCACAGTTCTGGAGAATGAAAAGTTCTAAGATCAAGTTCTCAGCTGGTTTAGGGCCTGGTAAGAGCCCATTTTTCTGGTTCATAGACGGTACCTTCTAGCCTTGTCCTCACATGGCAAAAGGAATAGGCAGCTCTCTTGAAATCTCCTTTATAAGGCACTAATCCCACTCACAAGAGCCCTGTCTTCACGATCTAGTCACCTCCCAAGCCTCCATCTCCTAGGATATATTGGATTAAATTTACAGCATGAATTTTGAGGGGGACACAGATATTCAGACCATAGCACTCAGAAAAGAGTATCCAAATTATGTAGTTAAATGCTATGGTTTACCTACAAGGTGTCCTCCAAAATCTCATGTGAGAGACAATGCAAGAATGTCCTGTGGTGAAATGATTAGATTATAATTAGCATATGAGTCCACTAATATGGATTAACTGGGCGGCAACTGCAGACAGGTAGGGTGTGGCTGTAAGAAGTGGGTCTTTGGGGTTTATATTTTGTCCTTGGTGAGCAGAAAATGCTCTCTCTGCTTCTTGATTGCTATATGCAGAGAAGCTTTCCTCCCCCACACCCTTCTATCATGATGCTGTGTTTCACTCAGCCCCAGAGCTATGGAGTCGGCTGACCATGGACTGATCCTCTGAAACCATGAGCCAAAATATGCTTTTCATCCTTTATGTTGTTCTTCTCAGGTGTTTTGGTCACAGTGATGAAAAAGCTGAATAAAACATCAAATATATGTATATGTATACACACACACATACCCACATACAAAATGTATATATTATATAATATATATGTTCATATAAATATATGTATATATATTTGATTTTGACTTGATATTTGATTCTTTTCTTACTTTCTGTCTTGGGAGAACAACATACAATGACAGGAACACTCAGTAAACCTTTCCAGTAGGAAGTCACAAAGCTGGACATCTCCAGGGTCTCAGCTAGAGTTGGAGAAGGTGACTGGGGAGGGCAGGAGTGTGAGTAGAGACTGGGCTGCTGAAGCCCACCTATAGCTGCTCACAGGAGCCAACTTCTGTGAGCACTGCAGGGTTGTCATTTATAAGGGATGAGGCCCTGAATGAACAGGACAGGAGAGTCCAGTTGGAACCGTGTCGCCATTTGTGCACCCAAGCTGCTCAAGCCTGGGAATTCTGGGATGCTGACATTACCAAGTGAGGAGTCATCCCAAGGGTGTCTCCATGAAGGTAGTCTGGCCATTAATGACCAGAACCTGGAGGCAGAACAGGTTCAGTTCCTAACCCCTCCACTGAATAGCTGAAACTTTCTTAGCCTCTGTGGATCTATAAATTGGGGATAACAGTGGTATTAATCTCAGAGCATGTTGGGGGACACAGATGAGAAGTAGAAAGATTCCTAGTGTAGTGTTTAAGAACTCCTTATGCTGTAACCAAACAGGACAGAGGTTGAAACCACAGTAGACAGGAAGCTGACTGCTTAGCTGACTTAGAAAAGTCTCTGATACAGAAGACTCCGGGTCTACTGGTGCCTTATGACAGCAGAAGCTGCTACTTTTACTAATTTACTTTGTAATGAGAAAAATGAACCAATAGTAGTCCTCAGTGTGTAGTTATCGTCACACCTTTGATTATATTTGATAGCTACCAAAATGTATGGGACACAATCTAGAAGAGACTAAAAATAATACATGGTTGCCTTTTGAGGGATAAATGCATGTTGTGTTCTACTTACACCATGCCCAACGGAGTCATATGTATGTGACCTAAAAGAGCTCAAATGTGTGCAGAGAGTGAGGAACAGTGGCATCATAAAGTTCGGCCCAAGACTAAACTTAGGGGTTTCTACATGGATCAGTCCTGTGGTCTGTACGGAGCATGATCCTGTATGAACCTATAATGGGGACGTTTTCCACTTTTATTTAACCATGTGTCTCCATTATGAAAGCACCATCTCCTCACTCTCAATGCTTGATAAGTATTTAAATCTTATTATATCATTTTCCTTTTCCCTGTCAACTCCTTTAGACATAGTGACCATGTCCTTACATGTTTCTGTGAAAATGGCCAGAAAATAACTGAGAAAACAGACATTATTCTTGGCTATGCTTAGAGCTTCAGTCAATAAAATGCTGGCCAAACCAAAATGAAGTGTAATTTTGAAGGGCACAGAAGAAAGCATTATATGACATATTCCAGATATTTTGGAGATTTTCCTAACATGCTTTCCAGAAAGCATTTTATTTGAATAAGTGCATGGAAACTGGAAACATTTCTTTGTTTATAATGTTTGAATAGAAAACATTTTTGATTGGGAACATTTGTTTTAAACATCTTGATGTGTACAGAATGGCCTTTTGTTTGGGAGAATTAAGGAACAGTAATAATTTTTTGCAAAAGCTTTCCCCTTCTTGCTAAAATGTCAAAGTGTTTGCCGAAGTGCTGGTGCAGCAGAGGGTAGCCCTGAGGCCCAGAGCAGATGGAAGTCTGCTGAACAGGGCCACATGTCACCTCCCTTGTAACATCAAGACACCTGTGCAAGCTGGGTTCCAATGGGATGAGGGTCAGGGTCTTGGATACAGCCTTGAGAAATGTCCCTTCTGCCTCATGCCCTTCCAGAGCTAATTCAAGGGCTCCAAGTAATTTTTCAAGGCACTTTCCTGCAGCTTCAGAATAATTCATATATAGAGAAAAGAGCTCATGTTCTAAGCAAACTACTGGTTAGCAACTTATGGAGTATATAGGAATTTTATGTACACAGGATTTTTATCACATAGGATGCTTTAAATAACATTCGATCTCAGCCTATGTCATAATTTGTTACAGTCTTTTAGTAGGTCAGAGCATGGTCCTGCCAATCCTATGCACAGAAGAACTTTCAAAGGCCTGAGAAACAGTGAAAGAGTTGGGTCCCTTTTGTTATAGCATCAGCAAAATTCACATGGTCCCTAAGTCAGGGGCACTGCTCCTCCTTGGACCAGAGTATGACATTCTGATGGTATCTCCCCAGGGCAGCATGACGACGTCCAGTTCCCAGATCTCTGACCCCTTTCTAGTTTGGAGACTTTGTTTTCCTTTCTTACCATGCAGCTTCTGAGACATTCTTGGCACACTCAGATTTACCTGTATCACATTTCTAAATGTGATGAGAGCAACAGTAGCAGCAGCAGCATCTGGGAGCTTATTAGGAATGTAAATTATCAAGCCCTCCCCTGGACCACTAAACCAGAACTTCTGAGGTAGGGGCAGAGTGTTGAGTGTTTTAGCAAATACTCCAAGTAATTGTGATGCAAGGTTAAGTGTGGGGAAAAAAAAAAAAAAGAAAAGAAAACTGACCTTGCACAATCCTGCCAATTATCTCAGACTCTTGAAAACAAAACCATCAGGTAACTTCTCTTTTCAGCCTTCACTATATCACACCCACCCCTACTTAAGCAAGGAAGGGAAGAGGCCTGGCCATATTCAGAAAATAAACACTACAGAGAAGACATAAACATGTCACTCTCTAAATTTTTAGTAATGGAAAACATACAAATTAGTATCTCAATAATGCTACTGTGATGTATAACTAGTTAGAACAAAATTTTAAATATCTCAATATGCATTTTAATAAATTCTCCCGGATTAATATTAATAATAAATTTTAACCAGAAAAAGTTTCTGAGAGAGCAATTAGTTGTGATTAATGAGAGAGGGCAGATGTGTGCTGGCTTGGGGTCAGGAAACTTGGATAAAAAGGTGAAAGGAAAATTCTAGCTACATCCAGGATGGGGAAGAAAGATGATTTCCCTTGGACCAACGTGAACTTTTAGAGAAGTTGGTCATCAAAATTGTGTTTTCAAAAGCAAAGCGTCATCTGGGTGTGGTGGCGCACAACTGTAATCCTAGCAGCTCCGGAGGCTGAGGCAGGAGGCTCCTGAGTTCAAAGCCAGCCTCAGCAAAAGAAGGCACCAAGCAAGTCAGTGAGACCCTGTCTCTAAATAAAATGCAAAATAGGGATGCGATGTGGCTAAGTGGTCAAGTGTTCCGGAGTTCAATCCCTAATACCAAAAAAAAAAAAAAAAAAAAAAGGCAAAGCCTCAGAATGACTTTGGGTGATGGTGAAAAGTCACCTTGAGTACTAGTTGACAAAATGAAGTGTGAGAAAGCCTGACTGTCCAGAGAAGCTGTGACAGACTATTAGGGTTATAATGATCGCTACTCTTTCCTTCCTTCATGAGAATGCAGCTATACCTGCATAACAGCCATTTCCCAAGCTCCATTTGGATGTAGCCAATGTAGTGTGGACAGAGGTCAAATGTGCACCATGTCTAAGCCTGGACCTCAGGACACTGCACATACAGACATACAGTCTCCTCCTCACTCGTCCTGTACATGAATTGAAACAGGGAGATGCTTGTGACCTACCTTTGACCACACAGATGAGGGCCAAGACGGAGTGGAAGCCACAGGAACAGAGAAGCCCACCTACCCATCTTGGACCGACCATAAGGTGAGAGAAATAACTTCCCTTAGTTCTCTGAGTTTTGGGTTCTTTATCACCACAACTTCCATTTTAACATAACCAACACAAAAACCCATGGGAGAATCAAGGGAATGCTCGAAATTCTCTAAAGCCCACATAGCGACTGAGCCCCTAGAGTGCCTGGTCCTCAATAGGTGCTCCACACATAGTTACCAAATAAGTGAGTATGACGGCATCAGGAGCTGTTGGGACAAAAGATACTCCACTGTTTCCTAAAACATGCTGCCTGAATATGTCTCTAAGTGGCATGTTACAGAGGACGATGAGAAAAGCAGACATCAGATAAATACTAACAATGGGTTAAAAATCAAATGGGCATCTTTGTGGGTACAATGTGGAAATGATTGTTAATTACACAGCCATCACTTTAGTGATTTGCAGGTAGTAATCACAGTCACTGTCATTCTCCAAAACAAAAGACTTGTGCATGCACAGACATACACAGGTAAATTCTTCTGTTAATAGGCTTGATGAGACATCAAGATTACTATGCTCTGCATGGTCCAAAAGAAAATGACATTGCTGCAATATGCAGACTGAATACAAAGTAGGTTTTTACTTAGTCTGGAAAAGGCATTTTGAGTAGCATATGGCATGATTCCATTGCCATTTGCTGAACATTTTTGAACATCATTTCCTAGTATGTGAGAGATAGCATTAAATACAATAAAAAATCCAAAGATACCAAAAATATATACATAAAGAGATAGGTGGGAGAGGGTGTTACAAAATTAGATTTCCACCAGGTGACAATTAATGGCGCCTATGTAGCTCCGGCTACGTGGCACGTTGGGTAGCTTCCAACACATGCTAGTCCCTTTCTTCCTACCCTATAATACTTAAAAAATTTGAAATGATTTTCAAAATGTTTCCTTGATGACTTATTCTAGAGTCATACAAATATGTTTGCCTATCCCAGGTGCCTACATGATGCATGTGCTCATGTGCACCCTTCCCCAGAGCAAGTAAACTACAAAATAACGGGCTATGATAGACAAAAAGGTTTCAAAGCGAGAAAACTCCACTCAAGCTGAAGGTGGATTAACTGAAAGTATCCAGTAGCTTACAAAGTCCCTAAAGAGCTCAGAAATAATTGCTTGTTTCCACTATCCTCTCGCCATGAGACAACTGCAGTTATGTCAATGCTGGAATAGCCAACTTGGGATACTAGAAGTGTCCTTAAGTCATCTTTAAGGGTTTCCTTGACTATCTACTTGTGTCCAATCCAGTTTCTGTAGCACCCCAAAGCCACCAAGTGGTTTCGCAGGTAAATAGTCCCGCAGATAGTTCAGGCTGTTTCAGGTGCTAAACCCGATGCTGCAAACATTATCTCTCCCCTGTTTTATCACTCTCTTACTGACCTATCATCAAGTTGGCCTCCTTTATCAGTCTCCCCTGGGAAGGGGTTGGGTTTTGCACACTCAGCATCTTGCCATTAGTGGAGGAGCCAAGCAGCTCCAGTGCTGGCCTAACCCATCCACACCAACGCCTTGCCCAGAAACTGCCCTAGGATAGGTGCCACACACCTGCTGTAGTCACGTGTCTCCACAAAACCAAGTCACCCATTGTGCCTTCTTAGGAAGCCATGCCAGTCTGGGAATGTGTCCCTTTGTATTTTCCTTCTCTCCTGCTCTGCCTCACTTCCCTCCTCCCTTTCACTCGAGCTTCCCTGGGATTGACTGCACTTTCCCACTGAAAACTTGACATCTAATTTTTTTTTTTCTCCTCAGTTTCTGTTTCCAAGGGAACCTCTGCTAAGTCAGTGTCACACCCTTCAACTTCAAATTCCTGAGCAGGAGCAGACAGTCGGCTGATACTGGGCGACGTGCCATGTCCTCGCTGCCAGGGAACTGGGTAAAGGAGCATCTGTCTCACTGATGATGCTGTGGTGAGAGGTGGAGTTCTGCCTCCCAGCTGTTGGATGAACCCTAACTATTGGCTTCTGGACAGAATGGTGACAGACGTCCCCTGTGAACTAGTGTGGCCTAACCTGCTCCCTTTCTGCCCATGAGTTTCTCCATGTAGAGTGTGCTCCCTCTATGCAGTACTATCCCAGCACTCCCTCCTCTTCCTTCCTAACCCTGCCAAGTCAGTCTTTGTTCACTGCTCTGTTTCTGATGTGCATGCTTCTGATGACATCAAATGTTCCAAACTAGCTCAATCTTCCTAACTGCCCAGTCCCTGATTGCAAAATGTGACTCTCCTTTGCCCTCCACTTGCACTGGCCAATGCTCACGCTTAGCTCTGCCACCGATCCCCTGTCTGATTAATATTCCAGGTCTCTACTGCCTTCAAAATAAAAATAGATGGTTCCAGAAATAAATAGACAATACTGGAATCTTACATCTTTTAGGGTAGAGAAGATTCAGTCAGAGTCAGCAGGGATCCTATTCTTTGGAACAACAAGATCAGACATCTCAGCCTTTCTTTTATCAAGAAGTGTCTGGGGAAAAGTCTTGAACTGGCTTCAAAAGAGTCTTTTCTGTAACTGTAGATGTCCAGGACTACAGGTGCAGTTATCTATTTCTTAGCCCAGTCTGGTGAATTTGTACACAGTTTTATGATGGTTTAAAGACATCATTCATTTGTGCAAATGGAAGTGATCATGTTCTCATTGTTCATCCCTCCTCAGTTGCCCAGATTAGTAGGTTCTCACCCTCAAACACTTCTGGACTGCTAATGTGTTGCATTCTACTGATCTCATTAACATAGAGGATTTGTGTAGGTACACAGGATCTGTAATGTGCAAGTGTACCACATCTGAGAGGACACCATTCCCATTACAAACATTATAGATTTATTGTAACATTTTTTTTCCACCAGATGGGAGTGAAGGATTTTGCTTTAACAAATTCAGTAGATTAAATCAATTCCCTGGCAGAAGTAAAGAAAGGATGCTGAAGAATGGGCACCCTTTCTAGTTTTTAATACAGTGTCATGAGAGCAAACAGCAGCCCAGATGAGTGCACCCAGAGCTTCTTATATAAGGCACCCTGATGGCTCCTAAGCTGCTTTGTCTTGAGAGGGAACCTCAACGTTCACTACTTCCCCCAAACTCAAATGAATCCAGGCTAGAGTGTTAAGTATAATTGAAGGCTTTGGGGCACAAGGAAAGAATTAAAATACAAAACAGGAAAGAGAGAAAAAAATATATATATAATCTTAACTTTCCTTGGGCAGGTCTGCTGCCCATTTTCCTCTTTAGCCCCAAGGGGGAAGTGCCATGTTTTAGAGGCCAGTCTGGTGCTCAAACTAGAAATGCCTTTGACCATGTCAATAAGGGAGAGGAACATTAATTCCTCACTCACATCAACCTATCTCCAATCCGATGCTCCTTGAATGCCATGATCATATGTGAAGATGCCATTCAGACCAAAATGATCACAATCTATTGCACATGCCAAGACAGCTCATTTTAGCTCTACGTTCTGACTTGGATATAATAGAAATGAATTTGTCTTAAACTTTGCATAACAAAAGACCATTAATACATTTTTTAAAAAATAAATTTTAGTCTGACTCCTTCCTAAAGTAACAAGTCTTCTACATTTCAGCAATCACTTCTTCAGAATCACTAGGGTTCAGTCTTAAAGCACTTTACCACATATTTAACAATTTTTTAAAATATTTTTATTTTGTTTTAGTTGTAGTTGGACATAATACACTTATTTTATTTATTTGTAGGTGGTGCTGAGGATTAAACCCAGGGCCTTGCACATGCGAGGCAAGTGCTATACTGCTGAGTCACAACCTCATCCCCAACAAATATTTAAGGCACATCTTTTAGGAGTCAAGCTCCAGGCTAAGGAATAAGAACATTACTCAGAAGCAGGTTCACAGATTTACTTTCCAGCTTGGATAAGGTGGCAGGTAAATAAATAGGTCCAAGAAATTGGCAAAGGGGCAACCATAAAAGTATGTACAAGTTCTAGTCATAGCATGAAGAGGGCAATTGTTCTTTTCAACTGGGGGTGGGAAGGAAGAATTATAAAAGTTTCTAAAAGAAGCTAGTTATGATGTTGGCATACTTAGTAATGGACAAAGGATATTCCTGTTGGAACAATACACACAAAGATATGGTCAGAAAATTTGAAGCAGCTGAAACTATATGAGAGTACAAGAATGCAAGAAAGTGTCTACCAAGAGAAAGAACAAGAAACCCAAAAGTGTCCAGAGGATAGAGTCTTTTCATGTTGCTCCAAAAAGTTTTGACCTAAAAAGCACTCAGGACTGAAATGGAATATTTTAATGATAAGAGAATTACAATTTTATTCATGTCATTTGGAGAACTGACTAGTTGGAGACATCAATTTTTAGACTGTCATGGTGGTCCAGGAGAAAAATTATGGTGGCCTTCCTGGGGCAGCCCAAGAGCATCCAGAAATTGAAGTAAGTAGATTCAGAACATGTTTAGAAATGAGGATCATGAGTAGGGATAGAGAGAGCAACAAAACATGGAAGGAGAAATAAGTCCTTGTATACTACAGGACAGTAGGATGAATATAGTTTATAATTTATTATACATTTTAAAATAGCTAGAAGAGAGGATTTTGAATATTTACAACACAAAAATTGATAAACAATGGAAGTGATGGAAAATGTACTGACCCTGATTTGATCATTACATATTGTATACATGTATTAAAATATCATGTTACACTCCATTACCCCATAAATATATACAACTATTATTTTTTTTTTGTTTTGTTTTTCAGTGCTGGGATCAAACCCAGGGCCTTGTGCAGGCTAGGCAAGCCCTTTATCACTGAACTACATTCCCAGTCCTACACTTAGTTTCAATTAAAAAACATTGCAAAAGAAAATAAAGAAATCATGAGTCTTAAAAAAAAATGGAATTAGGGGTCAATAGGACTGGGTGGTAGTTTGGGAGAAAGGAAGAAAATGCCATATTTAGAGGCCAGTCTGGTGCTCAAACCAGAAGGAGAGAGGGATGAGAAGGTGGTGGCCTCCTGGGTTGGAGGTCAGGGTGACATTTTTTGTGGTTTTTGCTGAGAGAAGAAACAGAAAAACTATTTGAATGGCATAGGAGTAGGCAATTCAGATGAGTTCAGGATTCAGGTGAGTTCTCAAATCCGAATCCTTCTTGCACCCTGTGTGCCCAGACTCCCTTAGGAACAAGGGTCCTTTTCTGTCTAAGGAACCCTTAATAAGGACTTCACCACAGCCAGGAGCTGGGGCAGGGACTGCTCCGCCTTTCCCTTTCCTATGTCAAGCTGGGGGACTTTCTGTGCACTTCTTTCTCCAGTTCCTGAGTCTCTGGGCTTGCTGTCTCAGTGGGCACCCTCACCACTCAGGGCTACCTGGAAATCCAGTCTGTAACTCCCAGCCACAGATCCCAGACACATCATCAGGAGGATCCTAGTCAGGACGTGTGCACAGTACCAAATTCCAGAACAAATCAAATCTCCCCATGGAAACGCCTACGTGATGAGGAGCCACCTGATTATGAAACGCCTCGGGTGTGCACTTTGGAGTGAACTGTTGCCTCCCCAGAAAGTGTATCCCGTGGTTTGAGAAAATAGCTGAGCTAGACAATGGTGCCAAAGAAAAGCCCAGAGTGGTCATGGCAGCCTGGCAGGGCAGAGGTTTCTAGAACTGCACCACGTGGTAAGTGCAAGGATCAGGTTGGTAAGGAGTGAAGAAATAGAGATCTCAAGAGACAGAGATGTAAGTCAGACCATGTTATTACTCAAGCTTGGAGATCAACGGAAATAAGCAAAGAAATAAATACTAAGAAAAACCCCAAATTCTTCCCTGCTGTAGAAATATTTTTGTGGTACAAGTTAAACATTTCCTATAGCTTGGGACAAAATACATTCTAAAATTTTATCGTAAAGCCTACAGTGTCATGGCTATTTCTTTCACCACAAAGTTTCTCTGTCTGGATTGATTCAGACATTCGCATTAAAAAAAAAAAAAAAAAAAAAAAAAAAAGTTGTTCCAGCAGGGGTCTCTCTCTGCACATGGTACAAAAATTCCTAAGCATTATAGGAGTTACAGTGCAATATTTTCTATTTATTTATCTATTTTACAATGTAAATGAGTGTGATTACAAAATATGTCAAAACTCTTTTCTTAGACAATGAGAAAAATACTAAAAATGTATAATTTAATATTGTATATGATGAGCTGGGTGAGGATTAAGTAGGTGTAATCACTATGCAGCTTATTATTTAACGCATTTATAATTTATGCATTTTCATTTTTATACATAAGGCTTGACAGATTATTTTAAAGGTATAATCCCTAATTTGGCTTCAATTCACATGTTTCTTTGTTTTTAGTTTTTTTCATTTCTTGGAAACATAGGACATTGGTCATTTTGCCTATTTTACTTAGGTTTTTTATTGGGACATTGGTCATTTTGCCTATTTTACTTAGGTTTTTTATTGAATTTTATACATATTTTACAAATAGTAATATTTGGTGTGTGTGTGTGTTGGAGGGAAATAGGAAAAATATTAGAATATAGCTGTAATATCCAACTGAAGAATTAACTTTGTTTGAGAATGCAGAAAGTTTGCACTTTTTTTTTCAAATTATGGACTTTTGAAAAGAAGCATTGTATTGTTTGCACTCAGGCTTGTGGAATGTATCCTGAGTGTCAGAGGGACAGTGGTCTTGTGGTGCTATAAGTTGCCTAATTTGTACTAGTGGGAGAGGGCTGGCAGGGCGCTTGACCACTGGACACTTTGTCCTTCCTGAAGAGGTCTGCTCATCTCTATCACCAACCAGTTGACTTATTTGGAGCAGAGAGAGAATGGCCACAAACTACCGTTACCAGGTTAACAAATGACACCTAAAACACAGTACTTGAGAGAGAAATGCCTGTCACTTAAAAATCCTATAAAAATTCTTGGGGCTACGTTTCTCCAAACCTCCCCAATGGCTGGTTTTATTTCTATGCTTGAATATCAAGCTTTTATTATTTTTCTTTTGCTTTCTTTATGACTACATCTATCATGTCTTTCCTTGCCTCTATTTGCATTCTTTCTTTAATCTCGTTTGACCAATTATTCTAGGAAAAAAAGTAACAACATTTACATGGCGCTTTTAAATAAAGCATATATTTTCACTTCACAAAAATTAATATTGGATCATGAAAAACTTCAATCCTGACTGAATGATAATAAAACAGAAAATATTCAGTGAAATGTTAATTCCAAATGACATTGCCACTTACTCTTTAATAGTATTAAAGTAATTAACTTAATTCTCTCCTGGAAAAAAAATCCATTAAGATCCTTTAATGAAGGAAATATATATTTGTAATGGACCAAATGGCAACGTGCCCTTGTCTGAAGCAATAACAATGTCCAATAAAAAAAGATCTGCATTCAAATGTGGTACCTCTGAACACCAAATATTATAAGAATTCCTAGTCAGCAGGACACTATGCCAAAAGCACTCCACAAATTGGTTTACCCTTTTTACTAACTTGTGGCCTCACTCTAAATATTTCTTCAATATTAATATTAGCACACTGAATAGTTTCCATATAGACCTTACCGTCCCATATTGAGCTAACTCTGGGCTATTAAAATCAATACATACTATGAACCCTTCTCACTGGAGCATGCTTTTCACTATTAATATTTATGTGTTCCTTCCTGCTTTCCTCTTTCCTATGCAAGCCACGTCTCTGCCTTCTGTTTTCCTTATTGTTTCCTTTCTCTCTTGTTTGTTCAGCTTCTCTATAATCATTTCTCTTTACTCTGGACCTTGCTCTAGCCTCATGTTCATTTCAGACTCTGCCTTCTTTCCCTTGTAAACCTCTTTGATTCCATTTGACAGTCTAAGATTTTTTTCTTTTACTTTCCAGAGGTTTCTGTTGCCATAGTGATGCTTGATGATTACCATGACCATGACTACTTGCAGTGGCACTCTGGTTGCTATAACAATGCCAGTTAGCAGAGAATTCTGGAGAACATTTAGAGTAGGATGCTCGTTCACACCCTTGTGTGGGGTAGATTGCCAGGAAATGTTTCTTCCTTAATATTGGTTCATAGCACTAAAACTTGAGACTATAAACTTAAGGGCAACTCATTCTTCTGGGCTGAAAGACTAAGTTATTAATGCTTACTCTCAGTTTGTTTTTTGGTTTTTTTTTGGGGGGGTGGTACTGGAGATTGTGCATGCTAGGCAAGCACTCTACCAACTGAGCTATATCCCCAGTGCCTTAATGTTTACTCTCCACACCCTGCAAAATTCATCTCCTGTCCTATCCTTGGTGTATCTTTCCTTCCTACTCTTTTGATTCATGATATTAAAACTACACCTGCCATGATCTGAACAGTGCTCTCCCTGCCCCAAATTCATATGTTGAAGAACTAACCCCCAATGTGACTACTTTTGAATATGGGGCTTTTAAAAGGTGATTAAAGTTAAATGAGAGTGGGGGCCTTAATCCAATAGGATTGGTGGCCTAAGATACAGCAAGAATTCAGTCATCTTGTAAACCAAGAAAAATCCCATTGCCAGGAACTGAATCAGATGACACCTTAATCTTTGCACTTTCCAGTGTTTAGGACTGTAAGAAGATTAACTCATATTGTTTAGGTGGCTCTGGCTATTATATTTATATGGCAGCACAAGCTGATTAATACAAACCTACATGCTATTTAACATTCATAACTCCTGTGAAGTGCTTTTGGTTTTAGAGGCATCAGTTTCTGGAAATATATCCAAATAAGAGAGCCATAGACTATTGCAATGCACATTGACAGTATTTTATCTTTGAATAGCAGATGAACTAGGAGGAAAAAATGATACCACTTACTGCATTTTTTGACTCTTTTTTGTTGTTGTAGCTTTCTTAGTCTCAAGAAAATATAATGCATAATTATCTCTATCTTTAGGGACTATAACTGGCTTATGAAAAGTTGGACAAAAATTGTCTGCTATTTTGTTGCAATTATGTTACCTCCCTAGATTGTGAAGGCAGCTTGCAGCCATTCACATTGGTCTTTCCATTTGTGCAAACTCCTGTGGAGCAAAGGATCAGCTACAGCATCAACGCTTACTCAGGACTAATGTCAAAAGATCTTTCTAGTGACATATGTTCTATTACACAGAATGCCAGATGAAGGTCAATAACTGACCCTGCACACTATAAAAGGAGAATAACTTGCCACATATCAACGTATGTTAAATTAAAAGACATCAAAACATGAAATTTTGCTAATGAAGAGTTCACAGATCAGTTCATTCATTGGCTCCTACATTTACTTCCATCAAAAGTGCCAATCAAAATGAAATTAATTTATTGAGCAGACATGAAGCACCATTATGTTGCAAGAAACAGTGTCAGTTTGCTGTTTTCAGTGCATGATATTCCTGAAAATTGCAGAGTACACATTTTCTGGGATTGTTTGAGGATTCTTTGAGAATTAAAAATAAATGAAAATATTGCATGTAGAGGAAAGTATTTTCCAGTTATTATGACTGTTATAATTGTGCTATAAAATCAGCTAATTTTTCATATTTTCAGAGTAGATCAAAAGCCTCTGCTATTATTATTATTATGAATGATAACAGCAATAACTTCCTATTATGTGACAAATACTATGTTAGAAATTCATATCTATTATGTCTAATTCTCACCATAACTGAAAAGATATACCAGTACATGGAGAACTGAGGTTCTTAGATGTAAGGTAACTTGCTTATTAACATGGTCACACCTCTAATATTCCCCCCACCGCTCAAGAAGTTAAACTGCTACCATAGCCCAAAACATGATCAAAAGGAGCATACGGGAAATCTGAAGGTTTGACCCATATACAGTTGCATACATTTCTGACCCACAATTGAGTTCAACTGGTTGAACACTTGCTACAGATGCACATGATTCTGGATTTGACTTGGTATATTTCTCATACTACCTGAACATTAACCCAGTGAACTTTCCTCCCTACCCTCCTTAATAAACCAGGTAAAATGTGGTTTGAAAAAAAGCATCTGAGATTTCTGAAAACTTAAGTGATTCCAGACTGGACTTAATTATTTAAGAAAACTTCAAATTGGAAGTGCATAAACTTTGATCTCCAATCTGCTACAGGTTTAACTGACTAAGTTGCTGAAGGGTGTGTGTGTGTGTGTGTGTGTGTGTGTGTGTGCGCGCGCGCGCGCACACGAGCGCGCATACACATTTATATGTGTATATATAGAGAGAAAATGAACAAATGAGCCAGAATGGGAGCACACTGACTCAAGAGGAATCAGGTCTACAGCTGTATTTCATAACTTCATTAGTCATTTTATGAGCAATAGATTAGAAATGATTGCAATATATAACCACAACCAATTTTAGGACATCTGCATGTTACTAATTGATATATAATATAAATAAATTGGCTTCTGAATGTTGTGATTTTGCATACGTTTTGGTCCCTTGGAATCCCAAAGTATAAATGATTCTGTTTAATACCTGGGCTTCTCAGATCAAACCTTTCATGTTCCTTAAGGGGTAAAAAAAAATTCCCATCAATAAAATGTTCTTCAAAGAACTGCCTTCCCTTTGAAAATGCTCGTATCATACCGAGTTTCTCTACAGAAATATGAGGATTCTTATATTTCTAAGAGATACTCCCACTGAAAAGGACAGAAGATACTGGAATCCCAGGGGCACCATGGAGGAGAGACAGACTAACCCAGTGGGCAATGAGACAAGACCTGTGGACTGCTGGGCTATTTAACACCTGGTCACTCCACAGCCCTCTGTTTCAAGCTACTGCCATGGGCTAACTCAAGGAAGTCAGGTGGGTGGGAGGTGGCAGTTTTTGTCTTGGGTGATCCAAAGCATATACTCTCTGGTTACTACTTCTAATGGAAGAGAATGAGAGACAATGACCCTCCTTGAATAATCCCTAGACACAAACAGACTGGTAAGCAGCATGGGTTTGGTGTAGAAAGAAAGGACAGGGTCAAGAATCAAGAGACCTGCCTTCTCGTCCCTGCCTTCTCACTCCCAAAATAATCTGGAGCCAACTAGTTAATATTTCTAGGTTCAGTTCCTTCTAAAAATTTAGGGGTACTTCAGATATAATTTGATAACATCTCCATAATTAACATTATGGTTAATAAACTGAGGCCTAACCTTTCTGTATTTCTGCTTCTCAGACAGGATGATATACAGTCGTCCATCAGGCACAGCATACTGTAACACATTCAGGAAGGAAAGGCAACAGATTAAGTAAATGAGCTTCCAATGTTTTAGACTGTGAACGATCTTGCTTATCAGCTTATCCGCACCTCTTTGTTGTATGGAGTATTAAAGGTGACATATATATATATTAACAAGTAGGTTAAAATAATTTGAGGAAGGAATTGGACAGAAGGAAAACTATGCTACTTCAAGACTAGCACTTCAATATAAACGATGGGACATGTTGTTCTGACACTCCCAGTAGTTGAATTAAAGAAGAAAAGATGATCAACTACAGAATTCCCCATGTCTCTAAGCCTAATTGTGGTAGAGGTGGCT
Organism: Urocitellus parryii; assembly: GCF_045843805.1. Lineage (NCBI taxonomy): Eukaryota > Metazoa > Chordata > Mammalia > Rodentia > Sciuridae > Urocitellus > Urocitellus parryii. The sequence goes on from NC_135532.1 coordinate 107,076,712, forward strand.
AGAGTAAAGATGGATAGGGTGATGCACTTAGGAAAGTTGTTCCTAGGTCTGAGATGAGAGAAATTTTCCATGTTTTTTTTTAATTTAATTTTTAAATTTGTTTTAATTAGTTATATATGACAGTAGAATGCATTTATGCACTTTGATACAGCACACATAGATGGGATATGATTTCTCATTTTTCTGAGTGTACATGTTATAGAATCACATTGGTCATGCAGTCACACATATACATGAAGTAATATGACTTTTTTTTATTTTTTAAAGGTGGGATATGTAGTGTGAGACAGTGATTTTCAAGTGGAATATGCAATAAAAGAGGCCTTGCTAACATACAGAATTCCATGTTAATATCTGATGTAATCCCGAGCCCCAGTCCTAGGGTTTTGATTCAGCAGCTTGGCATCTGTGCCAAGAACTTTGACAAGAACTTTAGGTGCTTTGGCTGTAGTCAGGTTTGTGGACAAGCTTTGGGGAGCCACCCCTATGAGAAAGATGATGCTCAGTTTCGAGGGCTATATTTTCATGCATTCTTCAACAGAAGAAAACAGCATAATGACAAAGCATGATTAAATAAGAAGTAGTTTGATGTGGACCAAAAGAATATAATTTGGATAGATGGCCTCTAAGATTCACATTTCATCCTATGTCAAAATTTAAAACATCAAGAGGGATTCCAATACAGGTGTCTCCCTCCTGTGAGTTTACTGGCAGCGCCTGTGTAGGGAGGGGAGGCTGGTAGCACAACTGGGCCTTTGGACGGACCTGCCAGAGTCCAGAAGCTGCGCCTGCAAAGCTGCCTCTTCCTTTTTTTGTTTGGGATTGATTATTCCAATCCCTAAACCGCTCACAGAGGGTTCAGGGCTGGCATCCTGACTCTTATTTGTTTGTAGTTCCTTTAAAAACTTGAGGTAATCCCCATGTGGCCCTTCACCTGAGGTTGGAGAAGGCCAGGAAATTCCTCCCCTTCTGACTCTCTGGTTCCTCCCTCTTCCCTTCCAGCCTTCACTTGGTGACTTGGTCATTTTCACCCTCGGTTTGCCTCCTCTCTCTTTTTTCTTAACAATTTCATGGAGGTACCATTTACGTAGCATAAAGTCAAGCAGCATAGAACATACATGTCTATGGCTTTAGTACATTCAAACTTGGCCACCATTGCCACTTCTAAACTTTCCCTCACTCTCCCGCCAAACCCCATACATTCTGTAGTTGTACAACTAGTTAATTGCCTTTTCCTTCCTCCTCTGGCAGCCTCTGATTTATTTTCTGCCTCTCTAAGTCTGCCCTATTCTGAACACTGCACATAAGTGGAATCTTGTAACATAGGCTTCATTTTCTCTTGTAGAGCCCCCCCCCCTTTTTCTACCCCTGGTTTAGTGCTAGGTTGTTCTTAAACTGGACAGGGTTGGGATTGGGAAGAACTTCTAATCCTATTTTAGGAGTGTTATGGTTTGGATCTGGGATGTCCTTTCAAAGCTCATGTCTCAGGGAATGTGGCCACGTTCAAGAGTGGCATCAGGGGGCCTCTAACCTCCTCAGTGGATTAATCCATTTAATGGATTAATAATTTCAATGGTGGGGCACGGGAGTGTGGCCTTGGGGCCTTTTATCTGTGCTTGCTCCTTCCTTTCTCTGCTTCTCTTCTTCCTGGCTACCAGGAGCTGAGCAGCCTTCCTCCACCACACCCTTCTATGGTGATGATTTGCCTCCCTTCAAGCCCAGGGCAATAGAGCCAGTCTTATATAAACTAAATCCTGTGAGGCCATGAGCCAAATTAAGCCTTTTCTCCTTTTAGTTGTGTGTGTCAGGGATTTTGGTAACAGCAACACCAATCAACTAAAACCAGGTGATAACAGAAAGGTTAATACTTCATTTAAGATCTTTTTGGCAACCCTTTCAGTTTGCTGTTCTAAAAGGCTTTATCTATTATTCTCACCTCAGAAAGTAAATGGGTTCAGAGGAGGTAATGGAAGCACAGAAGGGAAAAAAAAACCCATATAGAACATCCACATCCACATCACTGAAATTATTATTCTTAATTAATAACCTTCATTTTTAGAGCAGTTTTGAGCTATAAGAAATGGGGTAGGGATTTCCCATACACTCCCTGTTCCCACACAAGCACAACCTTCACTACTGCTGACATTTTGCACCATAATAGTGCAGGTCAACCTGCATGGATGTGTCGTTATCACTCAAAATACACAGTTTACACTGGGGTTCGCTCTTGGTGTAATGCATTCTATGGCTTTGGACAAATAAGCATGCTCACCATTGTAGTATCATACAGTAGTATAAAGACTAGTTTCATTCTTCTTTCTCAGAACAGAAGTTTTTAGTTTTAATGGAGTTTGGTATATCAATTTTTTATTTTATAGGTCAAGACTGGTATTTTTACCTAAACAGTCACTGCCAAGGTCATCTAGGTTTCTCCCATATTATCTTCTAGGATTTTCACAGTTTCATATTTTGCATTTAGGTCTCTGAACCAATCTGAGTTGATTTTAATGAGGAGTCTAAAGTCTGTCACTAGGTTTGGTTTTTGCCTGTGGATGTCCAGTTATTCCAGCATCATTTGTTGGTGAGGTATTTTTGCCTCGTTGCATTAGTTTTGCTCCTTTGTCAAAGACATTTATTTCAGGTCCTCTATTCTGTTCTACTGATATATTTATCTATATTTTCACCAATGCTACATGGTCTTGATCACTGTAGTTTTATAGTAAGTCTTGAAGGCAAAAGTGTCAGTTCTCTGACTTTGTTGTTCTTAAATATTGCATTGACTTTCTGAATCTTTTGGTTCTCCACATAACTGTAGAATCAGTTTGTCAATAACCATGAAATAACTTACTGTGATTTTGGTAGAGGTTGCATTAAATCTATAGATCAAGTGATAAAAAAAGTGACATGTTGAAATTATTGCATTTTCCTATCCATGAACATGGAATAGCTATCTATTTAATTACTCTTTGATGTATTTTATCAGTGTTTTAAAGCTTTCTTCATATATGTTTTTAAGTATTTTGTTAGATTTATGGCTAAATATGATACTATGATTTTTTTTGATGATGTGTTTTTAATTTAAAATTGTTCTTGCTTCTTGCTGGTGTATAGGAGAACAACTGACTTTTTTTATGTTAACGTGTTTGCAACCCCATTGTAATTTCATATTACTTCCAGAAGCTTTTCCATTGGTCCTGTGAGATTTTAGATGATTATATCATCTGCAAAAAAGATAATTTTATTTTTCTTCCCAATCTGAATATATTTTATCCCTTTTTAGTGTCTTACTGAGTTAACCAGGATTTCCATTATGATGTTGAAAAGTAGGGGTGAGAAGAAACATTCTTGCTTTGATCCTGATTCTAGCAGAAAAGCTTCAAATTTCTCACCATGATGTGAGCTGTAGGTTTTTGTAGTTGTTCTTTATTGAGTGAGACAATTCTCTTTTATGTAGTTTTTGTCATGAGTGGGTGTGGATTTTGTCAAGTACTTTTTGTACATCTATTGATATGGCCTTGTGATTTCTCTTCTTTAGCCTATTGATGTGATAGATTACATTAATTGATTTTTTAATGTTGAATCAACCATGCAAAGCAGAGGCATGGGAGGTGGGGAGAACTCACTTGGTTTTTACATATAATTTTTATATTCATTGTTAGATTCAATTTACTAGTACCTTTTTTTTTGAGAATTTTACACCTATAGCCATGAGAGATATTGGTCTGTAGGGTTTTTGTTGTTGTTATTGTTATTGAAGTAATTCTGTCCTCTTATAATAAGGATGAATTTCCTTTGCTTCAATGTTCTGAAAGACACTGCAGAAAATTGACATAATTTCTTCCTTAAATATTTGGTAGAATTCACTGGTGAACCCATCTGGGCCAGGTGCTGATAGGAAAGCTATTAATCACTGATTCCATTTCTTTAATAGACATAAACTTGTTCAGATTATCTATTTCTTCTTATGTATCTTGGCAAATTGTGTCTTTCAAGAAATTGATTCATTTTTGTCTAAATTATCAAATTTGTGGTTACAGAGCTGTTCATAGTATTCTTTTATTATTCTTTTAATGTCCATGGGGTCTGTAATAATTAATTTCTGATTTTAGTAATTTTTGCCTTCTCTCTTTTTTCTTTAGCCTGGATAATGGCTTATGGATTCTATTGATCTTTTCAATGAACCAGCTTTTAGATTTGCTGATGTTCTCCACTGATGTCCTCTTTTCACTTTCATTGAATTCTATTCTAAATTTTATTACTTCATTTTCATCTTCTAACTCTAAATTTAATCTGCTCTTTCTTTCCTAGTTTCTTGATGTAGATGAATGATTTAGTTTTTTCTTCTTTTCTAATATATACATTCAACCCTATAAATTTCTCTATAAACATTACTTTCACTGCACCCCACAGATTTTGCCAAGTTGTGTTTTTATTTTCATTCATTTCAAAATATTTAAAAATGTCTCTTGAGATTTCTTCTTTGACCCATGTATTATTTAGAAGTGTATTGTTTAATCTCTAAACATTTTTGGACATTATAGATATCATTCCATTATTGATTTCTAGTAGACATTGTATGGTTTCTATTTTTTTAAAAAAATTCATTATGGTATGTTTTATGGCCTAGAATGTGGTCTTGCTTACAGAATGGTCCATGTGAGCTTCAAAGAATGTTGAATCTGCTTTTGTTGGATGAAATAGCTAAAAACAGTCAATTATTTTCAGTCGACTAATGATGCCAATGAATTCAACTGTGTTCTTACTGATTTTCTGTCAGATGGTTCTCTTCATTTCTGACAGAGGAGTGTTGAAATCTTCAACTATATTAGTAAATTAATCTGTTTCTTTTTACAGGTACATCCATTTTTGCCTCATGCACTTTGATGCTCAATTGTTGAGCCATAAACCTTAAAAACTGCTATATCTTCTTAGAATATTGACTGCTTTATCAGTATGGAATGCTCTCATGATCTCTGGTAATTTTCTTTGCTTTCACATTTGCTCTGTCTGAAATCAATATATTTATCCCCACCTGTTAGTATGGCAAACTTTTCTCCATCCCTTTAATCAACTTGTGTCTTTATATTTTAAGTGAGTCTCCTGTATATCATATAGTTGAGTTTTATGTTTTCATCTGCATTGATGATCTTTTTATTGGTATATTGAGAACATTGATATTTAAGGTGATTATCGATACAGCTAGATTAATATCTACTATACTTTTCACTGTTTTCTATCAGTTGCCCTGGATTTTGTTTCTATTTTGTCTTCTGTAATTCTTTTTGCCTTTGTTTTTTTCATCTAGCCTTCTATAATTCCATTTTCCCTCCTTCCTTAGCTTATCAACCATATCTTTGTATAAACTTATTTTAATGATTATTTTTATAACTCACAATATGTATTTAGAATTCATCCAAGTCCACTTTTGAATAATACTGTGAGGCTTCACTGGTAGTGAATTACAAGTATTCCCAATTATATATACCAAATATTCTTAACTCCTCCCTCTCATCTCCTATATCCTTGCTGCCATTCATTTCACTTACACTGACATACATGATTGGTCCTATTGTTGCTGTTACTATTTTAAGTAAAATGTTTATCCATGAGATACATTAAGAATAAGAAAAAATTAAAAATTTTATGTTGCCTTCACTTGTTCATTCTCCAGTGTTTCTTTGCTTTTAGTGTAGATCCAATTTCTGACATGTTATTTTTCTTCTCTCTAAAGAGCTTACTTTATATGTCTTGCAAGAAATTCCTTCAATTTCTGTTTGAGAAAGTCATCATGTCTTCTTCAGTTTGGGGGACGATTTTTCAGGTACAGCATCTAGGTTGATGTTTTTATTCTTTCAATAGTATAAACATTTCACTCAGTTCTTTCTTCTTCTTTCTCTTATCTGTTTCTCAAGAGGAGTCCAGTCCTTCTCTTATATTCACTCTTCCATAGGGAAGGTATATTTTCCCTCTGGCTTCTTTAAACACTTTCTCTTTACATTTGATTTCTGAAATGTGAAGACGATCTTCACATTTAAACTGTATATTTGAACTGTAGTTTAAATCTGGAATGCTCCCCAAAGGCCCATGGGTGTTAAAATCTTAGTCCCCAGCTTGATGCTCTTGGGAGGTGGCAGAAACTACAAAAAGTGGGACCTAAAGAGAAGTCTTCAGGTCACTGTGAGCATGGGCTTGAGGGGAATTGTGAACTCCAATGTCTTCCTTTCTCTCTGTTCACTCCTTGCCCACCATGAGTTGATTGGTCTTCCTCTGCCTAACCCACTGGTCATAGACTAAAACCTTCAAAAGTGTGACCCAAAACAAACTTTTCTTCTTTTTAAGTTGATAATCTTAGGTATTTTGTTACAGGTACAGAAAGCTGACTGATGCATAAGCCTAGGGAAAGGTGTTTTGTTTCATTTATCCTCCTTGGTATTGTCTGGGCTTTCTGGAATTGTTTTTTTTGTTGTTGTTGTTGTTGTTGTTTTGTTTTGTTTTTGTTGTTTTTTTTCTCTGACATTAATTTGGAGAAAGCCTCAGTTGCTTCTGTTTCAAAATATTGTTTCTGTTTCTCTTCTTCTTGTATTCCTATTACAAATATGTTACATTTTTTGTAGTTGTCTCACAGTTCTTGAATATTCTGTTTTCTTTTCTTTATTTTTTTCTCATTGTTTTTCAGTTTTGGAGGTTTCTATTGTCTTATTCTCAAGTTCAGAGATTCTGTTGCAGGGCAAGTGCCTGCCACAGAACTGGGGCAGCCCCATCAGTCCTTTGTCATGAATTCTTGTTATGGCACCAGAAAGATTTCATATATGTTACTCAGAGTAGCAGATATTAGATTATGGGGTGGGGGAGAGAACGGGTCTTCTCAGAGAGGAGAAGGATGGTGTAACCCTTCTGCCCTCTAGTTTTACTAGGGGTCCTAGGGAAGTTTCCAAAGAGTCCCACCAAGGTCTACCTCTTGACTTTTGACTGACAGCAGATGACAAGAGACTTTCAAGTCCCCATTTCACATGAAAAATATCCAAGGAACCTCTAGGTCTATTTGGCCCATATTGACCAGTTCTAACTGGAACCTGTTCTGACAGATATTGTGGTTGGGTAAATTATCCTTATCTCTCCAAGGTCTGAACTCTAGTCTGTGTCAGGGCCACAAGATTCCCTTCCTTTAGGGTAACTTGTGCTCTTCTTATTATCATTTCAGGACTGCATTTCTCCTTCAGATAATAGGTAATTTGCTAAGGAATGTAACATATCCTGTCAACTTAAGCCAGGTCGACTGCAGGTACATTGCTTTATAAAAGAAAGTACGTGTGAGTTACCACAGTGGGTCCATTTTATAGAATTGTTCAATTAACATGTTCCCACTGCTTATGTCGTTTGTTCCTTGTCACTTTCCTCAGCGGTGTCCACTCTACTACCGAGACCATCGAAGGCATTCTCCATTTTTGTCATTTGTCAGTGTTTTTGTTCTCTAACATTTCATTTTGATTCTTTCTTGGAACTTTCTTCTCCCTGTTTACATTGTCCCTCTGTTCCTGCGAGCTGCCACCTTTTGTCATCAAAGCCCTTCCCATATTAATCCCAGGTTTTCAAACACTCCTGGCCTACACAAAGATTCGATAAATATTGGAAGTGATGCATATACTGATTTCCTCATTCTAATCATTACAAATTGTACATATGTATTGAAATATCTCGCATACCCATAAATATGTATAAAAATTACTATGTGTCAATTAATTTTTTAAAAACTCCTGAGCTAATCATCCTAAACCTTCTCACCATATCCGACTGTGGTTCTGATGCTTGCTTGTTCAGTATCTTCGAGCTGTGATTCTTGTCATTTAGTATGCTTTACGACTTCTTATTGAACACTGGACATGACGTAGGAGGAACTAAGATGAAGAGTCAGTCCTCTGGTGATGCGGTGGACACTGTGGGCAGAAGTGCTCTCTGCTCCTGTGGTCAGAGCTTCACTCTGGGTGAGCTTGTGTCCCTGGACTGTGAACTTCACCAGGGCTTCTCAGTTATTTTCCATTTTAGGTGGGACCAGGTGGCTGGAGGGGGCTAGAGTTTCATATTTCTCTTCTCTTAGATCAGCTATGCTCTGATAAAACCCCAGCAGTTTAGGCTCTGATAAAATAATTTCTCCTAAGGGCAGAATTTGTCAAGAAAAAGAATGCTCTGCTTTATTTCAAAACTATTCCCTTCTCCCTCCTCCTACCAAGCATAGGGGCAGTTTTTTTTTTCTTCAGTATTTACTGGAAGAGCCTGTGTGTGCTTCTGGAAGTAAAACTCACAAATGTGTGAGATCCCTGGTGACTGGGTGGTCTTAACTCCCAGACCTGTCCACACTGAGTCTCTGGCACTCTGTCAATTACAGTTTGGGTTTCCTACCCAGAACTCGTCTCTCATGGAGGTTTCTGCTCATGGTTTCTGATCCAGTAAGGTGTAATTCTCTGTATCTGCCTGTCTAACTCTTCATTTTTAGGGACTGCAGTTTTCCCAGGACTCATTTCTTCAAAAGATCTAATAGGAGTTGTTGAGTTTTCAATTTGTTTAGCTTTTTATTTGTTCTTAGGATAGCACAGTGACTTCTAAGTTCCTTATGTGGGGAACTGGAAACTGAGGCTCCTACTGAAATCATTTCTTAGAAACACATTTTTATAAGGGCTAAGTCATAACATTCAAGGTTATCTTTCTAGTCTAGGACTTCAAAGACAGTGCCCAGAATTCCAAATATGTATTCAATAAGCATTTATTGAGTCCCTATGAAGTTGCATACTGGGGATCTGCGCTTGCATTAGCTCCTGGGCATTTAACAGATCGAGAAATAATCTCCAAGTTCAAGGCGTTCCAGGGAGGCAAGATAGAAGGAAAGAATTACTATTGTTCAAAATTACTATTTGAACAAGAAAAAGTTGTTCCAAACCTTACCTGAGCAAAAACATACTTAGAGTGATAAAATTCATGATATCCTTTTGGAAGAAAACTTTACAGCTGATTGATTAATCCTTAAATAATTTTCCTAAAATTTTAGAAACTGAAAATTTATTCTGGGAAATTAAGTGATCTGCTACCCAGATAACTGTCAGTTAAGAGTTTAGTAATCTCTGAACAAACTTGCTTTCCTTTTGTATCTGTTTCAATAATAATTATCTAACCATTAATTTTAATTATAAAATTTTCTACCAAGAAATAATCTTTAGGTCGGTTTACTTTCTCTTAGGACTTTTCCTTGAAGCAAGGTTGTGACAAAATTTTGACACATAGGTAAATTGGCTGAAAGGCCTTCTTAAACATGGCAATAGAAGTCACTAAGTGAGTTGGTACAGGATAGAACAAAGATGTGAGGGGTACATCTGAATTTCAGATGTATAAACTGGTGGGATGGAGTGGGAAAGGAATTCCTCCAGAAGGGACACTGGGATTAAATACAGATTTTCCTCCACTGGTGAAGGAGTAATCCCCCCCCCATAAACCCATAGTAAGTTGAAAATGCTTTGAGCTAACCTCAAGGACATCATAGCTTAGCCTAGCACAGCTAAATATGCACTTTTAACAGCCTACTTTTGGACAAAATCACCTAACACAAAGCCTATTTTATAACAAGCCTTGCATATCTCAGGTCATTCATTGGATGCCTGTTGAAAAATGGTGGTCACACAGCACACTGTAGATTGAGCAGGAGCTGTTTACCCTCATGGCCCACATGGCTGAACAAGCTGTGGCTCCCTGCTGCTGCCCAGCATTGAAAAAGAGTATGGTTAGTGTGGGAAAAGATCAAAATTCAGGATTCAAAGTATGGTTTCTACTAAATGTGTATTGCCTTCACCACTGTGAAGTTGAAAAGTTGAAAGTCAAACCATCATAAAGGGCTGTCTGTATCACAGAATGAGTACAAAAGAGTCCAGCAGGATACCAGGTGGTGGGAACCAGAGAATAGAAACCAGAAGCCATGTAGAAGACAAGTAATGATGTCCACGTAGCAGGACTGCAGCTGCCCCTGTCCCTGTTCCTGGGGCCTGAGAACTTCCCTATTCTCCAGCAGTGCACTCCCACCACCTGCAGCTGCTTCTCCACCTGAGGGCTTTCCCCAGGAGGCAGAGGACTACTCTTCCCTCCCCTGGGGAAAGATGGTAAATGGCAGGAGAGGAAGCTACTCAGCCCCACTGTGTGTCCAGGCTGCCTTTCCGGTATCACTTCCCCTATCAGTGGTTTCTGTGCTTTCCAAATGAAGTGCTTGCACTCAGTCCCAGCCATACAGTCTGCTCTGGGAAACCCAGATTGAACAGCTTGTTTATCGCAACTAATGGAGCAACAAAAGAAACTCAGTGTATGCAGAGGAAAAAGAAAGGTTGGGTCAGAGTATGGAGGGCCTTATTTGTCAGATTTACCACATAAAAAATATACAATGCCCAGGAAAATTTTAATTTCAAATAAACAACTTTTTTTTGGTATAAGTATGACCTATATGATATTTGGGATTTATGTAGACTGAAAATTGTTTATCTGGAATTTAAATTTAACTGGGCATCCTGCATTTTATCTGGCAACTCTGTGAGACCTAGCAAGGCTTCAGGACAATCTCTGCAGTCTTCCTTGGCTCCAGCTTAAAGGATGGATTTGAGTCATGCTGAGAAGACCCCCAAGGAGATGCTGACATTTTCCAAAAGAATGCTAGGCTGGGGTAGGCATCAGTGTGGGAGAAGTGACTTGAGGACATAAAGGCATTTGGGAAGCTATATGCTTTCTCAGACTCAGTGTTAGGGTGACAGAATTATCTCACTGGATAGAATGGAAAGCGGCTTCCAAAAATGAGTTGAAAATGTCCTGAAAATGCCCTGTGACTGTTTAGGAAAAGACACAAAGTTAGTAGTGAAGGGCCTCCAATTCCCACCTCTATGATGTGCTCCTGACCATCCAGTGAAGCACCCTTCTGCAGGCCCAAACATCTAACCCACCGAATCAGGCTGCAGAGTCATAGTGGGCCTGGGCTGCTCTGGTGATGTGTTAGAAGGCTTCAGTTGAGCCCTTTCCATAGACAGGCCTCTGAACAGAGCCTCTGGGAAGAGCAGCCAGGACCATGATGGATCACCAGCTCTTGCACGGTGTTTTAGTCAGCTTTCTCACGGCTGCAACTAAAAGATGCAACCAGAACAATTGTAGAGAAGGAAAAGTTTTATTTGGGAGCTTATAGTTTCAGAGATCTCAATCCATAGACAGCAGGCTCCATTCCTCAGGGTTCAAGGTGAGGCAGAACATCATGGTGGAAGAGTATGGTGGAGAGAAGCCGCTCACATGATTATCAGAAAGCAGAGAGAGAGAATCCACTTGCCAAATACTAATATATACCCCAAAGCCATGCCCCCAATGCCCACCTCCTCCAGCCACACTCCACCTGCCTTCAGCTACCACTCTACTAATCCTTATCAGGGGATTAATTCCCTGATGGGGTTAAGACTCTCACAACCCAATCATTTCCCATTTGAACCCTCTTGCATTATCTCACATGTGAGCTTTTTGGGGACACCTCATCTCCAAACCATAGCACATGGCAAGGGCACTGAGACAAAGAAAATTCTCTTATAGCTCATTTCCCCTCTCTTTTTCCTTTTTGAACCTTGCCCTATTAGATAACCCCCAGGTGTGAGACCCAGTTCTACAGAACAATGTCCCCCAAATCCAACCTCATCATGGAGGCAAGCTGGGAGCATGTTTGGATCGCATGGCCTTTTCTGTGTAAAGAGTTCTTCAATTTCATTTGTACTTTCATGAAGGAAATTCCCATAGGAATCCACTTCAAAAACATTAGATTAAAAAAGAAAGAAGAAAAATGAAACCCATTATACCAAGGGTGGATTTTCTGTTTTGTTCTTTCTTCAATTTGCAAAATGCATTCCAAAGACCATTAGGGATCATAATTTGAATTGCTTCACTCTAAAGTTAAAGTGCTAAAAGGGGGGGAAAGGTGCACCAAAATAAAAGCAGGCCTTCTTTCACTTTCTAACACCTGAATTTGATTGTAACTTTCACTTTTGAAGCTATATAGAGCTTTTCTCCTAAACTCAATTATAAATACTTATGTCAGACTGTAGAAGGAAACATACATGAGCAGTTATCTAAAAGTCATATGTGTTCTAACTGCATTCACATGCATTCTACCTGCATTCACACGCCCACGTGGGCACAACAGGGCATTTATGTAAGCCAAGCTGTGCAACAATGTTTAGCAACCCTGAAGGAGGTGAGCTGGCACTCCAGGGTCTAGGGTCTACTCTATGCCAAGGATCATTTGGTTATCCACACACAGTGAATATTTAATTTTCCATAATAATCACACAGGCTGGATATTCCTCTTCCTACTTTACAATGGTAGAAACTGAGGCTCAGAACAGTTAAGTCACTTTCTCAAGTTCGAATCATCAATAGCGACTGTTACGGGATAAATTGTATTCTCCCAAAATTCATATGTTGAAGTCCCAACCCTGGTAACTCAGAAGGTAGTAGTATTAAAGTAAAATCTTTAGAGTAGACCTTAATTCAGTCTGATTGGTTTCCTTATAAGAAGGGAGAGGGACCCCTGTACGCAGAGGAACACCAAGAAGGAACATAGGGAGAAGGAGGCTGTCCATATGCAAGAAGTGAGACCTCAGTGGAGACCAAACCTGCTGACACCTTGATCTTAGACTTTGAGCATCCAGGATTTTGAGAAAACAAGTTTACATTGTTTATGCCACCCAGCCTGTGTCACTTTGTTATAGTGGGCCCTGCAAAGTAACTACAGTGACCAAACCAAGATTTTCTTTTGGTTGGTGGGTCTCCTGAAATCATGTTTCTCCCACCAGAGAACCAGGTCTGGGAGTAAATAATTTTAAGAGAAAAATAATTGTATTTCACAGCCAATACCCCAAGGAAACCTGGGATTCAGCTCAGGCTACCATGATATTCCAGATGACCAACATAGTGGTAGTGGTAGGCATGCTGTGGGGAAGGCCCCATAGAAGGATCTAATAGGAACAACTAAAACCCAGAAGTGCAGAGAGTAGCATTTTTCTTCTAGGTAATAGTTTACTAGAGTCAGTCCCTGGACTATGACCAAGTCTCAGAAGCAGGATCCTGTCTCCTTCACATACCCTAGCAAAAAGGACTGGGAAAAGTGTGATGTGGGACCCAGATTCTCTTCCAAGGCAACCCCTTTCCAGCCAGCTTCCTATAAATGTCCCTGAAGACTTGATAGCTAAAAAGATCAGGCTCTTTTCTAGGCTAGCGTGATTGCTGGGGTGCAGCGGGGCAGGGTGGGGCCGAATACAAGCTTAGCTCAGGAACCCTGCAAGCTCCCCAGCCAGAATATTAAAGGGAGCAGGTTCCTCTTCTTCCCACAATACTCTTTTCCATCTTAAAAATTTCAATTCCCCCAAATAGAGGAAGGAAACAGTTTTCTATGGGATCCAGTTTGCTTAGTGCTACTTTGAATGAATAAGGTCAATTCAAAATAAAAGCAGCCGCACTCTGGCTCCCCAAGGCAGAGGATGAGGTTTTCTCCACCCACTGGCTCCCCACCACCACCTCCACTCTCCCAGGTAGGATTCTTAGCCCTGGGTCCTCTGGCCTGGGTGGACTGCCAGCTGCACTCATAAATCCCTCTCTTATAATTCCTACTTGTCCAATCACTTACCAAATGTCCAACATTATTCTCATTGTCTTTCCACACTGATACACGTGGTAGGCAAGCTCTCCACAGCTGAGCTCTTAAGGCAGGGATTCTTTTTGCACAGGACTCAGGGCAGTTTTGAGATATTTAGTCTTCCAGGAAATTGGAATACTAAACAGAATTGAGGAAAGCCCCAAGGCAAGGATTTAGCAGCAGGGAGGGCCCCAGCATTCAACAGACAGTGAGGCCCAGGATTTTCTAAATACCGAACCTAAAACTAAGATGCACCCCACTGCACCAGCACTGTCCCCTCATTGGCAAGATGAAAGCTCCTAACACCCTTATTCTGTCCTTCCAGGGTCAGATACAACCTCTAAGTGATGGCCCCAGTGCCTCTACTGAGTGGCTCTGGGGTGTAAAATGCTTGCCCTGGTTAATATGATGGCTGAGGATGCTCTCATTGCCATAAAAGTCCAGCCACACAGGGAGAAGTGGACTCTCTGGAAATGACCCTCAAGTAGTGAGTGACTGAGACCATACCCCTGAAACTGCTGTGAATAATGAAGAGTGTAACACTGATGTACTACGTGGAGACTGAAAAGCATTCTTCTCCTACAATCATTATACAGTTATCCACTGTAGAGCGTTGATTAGTCCATAGTCCACCTCTCTCTCTCTCTCTCTCTCTCTCTCTCTCTCTCTCTCTCTCTCTCTCTCTCTCTCTCACACACATACACACACACACACACACACACACACACACTCCTTAGAGATGGAGTTAGCACTTAGCACCTGCTTCTTCAAGTGCAGAGCTGCGCTGGCCCATTGGTCACCTTGTAGGTAAATTATATAAAACAACAAAAAAAGAATGTTTTTTTCTTTCCCAGATAGCTGCCTGCTCTGTTGTTGGGGATTAAATCATCTTGTCAGAGTCAAGTGGGAGTTTTGGATCAACTTCCATTTGTGGAGAACTTGACAATGAAATGAACCTGAAATCAAAGCAAGGCCATCCCCCTGCAGAATCTTTGGGCTCTGCTATCTGTAGTTCAGGGCTTCTTTCTGCTCTTTGCACCCCTGATAATTTTGGATATATTCCAATTAGTCTGACCTATATGTTAATGCAGGAAGGCTGGGGTGGCTCTCACTGACAGCAGACAGGCTTTGTGTGTAGGAACTGATAGTTGCCTTGGTCAGAACCTACTCATAATTCATATAATCATATACTGTGCATATTCAATATTTTCTCAAATAATTTTCTGTATTTCAGCTGCTTGTGCTTTCAAAGATGCCAGACAGAACCAGAGAATCCATAAATATTAGAGTAACAATGATCAGCCAGATGGCGTCTGTACCAGTCTCACCTTATAAGGGAAACTCTACTGCTGAGTCTCTAAAAAGTATCAACTGCCCCTTCTTCAAAGCCTATAGTGTCAGGAAGCTCACTGCATTGCAGACGAACCTATTTTATTTTATAAAGGTCTAAATAAGGATATTTTTGTTTCTGTTTCTTTTGTTTTTGACACTGAGCTAAAATCTCTTCTCTAGCATATAGGGTAACCCGTTAGCTCCACCATACTGCATAGAATCAGTGAGTCTCTGATGAGCCCTTGCCCCAGGAGAATGGTTCTCAAAGTGCCTCTCGGGGTCTGCAACCTACTCCCTGAATCCACCCATCCTCCCTGGAAAAAGCTGTTCCAATTTCATCCCTTTTCACATTGAGATCCTGTGAGTTTTCATTTCCAGAGTGAACTCTTGTGTTCCATTCAAAGGGGCCCCTGCCTAATACTGTAAAGCACAACGAGAACACATTCTGGCCAGGTTCAGTCTATGACATGCAATGGGAACCCACTCCTGAGGAATCCTGAGGTGGTGAGCTAAACCAGTCTATTCCTATGAACTCATTTGCATAAATTAAAACAAGGGAAAGAAAACAGTGTAAGGGGCTTTAGAGCCTGTTCTTCGTTGGCAAGTTTTGCATGTTTCAGACTGTAAATCTCTCAGAAAGTTAAGGAGTCTGGCCTCTCATGGCCCTAAATGAGAAAAGAAAAGTTGTAGATGAAGTTCTCATTGTCAGTTCCCCTAATAAGTTGGAAAGAGAGAGCTGGCCTCAGTGGGGAGGAAGAGTGACCACAGAACTTAGATGACCATAAATGACCCCTTTTAGAGTCTCTCCTAAGATGCAGTTTGTTCAGATCCTTGAAATATTTGAGGAGGCAAGGCCTCACTTGTCAGAGCTGAGAAATCATTATATAAATCTACTACCTCATGTTTTCTTAAGTAGAAAATTAGGCAAGTTTGTTCAAAAACTTGACTGATGACTATCTTGGCATTTTGAATATTTTATTCACTATTCTGTAAAAAGAATCTGTTAATTTATTTGAGGCCTGCCAGAGAGAAGAGAGTCATCCCTAATCTTTTAGTCAAATATTTCCCTACAACATTCTAGAAGGGGAAGAAGTAAAAGCAGGGTAGAGTGGGAGGAGGAGAAAAGGAAGGAGGAGGTGGAGGTGGCTGAGAGAAGAGGAGGGTGGGTAGAACATGAAGGGAGGGAAAATTTCCAGCTCTTTGGATCTAAAAAGCCAAACTTCTTCAGTTGCCTGATCAGCCTGAGTACTCTTTTTAAATATAGCTCTGTGTGGATAATAAGAAAAAATAGCATCAATCATATCTACCTCTTCTGTAAGGTTTCATGATGCCTAGTCCATTCTGGCATTTTGATGTCCTTCGGTGGGGTCTCTCTAGGACTTGTGACCTTTCACTGTGGAATTCCTGAGAGGGGAATGAGGCTGGGTCTGCTCCTCATGTGTCTTTAGCCAGCCTTCAAAGCTGTTTCCACCTCTTTTTCATGAACCTTTATCTGAACTCAAGTCTCTTGGCACCACTTGACTCAGAATCTAATATGGATTCTGCTACTGTTACAAGAACTACCCTAGTAATCAGCCTGGTCCCTTCTAGGCCAGACCTCCCTGGATCCCTTCTAGGCCAGACCTCCGTGGATTCCCCTGGTATGATAAAAAGAGATGCTGCTTCCCTGTCTCAGGGTGAGACTTGTAGATATGACTGTCAGCCCTTAGACTAGGGGTTCAAGATACATGCATATTGTGAATTGAATGGATCCCCCCAAATCCATGTGTTGAACCCAGCCCCCATGTGACTGTATTTGGAGATAATAATGCCTTTATGGAATTAGGGCAAAAGAAGGTGATGTGAGTAGGGGCCTGATCCAAAAGAATTAATACTTATAAGAAAAGTTACTAGAATTGTCCTGCTCTCTCTCCATCACTTGAGGACATAGGCAGAAAGTGACTGTCTGTAAGCTAGGAAGAGAGCCTCCCTAGAGATGGAGCCCTGTCAGGTCTGATCTTAGACTCTTCAGCCTCTGGAACTATGAGAAAATAAATTTCTGTTAGTCTAAGTCTGTGATTATTTTGTTATGGCAGCCTAAGCTAAGACAACAGATGAATAAAACAAGCTTACCTCACAGTCTTCCAAGGAAAACATAAAACATTATAACACAAGCTTAAACTGGTATATCATTGGATAATTTATGAAGGATACTTTTCATATCCGTTATTAAATTAGGACCTAAGAGCAGGTCAAAGTGGTTCATCAAAATACTAATTCTACAAAAGGGTCAGAAAAAGGGCGTTAGCATGGTGCCGAGGTCACGCTAAGAAAGAATGACTAGATCCATCAGTAATGCCCGCCACCAGCGCAGGAGGTGTTGGTGAATCTGGTGTTCCTGAGGCTACTCCAACCCAGAGGACAAAGTACAGTCCTCATGGATGAAAAAAAAAAAATTATTCCACTTTGAAAAAAAAAATTATTCCACACACACACTCACACACACACTACCAACCAGGTTGGCCCCAAAAGATTTTTTTCCCCTTAGAATTCTTTTTTGAGTCCCTTCTTGTGTTTTTTTCTGACTTCTCATTTTTTTTTCTATTGGTGTGAAAAGTTAGGGCCTTAAAACTAAATTCTAAAAGAAATACCTTACATGAAACTTTATATAGGAGATGAGTGAGGAACAAAGTCTTCAAGATTTTACAGTGAATGCTGAAGCAAATTTCATAAAGAACTGATAAGAAGGAGAAAAACAGTTTCTCAAAAACATTCCTAGCAAGTATTCAATGCTGGTAGAACAATTGTGCACATAATCAGAGAGTATACAACTTTGATTATAGTGGATTACACCAAGAGCCATAATAATACAACTGTAATTACATGTCAGCAGTTAGGCCTCAAATTCTTTTTTTAGAAAATAACCACTACAAGTTTTACAGGAATAGATCCAAGATAACAAGAGACACAAGGAGTCCAGAAGGAACCTCTGTGACTGTGGAAGTGGCATTAGGCCCTTTCTCACTCCTCCATCTTTAATCTCCTCAAAAATAAATCCTTATTGTTCTGGACAGTAAACTGCAAAGCATGCTCAGCTTTAACTTGATTTTTTCTTTTTTACCATTCAATCCTGCATTAACTAGATGTGTGCTTTCAAAATAGACACATATTTAAATCATTTGATGTATTGAATGGCTTACAGAACACTAATTTGACAATATTAAAAAGCACTTCACATAATTGCTTTTCTTACCTAAAACTTACAAAATGCCACTTTTATTTACCAAAAACAAAGAAAGTTTTGTTTATTGTTATGGAAGTCAGAAATGTGTAAAGGAGATCATTCTAGAATAAAATTAGAAAATGTTTTAATTTCTCAGGTTGAATTTTAAGTTGTGATTCTGGAATCCAATGCTTTTTCCCACTAACTTAAAAAAGTGATTTTCCTGAAGGTCTTACCCGAGCCTTCCTTTACCTGGGTGCTGTGAGCCAGATGGTCCCTATTCCTTTTATTTAGGGCCTGGAGTAAAGCTCCTTTGTAAAATAAATAATTCAACTGAACTTCCAACATGGTTCTTTGTGAAGTCAGGGTCGTAACTAAATTATAGAAGGTATACAGGAAATTTAGCAAGTGTGTGTGTCCCTAGAAAAAGCACTTGAAGTTACAAAAAAGTAAGACAGGAACACACAAACTCATTGTTATCCAGAGATAAGTTTGTCTTCAACAAAAATTTGAAAAAAGTATCTCTATCCTGATTTCATAAAGTACTTATCTCCAAATGAACAACTGTTTACTCAAATATTTTTTTGAAAACAGAGCTCAAAGGACATAAGTGAAAATTAATATGCTATAAAAATATACAAGAATCTCAGCTACAACTTTTTTTAAATAGAATAGAATAGAACTGACAATACTCCATTGATATCAAAAGTTAAATTTTTGTCACAAGGTACTGGACAGAGAGTAACAACATCTTAGCTTCACATAGTGCTTTAGTGCCCCCAGTTCCGTCCTGTTGGTGACCCAGGTGTCATCTGAGCCTCTGGCCTGTGGGATCAGGGAGGAGAGACTGACCTCTGTTCTGTGAACACTGTGCAAAACTTCCTCAAATTTCCCCCAAGTACAAGGGGAGAGGACAAGAATATCCTCTAATGGGTTCATTTGGGCATCCAAGGTCCCTCTGCCTCTGTTCTGGTGTCAGCTCAAACTCCAAACATCTCCCTTCCACCAATAAGCTCTGTTCAAAGAAATCAGATGAAGCTCTACAGGCCTTTCCAGGCTAATTGAAAACTTGGAAAGGGCTCACATTGCAGCACACAGGTAACTCAGATGAATGTTAGTCATCTTTGTTCTTTTCCTGTCCTTTGAGCTCTGGGTCACTGAGCATGTGCCCTGGGCCTTCTCCCCATAGACACACCTGCCCATACCCCAGGCCGGTCCAGCTTCCCTGCCTTCCTCCCTTCTTATCCTTCTTTGGGAATAAATTTCTTTCCCATCTCCAGAGTCACATATTCATCAAGATCTTCATTGATGTACCATATATGCCTGAATGTCTTTTCCAAAAGGGAAAATTCCCTTTAAAAAGTTTTTGTTCAGCTTAAATATATAAATGGGTATTATAGGTTAAATAATCAAGTGTCTCACAAGACTGAGTTTATCAACTGAATCCCACAATCCCACATGGAGGCATATATCATACAGGAATACATACACATTTCCCTTTCTCAGGGTTCACGAAAGTTCACCACATTTGACTTGGGTGTTTTGCCCTCAATAGAGCCATTGTTGAGTCATCTCATATAGTCTGCTAAAATACCTCAAGTTCCTTTCTTTGTAACTAGTCTGAAGTACAGCATTTTTAATTCACTCAGGCTGTTTTGATCGAAATTGTATCTTCTGACATAACAAACACTTGTTATTTATGTTCCCAATAATATACCCACTTAATTACTGATTTTTAAAGCAACCTTTGAGCCTTATTTACAATGGCGTTCAATACTTGCGACTGAGAGGCTGTCCTAGGGAATAATGACTATAGCTGGGTGAAATTTCTGCCCTCCTTTTTGTAATCCATTTTTTTTTTTTGGTGACCTTTATAAACAACCGAAATTAACAATGGAGCTGTTCTAGGTAACTTCCTAAAATCTTCCCCAGACAGCTTTTTGTTTTTCAACATGAAACTATTAAAAGAATGTCTTACAACATGAGACTCTTAGGTTGTTCTCTTTTGGGTGGAAGGTATAAATGATTTTGGGGAAAACCCCCCAAACTCTCACTTTATATTCTAGCATACAGGCAAATGTCTCTTAACTTTCTCCAGAGAGAGAATTGTGGCACCAAGTGTTAAGACTTTCCTTATTACACCTATATAATTTACAGTCAGCCTTCTGTATCCACAGTACTGCATTCATACATACAGCCAACCATAGAGCAAAATATTAGGGGAAAAGATTGTGTCTGTACTGAAAATACACAGTATGGACACATTTCCCCCAATTTTATTTTAGTTAATTTTTTTTTTTTTTGCTTATTTCACCTATTTAATTTCCAGTCAGCCCTCTGCATCCACAGATAGTGCATCCACAGACTGAACCAATCAAGGATCAAAACCGAAAATATGCATTATAGACACATTTTTCCCAAACATTTTTGCCAGATTCTGGGTTCAGGCCAACTTTTTAACCTTGAAAAATGCCCAGGACTTTGCTTTGTACTTCATTCAGTAAACAGTACATTATAACAACTATTTAGGTAGCATTTATGTTTTGCTAGGTATTATAAACAATAATGACTAAAAGCACCTGGGAGGATGTGCATGGATTATGAAACAATTTTATAGAAGGGACTTGAGCATCTTTGGACTATGGTATCCATAGATAGGGAGGTGAGCCAAATCCCCATGGATACTGAGACAAATATCAACCCAGTATTACAGATGAAAAAACTGAGGTTCAAAGAAATGAAATGATTTGCCTGAGCATCGCATCATGATGAAATTGAGTCCAGCCAAGGGATTTTCTTTAGAACAAAGCATAGTAAGCTGATTAATGACTGAGATTAAAGGAACTGCTTTTCTAGCATCTGGCTTTGCTATATCCAAAATAAATGCAATTCTAAGTATTCCTTCTTTACAAAGTCCCTTGGAATGCTTGCTAAATCCCTACCCTTTTACCTGTGATAGGGTCATTTATTAACAAGCCCAAGGATTTATATACTCAATTTCTCTCAATAGGTTGTGTTTATGTTTTTTAAAAATTTGTGCCTGTGTTAAAATAAGAATTAGCCCATTTTGATATTTGCTTGTTTTCAGAACAAAAATAAATGTACCATTCCAAAGACTTTCCAAGGCAGTGTTTGTTCCCGCTACTGTATTGATGTGCAGAGTTTTATTCTCCAGTCTTGGGGACTGTCCTCCAGGACAACAGTGAGAGATAATAACTGCCCTTCCCATTCAAGTGGTCCAGGAGTAAGGTGGGACTTGGAAGGGGCAGGGCTTGGGCGAAGGCCTGTGAATGCTATGAGTGAGAGGGCCACATGTATGGGGAGAGAGACCGATTTTAAAACAGTGCTCCATGTATGAGACATAGAGAAGAGAGCTGTGAATGGAGCTGTGGGGACTCTGCTGGATGAGGCACTAGATGAAGCTGACTGTGCCACCCCATTAGGAAAATGCAAAGCAAATGTCCAGGCTGATCTTGAAGACTGAGATGTTGCTTTCCATAAAGGTCCCTTTTGGGGTAAGAGAGAGTACAGAAGAGATGGCCAAACTAAGTTTGTTAAGTGGAGTCTGGCTGGAGCTCATTGAACTGCCAGATTCTGGGTTCAGGCCAACGTTTTAACCTTGAAAAATGCCCGGGACTTTGCTTTGTACTTCATTCAGCGATGATAAGACCTGATCGAGGATCAGTTCCTAAAGTGAATGTGAGCAGGAAGAAGACACCCAGATGCCAACCTGTTCATGCATAACAAGAGCTGTCTCACAGACTGGGATGTGTACAGCCATCCTGAACCCAAGCATCAGAGAAGCTACTTCACTAGTTCACCTTAAGAAACCATCATCGCAGGAACAAGCAAGGACCCAGACCTGTTTAATCAGACAGCACAGGAGCCCATGTGAGACCAAATCAGGAGAAGCCCTCTTGCTGAGATGGATCAGCAGAAACCCTAACTCACACTTCAGAGTAAGAATGGTCTTGATTTAAAAAGAAAAGAAAATCCAAAAATAAAACAAAACTTTAAATGTTCATTGGTTATACTTCCTGCATCCACAGCTACACGGGGCTCATCTGAGGTGACAGCCAGTTGCTAAGGAAGTGCTCCTTGAGAGAGCAGCAATCTTATTTTCTTTATTTCCTGTACTTTGTTGAAGACTGCACTGTAGGTTCCAGAGAAAACACTATTATTCCTTCCAAAATAGCATAACTATAACTTCTGTATGGGGTGCTGTGCAGACTCTACTCCTTTTAAAAAATAATTCTTCCCTAAATTTTTCTCCTTCTTACCTAATTTTTAAGATATCTAAGAAACCTAGATAAACATAAAGATATAAATTTTATGTTTTTCCCAAAAATTTAAAATGACAGTCTTGAGGGTTCAAGCTTTGGGCACCAAGATTAGTGAAAAATGGGTCTATGGAAGTGGTATTGTCTTCATTTGCTTCCTTTCAACATTTTTAGATTCAGTGGTAAATCTCCCCCAATCTGTTCTTTGTTGTTAAGTCCAAATAGAATTCTAACATATCAAGTACCTTTGTAGGTTTTTAAAATTTTGTTTTTATTTTTGCTTTATAGTAAAACTAAAAAACAAAGGAAACTGTGGGCATACATTCCAGAAGGCTTGTACTTCCTGAGATGATCCTGGATCACAGCAATTATTAAGTCTAGTGTGTGGAGGCGGAGGAACAGGTCTGGGAAACATTCACTCTGCCTATTTGTGAATTGGGCCTGTTTCCATGGCATTCCAAGGTTTAAATAATGCATAGAGCCTGTCTCTACCTATTCTTATTAATTATTCATTCACAAATATTTACTGAGCATCTCTACTCTCTGTCAAGCACCATATTAGGTACTAGCCATACAATATAGAACAATGAAGTTTGTATCTAGAGTCAGTGTCTACAAATCAGCCAACTTTTTTTTTGACATTTAACATTAGTTTACTGAAAGCTACATGATAATCAAGACACAGAGTAGAAAGAAGACAACTAAATTAGACTATACTCTGAATGTGAATTAACCAGATACAGTTTTTATTTTTAGTTATAAATTCTTTTTTTGAGAGAGAGAGAATTTTTTAATATTTATTTTTCAGTTTTTGGTGGACACAACATTTTTATTTTATTTTTATGTGGTGCTGAGGATCGTACCCAGCGCCCCGCACATGCCAGGCAAACACGTTACCACTTGAGCCACATCCCCAGCCCAGTTATAAATTCTTTTAATGTCATTACTGAGTTTACTTTTTATAAATGCACTTTTTATTAGAAAATATAAATTAGTGTTTTTATCACTGCCTGATCAATGCTGGGATTTTTAGAAATTTTCTAACTGCATAGGATTTATTAGCATTCATTAGGTCCTGAGCACCGAGTTAAACATTCTGGAGAAAAGGAGCAACAGTCACTGCCCCCAGGGAACTTTTTATACTTTTGGGATGATAACATAATTAATAAGAGCTAGAGAACAGGATGTAAGCAATGACCAACTAAATATAGGAGATCAAATACTCATATTTCCTTTTGAGAAAAATATAAATCCTTATTGAAAAATAGTGGAAATAGAGAGACATGCTTATCATTGATGAGAAAAAGCCAATTCTCCCAAAATTGCTATATGACTTCAAAGCAATCCCTATCAAAATGCTAACAGGCTTTGTTGTTGTTGAATTGTTCAGCTTTACTGAGGTATAATTGACAAATACACATTGTATATATATTTAAGGTATACAGCTTGATACATTGATATGTGTGTATATTGTGAAACGTTCAGCATAATCAGGTCAATCAATCTACAATCAATCTATCAATCCCCTCACATAGTTACTATTTCTCCCCTCCCCTTCCCAACTTCCTTCCTTTTTGTAGTAAAAACACTTAACATCTGCTCTCTGGCAAATTTCAGGTATACAATATAGTATTGCTAACTAGTCACCTAGTCACACATTAGATCTCCAGAGCTCTTTAATTTTGCAAATTAAAACGTTGTACCCTTTGGCCAATATCTCCCCATTCTCCCCTCCTCAAGGCCTCCTGGCATCCTCCATTATACTCTTTCTGCTTCTATGAGTTTGGCAATTTTAGATTCCAAATGTATGTCACATAACATAACATTTGTCTTTCTGTGTCTGGCTTACTTCACTTAGCATAATGTCCTCCAGGTCCATCCATGTTGTCACAAATGACAGAATTTCCTCCATTATTAAGGCTGAAAAATACCCCGTATTTTCTTTATCCATTTAACTACAGAGGGAAAATGATCTGTTTGCAGATGACATGATCATATGTAGAAAAGCCTAAAGATTTAGTAACAACAAAATAATATTGGAGGTAATAAATGAATTCAGTAATGTCAAAGGAGACAATTAACAGGGTGAAGAGATAGCCTGAAGAATGCAATCCATGTATCAATGAAGGCTAAATACCCCAAATACACAAGGAACTAAAAAGCTCAGTGGCAATAAATAAATAAATACATAAAATAAATCTCCTCGTACTGAATTGGGAAATAAAGAAATGGACAAAAGATGCAAATAGACATTTCTCAAAATAAGATGTACAGACAGGCATATAAAAAGTGCTCAAAATCAATAATCATCAGGGAAATTCAAATTAAAATCATGAGATATCACCTCACATTTTAGAATGGCTATTACAAATATATAACAGATAATGACAACTGGTTAGGATGTGGAGAAAAGAGAATCTTTGTACAGTCGGTGGGAATGCAAATCAGTATAACTGTATGGAAAATAGTGTGGAGGTCTCTCAAAAGTTAAAAATTGGTGAACAAACTTTTAAAATACTGCAATGCTATTAGAAGATGCTATCCTCCATGTGTACACTCATGAAATGTATTTTATTTGTAGATTATATATACATGGACTCCTGTACTAACATCCTGTACATTATAGGAATTCATAAAAATAGTCATTTTAATGGGTGAAATTATGAAAAATTATCATAAATGTTCTCATATTTTCTTCCCACATTCCACTGGATCTATTTGCATAGCAATTAAAGTGTGCACTCCATTCAGATCACTGAATCTGTTGACCAATGTTTAATGCATTGGACCTTGATATTTTTAAATAATGTTTTTATTTGTAGATGGACACAATACCTCTATTTTATTTATTTAGTTTTATGTGGTGGGGAGGATTGAACCCAGTGCCTCAAATGTTCTAGACAGGCACTCTACCACTGAGTCACAACCCCAGCCCTGGACCTTGATATTTAAATAGTGAATTTGTGATGTGAAAGCATGTTCATTCACTTACCTATTTTACAAATGAATAAACCTCTTCTAAAATATAATATAATTTAAGAATTCCATATCAATGTAGAAAAACAACAGGAGCAAATATATTTTTCTTCAAACATCTACAATTTTCCAGGAACAAACTTGTTATGATTTTAGATTGGAAACTGAAATAGTTTTTGGCATGCAATTAGTAAACAAACTTGGAATACTAAGGAGGATATAAATGTTTCATCTCCTAGTTCTGGCTCTTTACCTTTGTAAATATGAATTAATTTGATGACATGCCAATATGCATACATTGTATCATTAGATAGTATGGATTATGCAGTTGACAAAATAGAAAATTAATTGCTATTCTTTAATTTTTCATTAAAATACTGGAGGTGTTATTGTTTATTGTTGTAATTCATCTTGTTGCCACAGTATCAATCTTTACAAACTTTTTGGAAGATGAATGAAAAGCATTACAAAAGACCTATTAGCTAAGGATGTGTTAGGTAAAGGAAATATCCTAACATATTTAAGGATCCTAGAATCTTATAAAATATACATATAATTGTAAATAAATGTATATGTGCATATGTTTGTATCTGTAAACCATAGGCTTTGGAAAAATAAAAAGTAAACTACAAAGGAAATTCCCTTAGTAGAAAAGCAAATCTTCAAGATTAAGGATGAAAAAATGTTTGAGCTCAAAAAGGAGAGAACAACTTAAGAAACCTCTATGTGGTCATTCCCCAGAGTCATCCAAAATCTCTCTTTAGATCTAATGCAGAAGAAGAATACTTTAAATGAAAAAAAAAATACCCCAAGTGGAAATTATCAGTGGGACTATGACAAAGGGGCATTTTTTTTATTGTTGGTTGTTCAAAACATTACAAAGCTCTTGACATATCATATTTCACATTTTGATTCAAGCGGGTTATGAACTCCCATTTTACCCCGTATACAGCTTGCAGAATCACATCAGTTACACTTCCATTGATTTACATATTGATATACTAGTGTCTGTTGTATTCTGCTGCCTTTCCTATCCTCTACTATCCCCCCTCCCCTCCCCTCCCCTCCCCTCTTCTCTCTCTACCCCCCTCTACTGTAATTCATTCCTCCCCCTTGTATTATTTTTCCCTTTCCCCTCACTTCCTCTTGTATGTAATTTTGTATAACCCTGAGGGTCTCCTTCCATTTCCATGCAATTTCCCTTCTCTCTCCCTTTCCCTCCCATCTCTCATCCTTGTTTAATGTTGGTCTTCTTCTCGTGCTCTTCTTCCCTAGTCTGTTCTTAGTTACTCTCCTTATATCAAAGAAGACATTTGGCATTTGTTTTTTAGGGCTTGGCTAGCTTCGCTTAGCATAATCTGCTCTAATGCCATCCATTTCCCTGCAAATTCTATGATTTTGTCATTTTTTAATGCAGAGTAATACTCCATTGTGTATAAATGCCACATTTTTTTTATCCATTCGTCTATTGAAGGGCATCTAGGTTGGTTCCACAGTCTTGCTATTGTGAATTGTGCTGCTATGAACATCGATGTAGCAGTGTCCCTGTAGCATGCTCTTTTTAGGTCTTTAGGGAATAGACCGAGAAGGGGAATAGCTGGGTCAAATGGTGGTTCCATTCCCAGCTTTCCAAGAAATCTCCATACTGCTTTCCAAATTGGCTGCACCAATTTGCAGTCCCATCAACAATGTACAAGTGTACCCTTTTCCCCACATCCTCGCCAGCACTTATTGTTGTTTGACTTCATAATGGCTGCCAATCTTACTGGAGTGAGATGGTATCTTAGGGTGGCTTTGATTTGCATTTCTCTGACTGCTAGAGATGGTGAGCATTTTTTCATGTACTTGTTGATTGATTGTATGTCCTCCTCTGAGAAGTGTCTGTTCAAGTCCTTGGCCCATTTGTTGATTGGGTTATTTGTTATCTTATTGTCTAATTTTCTGAGTTCTTTGTATACTCTGGATATTAGGGCTCTATCTGAAGTGTGAGGAGTAAAGATTTGTTCCCATGATGTAGGCTCCCTATTTACCTCTCTTATTGTTTCTTTTGCTGAGAAAAAACTTTTTAGTTTGAGTAAGTCCCATTTGTTGATTCTAGATGTTAACTCTTGTGCTATGGGTGTCCTATTGAGGAATTTGGAGCCCGACCCCACAGCATGTAGGTCGTAGCCAACTTTTTCTTCTATCAGATGCCGTGTCTCTGATTTGATATCAAGCTCCTTGATCCATTTTGAGTTAACTTTTGTGCATGGCGAGAGAAAGGGATTCAGTTTCATTTTGTTGCATATGGATTTCCAGTTTTCCCAGCACCATTTGTTGAAGATGCTATCCTTCCTCCATTGCATGCTTTTAGCCCCTGACAAAGGGGCATTTTTGAGATCTTTTAATAAAAGCACTGAACTCCCCATCTTTAGGAATGGAGAAAAACAGTTGGTTGGGTCTTTGATGTTTATGTTATGAACATAGCTCCAATCAGAAGGGATGAACATTTCTGTCAAGAATTTTCAGCAAAGAGTCCTATCTGTGAATGGATGGTAGACACTAAATGGTTAGTATTGCTGAACATTTTTGACTAGTGAGAAGAATTTTTGTCAATGCTAACCCAGGATTTTCTTTCTGGACCTTCTTTGGAGGGCCTTATCTTTTTCCTACTTCCTTCCCTCAAACCCTGCTATTTTCCCTGTTAATCCACCAAAACTTCTTCAGGAAAAGACTCACTCAGTTTATTCACAATGAGGCATAAATAGTCACTAAGATGACTGTATTTTGTCTCAGGGGGGCATTACATTTAGGACAAAGGAGTAGATCTATGAAGGTAAGATTTCAACCATCAATCCACAGCACAGGGAGACATTTTTGGCAAGTCTTCCAGCTACCACATTTCCATAGCCCTGACTTGTTACTATGTGTACAGCTACTACTGGACAAACAGGTAAGGGTGTCGCATGAAAGTACTTTGGGATATTTAAATCAAAACAAAATTGTAACTTGGGAAAATAGTGATTACTGGACTACTAAAACTTTCTCACTAACTGCCTTTATTTGATTTTTACATAGCATTAAATATTACCTTGGTTTTATCTAATCTCATAACATTTCTGTGTTTCTAGAAAGAATTGTTTGGACCTGGAGGTGTTTCAGTGTCAAGATGTTAGGTGTTCTTGGTTCACAGACATTGTAAAGTTATAGTAGTTGAATTGCACGAGTCAGCTTCAGAATACAGTTATCATGGACATCTATGGCAACTTCCAATCAGCTACTGCTCTCCCCCAATGATCTCTTTAGGTATCGATTAGTGATTGCCTCTCATCCATCACTTGATTCCTTTGTTCAGGCAGAAGGGTCTGTGTTCTGAAATGAGTTTGTCTTCCTGACCACAGTTAAGTAGTCCAGAGGCCAAGTAGGGCCAACAACCTCTCCCTGGTTTTTTTTTTTTTTTTTTTTTTTTTTTTTTTTTAATTCAGCTTGACTGATGCTGGAGTATATAAGCCAGGACTGTGTCAGGGACTGAACTTGCTATAAGGACAGATGTAAGCCCAGAGAAGGAATCATGGTGTTCAAAAAGCAGCTGTTCCAATTGTTCTGGGACCTCATTGTGGTTTTACCAGACTGAGGATTTGGTGTTGGGTCTCAGTATCCAATCAGTCATTGATGTTATCAATGATTTGAACTAGATTTCTGTCAAATGAAATGCTCCTCATAACAAGATTCCAGGACCCAGTACAGAAACATCTAAGGCACTGATCAATATGAATATTCCCAGGTCTCATCTCAGACTTGGTGAATAAGAACCTCTGGAATTCTGCAGATGAACCTAAGTATAGCTATTAGCACTTACTAACTGAGAGGAGGGAGAGCTCTCAGGACAGGGAGCTTATAAACAACAGCAGAACGGGAGCAGGAGTAGCTTAGGAACAATGTTGGCTTGTCCTGTGTTTGAGCCCAGAATGTCTTTATCATGGAGCCAGATTTGGGTATATTTTTTCCAAATATACCCAAAGGGAAGGGGAAGAGGAGCTCATGGGAAGACGATGTTCAGACCAAGGAATGACCTGTCAATAAATGGAATATCTGGTTTTCTTTTTGGCAGTAAATTTAACTCTAAAAATATTTAGATAAGATTTAGGTAGCAAATGCCTCCCCCACCAAAGAATTATACTATCATTTTCTTAGGTTTTTAGTAAAAGATTCCATTATTGTAACTATATGGCTAAAATTATAATAATGGAATCTCTTACTAAAAACCTAAAGAAATGATAAGCTGCCTTCACACAGATGGCCCAATGAGTATAGCAAATATTGACAAAATGCTGGCTGTTAGAAGTGCTTTTCTACAAATACCATTGACTATTTCCGTACCTCTATTTGAACAAATATTTATTGGAAAGCATATTTAATTCTCCATGTGCTCAGAAAATTAATAACAACATATTCGTAAAAAGTCATTTTGGAGAAAATACCTTAAAGAAAACTCGGAGAATGAATAAAAATCAGATAACAGATTGGGTTAGAAAGAATATTGGGACAATAAATCAAAGAAAATTTCTGGACACCCTCAAGACCCTTCTAATGGCTCAAATCTGTCCTACAAATGTTGAAAGAAGGGGCTCTCTAGAACATCAATTTTAATACCTAGCACAACATTTAGGGGGAAAAGTGCTTCACTCTGTGTGTGTGAAGCATTATTGTCCAGGCTGTTTTGTCATTTGGTATGGCCATGTGACATACGAGTAGAAGTATTTCTCATCACTTCTAGGCTCTGACCTTAAAACATTGGGAATGCTCTTCTCAAATTCTCTTCCCTCCTTTTCTCTAGACTAAAGTGTAAACATGACTGACACCAGCTTCAACCTTCTCAGAAAGGAGGTTGCCCTAGTGACAGTGGAGAAATAAAGCAGAGGATTACTTGTCTCTGGATCTCCTGGAACAAAGCTGCCCTCTCAGCCTTGGACGGTCAAGTTAAACTATAATGTTAGAAAAAAAGGAACTACTATCTTATTTTAGAACTAGTATAATTTTTTTGTCTGTTAAAATAGCTTAATACTTATTATTAAATAAAGCAACTCAAAAGTAAAATGATTAACTAATATAATTGGAAAGCCTAGGAGCTCAGTGCACTTCAGGACTGGTTTGATCAAAGACTCATTGCTTTCCAAGTCTCTGCCTCCTGTGTTAGCCTTGTGTTCTGGCTGGCTTTCCTATGGTGGAACAACCATGAACAAATCACTTAGGTCAGTGCAGGAGAAAAATATCTACTTTAGGCCTGAGCTTCCTGTCCTATGTAGAGTTAGGGGTGTATGAAGTACCTGTGTCTACCAAAATGAAATTTCATGGAAGTTACTAACAAAAGCTAAATAGATGTTGTGGTAAGAACACCATAATATTTATTGCATGTTGTCTTAAAGTTCCACTACAATGGTAATTTTTTTTAAAGGAAAAGAAAAATTCTCCCAGGTCTATCCTTCTCTTTGACCTCAGGCCTTTTGAAAAAAACCTGTGCCTTATAGACTATGAGGTAATTTTTGTTACTTCCTTATTAGGATGGTGCCAGGCATATAAAAGCCGTATAAGATTTGCTTAATTGAATTCTTTTGAGTTTAAAAAGAATAATTAACAGAAAAGAGATACCATACTTAGGCAAAATTTCAGGTGTAAAAATTTTAACTTAAATTTTTAATTTAGGATATTGGGAGGATTAGATCAGACTAAATGTCTTTGGAAGAAAATTGGGTTTGTGTGTGTGTGTGTGTGTGTGAGAGAGAGAGAGAGAGAGAGAGAGAGAGAGAGAGAGAGGGAGGGAGAGAAATTTAAAAACATATTCAAGGAAAGACACTGAAATGGCTGGGCTTTCATTCAGGAAGCTTTTGCTAGAGCAGGAAATTGAGGGTGGGAGGGGGTAGGGCTGACCTCCAACAGCATTAGGTAGTGTGGGACACAAAATGACAGGATTAGAGTCCAAATCATCACTACTTATGAATGAACACACTGTCATCTACACTGGGAGAAAAGTAGGCTCTTATATTGAGAAATACTGTGTTAGCAAAGGTGAAGGGGTTGCAGGCAGGAAAGACTGAGCCACAGGTCAGTGGGAGCCTGGGATTGGTCTGTGGAGCCAATGCTGTTTCTTTCGTGCTCCTCAGTCAGGCCTGGTGAGGGCTCTCTGAAGTTGCCCTTGCTTGTCTCTCACACAGGGCAGCGTCATGCATTCACTTGATTGAGTCTTGGTCAGAGTTGACCTCCTGACTGAGAATATGGCACCTCTCAGTGAGCTGCTGGAGGGGGGCTGTGGCTTCCTGCTCCCTGCTGGAGGTCTAGAAAGCCAGCAGGGCCACACTGAGAAGCAGTCTGAAGTTTATGTAGAGCCACAGTCTACACATAATGTGTACTACATATAATATTCATGTTTGTATTATTATTATGCTTATAATTCTTTTGTAATTATGTTTTTCTATTGGGGTTCCTGTAAAGAAAGCTGGGCTGCCTTCTCCTGTGAGAAGTGTGTCTGCAGTTTGTTCCTTTGTTAGTCTCTGTTCTGATATTAAGGGAACAGAGTCCGGTTGTCTCCAGCAGGGACCCAGTTAGAAGAACTACAAAGTTCTGAGTTGGGGAGCAGACTCTGCGGGCAGCACCTAAAGAATGCTGACTTGAGGAGCTCACTCCAT
Organism: Urocitellus parryii; assembly: GCF_045843805.1. Classification (NCBI taxonomy): domain Eukaryota; kingdom Metazoa; phylum Chordata; class Mammalia; order Rodentia; family Sciuridae; genus Urocitellus; species Urocitellus parryii. The sequence goes on from NC_135532.1 coordinate 107,108,851, forward strand.
TCAAATTCTGCTTCTCTTCTCAGAAGCAACTGGGGAAGCAGGAACCTGCACCCTGCAGAGTGTGATGATCATCACTGCAGCCTCTGAAGTCAACCTGGTCTGCACAGATATGTTGCAGAAAATCAGACCTCGTGGGTTTTCCCCAGAGACCCTCAGTTCAGGCCTACAAAGTTCCATTCAAGCAAAAGTATTTGTCCTTGTGGTTATACTTTTGGTGCTGCAGTCAAAGGGAACATTTTTTTTAAAAAAAACATTCTATTTTACCTTTTTTTATCCGCCAAGCTAACAATAGGGAAGGGTTGTGAAGATCCAGATTCTAATTGCAGGCTGGCTCCAAACACACCCCTTAAGGGGAGAGCATATTCAAGCAAGGTGTTGGGAGAGGAAAGCAAGCCAGCATCACAGCTTCTTGAGGAAAAGGGTTTCTGTCTAACCTGTACTTCTGGCCCTTTAACAATGGCCTCAGATAATGTCATAAATTTTATTTTTGTGAAAAATTTATTCATTCAGAAAAATCCATGTTGTTTCTAATTAAACTGTAGGCAAAGGGTAAATAAAATCCAGTAGCTACTAATAACTCCTACGATGTTAGAATATATTTTTAAAATTGCTTTAATAAAGTATTGCCAGGTGCCCCAAAGTAAGCATCTGTTATTTTTATTAAATACATAATTAGTCTGTTTTATATTAACATATCCCAAACTAGTCCCCAAATAGTAATTGTCCCTTTCTAAAAATAAAATTAAAAAAAAAACTGTTAAAAATCTGTCTTCTGCAAGTTGATCTCAGAAGATGGGAGGAGAACGGTGGTAGAGAAGCAAAGTAGGCAGAGCAGGGGAGGGAGGAGGGAGGGCCACTCAGTGGGAGCTGAGTTACAGTTAGAGGGGGTAAGAAGTGTGGTGTGCTGAGGCACAGTAGGGTGACTGTGGAGAACAATGATGTGTGGTGCATTAAAAAAAAAAACAGAAGAAAGGATTTTAAAGGTTTTCATCATAAAGAAATGATCAGTGTTTGAGAAGACAGATGTGTTGACTTGATTTGAACATTGAACAATGTATACATGCAACAAAACATTACATGGTACCCCTTGCTGAGTAGTTTTTGTGTTTCCATTAAAAATAAATTGAAAAATATATCTTTTACAGGTGAAATTAATCTATAGTGATAGAAGTCAGGCTAATGATGGTGAGAAGAATTAACAAAGAAGGGGAGAAGAGAAGCTCCTTTCACCAGGATGGAAATGCCTGTGTCCTGATCTGGTGATGGTCACAGAGGTTTATTTAAAAGTAAAAAAATCATTAAACTTTACTATTAAGATTTATATATTTTACCCTGCTTAAAATAGAACCTGGTTTAAAATATTTTTAAATATGCATTTGTTTATGTGAAATTTTAGATTTTAAAGCTTTTGGCTTCAAAAGCTCATTTCACTTGTAACAACATAAGCATAAATACTGCTGGGTACATAACGTAGGTAGCATCTTCTTTGTGTATGTTCAAAAACATGTACTGAAATTCTCCAGGGACATCACATGTTATATGATAAACCAGTCTATAAGGTCGGCTTATATCCCTGGAAATTAATGACTTTTCAAAGTAAAACAAAACAAAACAAAACAACAACAACAACAACAACAACAAAAAAACAAACAGGGATGCCAAGGGACATCTATAGCCAGCTCCAGCTAAACTGGCTGCAGTTCTGTGGCAGTAAAAGCCTGTTTTGACTCCAATCATCACAGAATCCTACATCTCCCAAATGATACCTCTAACTATATCACACTAGTATTCATGTAATTCTTCTGGTATAGTTACATTTTGAGACTAAAAATAAAATCAGGAAGAAAATATCATATAACCAAAGTTTTGAATATGAAATTCAGTTTTAGGATCAAATCAAAACATTTTGTTATCTTTTCTACTTTCTGACACCTGGCCTCCTACTGCCAGGATATTTAGGAGGCCCATATCTCTACAAACAACTGCAGAGTACCTACATAGGCACTGCAATCTAAATGAGGAGACTAGACAACTAATTTAAAATTTATTTTTAAACATAAATTATTTTATTATTACTGAATTATTTAGTGAAAAAGTGAAAGGTTATATATGTTATTTATATGCATATGGGTATATATGCACACATACACTAATCATATATAGTGATGTGCGGGTAAATGTTTAACAACAGGCTTTTGGGGGTTAAAAAAAAGCTTTGCCAATTTGTGATGCAAATACTATCAACAATAAACATCAAAGTACTAACATGAAATCAGCTAGCTTGTACACCAGTTCCTGAGCAATACCACTGCTTAAATGTCTAGTGAAGATGCAAATTATTTCTATATAGACTTTGCACAGTAAATGCACCAGGATGGAAATGCCTGTGTTCTGATCTGGTGATAGTTACAGAGGTTTATTTAAAAGTAAAAATTTATTAACCTTTACTATTAAGATTTGTATATTTTACCCTGCTTAAAATAGAAACTGGTGCCTAAACAACTACTGTGTGTATATATGCATATATGAGTATATATATGCATACATGTGATTAGTGTATGTGTACATATATACCCATATGCATATATTTACTAAGTATCTACTAAAAATTGGGTTCTGTGTAAGATATTAGGAACACAAAGATGATTGCATAGTCTCCTGCCCTAAAGGGTTATAACCTAGTGAGTGTTGGATTAGATAAGTAAATCACTGACTGTAAACACTAGCATTAAATGCTATAAAAAGAAAACATAAGGGAATAGTAACTGGACAATGGATTAGGAATGCTTCCAAGTGTTGATACCTGAGATCGACATTGGACAGGCTAGGAAGTATTTATTGTCAACCACTACTGGTGACCTGACTTGAGGGGTCCTAATACTTGTTGTTAGGCAAAAGCTGATTTTGGCCCTGCAATAGATGAATGGATTAAAAAATGTGGCATTTATACACAATGGAGTATTACTCTTCACTAAAAAATGACAAAGTCATGGCATTTGCAGGGAAATGGATGGCATTAGAGCAGATTATGCTAAGTGAAGCTAGCCAATCCCTAAAAAACAAATGCCAAATGTCTTCTTTGATATAAGGAGAACAACTAAGAACAGAGCAGGGAGGAAGAGCATGAGAAGATGATTAACATTAAACAGAGAGAAGAGGTGAGAGGGAAAGGGTGAGAGAAAGGAAATTGCATGGAAATGGAAGGAGACCCTCATTGTTATACAAAATTACATATAAGAGGAAGTGAGGGGAAAGGGAAAAAAAACAAGGGAGAGAAATGAATTACAGTAGATGGGGTAGGGAGAAGATGGGAGGGGAGGGGAGGGGGGATAATAGAGGATAGGAAAGGCAGCAGAATACAACATACACTAGTATGGCAATATGTAAAAACTTGGATGTGTAACCTATGTGATTCTGCAATCTGTATATGGGGTAAAAATGAGAGTTCATAACCCACTTGAATCAAATGTATGAAATATGATATGTCAAGAGCTATGTAATGTTTTTAACAACTAATAATAAATTTTTTTTTAAAAAAGCTGTATACACAGACACTTTGAGGAATGTCTTATTAATTGTTTTTTTCCTTCCAAATCTTTTTAAAGACAAAAATTTTAAGTAACAAAGTTTCAAATCAACTAAACACATTAAACATATTTGAGGGCTGGGAATGTAGCTTAGTGGTAGATTGCTTGCTCATGTGAGACTCTGGGTTCAATCCCCAGTGCTGAAAAAAAAAGAAAAAAAAACTTAAAAAATAAAATTTGAGTGAAATAGTAATAATTTTGCTAGTGATCAAGAACAAACATCTTATGCCAGGATATCGTAAAGTTACATGGAATGTTAATAAATCATATTAAGGCTTAGATTTCATGGTTAAATAGGCTTGGAAATATTTAGTGGAGAAGGTTTGGTAAGTTACAGCAAACCTCAGAGCCTTTAATTAACTTCTGTGCTTTGTGATATTTTAAGAGTAGGCTGTATGTCCAAACACAGGAGTTGTGTTCCTAGAGGCACACTTTTGGAAATGCCAAAACACATGTGGCTCACTGTTTCAAATAGTTTTGAAATAATTACTTTCAAGAACATACCTTTGTAGACACATAGCTAGTAAAACCAGTAACCTCACTAATTGCCATTAAGAAAAGATGAAAAAAAATGATCATGCTTGAATTCTATTGCATCATTTCTAAATTGTATCCTGGGTAATTTACTACCTAAAAATTCAGAGAAAATTTAAAATTTCTCTAGAGTACCAGTTAAGGTGTTATCAAACATGAACAGACATTATACAACTTGTTTTTAGAGCCCTAATACCATGCAGTGAGATGAGAAAACAAATTTGTACCCCAAATCTTAGTTTTTGGAAAGTATTAAGGTTTCCCTTAGAAATAATCACCTCCATGGTAGGAGTTGCCAGATGGCTTTTTTATGCTCATTTTCTAGAGAACAGCTTTAGGAACCCCTTATAAATTCTTTTTTGGGTGTTTCTTGGAGTCTTCTGATAAAAAGGATATTCTTCTCTGAGGGTGTTAACCTTAGTATATCCATAACATGTTTTTTAAATGGGTCTGAGCAGGAAGCTTGTCTTGCAAAGATAGATATAAAGAAGCAGTAAGCTTTACTTTGGAGAGAGGTGCACAGACTGAGATTCCTTTAGGAGGTACTAGCCCAGGTCTGGCAGCCAGAAGAAGCATCTGAATTACCATCTCAAAGTTGGAGGAGTTTCTCTCTTCTTTTGCCTTCTCATCTCTTGCTGGTATTACCCCCAAACCAGAGGCTGCTACAGTCTGTTTAGGTCGAGTCTCCCAGGAGACAGGAAGTAGAGCAAGGAAAGTAGGGAGGCATGACCCTCATGATTTTCAGAGCCAGTTAGATGGTGATAGATGCCACTGTTTAGAAATTTCTCCCTAATGTATGATGACAAATGTTTACTTATTACCCCAAGTAGAGTCTATCTGGTATCTTCGGTGTATTCAGACCCAAGTCAACATTACACAGTCCATGGTTGTTTGCTTTTGTAAAGAGAGTATTACTGGAATCCAGCTGTCCCTACAGTTGAGAAGTTTCATGAATGACCATGTGGCCTGAAAAGCATAAAATATTTACTATCTGGTCTTTGACAGAAAAAGTTTGTTTCTCCTTGTATTTAGACAAACCTTCCTTTTTGCCCCATTTTAATTTTCCAGAATGTTTTCAGAGTATTCTAAAGTTTATATATTTTTGAAATGGATTTTCTCTGTGAAAAGATTCAGGTTATTTTACACTAAAAAAGCAAATTATAATTAAGTCTATAATAGCTAGGCTAGCACATGCAGCTGAAAAGGGAAAAATAAGTGTGTTTTGAAAATATCTTTTTATAAGACCATAAATATCTGGATGTTTCCCAAGACATGGAACACCAACTGATTTGCTATATTTAACCAGGTGCATTTTTATAAACACTAGAGGCAAAAATTAAGCATTGGAAGTAAAAATAATTTCATGTAACATTCTCTGTAAAAAATAATTCTAGTTTAAAATATCAGTTTTCTTGATCTTTTGAAATGCATGAAGAAGTACAAGCAAGTTATAACTCTGTCAGAGATTTTAGATAATTTAAGGGATATTCTTATTTTCTTTGGTTACACAATCTCTGCATTTTCATTGTTTGAATGATAAAAAATATCATTGTGTTTTTCAATAAGAGGTCTTAAAACTCAGAGTAAACAATGTATTTTTCAGTAATACAGGAGAGTATCAGTAAAGTAGGAGTATTCCATTGCAGTATTTAAATTAAAATAAAATGTGTTTCTTGATCTTTCAACATCAGGTCTCTTAATGGCAGAATGACATTTGGTTAGAGATATGAGTGGAGTCAAATAGATTGTTCTGAAAGGACGGGGGCCCTGGAGCCAGACTGGGGTTTGACTGCTTCAACTACTTTCAAGTTTGTCTAAGTTCCTACTCAATAAAGTGAGGATAATATTTTTTTTTCCTTAGAGATATGATATGTATAATGCCTGAAGAAATAAAATAATGACTCTTATTTATTGACTTGCTTCCCATGTGCCAGCCACTAAGCTGAGAGTGTCACATACCTTACATCATTTAATCCTCACAAAAGCCTTAACGGGTATCTACTATTATTATATCTAATTCACAGGTGAGTAAATTTGAGTGTTAACTTCCAGTTTCCCAAATCTACCCTTACAATGGCAGCTACCAATCATCAAGTACCTCCTAAATGCTGTATGTATATATATTTTTTGTTTGTATATATATATATATATTTTCATTTAGTCCATAGTGCCAGAAGGGATGTTTTCATTATTTCCAGTTTACAAATGAAGAATTTCAGGTTTAGAGAATTAAATGGTATCTAAAGTCACAAAGCAAGTAGGAGGCAGAGCTAGGGTCAGAATCCAGGAAGACAAAGGCAGGGGGAACTTGTCTTTAACTTCTACCATACTGCCTCATCAAGGAGTAGCTGTTATTCTTACCACAGGTACCAATTCAGAAGAATAAAATCAGTGCACTAAAAACATACAGTTATGCATATGATTGAAAACTGACTGATATTTGTAATAAGGATTACAATTTTAAGCACAGTCTCTTGAGAATGTTCACCTTTGTACTGAATTGCAATGTAAATATGAGGACAACCTCTACTAGTAAAAATAGAGCTAAACACTCTACACATGAATCCATTTCCATCAGGACAATTGTTAGAGGAATAAAATCTGAAATTTTATATTTCAATGTTATGTTCCTATCTGCATCAGTTACCTTAAATAGTGTGTGCTTCTGGGAATTGACAAAACCTGTATTATTAGCTCAAGCTCTGAGAAAGTAAGGTGAAATAATGCCTATGAAAGAATATCAGGCCAGATGTACTTCATGTCAGAAAAATGAGTTTGAGTCCCCTTGTTCATACCACAGATCATGAGCCTGTTTCTATACCATAGATCATCAGCCTGAGCAACAGAGTTTGCCTGATTTTTTCCTTTGCCCAAATAGTCTCAATATTAAGGGATATGTAGACAAGAATTTTTATCTGTATTGACTTTTCTTCCTCTTCTGATTTTAATATTTTCTTTGGCCATCAATCATTAAAATTAGGGATGGCTTCTAAAATTTCCATGAAGAAAATTACATATGCCAAGGAAAACTGCTGAAAACCTTTGGTTTTTATGATAACATTTGGACAAATTTTAAGGAAAATGTCTTCATACAACAAAAGACAGTGTTCAGATAAGATTAAATATCTGTTGATGATCGAACTCTAGGTAGGCACTTTGAAAAGTCTTCGGGAAGCTTAGGAACTAGTTTGTACTTAGCAATCTGGTTGGGAAAAGAAAATATTTGAAATGTGAATGCTAGTGACCAGCTTTTTCTATTTTGCACTTTCTTCATTCCATTCTTTCCATGCTCAAAAGGAACCATAATTGATAACTTCTTTGGGTCACCAACTCACTGGAGAATTTCTGAACTTGTGAGCACGCCACCTGGTGGTAGACATATGTTTGTCTGACATTTACAAAGGATTGATGGGAGCTTTTATGGGTCTTTAAGGAAAAGTATACTGAGGCTTTTACTTGCATGATAAATTATTCAACTGATTTGCTCTGATAATTTTATTTTCCCAGCATTAAATTCAGGTCTTATTCATTACTATCATGTAAATTTGTTTTAGTTGTGTAACAAGAAGAAAATAGCTTAGGAGAAATAAAGGTCTATTGCCTGAAATATTGCAATCTTTCTCACACATGGTAGGGACCAAGAATTCAAAGCACAAGACCTGTGATGTAGTCCCCGATTCACAGGCTATGCTGAAAGTGTATTTTGTGCTTAACTTTGCTTTTTCCTACTCTTGGGTACAAGATTTGATAATTCAAAAACAGGTGCTGAAAGATTTAAATTCTAAATTCACATGGCAAATGTTTAGAACACAATAATTTATCTTATTTTTATTATTGTTGTATTAAAATCTTCAAAAGGTAAAGTTCCTTTCATTCATAAAGATGATGGACTGTTTTTGGTTATTTTGTTTTTTTGCCAAATTTGGCAACCCATTAGTAGACTCTTCAAATGGTGTTCATGAGTTCAGTCAGCTATCAACACTCTTTACATTCATTCATTCACTCATTAATTCATTTAACAAGTATATAAATACTCCCTATACTGTTGTCAGCACTGGAAATAATTTTTGAGAAAAGAAATCTCTCACAAGTAAGTGTCTTTCAATCTGACTGCCCATGTAATTTGCTGAGGAAATTCTTTTAAAAATGTTAATGGAGTCTCAGATCCAACTCTCAAAAAGTTTTAAATTACGGCTGGAGATGTGGCTTAAGTGGTAGCTCGCTCACCTGGCATGCCTGCGGCCTGGGTTCGATCCTCAGCACCACATACAAACAAAGATGTTGTGTCTGCCGAAAACTAAAAAAAAAAATAACTACTAAAAAAATTCTCTCTCTCTCTCTCTCTTTAAAAAAAAAAAGTTTTGAATTATGTGTTATAGAGGTCAGCCTAGTCATCAAACTTTTATAATTTTTCCAGGTGATTCTAATGTGTGGCCTAGGATTCGAACCATTACTGTGGATGGAGACTAAATTCTGTTTTCTTCAGCCTTTGAAATGCCTGCATGTGCCATCAAGTATGCACAGTTTGATTCCCCCGGCATAACAAACACTGGCCCACAATTTTAACTGAATGAAAAATTTCCAAAGCAAAATGACTCATTAAGCTAGTATTACATGTGTTAAAATTATTTTACCTCAATTTTGAAGTGATGACTATTCAAATAAATGCATTAATCTATTCACTCAAAAGTGCTCATTTCTGTCTAAGCCCTGGGTACTGTGTTAGGTAGTGTCTCAGGCCTTGGGGATGGGCCATGACAAAGCTCCTGTTCCTCTGGAAGGGACAAGATGGGGCACCATGATAATAGGGAAGATAGTATGAAAACAAAAAGTAATACTTATGATGAAGAAAATAAATCAAGGAGTAAAAAGGAACTGAATGGTGGGGAGCCATGCAGCTTTAGATGGAACAATCAAAGACAGCTTCTGAGGGGACACCTGGTCAGATTCTTAAAAGACGACTGAAGAACTGAAACACCCAAAGTTCTTTCTACAAACACAAAAGAAACAACAAGTGTAAAGGCCCCGAGGCTCAAGCAAGTATGGTGTGTTCCTCATGAAGAATAGTGTGGCTAGGGGCAGTGGTAGGGGGACTGTGGTGTTGGACACAAGATGAAGGATATGCAGATCTTTAGGCTACGGTTAGGGCAGTGGGTCATATTCTAGTTGGGTTGTGATTATAATTAACCATCCAAAAGTTTTGGGCTGTGGGGAAACAGATATGGTTTTACTCTAAAAATTGAGTTGTCACTCTGACATCCATCTGAAGACTGGACCATAGGGTAATGGTGAAGTAGAAGCAGAAGGGCATTTATATTATCACTCATTGTTCTTGTAACACTGTCTCATCTTCTTGAGGTCTGCTTGCCAGTTTGATTCCATATTTGGCAGGGACACATTTAAATCATTGCAGTTCCTGTATCTTATGCTCTGCTGGCCTGAAGGATGGAGTGTAAAAGGATGGGATTCTTCTAAGAGGAGACACAATGCCACCACGTGAAAACAAAGGGGACTGAGCAGAAGCATTTACAAGCTAATGAATGCCAAAGATTTCTGGCAAAGCACCAGAAGGAAAGAGTTCCCTACAGGTTTCAGAGGGAGCAGAGACCTCCCAACACTTGAGTTTAGACTTCTAGGCTCCAGAGTTGTGGGACAGTAGATTTCAAGGTTATTTTTAAAGCCACCTGCTTTGTGGTACTTTATCAAGACAGCTCTAGGAAAACAACACAGCCACTATTTTGATAATTCTTCCAGATATAAACAGGCAACAGTACTTGTTTAAGAAGATGTTCTGTTTTCTAGGCACTATTAGATAAGGGGTTGTGTCTACTTTCACAGCATAAGGAGTAGCAGGAGGTACATATGAATCAGGCTTTGATGTCTTTAAGTGAAAAAAAAGATTTATACTCTCCACAACAAAGCATCTCTCTTTCCTCTACTTTAAGAGAACAATCTGGTGATTCTAAATATGGAATCAAACTGGCAAGCAGACCTCTAGAAGATGAGACAGTGTTACAAGAACAATGAGTGATAATACAATATCCAATGGTGTTCTTTCAAACCTGACCAGAGCCATAGGCCTAAAAGACAAGGCAGATCATTATGTTGCCCAAACTCCTAAAGCAATATTTGATTTGGGTTGAGACAGTACAGATACTCCATACAAATGGGGAAGGAGGCAGGGTGAATTTTAAATAGTCCCATAAGGAAACTCTTATAGGAGAATAATATCCATCATTTTGTCAACAGTGATTTGGTTAAGACTGACCTTTTAGAGCAGGTTACTTGCTTTGAAATATAAAGTATGGTGTTATTTTACAGCTCAAACCCATTTTAATACATCGACATAATTCAGTATTTTGTCACTAGTTGTTACCACTAGATAATCTGTGAAAAAAAAAAGCTATAAATGTCATAGCCACAAATTCTTTAACTCTTTAAGAGAAAAAAAAATAAAACCCTCTCCCTATTTTATGAGAAAGAAAATCATTACATGGCATCTGGGTTAATGAAACTATTTGTAAGTGATTTTAGGAGACAGTAACAAGTAAGACAGTAAACAGAAACAAATGATAGTAACAGACACAGTAACCAGGAGTCAGTAACACGTTTATAGTTAAAAGATCCAGAGGATGCAGATATTAGCTGGGGTTCTATCCAGCTGAATCAAACACCACTATCCCTATGTCAACAGGTAGTATATAACACAGGGAAAAAAATGATGCAGATGAAGGGACAATTGGAGTGAAATTATTCTCATTAAATGGATGCTGATCTGAAAATATCACCAGTTAGAAAGGCATTGATTCAGAACCTTCACCTGTTGAAGAAAGTAGCTTAATAAAAAATGTTTCTCTACAGCATTTCCCAGGAATGCTTAATACTGTTCACCTGATGTTTAAGAATGCTGGGTCTATACCTCAGCAGTAGAACACTTGCCTCACACATGCGAGGCACTGGGTTCGATCCTTAGCACCACATAAAAATAAAGATGTTGTGTCCATCTACAACTAAAAAATAAATTAAAAAAAAAAAGAATACTGGATAGATCAGGTTTGAGCTGACCTGCCTCCTGGAAAATAGGAAAACCACCCTTGAAGATGCTGCCTTCTTAGAGGTGTAAGCATAAGCTATCAACTAGATGTAGAGGAAAGAACACATTTGTTCAAGCCATATTCTATGGCCTTTTAAGGATTTTTTGGATCCTTTGCTTTTAGTTTGTCAAAAAATAAAGTGGAAAAATTGCATGAGACATTTTATTGCTAGGCCTAGAAGTGGATACATCACTTTTACCACATTACTGGGTCTGGAATTCAGTAACGAGGCCATGTTCTTATGCAACCTTGGGGGCTAGAGTTGCTGTTTGATACTGGCTGGGAATTTTTTGTTTCCAGGACTTTTACAAATTCAGAACTGTATTTCTTCTCTTCCATACTAAGAATCATGGTTCTGAATGCCAAAGAAAATGACAGATTAGAGTATATCATAGGTCTTCATTTTCTTTGTCCCATTTATAATACAAGTCTTAAAAGAGCAATATTAATCACTATTAATTATGATGACTGAAAATTAAAATGTTTGGCCATCCTGCATTCCTCACTCCACTTTTATTATATCTACTCTTTCAGATTATACACCTATAATTTCTTTTCATTTTCATTTCTTCTTACTTATAAACGTGTATTTTTAATTTTCACCTCCTAAGCTTGTGTTCTGTTAGATTTCTTTAGAAATGCTCATATGGTTTCTCAGGTCCTGCTTATAGGTAACTGTGATTCTGCCTTTTAAAACTTGAGATTAACTTTGCTAGATAACAAAACCTTGGCTCAGATTTTCTGGAGTATCTTAAGGAAATTATCTAATGATAATTTTTATGGTCTTAAAAAAAATGTGTCCTTTCCCCCTAGATTCCCAAAGGATTTTTGCCTTTTTTTTTTTTTTAATTTAAAGTCTGGCAATTTTATTGCATGTCTTGATTCTGGTTGCTCTGGATTGGTAGTCTCAGGCTACAGTGTGCTCTTTTAATGTATATTTCACAGTAATATTTTCAGCACGTTTTAAATATTCGCTCTATTTCCTTTTGGGGGGTAGAATGGGGTGTGTGGCTCCCATGCAATCTTCAATATTTATTTGTTGTGTTTGGTATGTGTGTATATATGAATGTGCATGAACATGTATTTTATTTTATATTCCTTCTCATTTATTCGTCATTTCTAACATGTTCTTTTATTTTTGAGCTATCCACTTCATTTGAGTCTTTCTAATTTTAATTTGTTGCTTTTTCATATTTTGTATCATTTTCTTAAAATCATTAAGCTCATTTTGAAATTTTTTATATGTGTTGAATATATATGTTTTTGTTGCCTATAGATTACTTCTTATTATCATCTTTTCTTGTAGTTACTTGTATATTTGGCTTCAATAATCTTCCACTTCTCACTTTTATGTGAATTTATAAGAACCACAGGACCTTTAAGAAGTGAAAAATACATTTTTTGAAATAAAAAATATACTGAATGGGAAAAATAGCATGTTAGACAGCCCAGAAGACTAGTGAACTTATAGATATAGCAATAGAAATGACATAAAATGAAACACTGAACTGTGTGTGGATTCTGTTGCACATAGTGGCCTCTTGAGGGGAGAGGCCTGGCTCTGTGAACTCCTTGTCAGGGATTGATTGAATGATGCAGATGCATCTCCTCCTCTAGCTCTGCCTAAGATCCCACACAGCACCTGAGATAGGTGTGACTTGCCAAGATGTCAATCAATCAGCTGACCAGGACACATCAGGAAGCAAGACTCCACCCTTGAAACCTTATCCCCCTCTGCTGCCCCTGATATAAAATAAAAGGAATTTGGGCTCATGCTGTCTTTCCAACATGGAGGCTGACACTTAAGGTTGCAGAGCCATCCCTCCCTCAATTTGAAATAGTTATGTCTGTGTTGCATGATTTTTTGTCGTTTTCTTAGCTTAATGTTGCAGCCGGTTCTTTTAAACCCAGTTCTTCTTGTCTGTGTCGCTTGTTGGCGAGACATAAATAAGACTGAAAAATGTTCAAGTTTCAGTGACCTATGGGAAAATATGAGATGTCTAACATATGTGTGAATGGATTACAGGAAAAGGGAGAAAATTACGTTGCTGGTATCAGCAACAACTACTGGGTGAAAAAATGTTTAAATTTGACAAAAAGTATAAAGTCACATATCCAAGAAGCATGATACCTTCCAAACAGAAGAAACACAAACAAACCTACAACAAAGAATAATAATTACATGCAGAAAACAGGCGTAAAGAGAAAAAATTTAAATATAGCCAGAGATAAAAAACACATTACATACAGAACAAAGCTACGAATGACAGCAGACTTCTAAGAAACTATGCAAGGCAAAAGACAATGGAGGAAAATCTTTTTGTGGAGGAAAAAAAAGTCAATCTAGAATTTTGTATTAAAAAAAACTTGAGGTTTTAAATATAATTTTTCAGCCTAAAGCCTTAAGAAATCTCATCATTAATAAAGTGCAGTACAAGAAATGTTTAAAGAAGAAATGCAGAAGAAAAATAATATCAGCTGAACATTGGAATCTGCACAAAGAAATGAAAAGCATGGTAAATGGCTAGATCATTGTTTTAAAAGGTGAAATTACAAAAGAATTTCTATCTCTATCCATATCTGCATTATACCTAATTTTGCCAAAAAAGATGAAACTCATATATTGGACAGTCCTCTGATTCACAGAAGGAAGTAATCTATTCAAAAAAACTGGGTAAAATGTAAATAAGAAATAAAATAAGAATAAAATTATTTTTCCGATGGCCTGATAAATGTTAATAATTTACCTGTGTCTTATATAACACAGCTCTTTCAGGTAAGTTATAGTTTGTTTTGAGATCAGCTTAATGAAAAAGAAATTGACTATTTTAAATATAGATGGGATAAACTCTTTAATGTAAAAAATGATTATTACTTTAGAAATTAGAAACAGACAAGTCACTGAAACATTTTTCAGGATGAATTATTGTAGTGCACTGGCTAGAGCACACAAAATCCTAATAAAGCTGCATATAGATTACATTGCTGAAGGCCTGCTGGATGAGAAGTCAATTAAAAAAACATGGAAATTCCATTTTCCAAATGAATTAATTAAACTGAAACAGACTCGATTGATATCTTGTTTGCAGAGTTGTAAATTTTCCTTAAAACTGGATAGGTCTACAAATATTACTGGACTAATTGTTTACTTGTCTCTGTCTGGCATCAGCAACAACTATTTAACAAGTATCTTTTATTTGAATGCTTGACATCAAATACAAGTTGTGCAGAAAGTATTTAACTTCTGAATTTCATACTTTACCTTGGAATGGCTCAGTTAACAATTGCATTGGCAATTAAAAAGCAATGGTAAGTAAAACTAGTAGCATGAATCAAGTCCTCTTTTCGGGGGTGGGGAGGAGTAGCAGAGATTGAACTCAGGACACTCAACCACTCAGCCACATTCCCAGGCCTATTTTCTATTTTATTTAGAAGCAGGGTGTCACTGAATTGCTTAGCACCTCGCTTTTGCTGAGGCTGGCTTTGGACTCCTGATCCTTCTTCCTCTACCTCCGGAGCATCTGGGATTACAGGTTTGTGCCACATGCCTGGTGAATCAAGTCCTTATATTCTTCTCGGCTGCTAAAAAAAATAGTTTCATTCAAAAATGTTTTTAAAAACTCAATAAAAACTAATACAGATCCTTTTACCATTCTATGTAATGAATGGGAAATATGTATAAATTAGTTTTCCTGAATATAGAAGCTCTATGTCTTCAGAAAAGCATACATGTTATCCTTTTCAGTTGCAAGTTCAAAGATCTGCTTTTTTGTACAGCAAAGTTTTAGTTGAAACAATGCCTGACAAAATATGATTATTCATCTGGGCATTTAAGACATTTTCTTGAATAGAAATGAAGTAAGCCTATTTTATTGCAAGGAAAATAACTGAAAGAATTTGATGCCAGTGGTGGAAAATCAAACCATATGTAAGTTTAGAATGAGCTCTTGATTCCTGAGAGGCAGCTTGAGGTCTGTTAGATTTAAAATTTTATCACTGGGGGTGGTGGCGATAGTGGTTCATATTTAAGAAAAATAGTAGAAAATAAATACATTAGGTACCAGGTGAACATTTATGTAGAATGAGAGAAAAACACACATCAAATTACTGGAGAATACCCCCCCACCCCCCCCCCCCTTTTTTTTTTTTAACAGAAACACTTCTGACTGAAACCTGGTTTCCCCTCTGCACTTAGAGCCTACTCCTCCTCTCAGGCACTCCACACACTTGCTGGGTCCCTGAATGTTGAGGGCTACAGCAGAGCTGGGACAACACTTGGCATTTTGCCAGAGGGAGTGGTTGAGAGGTGATGGCCAGGGAGCCATTGAGATGATGATGGTTATGTTAAGCTATGTATTCAATTGCATATAGACCTTTACTGTCCCACAATAGGGCAGCTCTTGCTGCCTCAGGCACCCACTACTTTGGAGTTCCCATTGAGTTCTCTCAGGGTCCAGAGGGTAGGAGCCCAGGGGAGAGCTGGGAGAGTTCCCAGGGAGTGTGAGTGAAGTGCTGGTGGAGTTCGGGCAATAAAGTTTCCTGTTTGAACATACAAGTGCTTTGTGGCAGCTTGGTGATTTGTGCCCAGCCAGACTGTGGCACCTGAAAGTGAGGGAACCTGAAGCCTAAGTTCTATGGCTTCCATTAGCACATAAAACTTCTCAGAATGAATCACATTGATCTTGTATAGCTTCTTCTCACAGCACTGTTCCCATTTTGCCATAAATCAGCTGATCTGTAAGTTGGTGTTTAGATTCTATATTCTGGTCCATTGATTTATTTTTTCATTTGTATGAATCTCTCAGTTTAATTACTGATTTTATGTAACTATTAGTTTCATATCTTTTCACTTCAAATCTATCAGTCCTCCAGCTTTGTTCTCCTTCAAGATTAGCTTAGTTATTTGAAGCTCTTGATATAACTATATGAATTTTCAGTTTTGTCAATTTAATAAAAAATAAATAAAACCCTACTGGGATTTTGATAGGTGTTATATTAATTATAAACCAACATCTTTATAGAAGATACCTTTACAATATTAAATCTATTAATCCTTGAACATGGTATATTCTTCTTCCATTTATTTAGATCTTATTTAACTTCTCTCAAGTAATGATTTTAGATTACATTGGAAATGGCATCTCTACAATCAATTCTCCTAAAAAACAAACAAACAAACAAACAAACAAACAAACAAAAAAACCCAACCCAAAAGCGGGGATAATCTTAACTGTAAGAAATGTCTTTCTATGAAGGAAAAATATTGGTATTTCTGGACTACAAAATTTCAAACACTAAATATTCATCATATTTGATGCCCAAGCAGAGAAAAATATTGTTTTGGCTGACTTTTATAGCTGGCAGAGCCATTAGGTTGAAGACTTAACATGTCTTTTATGTTTTCATGTGGATTCCATTAAGAGAGCCTTGTATCCATTCATCTACTGAAGGGCATCTAAGTTGCCTCCACAGTTTAGCTATTGTGAGTTGTGCTGCTATACACATTGACTTGGCTGTGTCCCTATAGTAAAAATGTGGCAGATATACACAATGGAATTCTACTCAGCAATAAAAGAGAATAAAATCAAGGCATTTGCAGATGTAAATGGATGGCTTTGGAGAAGATAATGCTAAGTAAAGTAAGCCAATCCCCCCAACTCCCCCCAAAAAACAAATGCAGAATGTTTTCTTGGACATAAGAAGGCTGATTCCTAGAGGGGTGGGGGGGGCATGGGAGGAATAGATGAACTCTAGATAGGGCAGAGGGGTGGGAGGGGAAAAAGGGGGCAGGGGGTTAGCAAGGATGGTGGAATGTGATAGACATCATTATCCAAAGTACGTGTATGAAGACACGAATTGGTGTCAACATACTTTATATACAACCAGAGATATGAAAAATTGTGCTGTATATGTATAATAAGAATTGTAATGCATTCCACTGTCATTTTTTAAAAAATTCAATAAAATTAAAAAAAAAAAAAAAGAGAGAGCGTGCCTAGTAAAGACGCCCAAGTCAGAAAGCAGACAGAGCTTTGTCTACCCAGGATGCTTTTGCTCTGAACAGGATGTTTCTTTTCTCTAAGCTTCTTGGCATGCTTGCTCAGAAAGAGCTGTGGGCTACAGTTGACATCACCTAGTAGAGGTGGCAGGAACACCATTTACATAAGTTAGTGGATAAGGAGAAGTAGAAAACTCAGAATATGAGGTTGAAGAGAAAAACATGCTGAAACAGCAATATCTTCCTAGTATACAGTATATTCTCCTAAGAGGTGTCATATAAATGCAAAAAGTGTCTGTAGCTACAGGAATTTCATACTTGCTCATACTCTCTTAACATTTGCTCATATCTCAATATTTCTAACAACTAATACAGTTGGTACATGTAAATCTCCCCCCTCCACTAGATATGAGAACCTACACTCTCAGAATCCTGGACTTGGTTGAATTTGAATAACTGGGCATTTTCAGTACGTATGCCAACCTATAAAATAGATACTAATAATGTTAATTTATACAAGTATACATGTTTTGAGTTAATGACTCAAAGATTTTAACAAGTGGGAACATGTGACCTCTCACTGAAATGTCAATTGTATATATATTAATTTTCTTCTGCTGAACCAAACTGGGGAAAAAATTAAGTCTCAAAAATTCGCCAAGGAAAAGAAACTTGTGCCTTTCTGGGTTAACTTAGCCAATGTAGAAAACTCCAAGTAACACTGCATGCTAATTTTAATTAACATAAATTGTAAATTATGATGTTGTGGTTGTATTTGAATCTCCATTATTCTAAGCAGATCAGAAAACTGTATGACTCAATTATTTAAAAAAAACTCATGGATTTGGTACATGTGAGCTTGATAATTCTATTTTTATAACCAATGGAGCCAACTGTTTGATAGCAGAAAATAACTTTGTACAGAGCTGTTGATTTAAAATTCAAAAAGTGTATGTGGGAAAATAACTGTGTAGATCTTTTAATTAGACTGAAAGTAAATTATATTTTAATCAATAATGACAAGTAAATTAAGTTTAGAAACACAAATGAAGAAAAAGGACAAGCTATCCTGCATCTTCCTCAGCTTCTATTTTGTTTCTCCCATCTCAATAACTGATGTTATGGTCTGAGTGTTTCATGTTACCCACATTTCACATGTTGAACCCCCCAATGTGATGGCATTTGGAGGTGGAAATGTTTGGGAGGTGATTAGTATCCTTATAAAAGATCTCAGAGATCCTTTACCCCTCTGCCTGTGAAGAAAGCAAAAGATGTGTCTGTATGAACTAGGAAGAGTGGTCTCATCAGACACCAAATTTGCAACACCCTGATCATGAAATTCTTAGGCTTCCGAACCATGAGAAATAAATTTGAATTTAAAGCCACCCAGTCTATATTTCTGTTATAGTAGCCCCAATAGACTTACACAAATGGTAATTCTTAACAGTAGTTAAAAACAAAAACTTGCATTGATACCTGATGCTTCCCTTTTACATTCAAACCTTGAGTATATTTTCTTGGCTCTATCTCTAGAATATACCTAGAGTGTGCCAGTTCTTACCAGTATCACTGCTCACACTCATCTTTGCTAGTCTGGATCATTACAACAGTATTTAGTATGAAAGTGTTTATTCCTTCAGTTTTTTTATCCATCCATCCACTAAATACAACCACTAATGGAACCACCACCTATATCAGGTAATGTTTTGGGTACTTCAGTCACAGGGACTTACTCTTATGGTCTTTACAAAAGGATCAGGATGTGTACAATGTCCCAGGACATAACAGTAATTACACTAAATAGAATCAATAGACTAGGTAAGGAAGCATTTTCTCAATTCAATAAAAACATTTAATTATTCAAAACTGAAATGATTTGTTATTTTGATTAGTTGTATACTAATAGTAGCAGTGAACACACACTTTTTTGATGTAGATAATTATAACAAACAATAAAAACTTTCGCACCTAAAACCACAGTACATAAGAGGATTCCATAAGTCAGGGTTTCTAAACAGCACATGATGACATTTGGGGTGCTTATTTCCATGTTGTGGGGGGTTGCTTTGTGCGGTGAACCATGTTTTGCAGCATTACTAGCTTCCTTCTGTGAGACATCAGTGAAACCCTGCTCCCAATTTATGAAACCAAAAATATCTCCAGCCAGTATAACACAAAATTTCAACTCAAAAAACAGACGATGATTCGTATTAAGTACTGGATTCCAATTAATTCTACTGGATACATGTCAAGCAATGATAGTTAGTATAAAATGATAATTTATAATACACTGGAAATTACATTATTTGCCGTTATTTAAAATCATGGTCAAGAACTCTGAATAATTGTTTATGATCCATTAGTCCAAAGCATCCTTAGTTTATAGGAAAGGTGAAGGATGTACATTAAAACTCACTGATCTTTGTAACAATGAGTTTATCTCACATGCTTTTAAGGCACCTCTCCCCCTTACTATCTTGACAAACATCCAGAAAAATTAACTGAAAAGACCATCAGAGGTTTTTAAGTAAATACTAGGTGCAAAGCAAGCATTTTCAAATTAAAACTGTATAGATTAGTATCCTTTTTTAACTTTCACCCTTTAAATGATATTATACAATTTGAAGGCATAATCCAGAGCAGTTTATAAACTCCACAGTTCTTTTCCATAGAAAGAAGCATTTAATCCTCTTACTAGACACCAAAATAGTCTCCAATTCCCTCAGTACTGTTTACTGGCAAGAATGCCAATCATTAGTTCTAACTATGGATATAAAAACGTCTGTGGTTTTTCTATAGTTTTAAAGCAATTCCATACATACTATCTAGTATTATTAATCAAACAGATCTATGAAGCTAGTAGAAAGAGAACAAATACGCAGTTTAGTGGTAACTTGCCTATTTCACAATTCAGCAGCAGCAGCAGAGGTCAGGTATCAAAACCAATGACACCAAACTCTTTATAGAGGAAATTCATTTGAGCTTTAGCAGGTTAACTGCATTGTATGGGGTTTGGGGATGCTTGAGGGAAGTTAAATCCCT
Source organism: Urocitellus parryii (assembly GCF_045843805.1). Taxonomy (NCBI): domain Eukaryota; kingdom Metazoa; phylum Chordata; class Mammalia; order Rodentia; family Sciuridae; genus Urocitellus; species Urocitellus parryii. Next base: position 107,129,106 of record NC_135532.1, read on the forward strand.
GCCAAAAGCAACATACAGAGCTCAGTTACAGCTGCAAAACTTCTCATTTTGTACAAGGCTTTTAAAGACCACAATTTCCAAGTTGCATATAATATTAACAGGTAAAAACCAATCTTTGTTGCACGTATTTATTAAGCTGCCTAAAGATTTTTTTCAAGTTATGAATTCTTACATCACAAAAGACAAAAACATAAATCTCACCAATATTTTTCGAGAAAGGATGACTGTTACAAACAACACAGATAATTCAGACAAATAAATTTGTTATCCCAGCATTCTCTGTAAAGAGTCCATCCATACATGCTAGTTACTATAATCTTCCTAATTATTCAACCCCTAAAATTAATTCAGTAAAGACATAAGGATAATTAATAAGCAATCAGATATTACCTATCCATCAACTAAGAATCACTTCTCATTCTAATTATTCTAGAGCTACAATTAAAAAGCATTACGATTTAATACATATTCGCAGGTACTGCTGAAGGCCCTGTCCCCTACTCCAGCAGAGCTGTGTCGTCGTTTCGCAGTCGATGAGCGTCGGAGCCCGCCGGATGGAGCAGCAGGCGGCTCCGCGTCCCCAAGGCTACCGCCGCGGAACTCGTCGCAGCCCGCCCGGCAGGCCCGAGCTGGGCGGCCACCCGTTCCTCCTGGACCCTTCGGACGGTGCTGGGAAATCGCTTGGCCCAGTAGCAGGAAAGGGTTTCCACCGGCCGGCTGGAGAACCAGGCGGGGGGCCTGGGAAAGCCGGCCCCTCCTCGCCTCTCCTCGGCGGCTAGGGCGGCCCTTCCCGAGACACCAGGCCGCGTCGGTTCCCCTTCATCCTATTTTCCCTTAAATAAAGCATCTCGAGGACTTCGTTCTTCTCGTGCCCACTCAGGAAAATCTAAAATGCCTTCATAGAAGAGACGCCAAATACGCAGTTCCCAGCCAGTCCACCCCGACTCACGCCCCGCCCCCGCCGCTGGGCGCGGGAGCTGGGGCCCGCGCTCCCCGCCTCGCCCCGCCCCCGGCGCGCGCCCCACCGTATAAGGCCAGAGAGAAGGCCGCCCCGCCCACTCAGGACTCGCCCACAGATGCTCCGCCCCCGCGCCGTCCCGAGGAAAGGGGGCTGCAGTTGGCTTCTCCAGTTCTTTTCCTTTCTTCCCCTCTCCCAAGACAGATCCTTCCTTTACCCAGTGGCAATGGGCAAGGCCCCATAAAACTCGACAATCACAAAAGACGAACTACTACTGTCTCCTCCAGAGCTTGCGAGTTTATCCCTCCCTCCAACGCTGGAGCTCCGCCCTTACTGAGCCTCCCCACAGCCGCCCCCACAAGCCCGCACTAACGCTTTCCGGGCAGCGCGCGTCGCGCTCGCTCCGCCTTGCCGCCCCGCCCCCGGCCCCCCGTCGCTCTCTCTGGAGAGTCCGCGAGTACGAGCAGGAGCGTGCGGCGTCAAGGACGCGCGGGCGCTTCATCCTTCCCACCTTCCTACACTGTTGCTACTTTTGGGTGTGAGACATCTCAGCTCCTCTTCCCCTTGCGTGAGTTCCTCCTCTCCTTTCTTCACGGACGCTCGCTTGCTTGCAGCCGGCTGACCGGCGCCGCCGCAGCTCTCCCGCCCGGAGCGGGCAGTGCGCGTGCGCGCGGCCGCGTGCGCGCGGCCGTCGGGTCCCCGCGCTCCCTCCCCCTCCCGCTCCTCTATAACTTGGCTGGCGAGGGGGAGGCGCCGCCGGAGTCGGAGGGCGGGGAGCTCGGAGGAGGGAGCTGGAGAGTTGTGGAGACTAGTGACTGGGAGAAGTCGCAGCCTGTTCGGGTCGGCTTCTTCCCGCTCCCAGTCTCCCTCTCTCACACACCTACTCCGCCTCCCGTCCCGGCCCGCGCCCTCGCGCCTTCTCCCGCTCGGGGTCCCTGCGGTCGCTCTCCGTGCCGCGGCGCGGTGGGGGCGCCCCGGGGTGCCCTCGCCCTCCGGGTCGCGGGCGGGCGGGCGGGATGTGGCGCCTGGTGCCCCCGAAGCTGGGCCGCCTGTCCCGCTCGCTGAAGCTGGTGGCGCTGGGCAGCCTGTTGGTGCTGATGGTGCTGCACTCGCCGTCGCTGCTCGCCTCCTGGCAGCGCAACGAACTGACCGACCGGCGCTTCCTGCAGCTCAATAAGTGCCCGGCGTGCTTCGGCACGAGCTGGTGCCGCCGCTTCCTCAACGGGCAGGTGGTGTTCGAGGCGTGGGGCCGCTTGCGCCTGCTGGACTTCCTCAACGTGAAGAACGTCTACTTCGCGCAGTACGGCGAGCCCCGCGAGGGCGGCCGCCGCCGAGTGGTGCTCAAGCGCCTCGGCTCGCAGCGCGAGCTGGCGCAGCTCGACCAGAGCATCTGCAAGCGGGCCACCGGCCGGCCCCGCTGCGACCTGCTCCAGGCCATGCCGCGCACCGAGTTCGCGCGCCTCAACGGCGACGTGCGCCTGCTCACGCCCGAGGCGGTGGAGGGCTGGTCGGACCTGGTGCACTGCCCCTCGCAGCGCCTGCTCGACCGCCTGGTGCGCCGCTACGCCGAGACCAAGGACTCGGGCAGCTTCCTGCTCCGCAACCTCAAGGACTCGGAGCGCATGCAGCTGCTGCTGACCCTGGCCTTCAACCCCGAGCCGCTGGTGCTACAGGTAGGCGCGGGGCTGGGCGGGGGGCGTCCTGCCGAGGGGCGGCGGGCTTGGGAAGGGGCGGCGCCCGGTGCGGAGGGCGACCTGCTTAAGGAGAGGCTGCGCGTGTCACCCGCACTCGAGAGCATCTCCGATTCGACTGCGGATCCTTCAACGCCAGAGGGAGTGCGTCTTGCACGCTCCCAAAAATGTCTCTCCAGCGAGTTCCCTTCCGCCGCCCTCCCGGCCTTTCTGCTTTTATCTGCCGGGCTACGGGTCCACCGCGCCCCGCGACCCGGCCCTGGAGCTTGCAGTTCTTCCCGCGTGGTTTTGTGCCACTCTCGCGCTGCCCTTCGCGGTCCCCTCTGGCCGGCCTAACTTCGGCCCCAGAGTCTTTGTTTTACTTCTCAGTTCAGTTACCTGGCAGTCTTTCAAAAAAGCTCATTGGGGACGATGAGGTCAGAGAGTGGGACAGTGGTCCGCGACGAGGTTAATCCAGGAGTCCTGCCTTGGGCGGGAGTAAATCTGAGATGTGGGGGAAAGGGGACGCTAAGGCCACGCCGGACATTTTCATCGTGATCTGTGACCTGCCCTGTTCATCTGCTAATCAGCTTGAAAGGAGATGAAATGTTAGGCCGGCGAGAAATGGGGAAGGAGGTTCTGGCGTCTTGCTTTATTGTTCTTTGCTTCCTTCTGACTTTGTTTTGGAAGTAAATGGCCCTTTTAAGGTAGTAGGATGGAATCTTTTTACTGGTGACAGCAAAGAAAAGAAATGTTTGCCTTTGGAGTAGTGGAGTTTCTGCACACTCCCGGCTGTAATGTGTCCTTGGATGGTGATTACAGCTGTGGGGTTGTGATCCCTCTTTGGTAACTCAGGAAAAGTTACTGTGCTCCCTTTTCATGCCAATTTTGCTGTATTTCAAATAGAAAGGGGGGAAAGTGACTCAAAATTAATCAAGTAATTTTGGTTACTTGTATAGTATAGTTCGATGCCCTTTCTGTTCTGCCAAGAATGTCACTAATGGCTGGAGGATTTGTAAACAGTGTCTTTTTTTTTTAAATCTAAAATGCACTACTAGGAATGTGCAGTATTTATTTATTTTCTTTTCTCAAATTCTCCACTATTCATCCTAGCTAAAATTAACCAGTTTTGTTCACTCAGTTTGACCAAATAATCATAACAGATGTTTTGCCTCAAATTAAGTGTAGTCGATTTTAAGCTTAATTAATTTTAAGGTGTCATGGGGCATATATAATATTTTTAAAGTTCAGATTGCATATTTAATGGTGCTATGTCTTTGAACAGTGAATGATGTATAAGGCTAGATAAACTTTCTTGAAGAAATTTACTTCAGGCTGCAGTTCAAAAACTAGCCAGTCTTCCTAAGGTTGAGCCCATATTTGTGACATATATTGACACTTGAATTTTATTTTTATTTAAGTATCTTTTCAATTTAAGAAATATAAATCTATTTTATCTCTGCAAGGTTATTTCATTGAAAAGCTTTAGCAGTGTAGTTTGCTGAAGTAAATAGTCTGTCAAAATCTCTGGGACCCCTCAGTTTAGTAAAGAACTGTCTTAGTAATACATTTCCAGCATTTAAAATACTGGCTGCCTATTGAAAGATTTCTGTCAGGTAGTTCTGAGTATTGATGTATTAGGAACAAGTAATATTAGGACTAATATTTTAAAACCTATCAAGTTCTTTATAACCATAAACTTAGTCATGATATCCGAGTTTGAGAAACTCTAGTATGTGATCTACACTGTTAAATCTACTTTATCCAGGAAGCTTTTATATTTTGTTGGAAGTTCTTTTGGCATTTTCAGTTTGCTTTACACTTGATGATTATGTGTTATTTACGTCTTTTGCAATGAACAGCATTTTCAAAAATCACAATTATTTTCTTATTGAAAACTTCGTAACACAATTGCTCTGAGTGAATAGTTTGTAGTATGTGAGAAAATATGTGTCAACTTTGTAGACTGTTACATTTGTAAATTGCATTTTTAATTTAAACATTTCCAGTTTTCAGGAATGGTACTAATACCGCAGAGCCAATTGCATACCATGGAATACATATTTTGGAGTCTTTACCAATCAATCATATTGACATGTTAATTTTTTCTTAACCTGTTAAAGAATAAGACTTTTTAAAATAAGAGACCTTCATTGAGCTGTTTCTTTCCTTAGAATCCCTTAATCTTTGATAAAAGTCAGTTCAGAAGTATAAGCAATATAATTGAGGATTGATGATAGTATAAAATACTAAAATGAAAAGAATCTCAAAATTGTTCTGAAGTACAAAATTTTATACTGTAAGCCAAACCATGAGGTTAGTTAACTTTTTGTTAACTAGGAAAACACAATACATTTTTTTTAGTATATATAAGTTTCTATAAAACTATAGCTTCTTATGGTATGTTAGGATATTAATTCTGATAGGAAAAATTACTCAAATTTGGCTCTCTACTTAGATACATTTTCTGCTTCATGTACTTTTAAATAAAGGGTACCAGTGTGTATTTTACAGCTTAAAGAAGAACCCACTTTTTTTTTTTTCCAGGAGAGGGAGCTACTTAATGAATTTTTGGACAGTTTGTGACAAACTAGATTTTTCTTGTATTCTATTGTCCAAAAATTCTCTAGTTTGGAAATTAATTCTGAACTAACTTCTCAAATTGTTCTTATTGAAATTGTTTATAGTAAATATACTTCCAGGCCTACATTTGAAAATCTCTTGACATGATACTAAAGAAAGAACCTAAGAATACATACTAACTTAGCCCATTCTCCTCTCCTGATTTTAAGAAACAATAAAAAATTAAAGTTTCTATTGTGCCTGGAAGGAGCTGTGAAAGGTATTATCTGTGTGATTTTGTGCAAGGTTGTATAGATTTGTAATATAAATTTCCCAGTGTGAAGGAAGCCATATGAATGTACACTTTTTTTCTTATTGTTGGATGGTTTTAATAGTTTATAGCAGCTTATAGACTTATTCTCTTAGGAATGTTTTTCTGACAGAATTGCCTTCCGAAAAAATTTTTATAAACTTCAAGCAACAAGATAATGCTAGTAGTACCTTAATCTTCTATTCTGATACCTTCTTTTTGTCTTCACATTTTTTTCCACTTCACCAAGAGGTATATTTTAATGCCAAGTATACTATACTATAGTCCTACAGCAGAAGAGGAGCATTGTTGATTTTTGTATTGTGTAATAGCAGTCTTGGAATATTAAAAAATTGAGGTGTCATGGTAATTGGCAAGATGACAAGTTATTTTGTTGGTAAATTTTCTATTAGTATTTGTACTTAACTTATTCTTGAATTTACAGAGGACTGTGGGGCCAGGGAGGATTTTATGCTGTTTGGATTTCTTGAAGCCCAGACAGTATCTCTGACTTTGACCTGGTTACTGGAGATGGGTTTGTTTCTAAAAAATGAAGAAAGCTGTTGGGGAGGAGCTGAAAATTTGTTTTACTTCGTATTTGTCGAACTTCATTTGCCTTAAACTTTTTGAATCATAGTTTTATCAGGACTGAAATTTTATAGTATGTAACTATCATTGCTTAAGATATTGTTTTTAAGCTCTCTTATTAATGGAAAAATATCTGCAAAGTATTTATATAGGGCCTGATACATTGTGAGGACTCTATGATAGTAAATAAGATAAAAGTAGTAACTTTACTCCTCTAGTGCATTTGAAGAGCTATTTTGAAGCTTACTTGGGGTACGGATTATCTTAAAAAATAGTGGAAATTCTAACTGTAAACCATACCTGTAGTTATAATGATTTTGCCTGTTCCTACCTTAAGGAATGAATTTTTATACAGTACTTTGAATGGTATTTTTATCTTAAAAATAATATTTAGAGTGACATATACTTTGAAGTGCACTGCTGAAAACACAGTTTTTAAAATCAACAAGGAAAAGATTATTGCTACTTAGCTAATTGTGTTAAGTTGCTAAACTTTTTTGGTGGAACTCACTTTCCACCCTGTAAATTGAGACCATTTGGTTAGTTAGGTCCCTTCCCTTTCAGACTCCAAATACTGGAGCTCTCAAATTCTTGATTTGAAAAATTATAAATATTTTTGTTTTTTCCTGTTTTAGCTGTTTGTGGAGTTCAGCTTTAACTGATGGATCCAATTAAGCTTTTCGAAAAGCGGGTTGTAGACTTGTGTACAAGGTCTTTGCTCAGATGTGAGTTAGAGGCTAGGATAGATAACTTTATTGCAAGTCTTTCTGCTACCCCTAGATTTTTATATGTATGAAGTCAGATTAAAACAAAAAAACAGAGATTTCCATTAAGGGAAAAAACTAGAGTTAAATGTGTGTTATGGGGCACTAGTTTGTTGGAAGGATGTTCCCTACTCTTGTCTTAAGAGTTTTTCAAGCAGCAGCTTAGGGAGACACCTACTTTTCTTCCACTGGCTGCTGCTGTGGGAACTGAACTGTATTCCCAAATTTAGGCTTCCAAGCACATTAGAAGTAGTTCTGAGTAGACTACTTTTTATCTAATAAGTTCATAAGATTTTGAACTTCTGTTTTTCCATTTAAGGTTTTATGATACTTTTGACTTAAATATCCTTCTTAAAAATAACTAAAATAATACAACAATTCTATGTACTTTAGGTCCTAAAAAGGAGGGAGACTTCTTTATTTTAGAACGACCCTAGAAAGAGACAGTTGCCCTTAAGATCAGTGTAACATAATCATTTGACACCTTGGTCTAGTGTCTGGATTTTTCCAAATCTTTTAACCATTATCAATTTTGTCCTTTCTATGTTTTTTTCTCATCTTTGATTGTTCTTTATATTTCTGCTGCATGAGCTAGTACATATTCTTTACACATGTAGCTGGGGAATAGTAAGCTTTTTTTGTGTGTGGATTCTGCTTTCTGGACATGGGTGGCCAGTTTCCCAGGAGATTGTCATACTGATTTTTATTCTTTGTTTTTCTGGCTTGTAGGCTGTAGCCCACTTTCTTTGTTACTGTCATTGCTGCTAACTGTTCACAAAATGCTGACTTTTTCTTTCTTTCTACTCATTACTTATATATTAAATTATTAGTAACCTTATATATAAAACCTTTATTTCTTTTTACACGAACAGTGAACTTTAATAAATAGTTAAAAAATGTCTGAAGACTGAAAATTGCTAGTGTACGATGAGGATGGTATTTATCTTATTTATAAAACCTAGAAAGCTGTAAACTATATTTCAAAATATTTTATCCAATCAATAGATTGTTGATAAGAAGTTATCTGTGAAATACCTGGGACTTTATGGACTTACAGTCACAACTGAATGTTGTTTGTTCATTTGTCAAATAGTCTTATTACAAGGCATTTGGACTGAAAGGATGGAAAGCCAGACCTAGACAAAAATTAGCTTACTGTGTAGTATATACTGCATGCATGAGGTATAACACATTGCAATCAATATGGCATAATAAGCCTTGAAATACAGGTATATATGCACACTGCCAGATAACTGGGCATATCTTAATAGAAATGAGTATGAGAGAAAGTTTCAGGGAGTAATTAAGTTCTAAGGATAAATGAAATTTTGCCAGTGTGGAAGTGGGGGGGGGGGTGGCAGGAGTGTTGGGGACAATACTGAAATAACTTCCCATTCACATTCTTATTACCACAGAGCTGTTGAATGGCATAAAGCAAATCACTTTAATTATAAAGCTTTTTACAGTATATTCTTTGCAAGTCAACTGTTTCATTTTCAGACATCTATAGTAGTAGAAAAATTCTTTAGTGCATTACTTTGACATCTGTCTTAGAAATGCATAAATTTTACTTTTCTCATAGAGGATATTTAAATGTCACTTGCCTTACATACACACACACACATATACATATACACATACGTATACATATAGCTATTTCTTCAGGCTATAGTTTATTGGAAAGTAATTCTAAAGGGGGTTAGGGATTTGTCCCGTATAAAAGTAAAGTGAATAGAGTGAGTAGTGTAGAAAATGGTTCAGATAAGGATTCAGAAACATAAAGCAGTTTTTCTCTCTGTAAATCATTATAGTAGTTTAATAATTCTATTTATTAGTTTGGTTAATGTCATACTAAAAAATAGAGGTAATTCCTGGATTCTTAGATTCAGAATCTTAAAAGATTTATTATCTGAGGTAGATATGATGCTTTAGGATCATCATGTTTTTCCCTGCTAGAGCCCTTTTGGAGTTTTATAGCTTTGAAGAGATCTGACAAGAATTATCTGCATTGCTCAATAGTGCCCCAAACTGGGACACCCTTGGGATACAGTAAGGATGACAGGCCAGGGTGCAAGTTTGAACAGCTTTGGCTTTCTGAAGCATTAGTGTGGGCAGCAAAGAACAAGATAATTTCAAATTTTATATACTATAAAGAGAACAAGTAAGCTCTCTGATAAGAAACTTGGATTGGGAATGGAGTAGTACTTTAAATGGGATGGTCAGGAAGAGTGACATTTTAACTGAGGTATGAGTGATGAGGAAAAGCCAATGATGCAAAGTTCTGAGGGCTAAGCTGTTTTGAGGCAAGAGGTGTCAAACATGGGTATAGGGAATTTAGTAGAAAATGAGATAGAGGTATACAAGGGTTAGATCCTATGTAGCCTGTGACCACACTTGGTAAGCTAAAATTTTATTTCAGAGCAGTGGGAAATCATAGATGTGATTTCAGTAGGGTCTAATTTGTGGAGAATGTGTTATAAGGGGCAAGAAAAGAACCAGGGAAGGTAGCTCTTAGCTGTGAGAGGGAGCTTGGTAGTTTGGAGCAAGGTAATTGCAGTAGAGGTTATGAAAAGCAGTCAAACCTGATATAGTTCAGAGAAGTAGATTCTAAGACTTGCTGTTGGGTTAAGATACAAGGGAAAGGGAAAAATAAAGGGTTACCTTGGTTTTTTTGGTCTGAGCAGCTACTGTGTTCCCTATTGTGATGAGAAAGCCCAGAGAAGAAATGGTTTGGGGAAACTCAGAGTTTTGTTTCAGCTATCTTAAGTTTGAGGCAACAAGAATAATAATCTAAAATCAGGCACCAGATATTTAATGGAAGAAGATGCTATGCCATTAGTAGATATTTTACCATCCTTCGCTGGAGGGTTGTTAATTCATTTAATGTTTTAAAGGAACCAGGGAAGTTAGTACTTTTCTACTTATCAGACTGTTTAAAGAAATTAGATCTTGACTAAGGAAAGTAAGGTAGCATTCTTTATTTAAATTTTTTGGTACCAGGGATTAAACCCAGGGGTGCTTAACAACCAAGCCACATCCCCAGCCCTTTTTGTATTTTATTAGAGACAGGATCTCACTGAGTTGTTTAGGACTTTGCTCAATTGCTGAAGCTAACTTTGAATTTGAGATCCTCTTTGCCTCATACCCCAGAGTTGCTGGGATTACAGATGTGAGCCACCGTGCAAGGTAGCGTTCTTAGGTTATTGGGACCAAAATGTATGTCTTTCTATTTCTTTGAAATTCTGTTTTTATTGGAAACAAATGTTTGAGTATGGTGCTTGTAGTTATATATACAAGTTAAAAAATGTGAATCACAGTTGTTGGTGTGAAAGTATGTAAGAAAAGGTCAGTTGAGATTAGTAAATGTTCGCATATTTAAAATTTACAATCAAGTCTTTTGGGTGGGTCATTTAATAATTTATTCTAAAAAACAATTTATTTCTATTAAACTTAGGTAGTTTTTTGTTGCTGTTGTGGTTGCTAGTATGTTTTGACTTTGCTTTCCAATTTTAGATACAACTATTGGACATGAGTTTTAGTGAATAACATAATTTTGCTATTTTCAAGGCATTGGTTAATATTCTTGGAATTTGAGGTGGGTAGAAATGGTATTCAGAAAATCATTTCATGATAAATGGGACATATCCTAGGACTTAAAAATCTTGAGATTGTTATTTTTCTACAGTATTTTCTGTGGATTTTGGCCAATATGTGGCAAATTAGGAAGCTAAGGTCTTAGAGAAATTTCAGAAAAATTAGGTAACCATTAAATCATCCCAGTAATTTTACTGTATTCTCCTTCCAGACAGTTCACAAAACTGTGAACACATTTGTCTGTCACCAGCAAGCACAGTTGACTAATCTGTATGAACAGCTGTTATAACATGCATCACCACAATGGGATATCATTCAAATGTGGGCTTTTAAAAATAATTTAAGATTTTAAATCAAACATTTAAATATTTCCTATATTTTTGATGACATTTACCTTCTAAAAGTATTTTCAAGTTTGCATTTCATATTATTTTGTGCAAAAATGCCAGTTATGTAGATAATGTGATAGCCAGATTTTGGATTGTGTGTTTGCATTACTAATAGGCTTTATTTATTTATTTTTTTTTGAAGTTATTTATGCTAGGAATTCCTTCCTTTAAAATAAATAAAGCTCAGTCAAGTGGTAGTGCATTCTTGTTCGGTATGCACTTATTTGATCTTTGTAGGTGAACTACAAAGTTATGTTTCTTTTAATGAAATGTGGTGAGGTAATGAATGATTATAAAATATTGTATATTTCTTATATGAAAATAATTTTTCTTTTAAAGTTAGCATATGAACACTACTTTTGGTCAGATAGGAGAAGGAAAAGACAATAGAATGCAAACACTCTTAAGGTTGACCTTAATTTAATCTGTGAGTCTCTTGTCATTCATTGTCTAAAACTAAATAAGTAAATCCCAAAGATACTCTTTTATATATCATTACTCAAACATCCTTGTCTTCTTTTTTCCTGACCATGTTAAGACATTTAAAATAAAATGGCCTTATTAACTTGGAAGTTATATTGTGAGTATTTTAAAACCTTGTTTTTTGTTTTTGTTTTTGTTTGTTTGTTTTTGGAAGAATGCTATATACCACAGGATCCTGGTTAACTCCAGTATGTAAAGTAATCTGGAACGCTGAAGTTTGCCATATATTTGTTTTTTCCTAAGTCCCACCATGCTCTGTTCCTTACCTCTCTCACCAGACTCCTTTACCTCAGTCCATTTCCTTCATTCATTTCACTGCAGCTTCATTGGCCTTTTATTCATTATCAAGAAGACAATTTCTCACTTTAACATATGCCAGGAATGTTCTGACTGCTCCATTCCCAGTTACTCTGATATTATCCTCATCATTTAGGCTCAGCCTGAGATCTTATAGGGTGAATAATCTTACTTTATCTTTACAGCATAATGTTTGCTTGTGGGACTCTGCCTTGTAGTATATATGCACTGTTGCCTTTCTAAAATTTGAAAAATTCTCAAAATTTCCAAATTGGAAAATTTGGAAAGTTGTATTAACCTATCGTTTGAATTTATTTTGACTCTTGCAGAAAGAATTATAACTGACTTGGTGTTGCTTCTTTAGGCAAATTAACACTGTGCTAGTAAGATTTAGTTAGATTTACAGTTCAGGTACCTTCCAGCTCTAGATTTCACATCTCATTACATTCACATCTCATTTTATTGATTATTAAAATATAACAATTTGGTTTTCATTTAGGTAGTAATAGGTTATTTTGTCATTTTAAATTTGCTTTGTAGTTCTTATAGGTAAGAAGTTGAAAGCAACTTAAAGTGTTTATGTGTGTGCATTTTACCAAGTTTAATCCTTGTATTCTTGATCTCTATACATTGGATACTTTGTATATTTTTAGATATTGGTAACTAATTTTTGTAGATCCCCATTATAAATAAGAAGGTACTAGAGGGCAGTGAAAATGTGTCTCTAATTTAGTGGTTCCTTGTTATATTTGGAAGGTGTTTGTTTTTGTAGATGCCTTTTTTTTTGGGGGGGGGGTACCAGGAATTGAACTGAGGGGCACTGGACCACTGAGCCACATCCCCAGCCCTATTTTGTATTTTATTTAGAGACAGGGTCTCACTGAGTTGTTAGCACCTCACCATTGCTAGGGCTGGCTTTGAACTTGCAGTCCTGCTGTCTCAGCCTGCCAAGCCGATGGGATTACAGGAATGCACTACCACACCCAGCTGCAGATGTCTTTTAATAGTTGTTGGAAAATAAGCATATCTCTTGAAGGTTTGGATTTAGTAAGCAGTTTTTATAAAGTAATATTAATTTACAAAATATATGTCCTGTCTTTTTTCCTTAGATTGCCTAATTAATATGGTGGTACAGTTATTCTAATTTTACAGAGGAAGAATCCAAAGCTCAAAAAAGTTACTATTTTGCTACAGTAATAGCTAGTAAGATAGAGGTTGAAGTGGACATCATTATTTAATATAATCTCACATCTATTATTCTATTTATGTACTCTATTGCCCTTTAAATATAGACATTTTATTAAATATTATATAAAGTATAAATATTCAAATTCTTTAATATTGATTATATAAACTTTGCCACCCCACTTTTAGTTTTTCGTAAAGTGGAAGATGACCTTGGTGATTTTGTTTACTTGTTCCCAAAATCCGCATATAATTGCATACAGTATTGCTCTTGATAATATCTACATTTTGTGATACTTAAGAAGTGGCTTGAGCCAAGCATGGTGGCACATACCTGTAAGGCTAACAGCTGGGAGGCTGAGATAGGAGGATGGCGAATTCAGAGCCAGCCTTAGCAACAGCGAGGTGCTAAGCAACTCAATGAGACCTTGTTTCTAAATAAAATACAAAATAGGGCTGGAGATGTGGCTCAGTGGTTAAGTGCCCCTGGAATCAATTCCCAGTATCCCTTATCCCCACCACCCAAAAAAAAGTGGCTTCAGATTTTGCTACCAAAAAATAAATAAAAGATACCTAGACATGGTAATTTATATACATTTGAAATATTTATTTAAGTCTTGGCTAAGATTAACTATGTTTGGCCTAATACTTCAAATTTCTTTTTTTTTTTTTTCTTCAGTGCTGGGAATTGAACTCAGGGCCTCGAACATTTTAGGCAAGTGCTCTACCACTGAGCTCTATATTCCCTGTTCAAGTTTCTATTTTTAATTTTTACATTTGTAGTAATAGTCTGTAGAAGTCTTCTTTGTGTTACCATCAACTTACTTTAAAAAATACTAATAAAAGTGAATATAAATTTGATAAGGAATTCATGTTTACCAGTAGATTGGGCATTATTATTTATTAACTCCTGAGCCAGAGTTAAAGGTTAGAAACACAAGTCATCTGTGTCTATCGTTATTTTGATCCACATACTTAATCTGTTTTCTGTTGACAGAGAATAAAAGATTCAGGCTTCTTCCTTTTGATTATATATTATTTTCTGCTTTCTCATTGTGAAAAATGGTAAATTTCTTCTAAGAGAGTAAAGTGGCATATAACAATATTTCAAGTTCATGAAAAACATGGATGTACTATTTATGCTTAACAATTTCTGTGAAATTGTTAATACAAATACAAATGAAGGATACAAATATCCTTCAGTATTTTTTGAAGGGTATGAAATAAGTGTATTTGAATATTTCTAAGAAAAGGAAAATAAAACGTTATGTTTTATATAGGTTAACCAGATATCAGCTTTCTTGCTAACAGTTTATATAAAGTGTTACAGCTTTAACTTTTGAAAATTAAAAATATTTCAATAATTTCAAAAAAAGTAAACATATAGTTTTATACCTGTTTTGTACCTTTGTGTAGGTACCAATATCTAATTTAAAAAACCTTCCACATTATACTTCATGAAATATATTCAAGCTTGATTATAAACCTTGAAAAATTAAGTGAAGTACCTCTAATCCAATTAGAATTGGTACATTCTAAGTTTTGGCTGCTCGCTTCAGTGGACATATTTGTGTATAGTTTTTCTTTTCTTTTTTAATATTTTTTTAGTTGTTGAGGGATCTTTATATAATTATATACAGTCTTGAGAATGGAATCCAATGCCTAGCATATGCTAGGCAAGTAGTCTACCACTGAGTTACAACCCCAATCCTGGTTTTTTTTTTTTCAGTTGTAAATAATTCATTAAGAGAGTCACATCATTTCAGATTATATCAAATTATGATTGTTTAGGCAATTAAAAAGTCTGGGTTTTAGATTTGGTTTTAAATAAGAAAATGTGTATCTAGTCTGTACTAAGCAACTTATCCTACCTAGCTACTGTGTTTTATGGCCTGTGGGAGTTTGGTCACCAGGAATACTTGTTTTTTATATTGCTTGATATACTTAACAAATCTAGGTTTTGAGTTTTTCCTCTCAAACTCTACTTGACCATGATAATTTGATTCTAAGCCAGGATTGATTGCTTAATATGCAACTAACAAATATTTTGGCTTCCCTTGAGTTGTTTTTTTTTTTTTTTTTTTAACTACAATGTGTCCGACAGAATTCTGTTTTCATTAAGGATATCTGACTATTTTGATTATACAATGAAAAATTCTTGTCATGTGAGCAAATGGTATGAATTCATTTATTAAAGTCATTCCAAAAGATTAGGTAGCAAACTATATGAAAGAATTGTAGTGCTTTTTATAAAATGAGAAATAAAAGACTTCAGTTAGAATTGTCAAAATCACTATAAGAGTATAAAGTTGCTCAATGTGACATTTGTTCGTATATTCTACGCTGTTCTGTGAGGGACTTGGGTAATGAAGTGTGGATTTGACTGTCGTTTGCCAGTTGGAAAGACTCCAAAAACAAGGAGGCATTTGTACATGTGCTCATGTTGGCAGAGTTCCCTTTTCTCCTGTTGTCAAAGACCATTTTACTTTACTTGCACAAAGATATGTTTATATCTGTTCTACAGTATAGCATGTGAATAATATATCAATAGTGTATGGAAGAGTCTTTGTTTTACTTTTTACATGACAAAATTATTTTGTTAAAGATATTTACATATTTTTAGTGTTTTTCCTTTTTTTTTTTTTTTTTTTTGGTCAGGGGCTTTATACATGAGTACCTCTGGATAATAGTTAAATCATTTATCATTGTCTAACCAAAATGTCAAGGTCAATGAGGTATTTTATATTGGGAGAAAAAGTTGAAAACAATGTTTACTTACCAGTTTATCACTTTGGACATGAGCAATCTGTCACTTTTCTCAATACCCAAAGCAAATTTGAAAATGGGAAATTATGGGTAAAAATTAGTTGTAAAAAATATTCTTTCTGTTTTATAGTTGATAAAAATTTTAATGTAAGGATATTATTATGTCTTGACAAAACTCAGGGTAAAATTAATATTGCATCTTAAGAGACACAAAAGAGCCTCTAACTCTTTAAGTATATGTAGATTGTTCAATTTTTAGCAATGGAAGTAACCACATTTATATTCTTTCCGCAGTGTTTTGTTATGAGGTTATATATATATAATACTGTCTTCACAGTTCACCTTCACTCCCTATAGTGGCCATGTAAACATCTCATAATTTTTCTTTTCCAACCTAAAGAAAAGTTGGAGGCAGAGGAAATGGCTCTAAAACACCTCCCATCTTGTGATCTTATCTAAGAAGTTGTCTAAGATAACACTTCCCATATTTCTTTTCCCCTCCAATGCTCATTTTGTAGTTGGTGCTTAGCAGTAGAAAGTATTTTACATATAAACTACCATTTTACTTGAGTTGAAAATGACTTGTTTATGATTATGGCAGATTTTTCTTTTGATTTAAAACAATATCCATTGGAAAAATCTTGATAAACTTAGGAAAAAAAATAATTTTGAGGCTGAGCCAAGGTGAACAGAAAATGTTGTGGCTGGGGAAAGGAAAACAAGACTAGCCAAAGATGCTTGGAGTGGAGGTAGAATTGATAGGGATCAGTTTGTCCCTTCCTCACCTTGGGATGTAGTTAAAAGCCCAAGAGTCTTTCCCTAAATTCTACCTCTCTTTCTGGATTACCTAAGCCCCCTGCTAAATGCTCTCTAGGGCCAGAACCAGGTACCCTAATTAACTGGTAGGTTTTCTGTCTGGTCTTCCAAAATAAGAGCCTATAGCTCAAGAAACTAATTCTTTAGTTCACTCTTTTTATCAGCATAGCCTAGTACATTGTGCCTGGTAAATAATGGTTGGGAATAGATTTGCACTACTGTCCACTCACTAGAATGATTGGTTGATTTCACTTTCCTGAGTGAAGAAGATGACAGGAAAGTGTAAATACTTTAGATTTGGCGATAAAGACAGTGTCTTGTCTTTGATCTATAAGTTTGGTTTAGAGATTTTGGATAAGCACATCTTGTCAAATCTTATTTTAACTTAAAATAGAAAGTTCATCATTTACATTTTTTCAGGTCCATTGCAATGGTATGAGGTAGAAAAAAAATAAATTTATCTAATGAGCTGTTGACAATAATAAGAAAATTCAGTGATTTCTAGTAGTAATTTCTACTAAGAGGAGGTCATCATTAGAATCTCTTATAATGGTAAGCTAATTCTTTTGTAGAGTTTTCCATCTGATGAAGGTTGGCCATTTGCAAAATATCTTGGGGCTTGTGGAAGAATGGTGGCTGTCAATTATGTTGGAGAAGAACTTTGGAGTTACTTCAACGCACCATGGGAGAAACGAGTTGACCTTGCCTGGCAGTTAATGGAAATAGCTGAGCAGCTTACAAACAATGACTTTGAATTTGCACTCTACCTCCTGGATGTCAGCTTTGACAATTTTGCAGTTGGTCCTCGAGATGGGAAGGTAATCATTGTGGATGCTGAAAATGTTTTGGTTGCTGACAAAAGATTAATTAGACAAAGTAAGTATGTAACTTTTAGATTTGTTTTGTTTATAATTTTTCTGTTGAAACAATGTTTTTACTTATATGAAGCAAGCCTTAAATTTCCTCCTTAGATGGCAACCTTGCATCTTTCTTTACATAACCAATGTCAGCAAACAAATATTAATTTATTTGTTATACTCTTAGTCACAGTTTCCCCATATTTAGTAAATATCTTTAAAGTTTAATATCTATACAAATATTCTTTGTGTGTGTGTGTGTGTGTGTGTGTGTGTGTGTGTGTGTGTATATCTTTTGTGTACAGTGTGCTACCTTCTAAGATTTAGGAGTCTAATGCAGAATTAAGTTTATTTTGTCAAAATCTACCAGAGAGACTGTCCTACTTTCATGGAGGCCTCATTTTTCTGTGGGGTTCTCTTAAAACAATGGTTTATGTTCTGTTGTTCTTAACCATTTGTGTGATTCCCAATACTGCAACTCTGACTTTAATTTGACATTCTGATTATTAAATTTTACCCAGAACTTTGCTCTCCATTTTATTTGTGAGCTCTCTCTACATGATAGGTTGGCATAATATCTGATCTATTTTGAAAATTAAATGCCATAGGAATTTTAAAGTGTTAAAGTCTATATTTTAGAACCAATTCGGTTAGGAAAAGGAATCAAAGGGTTTCTGGTCCATGGTAAGGATCTTATATTTTAATCCCATATGCTCCCCTGATATATAAGGGATATATGGACCTTCAGATTAATAGAAGTTGCAAATTTATGGCATCTGAAAAATGCAGCTAATACAATAATATTATATTTGGTTATACTGACTCTTTGCATGATTTAGCACAGTACTGTTAAGCACTTGCTTGTTTTAATTGCTTTGATTGTGTGCTCACTAAGCTACTTTTTTTTTATTTCTTAACTTGCTATGAAAATCCTCCTACAGGGAGTGAATGCCCTGTTGGAATGTTGTTGTAGCATCTTACACCAGGCTCTTTTTAAAAATTTTTTATTGTATAATTCACTTATTTTTAATGTGTTCAAAGAGTTGTACAGTTTGCCTGAACTTTTGAAATTTTTATTCCAGTGTTTGTAAAAATAATTTTTTGTATTTTTTGTATTTCATTATATGCAGACATTATATGCAGATATTTCTGGATTAATGGTTTCAGTTTTTATACCAGCTAATTGCTGACCTTGGATGAATCCAATCATATAACATCTATATTTTTTAAATTTCATATAGTGAACATTTTTCTAGTGCTATTTAAACTCTGGTCAACTCTTCTCAAACGTCTCATAGTTGGACCTTCAATATAGGGTCCTTTTACAGAAGGCCCCTATCTAGTTATTTATCCTCTTCAATCTACTTTCTAATAAATGATCTTTTTTTTTTTTAATTCACAGGAAAATTGAAGTTTTGCTGGGGCAACTCCCTCAGTGTCTTTCCATTTATCATATAAACTTAGTTAAAAAAAAATTTCATCTCTTTAAACAATAGTTCTAAAAGAATTTATATTACCTTCACTTCCCACTCCAATTAATATCCAATTTATTTTACCTCCACATAAACAAGTTTGTATGAGAGCCCTTTCTGCTACTTTTTGCTTTTCAGTTGTTTTTTTTTTTTTAATTTTGCTGATTTACCTATTTCTACTTCTGTTTCTGTTCATTTCCTTAACCCATTAGAATCTGACTTAGGTATCTTCTTTGCCATTAGCAACTACCTAATAGTAAGTTGAGAAAGTGACTCTTTATTAGTAACAACTTCTTGAAATCCTTTCTTCCTTTGCTGTCTTCTAGAATACCAACTTTTGAAAAACAAATCAGATCTTATCTCTCCATTTTTGTAAATGATCTAATGGCTTCTTATCATGCTTCAAGTAAAATCCAGATTCCTCACCAGGGCACAATCTGTGTGAGTAGGTCCTGTCATGCTTCATTTTTAATATACCTCTTTCTTTTACCTTTGATTCTTCAGGAATTATGGCCTTTTGTTTTCTCAAATGAATCTTTTTACTTCTGGGTTTTCCCAAATGGCTTCATCTGCCTAAATTTCTTTTCTTTTCCACATAAAGCTTGTGACTTGTCCTTCAAACCTTGACTCCATCTAGTACATGGATGCAAACAATATGGGTATTATACCCCTGACCTCATACAGTTCCAGTCTAGTTCTAGTTACATGTGTCACAAGCCCTCCTGAATATCTTATAGCTACTTTGTTTTCTTTCTATTATAGAGAATTGACACTTTATTATCACCTACCTTCTGATCCAGTTAAAACCTTAAACTTAACACATACTCTTACCTGTTAATTACCTGTCAAATAGTTTTCCAAACTGGGCCATCTTTAGTTGCTATCATCATCTTAGTGTCTCTGATCCTTAGCAAGAACTATCTTTCTATAAAACAAGTCATGGTCATGATTGCTCAAGTTACAGTATCTTTCTCCAGCCTCATCTATACTTCCTTTCCAGATACCTGTCTCACACTATATCCACTATAAACTTCTCATAGTTTCCTTGACCAACTGGACCAATCCCTTTAGTATGTGCCTTTGCATATACTGTACCCTGGGCCTAGAATGCTGTTTTCCCTTGTTTCTTTTCAGACTTGTTATCTTTTAAGACCTAAAATAAGATGTTCTCCATGCAGGCAGAAATGCTACATCCTCTCCAGACCTGTAGCATTTTGTCATACTTTGATTCTTTCTATGTATGATGGAAAAATCACTGCACTAAACCTGTGAATGGTAGGAACCTTGTCTGGTTCTCTGTTGACACTGAAGAACTCCTGGTAAATATTGATGTGAATTAATATGTGATTTAAGTATTTAAAATCATAATATACTTCTCCGCCTAATAGTGTAAGGTACATACTTGTATGTTAAATGGTGAAATGTCCTATTTTGGGAAGCAATGAGAACTCTATTTTAAAATGTATTTTTCTCTTTGTTTTTCCATCTTTCACAGATAAACCTGAAAACTGGGATGTATGGTATGAAAGCAAATTTGATGACTGTGATAAGGAGGCTTGCTTATCATTTTCAAAAGAAATTCTTTGTGCCCGTGTTACTGTGGACCACAATTATTATGCTGTTTGTCAAAACCTCTTATCCAGACATGCCACCTGGCGTGGCACTTCTGGAGGACTCCTCCATGACCCACCAAGTGAAATTGCCAAAGATGGCCGCCTCGAGGCCTTACTGGATGAGTGTGCCAACCCAAAGAAGCGCTATGGCAGATTCCAGGCAGCAAAAGAACTGCGGGAATATCTAGCACAATTAAGTAACAATGTGAGGTAGTCTATGGTGAACTTTTTTTTTTTTTTTCCTTTCTTCATTTAAACAGCACTGGCAAAACAACCACCAAAAACTATCTGGAAAAATTAAATTTGGAAGTATTACATCAGAGGATGATAAACTTGCACTGATAGATCTTACATTAACATCCATCAAAATAAGACATTACTTCAAAATTCACATGATGCTTCTGCAAATAAGTATGTTCCTATACTTTGGAAACTTGAGGTATCATTGACTGCTTTGTCCCCCTCCCCCCTGCCTGAGTGGATTAATGAATATTGTTAAGCTATTGGAAATGAGTCTGATAGTTATGTTGGCTGTGTATCAAAGGATACTTGGTAACTTAGTTTGCATTACTATCATGATTTTGTGAATCTCTTGCATTTTACTTTGAATGTCAAGTTAGATTGGCCTGTTTTATAGGCCCCTTTTCCTTCTGGTGTATAGGTTGTTGTTTTTTTTTTTTTTTTTTCTGCCATTTTTATGGGTTTTTAAATTAAATTTTACACATTCAGGTTACTGTAGATGTTCATTTAAATTTTAATTAGTGTTCATTCAGTGCTATGCGGTACATATTTACTGTTAGGGCAGGATTCCCAGGTTTACTGTGTTTTTTCAGAAAGCTGAATATTTTATTATGTAAATAATTTTCCCCTCACCTGTGGTTTTACCATTGCATGATATAATTTCAGGTTATTAAAAGTTACATCCCTCTATGCCAATAATTATAATGTACACTGAACATGAAGTGTAGCATATGTTGCAAAATGTCACACTAAATGGCTTTAACAAGTGTATACTATATACTAGCAATCTACACCTTGATGGTAATTTTGGTTCAGAAATAAATAAACCAGTATTTTAAAAAATTCAGCTAGCCCAAGATAGTAATTCATATGCCAAAGAAATTTTAGACTTAGTCCTATGTTTAGAATTTAAAATAGAATTCACCTTCTTAACCTTTCTTATCCAATATCTTAGCTATCATTAAAATCAAATCTCCCTGTTTACTCTCTAATGTTGGCAATTAAACTCCTGCTTTCAAGAATATGTAACTTAAAGATATTCATTGGTAGTTTTGCAGAATTAACATGATAGTCATAATTTGAGTGTAATCAGGTATTAGAATCTTTTATTTATTTATGGACCAGTAATTTTTATCATGAAGCTAGTCTGCCCACTGGGGGCTTCCTCCAATTGCTAAACATCAAAACTCAGTCTGTGGATAAAAACTAACAAATGTGTGAATTTTGTAGTCTATTTAAAAAAAATCTATAAGTTGACTATCACTAACATAAGTAATATTTTTCTGTTTGAAGCAATTTTGTTTACAGCAAAATTTGGCATAGTATGCAGTAGTTAGTTCTAGACTGACTTTATCTAAGTAAAAAAGTAATTAATTATGCACAACCAAAGCCAAGTTTTGCTTTTTCATTAATTGAGCAACTATTTATTGAACATCAACTCTGTGCCAGGCACATTAGTAGCTGCTATACACCTTCTGAACATAGACATGGTTAAGTAACTTCATCAAGTATTTTAATGTAGGTATTTCTTACATTGTAAAAACATTAATTAGTATGATGCTTTCCCATTATTTGATTATTGTGATAGAAATTCTACTTGCACTACCTAAAGTTAGATTGCCACACACACACACACACACACACACACACACACACACACACACAGGCAGATGAAATCAATATTTAAATCCAGTTTAAAAACTGAAAGAAAAAGGACAAGAGATCTTCATTTTGAAATAGATTGCATTATGTTAATTTTTATACATCAATACATTGCATAGCTCTCAATGAAATGTCTTAAGTGCTGAAGATATTACTAAGTTGACTTTTTACAACTTTGGAAAGTGTTTGTGGGAATAAGAAAATCTTTTTTCCAACATTCACCTCTTACTCAACATTACAAATAAAATATAAAATTCCAAAACAGAACATCTTTTATATTTGATAAATATTCATTACAAATCTTAGAATGCCAGTTGCAGGGGAGTTGTCTGTGATTTAGTAAACGTTTCTCTTACATTTTGGAGGAGTGAGTGTGGTTGCAGTTGCAGAGTAGTGAGTGAGAGAACACTGCCAGCAGTGATTGCTTTTGAGGTAGTTTCTTACAACTACCATTCCCCTTCATGAGATTATGTGAAATTTCTTTTTATCTTTGGAAAAGATTGAGGAGAAGATAGTAAAAGAATTAGGAATTTTAAATTACAGGGAAAAATATGTATGTGAAAAGCAATAAATATTTTGTTCACTTTGCTATCAAGATGTTCACTATCAGATATTTATTATACAGCAACAATTTATATTTTTAATCATTGCCCATTAATAGACGCAGTAAAATATTTTTGAATCAGACATTTGGGGTTTGTATGTGCATTAAAATTGTCTTTTGTACTGTAAGTTACTGTTTAATTTGAATATTTTATCAGAACTGTCTCCCTGTGCCTTTATAATATAAAGTTGTTTCTACAACTTTTAATGATCTTAATAAAGAATACTTTAAGAATCATACTTTTTCAGACTGTCTGTTCAGATTCAAGTTTTTCTTGAGGTTGTTCCTTTTTTTCTCTTGCATGCCTTTTTTTAAAATAATTTTTTGAAAATCTGGTTGGGTATGAGCCAAATTTAAGGGGTGTATGTAGGGTGTGTGTGTTTGTGTGTGCTTAATTTTTCTGTAATAGTGATTTTTTAACTTTTATTAAAATGGAATTTAAGAAAAACTTTTGTGGGAATTTTCAGACATGTAAAAGAAAACAATGAACAATAAGAATCTGTTATTTCACTAATGTCAACGATTATCAACATGAAAACAAACTCATTTCATCTCTACCCCCAACTTTCTTGCCCTAGCTTACTTTGAAGCAGATGTGAGATATTTCAGTGAGCTATTTCGTTTCATTCATATGTATATGGTAGACATTTTCTCCTCCAACAAAACTGCAATACTGTTTCACACCAAAAAATTTATAGTCATACCTCAATATCACCAAAGCAGGAAATCTCTCAAATACCACTGCTCCAGATCCAATGGGAATGATTCTGACCACTGGCTATATAGAGAGAACAATTTTATGATCAATAAGAATAATAACTGAAAGGAATTGAAACTTAGAGTGATACTAAAAGCAGCAACCAATACAATAATCAACTTGATCTCCTTTGAAAAATTGTTAAATTGGAGGGAAAAAATTATCCTGCCTTACATCAAGATAATCAAATGACAAGGACAAAATTTTATAGGATATTTATATAATTAATATATTTATACAATTAATGTATTCAGAAGGAGTGTTAGAATATCTTCAGTTAGCAATTCCTGAAGCACTGACAAATCTAAGCAAGATCCTCATGGCTGCTGAAGCTTTTAGTTGAGGAGGAACATATGGATGGATCCGGATGGTAACCCCCAAACCTCCTATGATCTTACAGCAATGTCTCTTCCAATAAGACCAAATGGAAAACACTCAGTGTCTTGCCAAAACCCAGAAACCTAGGATCTGATCAAACCCCTAGATCATTCCATTAGTGGGAAGTACACAGCACTGAAGACATGTTAAAGAATGTGGTGGAGGTATGGCCAACAAAATTGAGGATCACGGCCAATTCCACAGCCTGAATAACTTGGTTTTCTTTACCAAGTTGCTGGAAAAAGAAGGAACCTCTCCACTAAAAGAAACTAAAGGAAATGCAATTGTCACTTTGTATCCTTGGTTGAGGGAATCAACTTTAAAAAAAAGAAATTTAAACAACTCAACCCTAAGGCGAATGTGTTGGGTAACCTCATTCACTATTTTGTACTTCAATGTGTAGCAAAGCCATAAAATATGTACTCTACTAAGCAAATTATAGTTTACTGATGTCCACTCTTAATTGTAAATCTAAATTTTGGAAAAGAACATTTTGTTTTGAAATATTTTCCCATAATCACAAAAATAGTGGTATAGCTGGGGCTTAATTTCTGAGTTCTGATTAGCTTGAACATTTTTTCTACTTTATCATGTTCTATAATTTTTAAGGACCAAAAGTGTATGGTCAAAGGTAAACTTATATTGTTTTTATTTTTTTAAACCATATGCATTTCCTTCATTATTATAAATTGGAGGATGGGAAGACTTATGAAGGCCAGAAGAGAAAGAAGAACCCTAACAGATTAGGTAAAATAGAAGAGAAAGGGTTAAGAAAAAGACATGGGGGTGGGTAGAAAATGAAAGAATTAAGATCTTATCCTTTCTTTTTAAAAATGTTCTTACCTATAATCTCAAAACTTGAGGTCTCATCTACATAAACCACTAAGATTATTAGTTTCTTATGTCTTTAATGTTTTTAGCTACCCTAAATACTTAATGATATTCACAGTACCCTAAGGTCATCTTGATGTAGTTCATCTTTCCATTTTTAAAGAAGAACTTAGTAATCCTAAGAAGGAATGGTGAGGAAAATATATTCACTAGCTTTTTTTTTTTTTTTTTTGAGATTTGCCTTAGAAGATAGGGTTTCCACTTGTCTCATCAATAATTATCAAAGACAATCCTTTAGAGGTTTTTTTGTTTTGTTTTGCTTTTTGTACTAGGGATTAAAATCAGAGGCACTGAGTCCTGTCCCTAGCCCTTATTTTTTATTTTGAGACAGGGTTCGCTGAGTGGCTTAGGGCCTCAGTTAGTTGCTGAAGCTACTTCCATGCATCACTGAGCCTGGGTTTTACTACCACTAGCACACCATATATTTGTGTGGACCTTACATGTTATGATTGTCAAACAAATTATTTTTAAGTATTTGGGGAAATAAATCAAAACTAGAAGTTATATATTTTGGTCTTATGAAGCTAAGGGTACTGATATTCTCTTAGATATAATGAAATTTTGTGGATAATTCTTATCTTTCTGTAGCACTATTATTTTCCATTAAAAAGTCGGTGTTATTATAGATATCTTGAACACCTGATATCCACTTGTTCCCAAGGGAAAGACGTTTCTCTGATGCTCTTTGAGAAAAGATAATTTAAAAAAAATTAAAAAGGTCGGCCAAGTGTGGTGGTAAACATCTGTAATCCCAGCAGCTTGGGAGGCTGAGGCAGGGGGATCACAATTTCAAAGCCAGCCTCAGCAAAAGCGACTCAGTGAGACCCTGTTTCTAAAAAATGTGACATAGGACTGGGGATGTGGCTCAGTGAGTCCAGTTCCCAGTACTCCCCTGCACCAGAAGACCAAAAGAGGTGTCTTTGAACTGTTTAAAATGAATTCAAGTGTTTCTGAAAGTTTGAATCTCTTCTTTGATTCTTGCCAGTTGTAAGTAGACAAATTATTTACCATCTGTAACACACTTTCCACATTTAAAAAACAGAATATTTTCTTTCACTCTTACTATAAAATTACTGGACTGTGGGGGTAACGGATGGGAAACCACTTTGAAAGCTGTAAGGTGCTATAAAACTGTGTCACAATAACAAATAAACATTGATGTTTTGCCCAGAGAGAAAGAAGGAACTTCATTCAGAATTAAATAATTGGCTTCTAGCTAGCTAGCGTGCTTGGCCACCAATGACTTTTACCTCTGTAAGTCTGTAAAGTAGTTTTAGCCAGGGGGAGAGGCATTCAGCAGATATTTTTAGGAAACTCCTGCAGCTTGAGTGAAATTGCTAAAGATATGATTAGGCATGAGAATTTAAGTTTTTTGTTGTTGTTGTTTCCAGTTCCTTGCACTTCATAGGATAATCATTTATAATCAACTGAGGAAACAAACAAATTTGGGCGCCTGAGGAGCACTCTCCCAAAACTAGTTAGTATTGTCAGATTCTCATTCTTGAATCAAACTTTTACATCTTTTGTTGAAGTATCAAAAGTAAGGGAAACTTTCAGTTACTCTATTTACTGTGTGACTTACTTGTTTTCATCCCATGATACTTGGAGTCATTTTTTTTAGATGATTAAATAACATATATTGATTGTTAGAGATCTTAGAAGAGGAAATGCAATGGAAAACAACATGGCAAAATATGCAAGCTCATTGCATTAGGAAGTGTTTCAGCACTGTGGCCAAGATATCTGACAAGAGTAGCTTAGAGGAGAGCTTTGGTGCCTGGTTTTAGAGTTTCAGTCCATGGTTGGCCAGCTCCGTTGCTCCACGCCAGAGTTGAGGCAGAACATCATGATGGAAAGGTATAGTAACAGGTGCTCAGTTCGTGGCAGCCTGGAAGCGTAGAGCAAGGAGCCAGGGACAAAATATAATACACAAACACAGGCCCCCCAATGACCTACTTCCTCTAGCCATACCCCACCTGACTATAGTTACCAACCAGTTAGACCCTTCCAATTATAAATCCATCAAATGGATTAATCTACTGATGAAGTTATAGCTCTCATAATCTGATCATTTTACCTTCTACACTAACACCTGAGATATTTGTGGGACACCTCGTATCCAAAATGTAACATGCATTAAAATCAAATAATCCACCACTCCATCAATATCCTCATCTTTGGAAGGAAACAAACAGTACTGGTAAAGATGATAAAGAGTAAGAGTTTTTCTCCTGACTTGGCAGAACATGAGTCTCAGGCAAGGATGTAATGAAGTGACAAAGAGGGCTAAGGAGGCAAAGAAATCTTGGGCAGATCCAGATTTTACTTTGCCTTTTCTGATGCCTATATTAAGCAAAACTACTCCAAAAGTAATACAAAGTGGATTTAACTCATGGGTCATAGTTTACCAACCCCCCTTTCTAAATTGTATTGCTGTATAAAATGTGTCATTTTAAATTATTTCTCTGGCTAAGCACGTCCAACTTTTCAGTATTAAAAATCCTTATACAAATATTACACATATGTGAGTACTTCTGTAGGAACTGAAATTGCTAGTTCAAAGGTGTGCAAATTTAATTATGTAAATGAGCTTCCAAATTCTCCTCCAAAGAGCTTCATTCACATAGGCACCAAAAAAATAGTGTGAGAGGGATGGGGCCTGGCATGCATGCCACTGAATTCAATCCTCAACACCACATAAAAATAAATAAAGGTATTGTGTCTATCTACAACTAAAAAAAAAAAAAATTAAATAGTGTGAGAATGAGTTTCCTATATCCCTGCCAACATTGTCTTACTGTTGACTCATTTTTATTTTTACAAGTATTATGTATCAAATACTATTTCCTATGTGTTTCTTTCTTTTTTTTTTTTTTGCAACTACTTAATAACTAGTTGATGAAGCTTGAGAGAGCTCAGACCTCCTTACCTTCCTATTTGATTTAGAATAAGAGACAGATTCAAGAATGAAGAAGGGAAATATGCTATTGATAAAGCTGTTGGACAGTATGGCCTATGACCATGGTGACAGTAGTTTTCCTAATGCTGTTTATCAGAATTAATCTTCCATATATTTATCATAAACTGAGTTGGAAAACTGCAGATTTTTTGCCGCCTGCAATCTCCTGTTGGGACACTTCTGCTTCTCTGGAGAAGAAGTGTTGGTGAAGGGGAGAAGACAGATCAGGAAAGCTACTCTTGGGAAATAATTTTATGTGGAAAACTGAGAAGTCCATGTTTTCCCCTAACACAGCTCCCACTTTAGGCTCACTCTCTTTCCAACGAATTTGAGGGCGATTTAATATTTTTGAAAAATACTTGTTTTATCCTTTACCTGTCCTAAAAAAGCAGATACAGTCCTTATCTGTTAGAGTCTGTAAACAAGTCAAAATAACACCTGGCATTTTGCCAGGGGAATATTAGAGTTCGTAAACAAGTCTGGATGGTGCCTGGCAAAATACCAGAGGGAGTGGTTTGAGAAGTAACAAAAGCGAGCCATTAAGTGTGGAGATTCCTTATTGGTTGACTGATGAATCTAGTTTATGCTAATTAAGATAAGCTGTGCAAAATGTATAAATCTCTGTTGTCCTACAATAAACGGCTCCTACTCCTGCTGTATCAACATACAAGTTATTCGTCACCCCCCGGTTATTTTGCCCAGCCAGATGGGCTGCGGCACTTATCATTTAGAATTTTTATTTTATATGTATTGAAAGAGGTTTTTAACAGTTATTGTGTTTATACTTAAAAGAGAAAGCATAAGAAAATGGATCCTGCTGAGGTGTTTGCAAATCATTCACGCACTCTCTTTAGTTCCCAGGGCTTTGCCATGTGTGTTTTTCCACACTCTGTATCACCCGGTATGCCATCAAGAACATGGACAGGATCACAGTTCTCAAGTGTGCTCCAGTGCTATCTCCAGAACTTTCTTCAACCCATACTACCAATTCTATAAGTTTCAATGCTGGCACTTTATTGAACTCTCCAGTAGATGTAACAAATTTTAGACAAAACAACAAAAAGCTAGGGCCCATGTTTTCCTCCTTAAATGATTCTTCAATAGCTTGTTGACTGAAATATTTAGGCACTGCACCTTTCCATGGATAACTGCATTTGAACATGTGTGGGCAAATGGTACCATTCCACAAGGCAAACATTGATCGTAGAACATGCTGATTTCAGATGTTAAAATTCCAAAAATATTTATAACTGATGAATTGTGCTGTTTTCCAGTGTTATGCATCATTTTTCCCTGTGGTAAAATACATAAAATAATTTGTCATTTTAATCATTTAAACACATAAGTGACATTAATTGCAGTTCACAGTGTTGTACAACCATCATTGATCTTTCTAAAATGGTTCAACCTGCCAAACAGAGCTGCAGACCTAAGCAAAAACTTCTTTCCCTTTTCCCCAGCCCCTCATAATTTCTAATCCACTTTCTGCCTATTCTAGATATTTCATGAGTGGATGTATACAACATTTGTCCCTTTATATCTGGCTTCTTTCACTCAGCACAACATTTTCAAGCTTCATCAGTGTGGTTGCATGCATCAAAATTTTATTCCTTATTATAGGTAATATTCCATTGTATGTACATGTCACATTTTGTTTATCCATCCATCTATTGATGGATACTTGAGTTGTCTCCATCTTTTTTTGCCTATTGTGAATAGCGCCACAGTGATCATTGGCTTACAGATATCTATTCGAATCCCTGATTTAATTCTTTGGTATAGAATGGCTAGGTCTTTTGATAATTGTTAAACTTTTTGAGGAACCATTAAACTGTCACATATCTTTCAACTCTTAGCATCTGATTAATGTTGCAGGACTGTGTAGAAATTGGTCCATTCTTGTTCCAGAACTAGTAAGGGAAAGCAATCACTGAGTGAGCTGGGAATGGTGCGTCTGTCAAGTGTGCGTGCAGGTTCATGTGTCTTAAGTACAAGAGCTACCAAAGATTCTTTACTCATGCTTTCAGTAACAGATTAGCAATTGTAAATAAATATTAAGAAGTAAGTCTATGTCCAGAGTTACTGGACAATTTATCTTTTTAAGTTTGGAATCATAGATGGGAAGAGCAATGGCTTGAGAAAAGGAGAAAATTGAGAAAACACAGGAATCATATAGAGCTTAGAAATGGAGGAGACTGATGGAAGAAGGAGACAGAAGAAACCATTACTTTAGTTATATTAGCATCCTTTGAAGTGATCCCACTCATGAGCACACACTAAGTGGTGGACATTGTGCCAAGTACTTTATACCTAATGTTGAAAGCAAGTTGGGATGCTATTTCCATTTTACATATGAAGAGTCTGTGAACCTAGATATGAAATGACTTGACAAGGCTTCAGAGCTGCAAGCCACCACAATGAAATCTGAATCCAGGGCACTCAGGTTCTGATGCCCCCATCCCTTTTCACCACACCCCATGGGTCTCACTTGCCCATGAAAACATCTTTAGTTTTTAACTTCTGCTGTTTCCAGTCTGCAGTTGAAGAAAGAGTGAGTCCCTCTTTCCCAGGTTTGCAGTTCTGTAGTGGGACGACCAGGGCTGTGTCACTCCTTTAGTGTGTCTGGTGTCCAGTTAGGGAGGTAGTGTCATTCTGGGCTGTTAAATGGCCTCGTGTGCTCTTGTTGCTATTTTGTTTTCATCCTATCCTCTCCGTCTACTTTCTGCATACTTCAATGAATGGGTTATGTCTGCTGAGCTTGGAACTTCTCCCTCATCAGGAAAACTGCTGCTCTCTGCTTCCTAATGAGCCCATTATTTCACAGAAGAAAAAAGAAGGCATAAGGCGAAAGGTATGCCTGCCAGCACGCCCCCCCCACCTTCTGAACAGACTTTTCTTTTTTTTTTTTTTTTTTTACTTTGTAGTTTATATGTATATTTGTCATTTCCATTTCAAAGCAATTGTGTTTCCTAAGATCCACATCAAGGGATCTTCTGCCTCTGGGACTGCAAGTACCACTGCAGAGATCTCAGATCTGTTACTCTTTCTCTTTTTCCTATTATTTGAGACTTACACTTGGGCAGTCCAAACACCCTATACTTAGTGTTGATAAATTGGTGGTTTTGACACCATTCTCTCACACATAGCTTCCTCACACTGATTCCTCCTCAAGAACCTGCACTTATTTCCTATTGTCCCAAATTTACTCCTTAGCAGCCAAGAGCACCAGGGTTAGAAGCAATAAAGAGATGCCTGGATTGAGTGTAGGGACTGCAGGGCATCAAGAAAGCATCTTAGAGAAATGATAACTATCTTATTATATTTTGTGTTGATATGACAAAATACAAGAGGTTTGAAAATTTAAAAAGAAAAGAGGTTTATCTGGGCTCACACTTTTGAAAGCTGAAATGTCCAAGACCAGGTACCTATATCCAGTGAGGGCCTCCTACTGTAGGAAGCCTTAGTGGATGGAATCACATCATGGACACACATATGAGAACAGTGACCACTGTCTACAGAAGAGCCCACACATGAGGTGACATCCCTTTATAAATCTGTTCTTATGGTAATTGATTCAGTGCAGAGAGACCTTGCAGTCCAGTCCTATGAGCCAAGCATCAGTCCCTCTCTGAATGGTTCCCTATACCTAATTGCCTCCTACTGAGCCCCACCACTTAGCCCTGCCATCTCTCCATATTGTCTCCCTGGGGACCAAGCTTCCAGCACAAGAGCCTTTGGGGGACACATCATACCAACCCAACTCAACTCCCTCCTGATGTCCCAAGTAATATTTCCCCAAATTAGCAAAAACCAAACATGTGTCTTGGATTAAATAAAGAATGACCCTCTGTTCAGTGAAATGCCATGATCATCTCTGTCACTTAAAATGATAATGCAGATATATATTTTTTCATGTGAAAACGAATGACTCTAGATTTTGTGCAGCCTGCAATTTCCTTTACTTAGGGATCATCTAAACAAAAAGGAGATTCAAGTACTTAAAAGAGGCCTAGCCATTGTGGACTTCGAGGCTTAAGTTATGTAGACACATTTCATGAAGAGGGCAGATTTCTGAACACCATGAAAAACTTTGTTCTTTACTCTTAATTCTACAAAAGAACTACATACACCTAGCACACACACACAAATGTACACATTGATATATGTATATATAGCACGTGTGTGTGTGTGTATGACAGAGAGAGAGAGAGAGAGAGAGAGAGAGAGAGAGAGAGAGAGAGAGAGAAAGCCTAATGAGCTATGCAGAGGACTGTTAGCAGAAGTAGTCTTTGTGTTTTCAGTCTTGGAATATCTATTTCCATTTTGCTATCTGCAGTGGAGTGATTTTTTGTATGTATGCATGTGTGTTGTGTGTGCACATTTTATTTTGTGATGCTAGGGCTTGAACCCAAGGCTTTGGGCATGTTAGGCCAGTGTTCTAATAGGAGCTGCATCCCCAGGACATACAGTGCATTTTGAAGGCACTTGTCAACCTAACTACCATGGTTATGTGCATTTCCCCTTCATCTTAACAGTTTCCAGTCGAAACATTATTTTCCAAGTGACTTAGACCAGACTTAGATCTTTTCTTTAAATGCAGGTCTATTTTAGAGAGATGGCACTCCAGGTGTAAGTGAAGAAAAAGTACATTAAAGACATAAAATATATAGAAGCTGAATGTTGGTAAAGATAGAAGGCCCAATGAGCTCTTCCATTCTGTAAGGAAGTCGCTTTTCAACTTGACTTTCCTCCCCATCCAGTGAGGAGGTTTGTTTTTGTTTCCCCACCTTTGAATCTGCAGCTGCTTTTGTAATTGCTTGCTTGGGCCAGTGCAATGGGCAGAATGGTGTGACTTCTAAAACTCAAGAGTCCTGAAGGTTTTGCTCTGGCCCTTTTGGCACACTCTTGCTACCCTGTGAACAAGCCTGGACCTAATGACTAGAGACATGAGCTCAGGAAACAGGCAGTAATGGACTGTCAGATAAAACCATGAGGCCATTACAGATCATCCTGTATTAGTTGACCCACATAATGCCTACAGCGGCATGAGTGTCCACAGACAAAACCAACAGAACTCTACAGTCAAGCCAGCCTAAATCACTGATGTACTGAATCACGAGAAAATGAAATGGTGGTGAATTATGCTTACATGCCACATATAATCGATCCCAGCCCTGAGCCAGCTGGGACATGTTTTAACATTCAAGAAGCTTCTGTACCTTACCCCACTTAAGTTTTTAGAATGTTCACAATAAACCTATATTAGATAAGCCAATTTAAACAGTTGAAGGTCATCTGATAAAGAGCGCCATTATTTCCATGAACCAATATGAAGCGGAACAATTTATTTCACTTTGAATATTTCAAATATGAATTTCAGGCAAATTTATATTTAAGAATTTTTTTTATTTAACTCATTTTATTTTGCTAAAACATTAACGATTATGAGATTTTCATAAAGATTCCCAACGCTGACTCTTTAGAACATCAAAGGTTCCATATATGTAAACAAGTGGCTGGTTAGAGGCTCCAAGATTTCCTCAACCTTCACTTTCGGACTGCTTTCATCTTTTTTCCCCTTTCACTTTTCTCAACTTGTACGTACATTATTGTGTAATTTGCATTTTCATATAATACTTTTGCTGTTTTTCTCTAATATCAGCCTGGTCAGCTGGGACCTGCTAGGTCAGCTGGGACCTGCTAGGTCAGGTGCACTGGGACAAAGATCACACAATGTTTCCAAGAGAGGCATCATCTTCTCTCCAGTATTGAGGACTAACCCAAGGCACTCAGAATACATTATCCTGTGGATAATGGATTGACCCCTTCTGTGAAGGACCACCAAAATGCATGCGATGCCTGGATTAAGGAGAATACTTAAGCACGTGGAAAAGCAGGTATAGGAGAAAGTCCTTTACCTTGTAGCAGAGATAATTGGATAACATAAGGGATTGCAGCAGAGACCTTTGAAAGCACACAGCTCATTTTCCTCATTTTGGAAGGTAGGCCTGAAAAAAAATTATATATATATATAAATATATATCTACAGGCAGAGGAAAACTATAAGCAAACAAAATAGCATATGGATTTCCAATAGACATGGCAGATAAATACCAACCAATCCTGACTGGCACAGGGTGGCCCCTCAAGAGGCACTTCCTCAGAACCCTGTTATTTTGAGAACTGTAATCTAAAAAGTTAATTTAATGTCTTTTGATACATCAGAGAGCAGGCAAGGGAGACGTGGGTAAGGTCAATCTTTACAGGCAGCTGTGAGGCCGTTGGTGGCAAGACTTAGGCTGGAATCTGGGTGTGAGGCCTCAGTAGAAGCCACCTTTACTACAGATCCTATTTATCATTCGGTCTCTCTTCACTCTGTAATCCTTTATAATTTAAATCCACATTATTGATATTTGATGATCCCCTTTTTAAAATCTTGTCTATTTTTAAATGCTTTATTTTAAATGAATATTCTTTTTATATTCATCATGGTAGGAATTGATACTTCAAAAGAAGCATGATACATGAGGAAATACTTAAAACTAAAACAAAATGGATTTATCTGATTTTTAATGGTGACCACAATAATAATCTAAGTTGGAACGTACAGAAAGCATCTTTATTTTTCTCATTTGGGATGCATGCTTTTCTCAAGTACGGATACTTCAGTTTTGATTTTGAGAAAATGATTTGTCCATTCTTAACTGAATTCATGAAATTGATCTCTGAATTATAATCATGTCATCTTGAAAATCGAGATGAATCTTCTTGGAAATCATGGGGAAAATTGCAAAGTTCTCTGGATCTTTAGCAATGCTTTTGTTATTCTGACAAGCTGTCCTGGCTGTCAAAAACATATCTAGGTAATTTGGTCCCTGAAGAAATAGTAATTCATGTCATATCCTCTGCTTTGAAGTAAAATAGTTCAGTAGTTTGGATCCCACTTGAAATTCCCAGAAATTCTTTCTCTGAAATGTTTTCACTAAACTAGCACTGTTTTAATTAAGAGACATTAACTTTCTACTTTCTTATGCATTTTTAGGGGAATAAAAAAGTGATTGTAAAACCTATGAATTCAAGCCATCAGTTTTTAATTTATTTCTTCGTGCATGGTTTTAATAAAAATTCTAAATCGGAATTTTGACAACAGCTCAAAGTAACGTTCATATCTGTTTTGTGTTTCCTTTTTAAATACTCTTCAGTCACATATTAGGAAATGACCCATCCGACGAGGTTAGCTTTTGAGTTCACATGTCACCTCAGGTTAAATTTAGTGCTACTGGCCAACAATTTTATGGGGTCTGCAGATCTTTTAACTTTGTTCAAATTTTTGGCAAGATTTTTTTCTGAGTGTGATATTTGTTTCCTCTTGGCAGGTTTCTGACAACTTGATGCTTTTAAAAATATATGTGTGTGATGTGCTCTCCAGTACTTGCCTTGCTCCAGTTTACTGCTTGACACTAAAAAGTCAGCTTGTACCAGGCCTTGAGCTGAACAAAAATGTGTTCTCATGAGGTCACCACATTGTGGGAGGCTGCACTCCCTTTCCAGGGGCATTTCTGTTTGTGGATGGATGTACCTAGAGTCACATATATGAAATACAGGGAAACAAGAAGAGTTGTGGTCCCAGGAACTCATCCTTTATCTGCTTGCCACCTGTCTTCAACATGACTGAGAAGAAAGGCTTTTACCTTGTTGCTAAATAAGAGTTGAAAAATCATTCTTCGAAGAGGGAAAATCCTAATATAAAAGAGAGTTAGACACATTTTTTTTTTGGTCTATTTATATTTCAAGTCCTTGGGAAAGCATGTTCATTTTTTCCACTTTGAAGTGATTTAAAAGTACGCTCTGGGCCTCCTCATCAGAGCTAAGTGTGAGTCCATGAGTTGACTGGAAATTCCAATTGGAAGTTCTTGAGTGTTGGAATCTTACTAAGGAGCACAAGAGCATTCTGTTCTTGTGTTCAGATGCTTGCACCTTTGTATTGGCATCAAGTGTCAAGTGATTACATTTATGTTGATGGCACCATCCATTGTGGAAGCCACCAACCACAGGAGAACCATTTGGAGCCAGTCCCCCAAAACCAAAGGCTGAATGTTGTCTCTGATATGTGGATGATAACCCCAAACAAGGGAGAGTAGGAAGGGGAAATATAGAAATTCATTGGATTAGACAAAGGGAAATGAAGGGAAGGGAGAGGAATGGGAATGGGAAAGACAGTAGGAAGAAGAGGACCTCACTTCCCTATGACCATATATGAATACACGACCAGTGTAACTCCATGTTCAACCACAAGAATGGAACGTTCCTGATTGGAATGTGTTGCACCCCCATGTATGTGTAATATGCCAAACTACACCCTACTGTCATGTATATCTAAAAAAACAAATAAAATAAATTGAAAAGTTCAGTGTGTCATAGTACCCACAATTTGAGTGCTCAATAGTCACAGGTGGTGAGTGGCTACTTCATTGGCTTGCACAGAGGTAAAACACTTCCGTATTATAATAGCATTTTTTTCTGACATAAGCAAGTAATTAACTCATATTTTAGGAGAAAGCAATACACGTGCGTTTAAATATAACTCATTTGTACTCAGCTTGGCTACCCTGTTTCCCTCTATAGCTTGAAAAATACAAAGGACTGCGAGGATGTGGTTATCCTCACACAAAATATTACTCTAGGCAGTTAACCTTTTACATAAATTTTCTTTTGCTTTGTCTTGCTGCTTTCAAATGTGTTTTATTCACATTATTAAGGCTTTGGGGGAATTTTTTCCCCTTTCTTCTCTGAGTAGCTGCCTTGCAAATAAATGTACATTTCTGGTCAGTGGTGAGCTTGGCTTAATGAAAGAGAATATTTAGGACATTTCTATGATCTCTAGTAAGAAAAGACTTCCAATTGTGTCCTTTACTCTGCAAGATTAAAAAAAAAAAATCCCTGATAAAAATCTTTGCCGTACTTCCCTTAATGTCCATATGGACTTCATGGACTGTCTTATCTTTTGTCTTAAGATGTTCCTGATGGAAGTTCCTTCTGTACTGAGCTTTCAGCATCTTTGCTGCCATTCTAGAACTGGGTAACTAGGAATAATCTCTTCATCCTTGAGCCTGGGTCAAACCTGGAAGACAACTTAAGAAAATGCTGTATCTCTAAGGTTAAATTTGCTCTTTGGATTTCAGAATTAGATATTCTTTGCTGAGAGCTGCTACCATATCTGCTAACTGTTTTCATCTTGGACAGTGGGTGCACCAAGGTCAGGCTGGCTAGGCCAAGGCAAAGTCCACATTTAATTCTGTGAAACCTGATGCGATTAGAGAAGGCTTAAATGCTGCTGTTTGGCTGTGATAAAACTAGTGGGGCCTTTGGAGTAAGTTTAAGATTATGCTTTTTCAGAGCCAATCTAAGTATTTTAAGGCTGTTTACCCAAATCTTTAAGAAATTCAGTTTGTCTGCTGAATCATAACTCAAGAGTATTGAGTTTTAAGATTTGGACCATGTACAAAGTTTTAGAGAAGGGAGACGTGATTTGGATTCAAGGATATTTGTGATGGAGCCTTCTCTTTACCACTAATGAGCTGAGTAATCTTTGGAAA
Source organism: Urocitellus parryii (assembly GCF_045843805.1). NCBI lineage: Eukaryota > Metazoa > Chordata > Mammalia > Rodentia > Sciuridae > Urocitellus > Urocitellus parryii. Next base: position 107,166,517 of record NC_135532.1, read on the forward strand.
ATCACTCCATTTCTCTGGTTTTTGACTTTTCTCCTCTTAAAAGGATACAAGATTACATTATTCCTAAGGATTTTCAGCTGTAGTTTCCTATAATTTGAAGCTGATATAAATTTATGATGGTCTCCAAAATATACTTAAACTTCATATTTTGAGAATTCTATTAGTTTTTTTTTTTTTTTTTAATCACTCTTCTTGGGCTGGGGATGTGGCTCAAGCGGTATCGCACTCACCTGGTATGCGTGCGGCCCGGGTTCGATCCTCAGCACCACATACAAACAAAGATGTTGTGTCTGCTGAAAACTAAAATAAATAAATAAATATTAAAAAATTCTCTCTCTCTCTCTCTCTCTCTCTCTCTCTCTCTCTCTCTCTCTCTTTCTCTCTCTCCCCCCCCTCTCTCTTAAAAAAATCACTCTTCTAAAATAGTAAATACTATTTCATTGGATAAGTTATATTGAATGAGTCACTGAAACGTTGGTGAATGTTTTAAAATATTAATTCAGTAAATATCTGTGCTCTGAAGAACTTGCAGTTTAACAGGGTGACAGGAAATGAACACTCAGAACTGTAGTGTGAGGAAAGATGACCTGTGTTAGAGCTGGCTGGAGGATCAGCTGTTTTGTAAACTGCAACGGTTCATAGCAGGTTTGATAAGAAACATATTCATGCAGAAAATAAGACCAAGTAATAATGTTCTTCTTAAACCTGTATTTCCATAAGTTTTCCCCATAATTTCTCATGAGCAATTTAAGTATCTGTATCAGTTAGCTTTTCATTGCTGTCACCAATATGCCTGACAAGAACAACTTAGAGGAGCAAAGATTTATATTGGCTCATGGTTTGAGAGGGTCAGTCTATGGTCAGCCAGCTCCATTGCTTTGGGCCTGAGAGGAGGCGGAACATCATGGCTATGGGAAAGTGTGACAGAGGAAGGTTCTCAGCTTGTGGCAGCCAGGAGGTAGGCCAGGGAGAAGATAAACCCTTCCAGAACACACTTCCAGTGACCCACTTCCTCCAGCTGGGTCCACCCTCCACTGATGAGGTCGGAGACAGCCTTGGTGAATCAATCATTTTCTAAAAGTCCCACCTCTAAACACACGAGATGTTAAGGGACATTCTAGATTCAAACCATAACAGTATTGAAATGAAATGTATTTGCTTACACAAAATGTATTTGTGTGCACGAGTGTGCTCGCTTCTGCACACTCAGTTTGCTGGGCTGGGTTGGGGTATGGCATTGATGGAGATGAATGTGGAGAATGGTTTTGTTGCTAAATAAGTGCTATTTTCTAGAATTAAGTAAAGCTTTTTTATTTACAGAAGCTATTTATAAAGCTTCATAAAATTATATTTTCTTTGCACATTCTTCTAAGTCTTTAAATAGCTATGCATTCTATTAGATCCTAAACTCATTAAGGTTTCTGTCATATTTCTCTTAAATATCTGTAAAACAAAATTATGTTCACATTTGAAATAGGACATAAATGTTCTTCTGTGGGAAAGATGCATTGAATACAAGTTTTCCCCTTTCTTGTCTTATTTTTCTCCATGGCACTTTTTATCATCTGATAAAGTATATATTTGAGGTGTTTATTTCTGAATTGCCGCTTGCTGCCTCCCCTCCTTGGTGTGTAACCTCCGCAAGGACAGGGTCTTTATGTTATTATGATCACTGTTTTCAAACCCAGTGGCTAAAATACTGCATGGCAAAGACTAACATCTGTTGAAGGAATAAATGAAAGTGCACTCTAGAATTTTAACAGATGTACTGTTTTTTATTTAAAAACCAGCCCTGAATTGTGTAGTAACTCTCATCATCTAGCATGAAATTGACCGGAAGTTTCAAGCCAAGACATTTTTATCCAATTGTGTTTTACTCTTATGAAATTAGTGTTTCTATTAGATGCTTGTCTAAATGTTTATATGTTAAATTAAAATATTTATTGGCATAGCTATATCAAATGTAGATGAAGTATTAAAATCATCTTAGAAACAGTAGCAAAGGATCATTTATTCATGCTAGGAAAGATGGAGACTTAAAAGTCCCCTGAATCTTTGCACAAATTAACTGTTCCCAACAAACTTTTCTTGTATTGAAAATGTTCCACAAAAGTAGTAACAATTGTAGCTACTGTTAAAACAGAATTTGTGTTCTCTGAAAACCTATTCTCATGAGGAACAGATTCTAAATTATTTTTTGTGAAATAGTTCCCAGTTTGTCATTTCTTGCAAAGTTTTAGTTTCTATTCCTGGTTTTGCTTCATTGTATAATCATTTGTACATGAGATAAGAGGACTGATAAAAACTGTATTCTACACTATCTAAATTAACAAGGAGGAAGGAAAATGTGATCATCATTTCACATATTATTACTATGAAAAGACTAGTGCATGGCTATTTTGCTTCAATAGAAGCCATTGAGACTGACTAACATCAAGCAAATGTTTTAAGAAGATTTGTCAAAATATTTATAGGGAGAAAGCAATAAGACTGTGGTCACTTTAAGAAAAACATGTACACATGACAGAATTGTGAGAATGAAGAGGAGAATGATCATCAACAGAAATGAGTGGTCAGATGGGTGGTATGAAAAATATATAATAACAGTTGGACAAATTCAAGGCTAAATGTTACCAGAATCATATTTGGAAAACAGAACAAGCCATTAATAGTTAAGAAATGACACACTGTCATGAAACTTCAACCATCCGGAGGAAATGGCATGGGAAAGCCACCAGGGTATGATGGGTCCACTTTATGTGAAGGCCCTGGGTATGCGGTTCAGAACTGGCACTGAATGGATACACATGGGCAGATAGTGGGAGGGCCTTGTGGTTGGTGCTCTCTAAATGCAAGTGAAAGAAAGAACAGTGATTTCAACTGGAATACATTTTTTTTAAAGTAGTTTTTTTAAGTATCCTGTATTCCTTCAACAGTAAGGTGGCCAGACTTTGGAAAGGAAGTGAAGCCAGCAATTGGAAAACATCCATTTCCTTCTCCCTTTTTCTTGTCTCAGCTTCTTCCTGTGAGTGTCATTGAGTACTGACACGTCCCACCAGTTCAGGCTGGGAAGACGCCCAGAGACAATCTTTTTTTTTTTTTTTTTTTTTTTTTTTGGGTGTGGGAACAGATGCTTTATCACTGAGCCACATCCCCAGCCCTCTTTATTTATTTTTTATTCTGAGACAGGGTCTCACTAAGTTGCCCACACTGGCCTGGAACCTTCCATCTTCCTGTCCGAGCCTCCCAAGTCTTACAGGTGTGTGCCACCATTCCTGGCCTTCCCAGGGGTCCACCACTCTGCTCTTTTCGTTCACGAGTGTGAATATTTTAGCTCCCTCCTATAAGTGATATCATACAATATTTGTCTCTGTACCTGGCTTTTTTTGCTTTATCCATTCATCCATTGATGGACTCTTATCACCTAAAACATCTTAAAAACAAGCTTCAGGAAGATCAAACTTTGCCAGCATAACTTAACTGTTAGGAAAAAAAAAAGATTAATATTATTTATAAGCATACAAAAATATACAGTCCCCAATAATATACAATTCACAATATTTGTTGTCCTATTGAATATTGTTAGGCATTCAAACAAAAAAGAATTCAACTCATAACAAGAAAAATCAATGGAAGCCGATCCAGAATGGAGTCAAGATAAGAACATTAAAATGGTTATTTTAATTTTTTAAAAAAAATTTTAACTGTATTCCATATCCTCAAAAATCTAAGTGGAGCATGTTTAAAAGAGACTTTTCATCTTTAGAAAAGGAAAGCTAACAGGGGCTGAGATTTTAATACGTACTACATAGGCTACACGGAGGGCCATGCGGGGGGGAATTAATACAGTTCAGGACATAATATAAATTATCATAAAGAGGGAAAAGGACAAAAACAGCTTCTGTGAGCTTCAAGTCAACTCTAAGCAGCACAAAATTCAGGTGACTGGAGCTTCAAAAAATGGGCAAGTTTGTAAGAAGATGTACAATGAAAAATAATTACACAAGAAGTTGTTCAACATTATTATTAATCGGAAGATGATAATTAAAGTCTCAGTGAAGCACCACGTGAACGTGGGACTGGCTGAAATTAAAAAGACTGACCACAGCAAGTGTTGGTGAGGGACAGGAACTCTCCCAGGCCTGGTGATGATAGTGTAAGTCGTACAACCGCTTTGGCAGACAGTTGAGGATTTTTCTTGAAATATGTTGCATGAAAGCTAATATGAACGCCATCACAAATACATAAATGTTCATAGCCACTTTACTTATAATGTCCAAAGTGAAAACAACTCAACTGTCCATCAATAAGATAAATAAATTGTGAGATATCCATTCAATGAAATACTAGTCTTCTATAAAAAGGAATGAATTCCTGATTCATTCAACAGCATGAATAAATCTGAAAATAATTTCTGAGAGAAGCCTGCAAAACAAAATAAACTTCTAAATAAAACAAAATAACTATTTATACTACTGATACTGTTGTGGATTGAATTGTGTTTCCTGAAAAGATATGTGGAAGTTCTAATTCCATTAGGTGTGAAAGTGACCTTATTTGGAAATATGTTCTTTGCAGATAATAATCAAGTTGAAATGAGGTCACATCCAAGGACTTAAAATCAGCATACTATAGCGACACCGCCTCATCAGTGTTTATGACAGCTCAGTTCATAACATCCAAGGTATGGAACCAACCTAGGTGCTCTACAACAGATGAATTGATAAAGAAAATGTGATAAATATAATGGAATATTACTCAGACATAAAGAAAAATAAAATTATGGCATTGCCTGTAAATGGATGGAACTGGAGACTACCATGCCAAGTGAAATAAGCCAATACCAAAAGACCAAAGGCCAAATGTTCTCTCTGATATGTGGATGCTAACCCACAACAAGGGAGGGTAGGGATGGGAAGAATAATCCAAGTTTATTGGATTAGACAAAGGGGAAGGAATTGAAGGGAGGGGAATGGGAATAGGAAAGACAGTAGAATGAATCAGACACAATTTTCCTATGCTCATATATGAATATACGACCAGTGTAACTCCACATCATGTTCAACCACAAGAATGGCAAGTTATATTCCACGTATGTGTAATATGTCAAATATACTCCACTCTCATGTATATCTAAAAAGAACAAATGTTAAAAAAGGAAAAGGAGAAATGAGGTCATGCTGGGTTGGGGTGACCCCTGACTCTGGTGACTAGTACCTTTACAAGGAGTGAGACTTAATGATACTACAGAGCAGATAGGAGGAGGAAGTCTATGCAAAGACAGGGTTAGTATTTGAAATGTCCACAGCCACAAGCCCAGGAATGGCGAGGATTGCTAGCAACCCACAGAAGCTGGGAGCTCAGGGAAGGAAGTGCCCCTGGAGCATCTTGGGAGAGCCTGGTCTTGCTGATACCTTGATTGCAGACTTGTACTCTGTGGAACTGTGAGAGAATGCACTTCTGTCATTTGAAGTCTTCCAATTTGTGGTACTTCATTATGGCAGCCCCAGAAAAGTACTACCCGGTGCCTATTGTATGATTCCATTTATAGAACGTTTTAGAAAATAAAAACAGATTTGTGGTTGCCTGAAAGCAGGGATATTGGGGGTCAGGGTGGGGTCAGAAAGTGAGGTTATAAAGGGGTGTGAAGGAACCTGGGTCTCCTAGAGATGTCCACTGTATTTTGGCTGTTATGATGGTTTTGCAGGTGTCTATGCATATCAAAATGTAGCAAATTGGTTACCTTCAGTATGTGCGGTTTGTTTTATATCAATTGTAACCTTGATTAAAAATAAAAAGATCTCACCATAGTGATTTCAGGACTGCCTCTTTCCTCTGCTGCTGTTGGATTAAGGTTAGTCATTAATTCTCATAGAGGGAGAGTACACATAATAGGTAGTAAAATAAGGCCATGTGACTCAATTTAACACAAAGTCCTATGGGTTGGCCCTGTGGTATTTCAAAATTCAGGAAATTACACTAAAAGTTGCATTATTCTTGAAGCTCACAAAATGTAACAAAATCTCCCCTTGCTAGATCTTCCTTCTGGCCTGGCAGCACAGTTGTGGCTGGAACCCCAGGAGCAGTTACCAGACTGGGTGTGCATTTCACAGTTGACCTGAGTTCCTGCTGTTAACTACTTGGTCCTTGTAAGTCCCTAAGGAGGAAGAAATGACTTTGATTTACAGGCTACTTCTGTCACTGTAGGGTTGTCACTGATGCTAGAGTCAGTTCCTCTCCTCCTTTCTTGCCCTGCCCCACCCCAGCTTTCCATCAGGACCCCTCCTGCAGGCTTGCAGGACACCTTGTCCACAGTGACTCTGATAAGGCTAGATGAAGTACTCTTTTTCCTATAGACAATTCTCATCTCCATCTCTTCCAGTTATAACCAAAAAGAACATGAACTCTATAAATAAAACTTCATATAAATGTTAAACATAATTCATCTGATTCAAATTAAACTCCTAAAATTGTCCTGAAAAAGGATTTTATTTTATGTGTCCTTGTTTTAAAATTACAGTCTTGGCCTGCATTGGACATAAGGCCCTCAGTGGGATTTATGATCTGGAGTTAATCGCTTGGCTGTCTAGAGCAGGGGTCCCCATACCCTCCCCTTCCCACAGGAGCCCAGGACCTACGGTGGGGAGGCTTTTGCATTTGTTTCCACAGACCTCCCCTTTTTCTTTCTTTAAAGTGAAAGTTGTTCACTTTAAAACATGTACTAAGAATGGTCAGTATATAAATATGTAAGTCCCAGAAAATAATCCCCTTTTATTGTTTTCATTTGGTATTGAAACCTTCATTTCTCATCAACAGAAGAAAAGTGAAAACCAATCTTTATTAATAATAGTCTTCAAATTGTATTTTTACAGTACATGAAGAGTTTCAAGACAGACAAGCAGCTATCTGAAGCATTTGTGTAATTTTTATATAAACTCTTATAAAATATTAACTGCAAATCTTAAAACATTTCTGTTTTCTTTAGGGAAGTCTTTATGTCCCTGGGAAACTCCACTCAGAGGGGAAGCCTACAATAAATCTTTGCAACCATGGTTGCAGCTCTATGGGATTTGTTGCGACTGAACATGATGGGAAATTGGGGTACATTCAAAACTCAGATCCACGTAAAACCCTGCACATGGATGCTTATAGCTTCTTTATTCATAACTGTCCAAACTTGAAAGCTACAAAGGTGTCCTTTAGTAAGTAGTTGGTTAGATAAATAACTACTGTGTTAGTCCAGAAAATGAGTATTACATAGAACTAAAAATAAATGAGCTCTCAAACCATGAGGAGATGTGGAGGAGCCTTAAGTGCATATGACCAAGAGAAAAAGAGCTTTCCTATAAGGGCTACATACTGTTAATTACAATGCCATGACATTCTGAAAAAGACAGGCATGGTGACAGTATAAAAATAAAATAAAATAAAATAAAATAAAATAAAAAATAAGTGGTTGCTAAGTTAGAGAGGAGGGAGGAAAGATAGGCAGGACACAGGATTTTTAAGGCATTAAAATGAGTGTGTACGGGACTGTCATGGTGTATTCATGCGGTTCTACCTTTGCTCAGACCCACAGGAACACAAGTCCAAGAGTGAATCTTCAGGTAACTTTGGACTTTGGGTGATCATGTTGTCAACAGAGGTTCCTGGACTGTAATGAATATGTTGCTGTGTCCTGAGACACTGCAGCAGGGCCACCTGTGCCTGTGTGGGGATGGGGGACAGGTATGGGGACTCTCCATATCTTAAGCTCAGTTTTACTGAGAATCTAAAACTGCCTTAAAAAATGAAGTTCACTATTAAAAAATAATTGTGGATGGGCATTCGGAATTGAGAATTCCTTGGAAATATTGAAAATAACATAGCGTTTGGAGTAAGGCAGAGAGTTTTGAATCTTGACTGCATTTATCTGATAATTTTGTCAAATATACCTTTCCTGGGCCTTGGTTTTCTGGTTCATAAAATGAATTAGAATATTTACCTTGCAGGATAGCTGGGAGGAATAACATAACTTCCAACAAACTCAATAAATGTTAGCTGTTCTTATTTGTGATGCATTTCAATTTTGGGCCCAGAGTACTGATGCTCAAACTATGGGAAAAGGAGACATGTCCTTTGCTGACAGCTCCCAAGGACCAGAGGCCCTTTGGAGACATATGCAAATAACATTGTTCAGAAGAAGTGAGCAGGAGACCAAGAAAAGATCAAATCTGGTCTAGCTCAAGAACATCATGTTTTAAAATTTTACTGTTACTCTAGCCACACACAAGAAAAGGAAGGACATAAGGAAACTGTCCTTAGATAAACTGATGCTATTTTTAAAAATATTTCACATATGCTTATTTCTGAAAAAGTATTATAAATGATCCACTGGAAGTCTTTATTTCTTGATGGGTTTCCCCATAAATTATTAGGAAAATATTTCCCAAACAATGGAAAAAATACACATATAAAAACAAATTACCAGGGAGAAGTAGTGGCAATACATTGGGTCCTAGTTACTAATCTTATTGAGAAATTGTTCAAGGTTTGGATGTGAGGTGCCCCCCAAAAGCTCACTCATGAAACAATGCAAGAAGGTTTAGAGGAGAAACAATTGGGTTATAGTCTTAACCTACTCAGTGAATTAATTCCTGATGGGATTAACTGAATGGTAACTGGAGGCAGGTGGAATGTGGCTGGAGAAAGTGGTTCATTGGGGGCATGGTTATGGGGTATATATTTGTATCTGACATGTGGAGATCTCTCTCTCTCTGCTTTCTGATCACCATGATGTGAGCTGCTTCCCTCCACCACACTCTTCCTCCATGATATTCTGCCTCATCTCAAACTCCAAGGAATGGAGCCCACTATCTACGGACTAAGACCTCTAAAACTTGAGCCCTCAAATAAACTTATCTTCTTCTAGCTGGTCAAATCCTTTAGTTAGAGCCGTGGGAAAAGCTCACCAAAACAAATTAAACTTGTACAAATGAAGAGCAATGACAGCGCAAAGTATAAAGATGAGAAATATTAAGATGAAAAAGCATAAATGAGAAAAATTAAGGGAGTGGATAAGAATAGAAACTATCAGAAGCTTCTTTCCCATTTCCTTGTCCAACACCCCCCAACACTTCCCCCTTTGTGTTGATGCACCCTGTTTCTCCCTCCCATCCTACAGGCTGGTGAAGACCTTTCTCTCCATCCTAGGGATGGGTGTCACTGACCTAAGATAATCCCCCTTCTTGGATTCAGTGGAAGGTTCAGAAAAGGACATGTCTTGTGACCATGGGACATAAGAGAAGGTTTGCTAGGGGTTTGGGGGAAAGAAATGCCCTTGCTTTGAAGAAAAAGAGCCACCATAAGAAAGAGCCATTGTCTCTGCATCTGGTCATCATGGATCTGGAGATCCAGCACTTGGAACTACCACAGCTATTTTCACACCATAGAGAATTCCATTTGAGGAAGAAATTAATACTCAGTGGAGGGAATTGCAGAGAAATGAAACTGGAGTTACCAACTTGTCCCAAGTCCATGTAATGCTGTTGTCCAGATAGCTAGGTATGTGAACCAGTCCATATCTTTATCTGAAGGCAGCAGAAATCAGTGCTTTTGTTCTTTGCAGCTAAAAGCACTCTAGTTAATATCAGCCCAATTAATGAGCCATTAAAAATGGCTATTTCTGTTATGTGGGCTTTTACTGACATCACCAACAAAAATGTTCCCAATGATAAGGTAATATGTTCATGATCATGGTGCAGAGTAAAAGAAAATCAGGGCTTTGGTCCTCTGGGAAAATGGTTCTGAAAAGGCAGCTGACTTGCCGTCTGAAGCTAACTCCAGATGATTGGGATGTTGCACTAATGTCCTTTTGATTCACTTTTCTTTCTGACAGTTCTGCGACTTGTCATGTGACCTTATAGCCATCTAGGTTAGAGACACAGCAGAAACACCATGGATAACTACATGAGACAGCTAGAGCAGATTCAATCGAACTTAATCATATTGTGGATAATAGGAGCTGAGTGATATTGACAGTTATAGAAAAGTTGATGGCAGGGGATTTTTTATAAGTGTGTTTAATGTAATTTCAAATCTAGGTGCAGTAGCATTTGAGGAGTAGATTGGCTAATAGGTATTTTTAGAGGAATGGAATGTGTTACCAGTTTGTGGAGATAGAATCATATTAATATTTTTCATGATGTGAAAACAACCTGTCTTGATTTTTCAATATATATAGGAATATTGGGGAGGACAGTGCCCATTTCCTAATTATTCTGAATTGAGTCCTATGTCAACTGAATTTTACTTGTAAAATTGTAAATCTTCTTAACAGGAATGACATTGGAATGTCAATGATATAGAAAATATGTAATATGTCATTAGTGATGGAAATAATGCATACCTGTTGAACAAATGAGTGAGTGAATGAATGAAGATTACTTACACCCTCTTAGCAATGACCACTTAACCTATCCGTCCACATAGGGAGTATCCATACAGGTAGAAGTCTTCAAACCCCTCCACCTTATTTTATTGCCAGATGTCACTGAACACTTTAGGGCCAAGTTCATCTTTCCAGATGCCTACAGAATATTTCCTTATGCATGCCCCACTAGCTCAAGGTTGGAGTCCCCTTAAACTCTTCTTTTACAATGGCCCATGGATGTAGCCATCAGCTCACTTGTTATAGATGTGTAACTTTTCTCAGCTTCTGCTTACCTGCAATTCAAAAGACATTAAACATTTTTTTTTCTAGATTTATCTTTTTGAAAAAATGCCTCCACTATGGTTATCTTTGACTAACTCACAGTATCTGTATATTTCTTTTTGGGAGGTCGGGGCATCCAGGGATTGAACTCGGGAGCACTTGACTACTGAGCCACATGCCCAGCCCTATTTTGCATTTTATTTAGAGACAGGATCTCACTGAGTTGCTTAGTGCATTGCTTTTGTGGAGGCTGGCTTTGAACTAGCAATCCTCCCACCTCAGCCTCCCAAACTGCTGGGATTACAGGCATGTGCCACTGCACCCAGCAAACTGTATATTTCTTGACATTTGAAATTTAATTGAATTTGACTGTTTTTTTGAGGTCTTTTATATTGATCACATATTACTTACAGAAACTGTTTTTTAATTCTTTTCATAATATACTTTCTGCTAAACAGATTGGTCTCTGGCACATACCAGATACATTCCCAGAGCCACACCTTTGCTTCAGCTGCTCTATCTGACAGATGCCCACTTTCAAACCCCTTTCCACTCAGTCCTTTCCCTTGTTCATTTGTCTCCAGCCTGATTCTAAACACTCAGGCCCAGCTTTCTCCCAGGCTCAGCTGTCTTATGTCTGCATTTCTCACTATCCCGGTTGATGGCTGTTCCTCTCGGAAGGAGATACCCCCCAGGGCTGCTTTTTGCTATTTCTCCAAGTTTTAAGTCATAAACCTGGACATTAGTATTGTACAGCTTAGAAGTCGAGGAGCCTTAGTTCCCTCTGGCTGGCCCAGGCAGTGAAGAGTGCTCGGGTCACAAATGTGACTACATGAGCTTTATTATGACTAAATGCAGATTATCTATTAAATGCAGATTCCCTCTTTGTGGCTTTCCAAATATGAATTTATCAATGGAAAATTATAAATATTGACTTAAAAATTCTTCATGCTAATGTGCACTATGCAGTTGTGTTAACCTATTCTCTGGTTGGAGAATTTTTTAGGACAATGTAATGATATTTAGAAAGGCAATAGAATACCTGGGTTCTGTTATAACACACGAGGAAAGTAGAATAAAAATTTGTATATAATGACATCTTGAGTATATCTAAATATAATTACTCAGTTGAAAGAAGACTGGAATATTGATATTAGCAGTGGTCACTTTGGGTGGTGATATTATGAATGACTTGCTGTCTTTAAAAATACATTTCAGGGGCTATAGGTGTGATTCTGTGGTTGAGCACTTGCTTACTATCACAATGCCTTGAGTTCAATCCCTAGCACTAAAAAAAGAAAAAAAATAGTGTTCTTCAAAACGTGTAAAATAAACAAGATTTACTGTACAATCAGAAAAAAAGCATAAACTTAATTTTAAAATTTTTTTTCATGTTCCTTTTACTTTTTTGACAGCCCCCACCCCCAAAGCCCTCTCCTTGGACCACAATTAGGTAGTCTGGTTTACATTATTATGTAAAGTATGCCAGGTCCATATTTCTTTGGCATTAGCTTTCTATCTTAAGATGACTGCCCCTGGCTAGATAAGAATATAGCATAGGACTCAAAGTATTTTTGTTCTTTATCTTGAGTTTGGAAACCTTGCAATCCTACTTCTGGAATCCACCTTAAAGATTAAAGATTCACTAGCAAAAAAAAAAAGAAAAATCAAATCATAACCACATGGCTATTTATTGTAATACATGGCTGGAAAAAACTAAAATGGCCATCAGTTGGGACTGACTTTAAAAAAAAAAAAAACAACAACTGTTTAAATCCATATACAAATTCTATTCACCTGAGCATGTGGCACATGCCTGTGATTCCAGCAGCTCAGGAGGCTGAGGCATGAGGATTGCGAGTTCAAAGCCAGCCTCTGCAAAGTAGAGGTGCTAAGCAATTCAGTGAGACCCTGTGTCTAAATAATATATAAAATAGGGCTGGGGATGTGGCTCTGTGGTTGAGTGCCCCTGAATTCAATCCCCAGTACACACCCCACCAAAAAATGCTATTCAGTTGCTTAAAAGAACAAAGAATACCTCCATAGCAATCTTGGGACTCAGTATATATAAAAAAAAAAACTTTAAAAAGTACTGCAATTGCAAACCAATATCATTATTATATGTTTATTTAAGATTAATAAACCTTTTAATATAAGAAAGCAAAGTGAAAATAATTTAAATTAATTCAATCAAAAAGTATACATATATTTTTATCACATTTATCTTACAACCAATGACATTTTAGTTACATTCCTGTTAGGAAGATTTAAAAGTATAATTCAAAGAAGTTGGAGTCATTTTTTAATTTTTTCCCCCTCTTATCAGTCTTTCCATAAATGGATTCTAGAGGCAAATCCTGTCAATTGTACATTCAAAATGTACTCCAAATCCTGGCTTCTTACCATCGCCTCAACTATTATCTCTCCCCATCTATTATCTCTCACCTAATATAGCGAAATTCATATTCCATATTTAGATCCTTCCTAGATCACTCAATTCTGCTCTCCACAGAGTGGCCAATGTGATCATTTTAGTCCAACTGCTTAAAAATCTCCAATGGCTCCACATCACAATTAGAATAAAATATTAAGTCCTGCTGTGGCTTATGATACCGTATCCTCTCAATTCTACCTCTCACGTCTTCAGGAACTAATTAAGCCAAAGAATAAGTTCCTACAACTTGGAAACTGCCCTGGTCAAGAACTTTGCTATTCTCCTTCCTCCAAATTCTCTTCCTCAGTTATCGTCACTGGATTGATTGCGCATGGTCTTCCATGTCCCTTCCTTAGGCAGGCCTTCCCTGACCCCCTAATTGATGCTCAATGGATATTCTCTTATTTCAGTTTTACTCAACCCCTTTTCTGTCTCCACCCCGCACCCCGCTCCCTGGTACTATTCATCATTTTCTGAATTTATACTAAATTATAGTTTTCTGGCTAACTAGAAAATAAATTTCTAGAAGGCAGACAGGACCCTTATCTTGTTCAACACCCAATCCCCTGGCACATGGTAGGAACTCAGTATTTGTTATTCTGTATGAAATGAGAGTAACTTACGGAAGCTAAATGGGGAAGTGGGAAGGGGAAATGGAATGCAGGGAAGGACTTTCACTTCCACATTTATTCCCACAGCTGAGAGTGAGTGCGGTTGATCTTCCTGGGCTGTTCTCACCACCACCCCCAGGACCTGCCCAGCCACTGGTCTTCAGAGTTGCTCACCCCTTCTGCAGGGTTCCTTCTTCCACACCTGTGGTGGCCTGTGTTCACATGTGCAATTACCCCAGTGTAGCTAGCTCTAAGTCTCATTTTTATTTGAGATGACGTTCTCATCTGATGTATAACAAAATGACAAATTATTTGGGAAATGTTATATAAAAAACACTGTGACTGGGCCCAAAGGAAAAAAAAATTCTTACATAGATTTTTCAATAATTACAACCACCACCACCACCATAATAATAGTATCCACACATGTTTACCCTGAAAAATAGCTTTAAATATTGTTGTATAAATGATAAGCTCAGAAACCAGCAAGAAAATCACATGTGTATGCCTTGAAATCTCAGACATTTTTGACCATATTTTCTGTAAAACATTTTTTGAAGGAAATTCATGGAGTATTTTCAATTTGTATTTTATTGGGGCATAGAAGAAATACACTCCTAAGTGTTCTTCAAAAATGGCTGAATTAAGGTCCAGATGCCTGTTGCTTTTCTGAAAACCACTAATAATTAAAAATAAACAGAAGATCAAAAATTATTCATTGGGGCTTATGAGGCGGGAATGAAATTAAGTGCAGCATACAGTTTATTTTTTTGAATATATAAAGATATAATAGAAGAAATTTTTGAACATTAATAGTTTTCTTTTGCTTATATTCATTATTATTAAAAATTTAAACATACAGAAAAGTATCATGAATATTATAACAAACACCCATATGCCCACCACTTAGATTTTACAATCATTAAAACTTTTGTCATATTAGCTTCATCTATTTTTTTGGAAGTTTTTAAAAAAATAAATTGTGATGTCATAATATTTAATCCCTAAATGCTTCAGAATGCATCTCTTAAAAAATGAGGATAATTTTCCATATAACTACAATTGTATTGCCACAACTAAAAATATAATAAAAATTGCCTTATAGTTCCTACTACTGAGTTCATATTTAAATGTCCCATTTCATTCCCCAAAGTTCTTCCATGGCTGCTTACTGAAACCAGGATAGTATTGGGGGACACACACTGCATAGGTTGTGATGCTTCCTGTCTCTTTTATTCTAGAATACTCTCTCCGCCTTGAACCTCAAGCTGGGGATGGACCTTAGGGTCCTTTGCATGAGAGGTAAGTGCTCTACCACTGAGCTATGCTCCAGCCCCCAGGTGGCCCAGAGAGACCCTTCTTCTCAAAGCCTTCCCTTCAACCAAAGGTCTCTACGTTATTCTTGGCACATCCAATAGCTGGATTTCAAAAACGACTACTTTTTTGAAAACAGACTCAAGTTCAAATTTAAATACACATAATTTTAGAAATCCTTTACAGTATGTAAAAATAAAAATACCCTTGACTCAGCTTAAACTCCACTTCCTATAATGAGCAACCAAAACACTGTACCAGACCAAATGACTTTAACTGATGACTAATTAAGTTTCCTCAAGTATAAACTCAAAGCTCTTTTAAAACTTTCATGTTCTGCTAAATGAAAATATTGACAAGCTTCATTCATGCTGCAGAGCAACGATAGCTTTTGCTGGGTAAGCACCCAGGGGCCCTCACATTGCCTCTCTTCTGGGGTTCCCAGGACACAGAGGACAAGTGTGCTTTTGTGTGCTTTGCTGTGCCTCTCCAACCAACCCCACCTTCTGCCAATCAAAACTGATGGCTTCCGTTGTGCCAGGCTCTTCATGAGTTCCTGGGCATTTGCCATCTCCTAAGCCTGGTAATAGGATTCATACTGTGAAATTCGTGTTGATACACTATAAATTCTGAGTAACTGTATGACTCTTGACTGTTTCTTTGGGAAGGTACTTAAACATTCCTTTCAAACTTTGGATTCTAAGCACAAGGACTTTCTGACATATTGATATCAATGCAGCCACAATTTATGCTATTTAAATATAATAGAGTTTTAAATGAATGCCTTTAACTAAAATTGACTTTGTGATTGTGTTGTGGTTGTTATTGAGTATTATATGCTTTGTTGATAGAATATACCTTTCATTTATTGGTGTTTTAGTAACATTTCAGACTGGAAGGATATGGCACTTGAACTCCACAAAACTCTGTGACATTGTACTTGAAAGTTGTTATGTGTTTAGAATAAGTAGGGGAGCAAATATCACTTACTGTTTAACTTGCTAAATTTAAATCTCAGGATGAGCCCTTGGGTTATTTTTGCTAGAGAAAATATACTCCTTTAAAGATGGAGCATTTAAAAAGAAAATGCAAGAGTATGAAATACTAGGAGAGGTAGACAAAGAAGGAGGTGGAAATAGAAACTGATTTCTTTTCCACTGTTATGAGTAATCTGCTTTCCTTTTTAGTACAGCCTTTGACTGGAAAGGAATATATAGTGTATGTTCTCCAAACTGTTATGTAAAATTTTATTTTTTCCATGAATTCTTAAGCAGGAAGCCAAAACAATGTTTTTCTGGGCCTAAGTGCATTGCCTGATCTTCCAAAGCCTATTTCATGGTCTGCTAGACCCTAATAGAGATGGTTGGTAATGAGATAATATTTATTTGTATAAAAAATAAATTTACAACAGAGTGCAGGAAGCATGTAAGCAAGCATTACCAGCCTTAAAAATTCCATAGTGAAACCATGTGAGTGTTTCTCTTTTTTCTAGAACACTTTCTTCATACACACACTATAAATTCGTCAGGCACATACCTATAAACCCATATATGTTCCTTTTCCTTGTAGGTATATGAGTACTTTGGGATATCATGGTGGGTGTTTCTTGCATCTAACTAAAGCTGTAGGATTCTTAATCCCCCCAAACTATTCATCTGTGTGCAGCTTTTCTTAAAATCAATTAATAAAAAATTTATTTTTTTTCCTGCCTAAAGCCTGTCCTATGAACCAGTTGGGTGATTTATTTATTTTACCATCTATGAACAGTGAAAGAATTTTCTGTAGTGTCTTTTGGTGACCTTGGTAGCTGATGTGTTAATAGCATTTCAGACCCACGATTTGCAGCAGGCTTCTTGCCCAGAGCTCTGCGGTGAATTATTGCTGCACCGCAGATTACAGTCTAATTCCATAAGAAACACTGGCATTCTCAGGTTCTTGTTGATATTTGGGCTGCAGAATCTAAAAACCACACTCAGTGTGCTGCAACTTGGAAGAATCATTCATGTGGATGGAACTTAATGTGATTCATAAATACGCTTTGTGCCAAAAAACATATAATGCGATACCTTGATTAGTGACAGCTCTGGGAAATAATCTTTTTTGTGTCTGATGAAGTTGGCAGTGTTAAAACTTTGGAAAACAAAGCTTTGTATGTGGTTAGGTTTGACAAATGTCACTACACCACTTCCACTTGTTCTGTCTAAATAAAGGTAGAGTGGGGGGGGGTGTGAAGGTGGGGGCGTGAGGGGCAGTGAGCCAAATTGTGAGGCTTCCAAAAACATCCCTCACCTACTTCCAGCTTTGACTTACCCTAGGTCAGTTCTACTCCATTCCTGTTACTCTGTTATGTTCGTCCTCACAGTGTTTCATTTGATTGCTTTAATGAATTAGTTTCCAATATTGGATAAAACAAAAGCTTTTTACATTGAAAATCAGGATCAGCATCTCTCTTGAACACAAGAATCTCTTGCAATATTTGGAACCATCTGGATTCTCCATTGGCCATCCTGGGCTAAACCTGGGCAACGTCCTTTGTACCTGGTGCTCTAGGTAAACTCAACTCTACCCCTCTCCTCACTGGCTTTACTCATTTATGTCACCTGCTGGTCCCTGTGGGCATTTGAGTTTTTCACTTTTGATTGAGCTTTTGGAGCCTGGGTGTGTTTAATGACTATTTTACCCTAAATAGCACTGGTGCCTACCTGAGTTTATACCTGTTCATTCCAGTTGTGAAGGGAACCATGTGGTTTCCCCTTCAAAGGATATCAGATCTTGGTCAGCAGGTGTGAAAGACACTCCAGCCACCAGTTCTCAAGGCCAGAAAGTAAAGCTGAGTTACTATATTTAGAATACAAGTTCATTGGATTAGACAAATGGAATGGAGGGAAGGGAGAGGGGCTTGGGAATAGGAAAGACAGCAGAATGACTTGGACATAACTTTCCTTTGTTTATATATGAATACATGATCAGTGTAACTCCACATCATGTATGGCCACAAAAATGGGAAGTGATACTCCATGTATGTATAATATATCAAAATACACTCTACTAGTCTCAGTGGTAGAGTGCTTGCCTAGCATGTGTGAGGCACTGGGTCTGATCTTTAGCACCACATAAAAATAAAATAAATAAAATGAAGATATATGTATTAAAAAAAAACTTGTTAAATACACCATGTAGCCAAAACCCAAATCAAAAGGTATTTAACAAAAATACATTCTACTGTTATGTATACCTAAAAAGAACAAATAGAAATAATTGTAAAAAAAATAAAATAAAAAATAGGAGGGGATGTAGTTCAGTGGTAGAGTACTTGTCTGGTGGGCAAAGTTCCCTGGGTTGCAACCCCAGCAATGCAAAAAAAAAAAAAAAAAAAAATTAAAAAGGCTGATAATGAATCTCATACTGAATACCCCACCCAACTCCCCAACTCACCCTCTATCTCTATTTTCTGGGTCAGTAACAGCAACTACAGGGTGGTTAGCACACCACAAGATCATGCCCTTCACTTCACTGTCTTACTGATGTCCACATACCCCTGTCTTCCTTATCCGTCTTTCCCAAACTTCCATTGCTCTCAATGGCAAGGTTAATATTGTCTTCCTTCCCTAGGATCATGTAGTGAAATTTCTCTTCTTTTACATCTATGCTGAACCATAAGAGAGCCATTTTATGTCTTTCAGCAGATCTGATGCTATTTTCCTTAGCATTTTGTCATATTTTTAAATTATATGTCATATTTTTTACCCTCCCACATGAAGTTGTGGAGGTAACACCTTGATCTTTGTTTTTTTTCTGTCTTGCTTATGAAATGTCTGATGAATAAGTGTGTCAGTGGAACACATTCTCTTCATTAATAGAGGTATTACCGCAAGCCTGTGTTAATGTCCCACTGGAAATAAGCCTGCAGGAATGCTCATATTTTCAACAGGTTTTATTTGCTGAATTTCTCCCTGGTGCATTCTTTCAGAGTAAAGTAAGAAAAATGCATTTCTTATGCCTGACATTTGGGTTTTATTTTAAAACTGCCCATTGTTTTTATTCACCCTTATACACACTGCTGCCTGAGGCTGCTTTGTAAAGGTGCTTGTACTAGAAACCTGTTGATCGTAAAGTTCTCACTCTGGGCATTCTGTCCAAGCCCCAGGTGGGTCTGCAGGCTGAGCAATGGTTGTCCACGGAGAGCTGCCCTGGTGCGCTCCTCCAGGTGCCGCTCAGGAGAGGGTGGTGGATGTGTGCTCCATTCTATCTCATCTGGGGTTTGTAATAATGGGATTTTCCTAATCTAATATTTGTCAGGCACATTGGTCTTATAAAAATAATGTCCAGGGAGGCAGAGCTTTCTGTTTCTTGTGAGCTCAGACACAAAGGTGTAGTATTGAAATGTGTCACAATATAGCTTCTCCAGAGTCAAACATGGCCTTTGTACAGACCCCAGAGTAGGTGCATGAATGTGGACTGAGAGGCCAGGGAAGCATGTGCAGAGGCCACTAGGGGAAGGGACACTTGATGTGGGGAGAGGAATGGAACTAACTGTAAAGAAACTATTGAAGGAAGTTGAAGGGATCATTCCTTGAATGATCAATGCACTTTCTCCTCTTCTCTGCTTCCTAAGTATTTAGCCATGCCCCAACGTTCTCCCTGAGCCAAACTCCCAAGGGAACTCTGGTCCAGCCAGTGTATTGGGTCTCAAGGTGTCAAATGGGTCTGAGAGGCCCGCTTGAGTGCAATTTTCCAGAATATAGATTGTGGCTATTAAATAGACCATTATGTTTAGGAACCAAATGACCCCAATAAAAGTACATTGGAGTAAAATTTAATTTTTTGGCTACATTTCCTTAAACTGTGGCTATAGTATTATGTTGCTGGCACACTTCAATATTATTATATCTGACAAATAAATTATGGCCTAAAATCAGCACAAAGGCAACAATTCAGTCAAAATTGTCCCTTTAAATCCCTTAAATGGTCTATAAAATAAGGTATATGTACGTGGCTTTGTATGTACACTGGTTCATATGCACACTAAGTTTGAAAAATCTGAGCTAGACTAAATGTAAGATTAAAAAGAAATAATGTATGCAGATATCTGATCCTTCCAACTACTCAGGTTTTACATTAACTCTGAAGTTCCTGTTAGAGAATTAGAGATAACAGATATTTTGGAATGGTTTCTGTCTGCTTGCAAATTCACTCCATTCTGCTTCATTATTAAATCCCTGTAACAGATAATGCTTAAAAAGCCATGTTCATAGTTGTGAGGATTAGATGAATAATATATGTACAAGCAATTGGAATTCTCTTTTCACTTTTCTTTGGATATTGCATGCCTCATCTAGCTTTACAGTCTCTTATTTTCTTCTTATTATTATTTTATTTATTTATTTATTTATTTGTTTATTTATTTATTTATTTTTGGTACCAGGGATTGAACTCTGAGGCCCTTAACCACTGAGCCATATCCCCAGTCCTTTTGAATTTTTTTTTTTTTTTGAGACAATGTATCTCTAAGGGCTTCACTAAGTTGCTGAGGCTGACTTTGAACTTGCCTTTCTCCTGCCATAATCTCTTAAACTGTTGGGATTACAGGCACACGCCACCACATCCAGCTAAGTCTCCTTTTTGATATTGTATCTAGATTTGTATTTCTGGCTTACTGCAAATCCCTGCTTCTGGCCCAGCATTTTAACAGCTGGTATCTACCTGGTGGTTCTCTGGCAGCGTCTCAAATCCTCACATTAGTCATCTTATGCTGTTTTTTTCCTATCTGCTCCTTTGAGCTTTGCCTTGAGTAGCTACTGCTCCAGTGAACAGTGCCATCGCCCTCTCAGATTCTGCATGATACATCTTCCAGAGACAAGGGCTCCTCTGACCTCCTCCTCTTTCCCCTTCTCAGGCATTTGTTAGCCATGAGACTTTTGAGATATCTGCTTAACTCATTTTTGCTTCCAAAATCTTCTTACTTCAGACCAAGTCTTCTGTTGCCAGAAATCAGGTAACCCCCCCCTTCTCAGAAGACTCCAGTTCAACTTTGCCATGTGCTTCATGGAGGTCTCAATAAGGCATCCAAGGCCTCTGATACATCCTAACCCATTGCTCCAGGTGGATCTCTCACTGAAGATTCTCGTACTCTGTATACTTACAAGATTTAGACTCAGTCTTCCTACCTTTTTCTTTGATCCAGGAGAGAAGCCTCTCTGTGTTTTTTGCTTAATGAAGGCTCCACTCAACTATCAACAATTTATTTCAAGAGAATCCCACCAGGAGTCATCTGTCCCTTGATTTTCTCATTGCCCTTTGCATTTTAAATGCCTATTGTATCATGATCCATTTGCCTTATATTTATAGTTTCTTGCATCACTACCTTAGTTCCCATGCATAGTTTTATATATACATAGCATAGACATATACATAATCTTATTATATAAAATATATGTATATAATCTCATAAAACTTTGTGTGTGTGTTTTGTATATATAAAAGAGAGAGAGAGAAAAAGAGGAAAGACATATTCTTCATCTTTTTACTTTCTGTAGTACTCAGCAGTGCATCTTAAATATAGTAGATGCCCAGTAAATATTTTTAAAGCTATATATCTCTAGAATCACACCTTCCCCAAAGAATTAACTTTGATTCCTGAAAACATGAAATGGACAGGAGAAAATGTTTTATTTGGGCAGGAATTTCAGAATTTGACTTTTGAGAATTTGGTGGTTCAGTATAAATCATGAAGAAAGTACAGATTTGAAAGCGGTTGGAACAATACTATGTTCAATGTAACAGGAAATAAGAAAGGATTGGGACAAAAATATTTACTAATATTTTAGTCTTACTCTAAATCAGTAGGGTCTAATTGATTGGGGAATTCTCAATATACATATATGCTTCATATCAGAAAAATCTACCAATTTATGCAATGTAATTTAAGCGTCATACATATATTCAGTACCATCTCAGGCACAATGAGTGTGGTATTTGTATGAAAGAAAAGGGAAAATATGATTACATCATCATATATACCCAGTTATCTCAGAATCATACCATCCACAATTACTGTTGATATTTTTTTGAAAAGGTTAGAATATGATTTAATTAATTTTTGCAAAGGTTTGTATTATTTTTCAAGTCAAAGTTAAATCAAAGCTTTAGTTCTTCATATGCTAGCCATAGTAGTGTAAGAAAAACATAATATATTCATTTTAACCCTTACATACAATCTGTTGTTGTACATCTACACCCCCCCACACACACACAGACACTCACACACACACACACACACACTCACTTGCAGGAAGAAGTTTAATGCCCAGTCCTCCCACTTGCATACTACCAAGGCTCAGAAAGTGTGGATGTATTAATTTTTAATAATTTCTTTTGTGAAAAAACTCAAAATGTATTCAAAAGGAGTTGAAATAGTACTAAGAATCCCCGTAGTCAGCTTCAGCAATAATCCTCTCACATCCAATCTTGTTTCATTTATGTCCTCATCTATTTTCTTTCCTGCATTACTCTGAAACAAATCCTGGATACTAGTATGTGTTTCAAAAAGATAAGGATTTTTTTTTCTTAAAACATATCCACAAAGTACTGCCAAACAAAAAGATGGAATCCACAACACTCCTCCCTTTTGTCGATATCCAGTCAATGTTCAACTTTCCAAGTATTTCACAAACTTAATATGTTCTTATTTATTTTAATTTGCTTAAATTATTCAAACCAGACCAGCACATTATGATCACTATAACTTTAAGCCTTTCTTAATTGATGGGTTTCATATCCTTTCTCTTTTTTCCCTTGTGATGTATTTGTTGAAGAAACCACATCACCTTTTCTGTACTTTCCTATAACATGTCCTTTGTTAATTTAAATTCAAATAAAGCCTCGGGGATTACAGCTCCTCCGTCTTAATGTGAAAGGAAAAGGCATCATAATTTATGGACAGATGTAACCAGCAGGCCATGTATGGTACCTGAAGGATAGCTTTTGCATATGGAAATTTCATGGGCATTAAACACATATTTATTCAGGAAATTTCCAACACAAATGCATGATCTTTTTCAGAAATTCATTTCTAAGAAGAGTCTATCCCTTGAATGGTATCACATATATTACACCAAATCTCTGGAGGTGCTTGGTGAGTTAATACAATGCCATTGGTTTACAGTAAGCAATGATCCCAAAGAACAAAAGGCCAAATATTTTCTCTGATATTCGGATGCTAATTCACAATAAGCAGGGTGGGGGGAGAATAGAGGTATTTTGGTCTAGACAGAAAGGAGTGAAAGGAGGGGAGAGGGTTTGGGGGTACGAATGATAATAGAAGAAATTGGACATTGTTACCCTATGTGCATATATGGTTACATGACCTGTGTAACTCTGCATCATGTACAACCAGACTAATGGGAATTTAAACTCCATTTATATATCATGTGTTGAAATGCACTCTACTGTCTAAATGTATAAGTAATTAGAACAAATTAAAAAAGTAGTTCTTACCTCACAAGATTGTTGAGAGAATTAAAGCAATCAAAATGAGCGTGTTAAATTAAAAAAAAATAATAAAATAATCAATGAGCATTGTTTGAGTGTCTTTTTTTAGTGGTATTTCCATCAGAACCAAACCAACCAGTACCATATTTGAAACACCAAAAATGAAAGAAAATAAAGAAGTTACTACTTGAAATATACAACAGTTCTGAAACTCTCAAAGGTGTTGTATGCCATGTTCTTGGTCTTTTATGTATTTACTTATTTATTTTCAGAGACAGGGAGGTACTCATAATGGTTCAAAGGACAGAGGATACATGGGACAGTGGAGGAGCAGAAGGCCTGTGTAATCCTGGGAGACTTAGAACAGCCACAGGGCAAGGACACGCGGGTACACAGAAGTTGTCCTGCAATTGACCTACAGCTCTCCTGGGGCTCTGGTGGCAGCTGCAGAAGCTGTCCCAGTCAGAATTCTCATCTGTTCCCTGGAGGGACCGTGACCCCATGGAGCACCATTTCTGTTTCTACTGCTTTTGCCTCCACCCGTTATGTTCTCTGTACTTTCTCTTGGGCTTCATGTTTTTTCAGGTCCTGTGGCTTCTCCCACCTCACAATGTCTACAGACACGTAGCTTCTGTTGACTGACTGCCTTCTGGTTCTGCAACCCACTTGGTTCTCTCTGTGGGCTTTGCAATCAAACAGCCTTTCCAGAGCCTCATATGCAGTTATTCCTCATTGACCTTTTCCTGCAGAGCATGAGTACCAGGTATGCTTCCATTCCAGGTTTTACTCGCTAGGTAAATCTACCTGTTTGTACACCCACTAGAATGAGTGGCATTCTAGTGTGTGTAGAACACTAGTGACATCAATGGCCCAGACCACAAACCTGAAAGTCACCCTTTCTCTCATCCCAGCTGACTAAGAGTCACCAACTCCCAATGATTCTACATCGTACAGCCCTCTCGAATTCATCTTCTCGACCTCCTTGGCTACTCCCTGTTGTCTTCCATGAGGATGACGACACTTCCTTAGGAAGCCTTCTTGTCTCTAATTTCCTTCTTTAACTTCCACACTGCAACCAGAGTGATTTTTTATAACTGCATTTGTAAGGCGTTATTTGGCAAACCCCAAAACAAAACCAAAAACTGACTCATCCTTCCCTATGGGACAAAACACAGATGCCCAACGAGGGTCCCCACGTCATCCCCCACCTCCTTTTCAGCCTGCTTCTCACCAGCCTCTCTCCATGGGGGCTATTTGTTTGTCCCACAAACAAGTTCTTGCTTTTCATTCATCTCTGCCCTTTCTCATGCTGTTCCTCCTCCTTGAAATATTGACACCTTCTACCTCCCTTCTCTACCTATTAAAATTCTGCTGCCCTTCAAGGCAAACCTAAAGGTCATCTCATTAGTGGTTCCCAGGATGATGGAGCTTTGCAACTGCAGGGTTTGCACAATATGTCATATGTCCATGTCAGACCATGAAATACACTGTTGTCACTATTTGCTCCTATTATTCTTTTCCACCATTGCTGGGACACCTCACAGGACACAGCCCTTATCTCCTCTAGAGAGCCCAGGGGGTGTAGGTGTTCACCAGCACACACCTCTGTTGTATAATAACAGTAAAATGACCCCGTGGGCTTGTTGCAGTATTTAAAATGCCTTGTTTCTGTTAGGAATGTGAGAGTTGAGGTATCATTTTAGAAAGATTACCTTGTTGAAATATGTGTAAAATGAAATCGCTGCCAATGGCAGTTCTAGCTGAAGAGGAAATCCATTCTTACTACATTGCAGTGAACACGGAAGCAGCAGCTACTATGACTTGGAGCGGCTGAGTGGGAAGAAGGGTATCTGTATTTTATTTTATTTTGTGTGAGTGAAAAGTCACCGCTTTCTGATTAAGAAAGAAAGAAAGAAAAAGACCACAGGGATTTTATTACCTGAGAAATGCTGTTCTGCTCTCTGCCAATTTTTTTTTTCTTTTTCTCCTTCGTGGGATTAGATAGATGATGCTCTGGGGAACAGAAACCTATGGGAAATGATTCAGTGCCAGGTCTTGAATAAGGGGAATCACAAAAATCATTCCTCAGCCTTCACACTTATGACCACCAATTACAAGACCTTTCATGAATTTCAGTGCTAAATTGTTCTGAAATTTTATTCTGGAACGTTCCTTCTTTTCCCTTATGCCTTCTGAGTTATATTATTATTATTACCTGGTGGGGAGTTGGTTTAAAACCTTGAAATTTTTTAAAAAAAAAGAAGTTAAAATTGTTATACAGCCCTTTTATTTCTCTATGAAAAACAACAATTTGACATCATTCCTCGTGTGCACTGGCTGTAACTGATAACAATAACAACAACAAAAACCCCAACAAACAGAAGCTGCAGCATGGTTCAATTTATTTATATTAAAGACAGTTTCCTGTGGTAGTTATGGATCCAGCAGAACTATGGTGCTAGGTTTAAATTTTGGTTCTGCTACTCGACTATGAGTGTGACCTTGGACAAGTTTTGTGGCCTTTTTTATGCCTAGTTTAGTCATCTGTAAAATAAGACTTATAATGATACCCACTTTATAAGGGAACTGTGGATTAAATGAGTTGGTATGTACTAATTGCTAAGAACTGTGCCTGTAACATAGAAAGTGCTGCAAATGTTTATGAAATATGCATACTCCCAGAGGAGTGGGTGGTGACATATGTGACTGTCAGCTGCTATGTGAACTTTGGTAGGGAGAAAAATATCGCGAACTGCAGCCTTATTTCTTCGTTTTTACCTGTTTGAAGCACTGTCATGTGTATTTCTTTGATCTTTACCATGATACTCGGAGGGAAAGGAATGGAAGATTAAGTTAGAAAAGTCTGAATGACTTGCCCATGGTGATGTGGATTGTCAACACCACTGAGAGAGTCACCATGAGGTTTTCTTAGCTTTCTAAGGGCGTCTTCATTTTTAAAAAGTTAGATGACCACTTAGAAATCATGTCGTACGTTTAAAGGTATTTCATTGACAAGTGATGATGACAAATTTTTATGACACATAACAAAATTTGCCTGTTCGTTTTTTAAATGCATACAAATGTAGTTTTAAGAAGTTATTTTGTCCAAATATATTGTACACAGTGCAAAGTCTGAGCTTTGATTATTGATTCATTCTTATCTAATCAGTAAAAATATTGATATTTAATATAGAAAAATAACCTTGAACTGTGACCTGAACTGTTTAGCAATTGTTAGTCTCTTTAGATCAATATCAAGACCTTCTGGTGATTCCAGATTTTTTGTACCAGGATATGTTACAATGAAAGGAATTCTTCCAACAATTTCCATCAAGTGAGCTATCACTTATTAGCCAAGTGCTAGCATAGAATCCATTTTCACATTGGAGGGAAACATGCTGCTCCCTGTCATCAGACCCTTGGTCAATGAGATGTGAGGTTTTATTCCCAGATTTTCCATAGATAAAGAGAAAAGATGGCAGAGTCTGACTTTTGGGAACAGCCTTTGTTATTTATTTAAAATTTCCATGTGGAAAGAAAGAGGTTGGACACTTCAACTCTGAGGACATCACTGTAAATGTGGTTCAAGTATACATTTTGAAAAATGAGAATATTGCCACACACAATGGCACACACCTGTAACCCCAGAAGCTTGGGAGGCTGATGCAGGAGGATCACAAGTTCAAGCCAGACTCTGCAATTTACCAAGGTCCTAAGCAACTCAGAGAGACCTTGTCTCAAAATAAAATATAAAAAGCGCTAGGGATGTGGCTCAGTGGTTAATTGCCCCTGGAGTCAATTCCCCATAAAAAAAAAAAACCCACAAAAGAATGAAAGTCTTCATCGATCGAGTGTGAATTTTTAAAAATTAAAATATGCATTTTAAACAAGGAGAGACACCATAAAACATAAAATAGATGTAGGTCTGGAAAATTCAGGTACACTTTGAAAATCCTGATCATACTGTGTTTTGGAAGAACATAAACAAGTAAGACATAGAAAGACTCCCACAGAGTAAATATTAAGGGTTTGTAGGACATATCATATGGTTCTTTGTCGATTACAGAGGAACTAGTTTCATCATCATACATTCTCTCTGGAATAAAAGTCCCCACATTCCTTCTTGCGTACCTTTCTGACTTTGCATTTTTGAGCACTCAGCATTTACCTTGAGATCCACCTGGGGAACTGGGTGTGGCTGAAGTGCTGAGAAGGATCTTCTTGGCAGCAGCAGTAAATTTAGCTGGAAGTGAGGTAGAAATAGAAGGAATGCAAGAGCAGTTACACGTGCGTGGTCTTGACAGGTGGCTACAGGTAGTTCTACCACACTTCCTTGTTGTGGTGAAAGCTGCAAAACCCAGGGATGTGCTGAACCCCCTTTATTATTGTTAACATCAAGAGAAAGTGATCCTATGGTCTATTCCCCCAGATTCTCAGGATTCCAGTAGCCTGATTTTTCAGATTACCAAGAAGTCTGTAAATCCAATCCATGTTAATCTCCTTTTCACTCTGGCATCCTGAGAAATGTAAAGCCTTAGGACCTAAAAACATTGATTCTTGATTTCTTTTATAATCTTCTTGGTCATACAATTCTTAAAAATACTTAATATTATTTTAATTGGATTGAACTTATTTTATATGGCTTTGTCTGCCTTCAAGACATACTTCGTGGAGAATCTTTCTATTGGTATTTTCCTTGGCTTAGAAAATGCTTTCTAACTGATGTATTTGCATTCATTTATTTCTACATTCTTCATTAATATAATAAAATTTTCAATAAGATCAACTTGGTAGAAGACAAAACCAAATAAAAATACATTTTTTTTGGTTTTTCTCTCATATTATTTAATGTTAGCCTTTTCTTTTTCACATACTATTATGAATTTCTGACTTTTCAGATATTAATGTGTGGCTGTCAACTTCAGTCAGTTTCCTCTTCATTGCTCAGATGATCCCAACTGTGACTAAAGGGAGCCCCTGCTTAGATGGGCTTTGGTGTAATTTAGACATGATGTCAAAAACTCTGAAAACTTTCTTGCTTCTTGGCACAATAAGATGATCTCTGTTCACCATTTGCCTTCTTGACCCAAACACAGCACCAACTATTTCTCTATCATGCCCAGGAAAAATAGTAGTGGAGGCCAGGACCTCCTGCTGGGGTATGTTGTGGGAATGCCTTTGTTCCTGGGACTTTGGGACTACAGAGCTAGAATAGACGTATTTTGTTTGTTTGTTTGGTTCCTTTTAAAACATTTTCTGTAAGATGTGATAATCTTACCTCATGGGCATACTTCTAGTGGGAAGTTTCCAACCCTATTTATCAGGAGGGTGTTCCAACTTTCATTCTTAAAAAATATTACTTCCCTTCTTTTCTCGTATACATACCTGTGGTATACTTGGGCCGGAGATGTACCTCAGTGGTGGAGAGCTTGCCCATAATGTATAGTATGCTACGTATCTTATGTAAGATACTCCTAACACAACCAATGTATTTAGTTATATACTTTAATAGCAATACCATAGTGCAAAGATAAAAACACAATATTATCACAAATTATAAAACCACTGGAATGAAGTCCAAACATTGCTATGTATTCCCCTTTGTTTTTAAACTGCATTACTCTAAGGATTTGCAAATAACTGTTCTAGAAATTATATAGTCTGTATAATTGGTTAGTGATGGTAGTTTGGTTCACTTGCTTTCATTAGCTTTCACCTTGAGGGTTGGCATTCTATCAGCTGATAATCTAAATTCTTAAGATAGTGGAAGCTTTTAATGCTAGTCTTTCTTAGTGGATATTGCCAACTACAGGATCTGCTTTCTTGTGAGACACAATAAAATGCACATAGCAAAAACATATAATCATAACCACATGTTATATCTCAAGATATGTTATTGATTTTAGTAATATCAGAATCTCAACATTTTATGTATTTAACTATATATATTTTATAGTATTTAACTATATATGTGTGTATATATATGTGTGTGTATATATATATATCTCTATATATGTATCTACATAGATACATATATATTATATACTGCTAAATCATCTGCTCTTTCAAGATTTTAAATTTATTTTAATTCTTTGAGTTTAAAAACTCTTGTAATTTTATAATATATAACATATTCTTAAGAACCCAACATTTTATGAGTTACACCATTAAACCAAATTTGAGATATATATAGATCCACATCTCCTTATTAGGATCATATTGACCCAGTAGCAATCAAAATCAATTAATGTGATCATCAAACAGTAAACATACCTTGGCTGGTGAAGTTTCCCTGGAATAATAGATCAAAAATAGATTTATTTCACATATATTGTTGGTATCTTTAGTTGAATTAAAGGTTAAATGTACAATGCCATTTTTTCAGGAATTTCTGAATAAATACAAATATGTATCACTTTAGGACATATGAATTCTGATGTCTAAAATTTAAATAAGCATTATAAAGCATGTCAAATTACTTCAGAATAAAATGCAATTGATTAAAAATTAACCAAAAGATGTGAAGGTTTATTCAAATAGAAATTATAGGAGGCTGCTGTTTAGATTTAACACTTACACTTCTTCCTAATGGACCAGATAAAAAATCAAAATGGAGGCTCCCATGCTGAAGCTCTACATGACTAGGATGAAACCAGGAGTTATCTGACATTCTCAGAAATCTGGAGAACAAGACATAGCCAAGCTTCTCAACAGGCAAACTGGTGCAACAGAGAAGTTCCCTCTACCTTAATCAATCTTATTAAAAATAACCTAAAATAATCTGATGTTAACCAATTGGTTATTTTTCTATTTTTCTGTTTCCCTGTTCCTACCTTACAAGGAAAATCACTTTGAAATGACTACAACACTTTCTGTTCTTTGTTTCTGCTGTTTTCATTCTTTCTCAATCTGTAAGACCAACCTTCTCTGTTCTTCTCATTTGTTTTATAGAAAGAAGTATTGCCTATTTAAGAATTGAAAATAAATACTGTCCCTTGACACTGGAGAAATGCAAGAGGAAACTTTCCTCTAGAAGATATTTCTATCTCTAATTGTCAGATGATCTGGGTCCTCTTAAGGCCATATTCATAAAGTGCACCCAGGATTACAATTCTAACACATTTCAATTGCAATTCATTTCAAGTGAAAGGAAACGTCACGCTTTATGTGACATTTACATAAGGTATTAGCTCTTTAGTTTTAGTTCAGTAATTCAGATTCTTGACTGGAAACAAATATGCTGTCCCTGAGGTTTACAGTTTCATGTCCTGTAGTAATTATAATTATAGGCTATAACCTAAAATTACAAAATAACTAGAAGAAACGGTTCTGAATGTTCTCACTACAAAGAAATGATAAATGTTTTGAGGTGATGGATATGCTCCATACTCTGATCATTATGCAAAGTTACATGGACTGAAACATCATATTCCACCTTATAAATATATACAATTAATATTTTCACTTTAAAAATAAACTTAAAAAATTCAGTAGAAACTTTGTTATTATTATAAAATGTTTGAAATTTAAAGATGTCATGAAAAACATAGTTATATAAATATCCAATGAGTCAAAGATTTATTTCACTCATTATTGAAGGTGATCAAAGAGCTTCAGACGAGAATACCCACATCAGCCAGCTAAATTAGGTACACAATGGGAAAACAAAGCTTTAACCTTTGGGGTTATATTTTCTACAGAGCAGAAATTACTTACATCTCTACCAGAGAAAAATCATTTGCAACTTATCAACTTTCTACAAGTTAATAACTAACTTTGTAGGACCTTGACTGTAATCAATGATGAATTGTCAAAGGCACGTTCCCCTGCCAGTTCTTACAAGACGGTGTTCCTGTGTAACATACCTTCTTGCTTTGTTTCCAGGTACTATGGGTTCTCCATATCTTCAGTTTCTACAGCTATAGATTTAACCAATCTGGGATTTAAATTTCTGAAAGAAACACAACAATTAAAAAACATAAAAATGTAACACAACAGATATTGCAGAGCACTTACATTGTGTTGGTTTTTATAAAAGATCTAGGGATAATTTAAAGTTCATGGGCAGATATGCAGAGGTATGTGCAAATATTTCACCTTTTATATATGAAACTTGAGCATCTGTGCACTTTGGTATGGGAAGTGTCCTGGAATCAACTCTTTGTGGATCCTTAGGGACAACTGTGCTAGAAAAATTTTACAGAGCAAAAGTATTTAACCAAAAACAAAACAGAATGATCCTCAAACTTGTAATGATGTGTGTGTGTGTGTGTGTGTGTGTGTGTGTGTGTTACTTATTTATTTTTGATGCCAGGAATTGAACCCAAAGGTGCTCAACTACTGAGTCATATCTCCAGCCCTTTTTATTCAGAAACAGGGTCTCGCTGAGTTGCTTAGTGCCTTGCTAAATTGCTGAGGCTGGCCTTGAACTTTTGATCTTCCTGCCTTAGCCTCCTTAGCTGCTGGATTACAGGTATGTGCCACTGCACCTGGCCAAACTTGCAATGAATGCTTTGAAAATAAAAAATAAATGAGATAAAATATGAACATTTTATTAAAGAAGAAGGAGGTATTTAGCTCACTCCCTTCTCTGATTTTCTAGAATCAGCATTTGTGCTGTTTGCAGATTTTAAACTGATGCCAATTCTTCTTCCCTCTCCTTTTTGTTCACTTTCAGAGCCTGACCTCAGTGACTTGTGGATGACCTTGATCAGACAATGGTGGCTTTCTGTTTTTTTTTTTTTTTTCCTGCACTTAATACTCTGATAGGGAACAAATGATAATTACTTTTTAAAAACTTTAGTTCCATACGTAGACTTTCAATGTCACCCTGTCTTTCTGATTAATACAACCAGGTAAAACACTGGGCATGGTGGTGCATACTTTTGTGGTCCCAGCTTGGGGGGCGGAGGTGTCACTTGAGCCCAGGATTTTGAGGCCAACCTGGGAAACAGTGGCACTCTGTCTCAAAAATAGATAAATAAATAAAAATAAAAAAAACAAGAAATTTAAAAATCAACCATAATATACAAATAAAAGTGATTTTAATATAGATTCAACACATTTTATACTTTGTAACTATATATCCATCTTAAAATAGAAATTTTATGTGATACATATATCTGGAGGGTACCTTCTCAAAGGTAAATTTCTTGATATCCTTAAGGAGCTCTCAACACTGTTTGCAATTTAACAGGTTTATAACATGTTTGGAATTATCCACATGGGTTCTTGTTTTTATTTTTAGCTTGTTGGGATAATGCATTCTTTCATTTGTAAAAGACCGATTACCTTACAAGCAGAAGCAGAGCTGGTCACAGTGAGCTTATTTGGACTTCCAATCTACTTTCCCTATCCTAGTGTCCTTTGTAATTTGTTTATTTGAGGAGGCAGATTTTAATTTTGGTACCACTTCAGTTATTTAAAAACGAAAGGAAGGAAAAACAGAAAAAAAATTAATTCCTAGAAAACAGACTTTCCCCAGGGGTTTGTCTTTGTTCCACGTGCTGGTGAGTGGATTGGTCACCAGTGCTTTCTAGGGCTTTCTAAGATGTGAAGATAGAATCTTCAATACTGTTTTGAATATTTGATCATCCATTGAAATAATTTCACAGGAACCTTCCGGCATCCCTAAGGAGGGAGATCTAGAAGCTCCACTGTAAGGGTGGCTGTGAGTTTAGGAATAGAGTGGAAATAACAGGTTATTGAGTATTCCTTTATCAATGCTGGTCCATGTTCCCTACAAGACTGGTGGTGTCTGCTACTTGGCCTTCACCCTCCTCAGGTGTGAGGACTAGGATTCTTATTCTGGGGCACTCTTATAGATACTTTCACTAGGCTCATTCCTAAATTCGCTCTCTCTCCCTCTTTTTCTTTCTCTATCTCTGATTGCTCTTAGTAAGGTTTCAGACTCTCTTGGACTCTTGAGAAAGGTTTAGTTTCTTTTCTTTTTTGCAAATGTAGAATTTTATTTTGTTTGGCATAGGGATCGAATTCAGTGCCTCACATGTGCTAGGCCAGTGCTCTATTCCCTGAGCTACAGCCCCAGCCCTTAGTTTCCTTTTATATGCTGCTTTTCATAGATACTAGACTCCTTTGGGCCAGTATGGGATTTTTCTATTGGAAAAAGAAAAAAAAATTATGGTAATTCAGGTTATGATGATCCTAGAAGCCATCAAGGGAATACTTTGAGCTGTCTCTGATACTAAATTGTGCAGAATGTGACCCATCTGGCTGAAAGTAAATAAGCAGTGATGGGGTTTGACTTTCCTGATTTTTGGACAAAAGATTACCTCCCCACCACCCCATAAAACAAGTATCATATGTAGAAATCAGAATGGACTACTTAGAAGAAAAATTATTTACAGAATCTTTAAATAAAATTTGTTAAGTGGTGGTGGTAGGGATAACAGGGTAGACATAAGAACAAGGAAACACTGGCTGGGGATATAGCTCAGTTGGTAGGTGCTTGCCTTGCATGCACAAGGCCCTGGGTTCAATCCACAGCACCACAATCCATCCTAAGAACAAGGAAACAGAGCTAGGGATGTGGCTCAGCAGAAGAGCACTATCCCAGCATGTGCAAGGCCCTGGGCTCTCCCAAGATCACAAATAAACAAATAAACAAAAACATTCCAAAAATCCAAAGAACAAGCAAACACTGAAGAGGCTCAGTGGGATTCTACTTAAAATAATGACAGCTTGTAAAATGAAACTGCTCAGGGAAGGTTTCTGGAAAGCGAGATGTTATGAGATTTTCCCTGTGCTAGATGGGCGACATCCTGTAGTCCACCTCTTCTTTTTTAGGGATCTGTTCTGTTCCAGGTCATGCAAGACTACATCAATCACAGTGTGGTTGGGACAGACCAAGCATGAACATTTTTCAATTTAAGGGGTGACCAGCTATAGTACAGGGGTTATCACAGGATATTTTTTTTTTTTTTTGTACCAGGGACTGAACCCAGGATGTTTTACTACTGAGCCACATCCCCAGTCCTTTTTAATATGTTATTTAGAGACAGGATCTCACTGAATTGCTTAGTGCCACGCTAATTTGCTGAGGCTGGCTTTGAACTTGCGATCCTCCGGTCTCAGCCCCTCCAAACCATAGGGATTATGGGTTTGCACCACCACATCTGGCTCACAGGATCATTCTAAAAACACCACTGTTACTAAAACATTAAAGTGTTTATTTTGCAAATTTCAGAGCGAGCAATGAAACAGGTCAAATAACCAGCTGAGGAGAGATCCAAATGTTTGAAAAACAAGGAGGACCGCATAACTAAACATTTGAAATAAAACAGAGTCAAATATTTCTTCAGAAGAACAAAGGAGAGTGTGACAATGAAGAGGTGTTGTCATGAAGTATTTGAAACAGCGAATGCCTTAAAAATGCTTTTGTTATTATTGTTTACAACTTTGAAAATCCAAGACATGCAGAATAAAGTTCTGAGAGTGAGGAATTTCCTTCATAATCATCACCTACTGGCAAGCAGACCTTCAGCAAGTCTTGTGGCCTTAATGTTGATTGACTCTGTTTCTTCTGCTCTGATGTGTAGCTCTGAGTGTCTTAGAGGCTTGAGGCTGCACACGGTTCTCCATGCAGGAAGCCAGTCCAGTGCCTGACAGTCAATAGTCAATAGTAAGCCCCCATTACTTTACAGGTTGCTATGGATAGACACAATAATGTTCTGCCACCTTCGTGGACCAGCCTCAGTGCTCTTTGGTGACAGGGCCTGCTGGAGAGCACAGAGGACTCTGAATCTAGTGGGGCTGTAGGCTTCATGTATTGGACTGGCTGGATTTTTATTCCTACTTCATTCAAGGGTGGTAGAGTCTGTATAATGATTTTTAGTCCAGGTAAATCGTCATTGTGCATCATTTATTTCACCAATGGAAGTTATCTTCTAAAATCCTCTAAGTCAATTAACAAATATTATGGAACTGTTTTCAGTAAGTGCATTCAAAGTGCTTCCTAGATACCTCTGTAATGCAGATTTCTGATTGGAGTCTTCCAACCCTAATCAGACACCTTTGGTGTATAGGTTGAAGTTCATTCACACATGCATGTCATACCATTCATACCTAAAGTAAATGACCACACAGGTAATTCCACCTCTCAGTAAGAGTGGAGTGAAGCTTAGAACACAAATCAACTCTGACCCCAGGATTACCCGCTAAATTCCTCTGTCACCCAGAGTCTACTGGGCTGTTTATAAATCAGAGCCTGTGTTTAATATTTTTGCCATTTTTCTCTTTACCAATAAAACTGCATTGATTTAACTTGGGCATCAGGGTAGTATTCATAAAGTAAAATATTATTACAGAAGATAGTTTATGTGATAGGAAATCAATCATGTGAGCCCTATGAAGAATTTTAAATCTCATTATATCAAAGTTACAATTTTTCATATTTGTGCAGAGAATTCCCTTAAAGGGAAAGATTAAGGACAGATGGGAGAAAATCGTGGCATGATGCATATAGAAGTTTTCTTTTTCTGAGAGAGAAGAATTTGAGAATTGAGACTGCAGCTCTGAAAACATAGAAGCATAATAAACCCACAAAATATGCCTTCCTCATTTAAAATACTTTATGAGGATGAAACATAATTGAGAAAAAGATTTTAAAGCAATCAAAATAAAGTAAGGAGAAAAGTAGAGAATCTTAGCCCTAGCCCTAGGAAAAATTTAATAAGCATTTTATTTTAAAACAGTGGTATATTTCCAGAAAAAAATTATAAAGATAACACAGTTCCACTATATCCCCACATTTAGTTTCCACTATTAATGTCATCTTGCAGTATCAATTAATCAATTCATTATAGAAAATATAATTAATGAGCCAATTTTAATATTGCATTATTATTAAAGGCCATGCTTTTATTCAGATTTCCTTAGTTGGTAAGGATACCATGTTACATGTGAGTTTCTTTACAACCCTCTTTAATGTGAGATTCTCAGGACTGCCCTTCCTTGGAACAACCATGACTATTTTGAGGACTAATGCCTCTCATTGGAATTTACCTCATGTTTTTCTGGTGACCAGACAGGGGTTATGAGTTGGAGAAGGAGACCCACAAAGGTAATATGCCATCTCATCACCTCATGTCAAGACAAAAACTGTCAACCTGAGTCACCGCTGGATGTTGACCTTGACCAACTGGCAAAGATGGTGTCTGTTGGGTTTCTCCATTGTAAATTACCTCTATTTTCACCCTTTCCATACTACACTCTGAAAGAAGCCATTACGTACATGCTGAACATGAGGAATAGGGAGAGAATCTTCATCTTCAAAAACTATGAAAGTAATGAAGAAAAATATACACACAGAAAGGAATGCCTGTACAGACAACTTAGTAGCTTCCTGTTTTTACCTGTGAATATATTGTGAGAATGTTTTCATGCCACTGATTATGTTTCTGCAACATGATGGTAACAGCTGCAGTTATTCCATGGTGCTAATGTGCCATTACCCATTCAGCTGTCCAGGGTTGGCCATATGAATATAGATACTCAGAACACTAAAGCCCAAGGACACAGGTGTGCCGCCCTCACAACCAAAGGCTTAGTGCAGAATAACTTGGGCAGAGGATATTTGTCAGCACAGATTTTTTTTTTAAGTTTCCACCATGCTATAATGCAGAGAATTATTTTCTAATTTTATCCTCTACTTTTATGGGGAAAAATTCAAGACATCAAGGCAATATTTAGTTTACTTCGAACATTTCAAGATGTGTTGCAGATACAGGAGATGTATAGGTTAATCTTTAATATTCTCAGAAAAACTGTTTGAAACTGGGAAGTAGGTCAAATATTTGGAATACTGGATATCCTTCCAGGGCAATGCTGGGCTCCTCTTGGCCATTTATAACTTGGTAGGACAGAGGGTTAACTTGTAGATTTTTGTTAAGTAGAGACGCAAATAATTCCTGTGTTGTGAAACAGATAACCTCAGTTTATGGCTCTGTAAGGTATTAACTAGCATAAAATCTAACCCAGTAATCTTATTCTAACATTTCTTTGTAAATTACCTACTTTTTCAAATGCTCACTGAATCACTTTTGGTATCTTACAGGTTTTTTCATTAAACAATGAGTCAAGATCTTTAAAATTTGTTCATCCTATATTTGCTTGAGAGCCATGATCTACCTTTTTGATAATTAACGCTTTAACAATATTACATAATGAAAGTTATTTATGCTTATATTTCAGCCCTACTTTAAGATCCTGAAATGTAATTAGCTTACGATGTGTTAGCATCATAATGATTTGCTTTTAATAGAATTTTCTGTATAATCTAATAGCACAGAATATTATGTGACATATTTTTGCTTAATGAATACTTATTCACGGAAAAACAGCTAACTTGATTATATACTAGGATTTTTCATTCTCTACAAATTTGTGAAAATATGAGCTTAGAGTAATTAGAAAGTGCAATTAGAATGAATTCCAAATACTGGAATTACTGGCTAACTCTTGAAAACATTACCAGGTCTGATTTCTATACAGAGGTTTGGTTTTAGCCAGTGGTGGGAAAACTGTGGCTCCTGGGTCCAATCTGGCTGGTCACCTGTTTTAGCTAATAAAGCTTTATTGGCTCACAGCCACATTCATTCTTGTGTGCATTGTCTATGACTGCTTTTGTGCTGCAGCTTCAGAGTTGAGTAATTGCGACAGAAGCCATTTGACCCACAGGGTTTAAAGCATTCTCTATCTGGCTGCCAGCAGAAAAAGTGTCAAGCGTGGCTTTACCTATTTTAGGGTCTGACTTTTTGTATGCTTGGATGATCTTTTACTTTACTAACAGGCGGACATGTTGCAGCAAACTATTCTATAATAGCAATGGCTATTTTTTTTTCTGTTATATAATGGAAATACTTTATAAAAATTTAATCCACTTTTAATATTTTATTGATCAACATAAATATTTATATTATCTATTAAATAAGTACTCTTTGAACTATTCATTCATCAGCTAGTCTAATGTGACCAAGCTTTCTAAAATATTTAAATTATACTGTTGACAGTGGGTTCTGAGTCATAAAGTATTTTAATAGTTCAGTCTGGCAAATAATTGCTTGCCTTAGGCACTTAATGGCTTTGCTGAGTGAGGAGGAAAAGATGGCCTCTGTCATTTTACCCTCAGCCCACTTTCTGATGAAGTGATGTAAGGCAATGAATTTTGGATAATGTTTGTAAAGCTGCATTGTGGTGAGTTTGGGAGCAAAAAGAGACCAGATTTCATAATAGTGTAACGAAAGAAAAGAAATGCAAGTTTTCTGAATATTTGCATACAAAATCTTTTATTTTCACAAATTGGTCATTTTCAGAAGGGAGACCCATTGAGGTTGTATCATTTAAGGGAAGACAATTTCTCAAAAAAATGCCATATCTTTTAAATCCAGCTACTATTGACGGTAGCTTGATTCATTTTCACATTCACTAAGCCAACCTCTGTCTACAATTCTTGCTTCCTTTTTTTTTTTTAAACCTCATAGTCAAGTTCTGCTGGCTCTTGTCCTTGGTCTATTGAAATGCTTCCATTCCCTGTTCTGGGCTGTGTGCCTTCTCAACAGATACTTACCCAGAGTTGCTTTGGGGCCAAAGGGTTGAGTGTTGTTTATAGATAAAGTAAACAAGGGGATAACATGGAAAGGCTCTGGCTGTACTCATCTTTCTGTCTGACAATAGCCCCGGACATGACAAAAACCTAACCCGCACTCATTGAGGATGATGGAGGACACCTGCAAGCCACTCATGCTGGGAGAGATGGCTCCAAGGCTGTAGCATTGTGTTGACCAGCTGCTGGGCAATCGTGAAGGCTCCCAGCTTCCAGGGATCTCTACTAGACATTTCTCTTCAAACTTTTACCAGTGATTTCCAGATGGCATTCACGCCATTCTTCCTTTTCTTCAGACCTCACAGAAGATGCTGGTGGGTGGCAGAGGTCATCCTGGGATTATAGTTCTAAATCTATATGATGCCTTACAACTAGATACAGTTCACATTTGTATTTGTGGATTCCCCATCTGGGGATTCCATTCTCTTAGACTGAAAATTATTTAGGAAAAACAAAATTGCATTTGTACCAAACAAGAACAGAACTTATTCTTTTTTCCTTGTCATTATTCCCAAAACAATTCAACAGAACAACTATTTACATAGAATGTACATGGTATCAGGTACTATAGGTAACCTGGGGATGACTTAATGTACATGGAAAGCCTGCATGCAGAGGTTATATGCAAGTATTATGTCATTTTTCATTAGGGACTGGAGCATCCAAGGATTTTGATATGGGGGATGAGGGGTCCCTAGAACCAGTCCCCTCTGCAACTGGAAGAAGACTGTATTTCCAGTTTGCTCCTTCTGAGCCAGAGCCTTGGAACTAGCTGGGAGTCATCTTCATATTGCAGACTCACATAAGTGACAGGTATCTTGTGAATCAGTATGCCAGTTTTTAAGATTGGTCATCTCTAGACTCAAAATTTTAAGATCCTCAGATTGCTCTGTCTTGCCTATTATATGCCATTTATGACTGACACTTCAAATTTATGCCCAAGATTTTTAGTCTCTACTTTTTTTTTTTTTTGACTCAAGGAGAAGGAAATGGTGGGCTCCAAAACATGAAATACAAGGACTTCAAGGATGTCAGGAGGGCAGGCTCTCAGTGTATGTCTGCCTGTACCAGATTCTGCTAACCCTGTAATATGGCTGAGTTTACCCTGTCAATGTTGTGAAATCGGACCCTATTTTTGTTTGCTTAATTGGGAAAGTAAGGAAATGCCTTTCTAAGTAATTGTTGAAAAAAAATCATTAGGATAATTAGGATAATCTTTGTTTAAAGAAGCAAATGCAGGAGCTATAATCAGAACTGTGTTAGCGGGTTGGGGAAATTCTAGGTATTCTTCTTTTCTCTGATTCCTATTCTGGGAATTCTCTTATTTTTCATTGCCTAACGATATGTTTCGCTTTTTGTTGACTTGTCCTGTTCTTTCTATTTCTATTAAAGTTTAACCTATGAACTGGACAGATCTTCATTTAGCTTATAGAGCACAAAACCTTCAACTGGGCTGCTAAACATTGCTCAAGAATAAATGCACCTGAATTCGGAGGCTACTGCTTTTTCTCTTGTTAGGACAGAAACAGTCAAGCTTTATGATCGTCAAATTCAAAATCTCTTGTCTTTCTTGTTCATGCACATGTATGCTTATGGAGGTTAAAATAATGACCATAAGGAGAATCTTAATGTTATGTTGTAGATGATACTTGAACTACACAAGAAGCAAAAATGGAATGACAGGTAATTTTCTAAAGTCAATGATACAGGCCAGCCTTAAATTGAAGGTTATTCAGATAAGGAGAGCTTGGCAGGTTTGCAGACACTGTGTTTGAGTTTTGTTCCTGTCGGAGAACTCTCTGAAAGGTGCCAGGTTTAATGGAATTTAGATAAAGACATTCTCATTTTGGCTGAAAGTTGAACATCGCTCTGCGTCTGATTCATTCCTGTAATATTGTCAAGTCTGATAGAATTTCAGAAGCTCTTCAACATTTTTTATAGTCTCAGTTCCTGAGTAAGCTGTCACAGCATCTCAACCTGGGGGTTAGGAGAAAATAAGGAGAATCTGAGTCACTATAGGCAGGTAAAATTGAGAGGTGCCAAATAATGGAAAATTCTAGTATGGTAACATTGAGAGCAAGAGTCAATCAGCTGACACAGGGGAATTAGGTAGATTGGGTGCTTTGGGATTGAAGGAGTCCTGAGAAAGCTTCTACCTTTGCTTCAGGACCTTTCTTTTTTCTTTTTTTTTAAAGAGAGAGTGAGAGAGGAGAGAGAGATAGAGAGAGAGAATTTTTAATATTTATTTTTTAGTTCTCGGCAGACACAACATCTTTGTTGGTATGTGGTGCTGAGGATCGAACCCGGGCCGCACGCATGCCAGGCGAGCGCACTACCGCTGAGCCACATCTCCAGCCCCGGGGACCTTTCTCTTACTACCCTTAGAGCAACTGGAGATTCATAAAATGAAGTGTGGCTCAAAAGATAGCTATAATGCTCTGTGTGAATCAGTCACCCAGCTCTCTTGCAATGTTGCAGCTTGTGATAACTTTTAAGAATCCTACCATGGACACACACAATGGGAACAGAAGTTATCCGTGCATGGGAGGCAGGATTGGTGGCTTTCTGCAGTGTGGGCAGGATAGGAGTAGCCGATGGGTGGGTGTTCTGGAGATAAAAGGATCTGAAGAAGTGTCCAGGAAAGAGTTCCAAAGGCACACGAGTCATCTGTATCCTTAGTACTTACAGTGTGGTGTGTAGACACACAGAATTGCCAGCTCCAGGGAACATGCTAGAAATGGAAGACCTGAATCTGCTGAGTCAGAATGGGCATGGAACAAGATCCCAACATAATTAATTCACATACTAATGTTGAGAAGCACTGGTCCTGGGTGCTTCCTTTAAGGATCTGCTTTAAGCGAAGCAGGGTTCAGTGCTCGCCTGAGACCATTTGCTACATATTCACTGTGGCCTCTCCAGAACACAGATTCACTTTCCAGGTGGAGATGCCATTTGCTTTTTAGCAATAGCATTTCATTTAGCCTCTATTTCAGCAGAGAGAGAGAGGAAATTAAACCCTGTCTATCTACTACCACGGATGAGGTTATCTTTGAGCTGCTAGGAAGAAGAATGCCAGGTAAGGACCAAATCTTGTCTTAAGAGAGAGTTAAATAAAGATTATAAAGATGCAGGAATTCCTAACACCACAAAGTCAGAGGTAAATGTAACAGAATTGAATTCTCAGCACCATAAAAACCTTAAAAAGGCCATTGACTATGTTAAGGCCCTTTTAACAGTTTCTAGGTTTTGTAGGAGATGGGGAAATTTTTGTATCTGGGATCATTTTTGAAATGTGATGGGAAAGCTTGTTTTTAAAAGATCACTTTAAATATCAAGGCATAAGAGTTGAAGCCAGCTTAAGTGTATGATGAAAAATAAACTTTGTTAGTAGTTTATGGAAAACAGATTCTGCTGGGAAAAGTCTGACTACTTTTTTGGGGCGGGGAGGCGGTAGTGCTGGGGATGGAACCCCAGGCTTTGCTTGTGCTGTGAGAAAGCTCTGTCACTGTGCTACACCCCAACTCTTAAATAATCTTGATAAGACAGGCAGCAGGGCCAGGTAAGAAGGTAGGGGAGGTGTTTACTTGGGGATTGCTGAAGAAGTTGGAACTACCAGTAAGTCACAGGGAAATGCCACCATCCGTGGGATTCACATCAGAGCTTATGGATCTGGGGTTTTTTATCAGGTGCTCTGCTAGGTAATAGTGGTAACGTGGTCTGTCCCTGATCACCAGTTGTGCAAGTGAAAACAGCTGGCCATAGGACAAGCCAGTGGTAAGTG
Source organism: Urocitellus parryii (assembly GCF_045843805.1). Taxonomy (NCBI): domain Eukaryota; kingdom Metazoa; phylum Chordata; class Mammalia; order Rodentia; family Sciuridae; genus Urocitellus; species Urocitellus parryii. Next base: position 107,209,462 of record NC_135532.1, read on the forward strand.
TCCTCATGACGGAAAACAAACATTTTATACCACATCACAAGAAACCCAAGAGTGAACGGCTAGCAGACAGAGTGGTTGAGGTGTGGTTGAAGTGTGGGGGTGGGTGATGTTTTGGCCTCATGCTACTTGGGATATGTAATTTAGAACCTGGCAATGTACTTGTCTTGGTACTTGGAACTCTTTCGAGTCCTACAAGAACTTTCTAATTTGCTACCCAATGCCTATAAACAATTTGGCTTGCAAAAAAACACCAGCTGTACTATTAAAATTCCTCTTTTGCTTTGATTCCTTGTTGTATCTTAGTTGCCAAGACTCATACGATTCTTAAGTGTCTGAATGCTCTGCATGTTTAATTTTAACATGATTGATGAAAATAGAAGTTAGTAACTCTCCCCCTGTATTCCACTTAGTTGATTGATTGATAGGGGCCTATCCACTAGGTTGCCAATGGGGTAGTTGTTTGAAAGCTGAGCTGGCCTCTGGCAATTTTTAGATATAGATGAAGCTTTGTGTGAGGCCTCACCCCTATTACTTAAGATCATGGATCCTCCAAGCCTTCTGAATTTGGATGAAAATTCCCGATCATTGCTTCATTGACATCTACATTTTCTTATGCCATAATCTATTGTCATTTTTCTTAATCAAACTCTTTCCCTTATCTCATTCTCAAAATTTGGCTGTCTCTTCTTTCATTTCTGTTAGTTTCAGAGTATTTTTTTTCCTGAGGTTTTCAACTAAGATAATATGATAACTGCTATTACTAGTAATTTTCCTCCTGGATGTCATAATCACATTACTTAGCCTCATTCAAGGAGCAAGCATGACAGGAATTTCAGGAACAGCTTTCAGCAAATTACTTCCTGAAGGGATTTGTTTCTCCAGAAATAGCAAAATGGTGACCACAGTGTTTGTCTGTTTGATTTCACCCTTGAAAGTTTTTAATGTAAGCATTTGTGGTTAATATGTATACATTTGAGATTACACATAAAATCAGAATTCTTGGCTTTTCTGGACTCAGTAGCTCTGATTTCACTGGTTCAAATCTTCTCTTGGCAAGGTGGTTGGTTGGCCCTGAGTGGGGCTGCTGCTTCCTTTGCCTGGGTCACACCCTCAGGCCATCCAGTGAAGCTCAACCTTCCTCATGTTCTCAACTTTCTTGACACTCTTGGGCATTTGCATTTGGCAATGAAGGCTTGGCCAGTCAGTGTGTGGGCCTTGCCCAGATTTAGGAAACAAATAGCAGCCTCCCCACACACACACAAAAAAAAAACAGAATTAAATACTCTGCCTCTTGGACATCAACTTAAAATTTTAAATGACTGCCAACTCTTCAATAATAAGAAAAATTTTGAATTTAATAAATTGGCAAAGTCTTTGAAAATCATCCATGTGTCAAAATTAACCATTACATAGAAAAATAAGTGTTTTTTCTACTTAGAAGAATTTTTATACTTTGTAGATATATTTGGGAGGTCTGTTGGAAACCAAACCCATAAAAATAAAAGGAAATGCTAGTAAATTATCTTTTAAAAGTTCTGAATAATAATCCTTTTTAATGAAAACTGGTGGAAATGTAAAAGTTGGAAGTTAGCAATATTAATATATGTCAAAAGGAAAGAATATATTTGATTTCTCTTAATAATGGATGCAGAAAGTTAAATATAACTAAAAAACAAATTTATTTTAATAAAACACGGAGTAATACTGCCAAGCAAGATAATTCTAACAGGTTACAGACTTCGTTGTGCTAATTGATGCTTTCCCTTCAAGAGGTGCAAATATGTCCCTGTCATTTCATGAGGGTGATTTCCCTTCCTTTATGACTTTATTATGAAACATAAGAACTCATAACTGTGAATTGTTTTTAATTCGGACATTCTTTTAAAGCAAATAAGCAGATTATCATTTTTTTTTAAATGGATAACCTCAGTTTAAGGTAAACTGAAATAGAACTAAGGTAAGTAGAGCTAGAGAAAATTTGAAGGCATTTGGATGTAAAAGACAAAAATGAATTTAATTGTGTTAAAATGTGTTTGTGAATATTCACTAACAGTTATAATTCTCAATCCCAGAAACAAAAGATTTATCTTTGTATCCTAGTCATATAACTTGTACCCTCAGATTTTCCCTGATTCTTCCACACAGGCACTGATCTCTCTGAAGGGTGTGTGGGAGAGAGGTGGTGTGTGGGTGGAGGGAGTGAAGAATTCTATTTTCTATAATTGTTTTATTATACCTTTTTTGTTGTTGTTGTTTGTTTGCAAGTAGATATTGTCTTTGATGACAGATTTCCAATCCTGGCTTTGAAAGCCCAGTAACACTGTTAGAAACTGATTTTTATTTTTATTTATTTATTTTTTTGAAGGCAGAGTGACTTGCCCCCAGGCTAGAAACTCAATGACCCATTCAAAACCTACTCTATTGCTCTTTTGTTTTTTAGCTGGAAGCCATTATCTAGGTCACTAAGCCTCCTCCTCCAAGTGTTATTTTTGATAGACAATGGATTTGAACATTGAGTTTTGAAACCAGGAGCCCAGATCAACTTTGGTTCTTTTCTGCTTATTAGTTTAATTGATACCACTTTAGAAAGAAAGAAAACAGAAAATTAACTTTTAGGGGCAACCCTGTGGTTTCTGTTTCATTGAGCCAGCAGTTTCAATAGCAGAATCAGCTAGAGAAGTAGAACTGCCCTGTGGGGACTTCAGCAAAGGCGAATCTAGTTTGGTTGGTCCTCAACCTGCAGCTCTTCCCAGGGGTCTAGAGACACAGAGGAGGCTGGACCCTGAGCCTAGCAGTTGGTATTGTAAGAAACCTTAATGAGATTTCTTTCTTTCTTTTAATTTATATATGATAGTGGAATGAATTACAATTCTTATTACACATATAGAGCACAATTTTTCATATCTCTGGTTGTATGCACAGTATATTCACATCAATTTGTGTCTTCCTACCTGTACTCTGGATAGTAATAATCATCACATTCCACCATCATTATTAACCCCATGCCCCCTCCCTTCCCTTCCAACCCCTCTGCCCTATCTAGAGTTCCTCTATTCCTCCCATGCTCCTGCTCCCTACCCCACTATGAATCAGCCTCCTTATATCAGAGAAAACATTCTGGATTTGTTTTTTTGGGATTGGCTCATTTCACTCAGAGAAATGCAAATCAAAACCACTCTAAGATTTCATCACACACCAGTTAGAATGGCAACCAGTATGCACACAAACAACAATAAGTGTTGGTGAGGATGTGAAGAAAAAAGGCACACTCACACACTGCTGGTGGGACTGCAAATTGGTGCAGCCAATATGGAAAGCAGGATGGAGATTTCTTGGAAAATTGGGAATGGAACAACCATTTGACCAGCTATCCCTCTCCTCAGTGTATACCCAAAGAAACCTTACTGAGATTTCTAACATTCCTCCTCAATTATCCCATGGGTGGTTCCTTCTCTCTCATCTCTTTCCATAACTCATATTTATTTTATATAAAACATTTTGTATCAATATTTTCCACTTTTGTTATTAAAAAGCAGTCTGGAATTATCCAAACACATCATTCGAGATATCTGAATTGTGAAAACTGGTTTTGCTATCACCAAAAACTCAAGGGGGCTCAGAAGTGAATGATAACTTAGTACTAAATTATGTATACATAATATACAGTCATAGAAGAAATTGTGAGAAACTTTTTAAAAATAATCAAGTACAAAACATCTAGAACTTTACACAGAGATAAATTTGACATAGTTTTCTCAAGTTTATTTCTGTGGTATTCTATATTTCTATGTATTTCAAAATTTTAAACCATATTATATATTTTTTATTGTTTTTTAAAAATTAAGATTTTTATCATAAAAATTCTGTGTGTGTGTGTGTGTGAGTGTGTGTGTATGTGTGCTCGCGTACGTATTTTTTAAACATTACACATGGTTGAATGGCATTCTCCTTAGGAAGAGACCTAATGTAATTATGTATTTATTATCACTTATTTTGATTGTTTTCACTATTTTCCTATCAAAAATAATTGTGAAGTCTTTCTTACCCATTGTTTTCAGTGTCCTTATTTCCTCAGGATAAATTCCCAGAAGTTAAGTGACTGAAATTAATCTCACTAAAATACCAGTGACCTTCAGGTTGCAAAATCCCAAGGACACTTTTCATTCTTGTCTTACTTGACTTCTCAGAAATGTTATACCCCCAGATTTGTTTCTCTCCATAATTTCAGTTAGAAACATCCTCTTCTCTCTTTTCTTTGCCTGTTGTATCTACTCCCATGGCTTGAACTACAAACTCTGTTGATTATTCTCACTAATGTCTATTTCCCACTCAGGTTGCTTTTCTGACCTATTTTTTGTGTTGTCACTTAGGGTGTCTCACAGGAAAGTCCCACCTAATAGCTGCAGACCTGTCTTCTCTGTTCCCTCCCCACCTGTTCCTCCTCCAGGGTTCGTCCTCTCTGTTGTACAACACCACCATTCACCCTTGACCCAGGTGCTCCTTTCTAGGAACCTGTCCTGGAGAGCGCACACTCCCATCCGGTTCTAAGCAGGCTGTATTCAGAATGGATCTCATCTTCCTTTCCTGCAGTTCAGGATCTGATACTATTACTATTTTAACAGTGTGGAAGATAAAAACTAACAAAAGAGGAGATGGACTTCTATCAGGCTGTTGAAATAAAAACACTCTAGATCTGAATATCAAAGTGTCTTGACTGGGTGGTTTTGTCTTAGTTTTTTTTTTTTTTTTTTTTTTTAAATGGGGGTAGGGATATACATTTGAGATTGCTTTATAATCAGAGAAAGTCTCAATCAGCTGAATCAGAATGTTTATCTCAGTGTCTCATTAGTCTTCGAGGGATGCATAGTTTCCACCTCAGCTAACGATTTGTGAGACAGAGAATGGAAAGTTGGAGGGGCATATCACAGGTAAACAAGGGGTCATCTCCAAATTTTATCAGAACTATGAGGGATAATAGTGAGGAATCAGGTCTAGGTCATTGGGGAAGGGTTGCCCTTTGGTCTTGACTATTTCCTGGAACTTGTATTGTTGAGGCGATATGGTCACTGTTTTCCTGGGAGCACAGAGCCTAGACCAAGTTCATTATTACTCATAACTTTCTAGTTGATCTTCCCAAATTCCCTTTGTTCCCTTCCAAATAATTTTCCATGCAGTAGCCAAACAGATCATTTCAATTCATAAACAAATTGAGCTGTTCTCCTGCTTACATCTCAATTATTTCTTATTAGGGCAAGATGTAGTTTCCTTAAAATGTCCTACTTAGCCCTCCTGTGTTTTTAACCATTTCATGCCTTGAGTTTGCCAGCCTTCTCGGGACCCCCAATCCCAATGCCTTCATCCATTGCTCCTTCTCCCTCAGATTCTCTTTGTGATCCTTCTCTCTCCATCTGGCTGCTTCCATTTGCCCTTCAGTGGTCAACTTACAACTCTGATCCCATCTCGACTACCCCTGTGATTGATTTGATTCCAGCCTCCCATTATTTACTTTGCTAGCAATTTCTACATTTTCCCCACAGCACTTAAACCACAAATGATTCCATAGCTATTTACAAACTCCAATGCTTTCCCCCCCACTAGAATGTAAGCGATTTTGCAGTGTGGGACTTTGTCATCTTACCCTTTCCTTAGTCTATAGTCCAGTATCTGATTTTTGTTGATGCTCAGCACATTTATCTCAAACAAGTGAAACAACTTGAATTGTCAAGTGACCTTTCAGAAATGCTGTGGCCACTTCAATTAGATCAGCCGTGTAAGTTTGTGCTGGTCTTCCTGAGACCTTCACCAAGCTGGAGGTAAAGGAGGAAGATGATTTTCTTTTAATTGGTAGTTTTCATTATGATGAAAATTGACCTAAGTATTTGATTATTAACCATGTATTTCTTTTGGGAACTGTTCTTCTGTCAAATGTTCGGCTTTTTGGAATTGTTGCCTTGTATTAATCAGTTTTGAGTTATTGACATCTGGAGAGTAACATCCTTTGTCAATATGTGGCAAAGACTCTCCGAGTAATGTGAGTCAGGCTCCTCCAACTTAAGCTCTGCCTGTTAGCCCAGTCTGAGCAAGAATTCTGCTGAGTCAGTGCAGCAAAATCCCCTTCCAGATGTGTGATGAAACTTCTTATCCACCCTTGTTGGTATCTTATCTGTCTTATTGCCCTGACCTTCCTTCAGCAATTATCCTGTCTGGTTTAACCAGAATCCCTCTTAACCCTGGTGTTTCCCATCAGGAATTTTCCATCCAGGGACCTGCACCCTGCTCCTGGGCTGTCCATATTCACTTTTCCTTCTTGTATTTAGGGTAGAGCCTGATCTCTGTCTCCTACTTCATTGTAGTTGCCCCCCTCCACAAAGTCTGCCTTACTATTCTTTAACAAGTGCCAAGAGTAACTTTTTCATAATATGTTTATCACCTGCTATTTATTTATTTATTTATTTATGAAGCAGGGTCTCACTATGTTGCTCCGGCTGGCCTCAACATCCTGGGTTCAAGTGATCCTCCTACCTTAACCTGCTGAGAAGCTGGTCCTACACTTTGAAAGTTTTCATCTCCACATGAGATCACCCAACTATTTTTTTTTCTGCTTGGTGTACATTTTAAAAACTATTTTACTCTTTTTATCATGTAGATTTTACCTTTATTATTTTTGTCATATAGGAACATTTAATAATAAAGGGATATTTTATCTACTGAAATAATATTCAATAATAATAACATCAAATGCTGGGATTTTTTTTTCTGGAATGAGTTAAAGAATATTTTTAATTTGCTCTTAAATATTAGTTTTCCTTTTATACTCAAGTTGCTCTCCACAGATGATTGTGACTAAGCATGGTGTGTGTGTGTGTGTAGCAGAACAATCTATCAAGCTTCTTCTGACCCAGGTCCTTTACTATTCATCAGCCATTGCTGATGGGGTACGAATCCACTCTGCCACCTTTTCCATGTGTTGTCATTAATAACTTGCTGTAGCAAGAAGTAATGATCATCTATTTTACTGAATGATGCTTCATGGACTAGAGATATAGCTCAGTGCTTGAGTGCATACTTAGTCTGCACAAGGACCTGGGTTCAATCCTCAGCACTGGAAAGGAAAAAAAAAATAGGTGGGAGTATAGCTCAGTGGTAGAACATATGCTTAGCATGTGAGATCCTAGCTTCAATCACAAGAAAAGACAAACAAACAAATGAAGAGGTCATTACTTTTTATAGATGGGGGTGGCCTACAGTTAGGCCCTAGCTCCAATACCCAGCACCAAAAAGAAACACCTGATAATAACCTTGATAATAACTATGCTTTGTGATATTCAAAGGTTTCTTACTCAAACCTCAAATAATTTCTTGAGGTTGACAGCACAGGTATTATTAACCCATTTCACAGAAAAAAAAACAGTTCGCTTTGGTTGCCGTGATTAGCACAGCTAGTGGAGGTTGGGTGTGAGATTAGAATTTGGCTTTCTCTAAGTCTCTGTCCAATATTCTTATATTACATCTGAGTAAACTCAGGTGGAACTTGTAATAATGACCTGCTTTACCTGTGTTGTTCTTGCTGCTTAATTACAAAGGGAGATTGCTTACATTTCCAGTGCTGTTCGTTTTGTGTATTGAAATATTTGAGATTGTGAAAACTGGTCAAACACATTGCAATGAATAAGAGATTATGCTGATATCCTCAGAATAGACTCAATATTTTCCAAATTCATTTCCCTTCTCGATCTTATCCCTGAATCACATGACTCTAAACAATTATGAAGAACTAACTGGATTCACTGATCTTGGCTCAAAATCTGTGGCAGCAGGAGGTTAAAGTGGAAAGTCTTGGCTTTGAGCTCCATACTTCAAAATGAATATAGCCATTTAAAAAAAATGAAATTAGTATTCTCTAAGAAAGAAAAAATGATTCCATATATTTAATAATGCTATTATTTCTTTTACTTTAATGCCTTTTGGCTCTAGAGTTCTTGAATTCTAATCTTCAGTTTTCTATATCTAGTGTGCCTTTTAATCTGGAATTCTATTTGAATGACTGTTCTGGGTGTTGACAAGAGTTATAAAGAATTTATATTTTATTCCTGACTGGCTTCTGGTTGAGAAATTGAATGGCACAAATGTTGAATGATTATCTTGCTGTAAACATAATGAAGCAAGCAAAATGAAATCTCCCAAGGATATACTATAAATGTTCTTTATTTTTAATCTTCTAGGTACAGGCTTGTGCCATCTAACTTTCTTGCTCTGGGCAAAAAGCAGCCAGGATAATGGGGATAGGTTTTATGAAACACAAATACACACACACACACACACACACACACACACACACACACAAATACATACATATCCCTCAAAAATAAGTGGGAATATGGTGGGAGGGAATGAAAATGGAATTAAAATACACCTCAGGCACAGACCTTGCTGTCCCCAAATTTTCTCTTTCCAGAATTACTTTCTATTTAAAGATTCTTTCAGTGTCAGTGAGCATGCATTTATTTTGTATTCAGAAGGGTGGTTTCTCATGGTTTACAGCACAATTTGTAGGAGTGAGGACTCAAACCTGGTTTTAATAAAAAGACTCATGAAAACATTTTATACCGGATGGTAGAGGGATGATTTAGATAATCTAGGAGATTATAAACTACGTAAGGATCTTTCTAGGTTTCAAAAAAAAATATAGCAATTCTTATTTTGATTTTCATTTCCATGGCAACACACTAGAAGAGTCTAGACAAGGTTTCTGAAATTAGAAAATAACCTTTTCTTATTTGCCTCAAAGAATGTAGCTCTTTCTGTACTTTAGAACAATAAGAATTTTGCTCCTTACTAAAGTGTTCATTGCAGAAATTTTGGAAATTTTAGAAAAAAAATATAGTTATGAAGATCCATGTGGGAAATAACTCACAATTCTATCACTCAGACCAAATTTCATTTCTGTGTGGTTGTCTCTGGGTCTCTTTTCTCTCTTGTACACAAATTTAGTTAAAACACTTGGGACCACACTAAAATTCTAATTTTCTTTGTATTCCCCATAGTATTATACAATGTTTCTGTTTCATATGATCACCAATATTCCTCTACAATCTAAAAAGTGTACTGAACCAGGACCAAATCATTAATATGTTAGACACAAACACAGAGCTTTGGAAAAGAACTATAGCCAAGAAACTCTGTGGTGTTTAATTTTAATTGTTCTATGGATCATTGTATATGTATATACTTCTAAAAATATTTGTTCAACGAATGTTGAATTTCAATGTAAAAAACAAATTAAAATAAGCTCAAGTAATAAGGATCATTATTTTCACCTCTTTTTTCTCCATTTGTTATTTTGAGTCCAATATAAGAAGCAGATACCCACATAGGATCTGATTGCAAAAAAGTTGTGGAATGAAACATCTGTAAGGGGAAAATGAGAGGGAGCTGGGAGAAAGCTGGGGGGCTTTTAGATGGATGCAGGTCTGACCTCTGTGGAGGGGAGAGTGTGGAAAGAGGATGGACCGACTGGGCCCCAAACTGCATGGGTTTCAGGAAACATCATCAAGAAGCCCTTGAATTGCAGTCTCCCATCAGAGAAGCCCCACAAGGGGGAGGCTTGCCTTAGTACTCCTGCCACATCAAACACAGGCTGGCAGCAGCCTGGGGACAGCAGTGCCTTAGCTTTAGGGCCATGGTGGATTGAGAGCTCCTGGATTTAGAGCAGTCCATTATGTCCTCTGCAGCAGGGCACCTGGGTGGTGCCATCATGGTGAAGTGTAATGATACATCCCAAATTTGCTTTTTACAAGTTTTTTTTTTTTTGTTATAAAAGCTAAAACTGGCGATACTTTCTATCCTATCAACCTACCTAGAAATCTTAGCATAATATGTGATATGACTTTTCAAGTTCTTTGTTTTTATTTTAACTTTTTCTTAAGTAGCTTTCAAATATTTGAAGTTTTCCCCCTCTTGTTCATCCCAATGGCGTGTGCCAGGTCCTTCCTGGTTCTCAGGAGGACACTTATGGCCGAACTTCGACTGGCCTCACTGCCTCTAGTCACTACCACCTCCAGGAGTCATCACCCGTGCCAAAGAACTATTTCCAAGACAGGATTCGCTCTCTTGTTTAAATGTTGTCATGGTTCTCCATTACCTTCAGGGTAAATTCGTAACTCCTTAACCCAAGATGCAAACCAGTTCTCACCACTTCATTCCTGGCATGCCCTCTAGCACCCCAAGGCCTACTTCTTACTACCCCATGAATTCTACAAGCTCTCCCAGGCTTCCACACCTCAGGCCATCTTCTTCTCTAAGACTGGAGTTCCCTCCCCAGGCTGTTCTCTGATGAACATAAACTTATTACCAACAACTCCACCAAGGATTAAGAAGTATTAGGATTTTGTTCTCTTTCCTTCAGAAGTTTCTTGGGGATACATTGAAATATAGTTCACAAACCATCGCATTCAACCACTTCAAATATACAATTTGGTGATTTTTAGTATATTTGTAATTCATTTTAAAACACTTTCTTTATTCCAAAAAGAAATCCCATATCAATTAGTAGTCATTCTCCATTCCTCTGTCTCCAGTTCCTGGAAACCACTGTATTCTTTCTATCTTGTGGATTTGCCTATTTTGAGAATTTCATATAAATGGAATCATAAAAATGAGTCCTTTGTGACTTGCTTTTTCACTCTTAGCATATTTTTTTTTCAATTTTGTAGCACTTCAGAACTTTGAATATGTTGTATTATTAGTGTGTCATTTTATTGTAAAATAATATTCCATATAATATTCCATTGAATGAAAATACCATATTTTATTTATCCATTCATCAGTTATTGGATATTTGGCTTTCCAATTTCTGGCCATTATGAACATTCATGTTCAAGTTTTTTGGGTGGACATATCTTTTCATTTATCTTTGATTTATACCTACAAGTAAAATGGCTGGGTCATGTGATGACTCTATGTTGAACTTTTTGAGGAATTGTCAAACTGTTTTCCAAGGCATGTGCACCATTTTTTAATGCCTATAAGTATTATATGTATGTATGCTACCTTTTTTTCTGTTCTTTTTTTGTGTATTAGAAATGGAAACCAGAGTCACTTTGCCATTGAACCATATCCCTATCCCTTTATAATTTGAAACAGGATCTTGCTAAATTGCTTAGGGCCTCTCAAAATTGCTGAGGCTGACCTTGAACTTGAGATCTTCCTGCCTCAGTCTCCTGAGTCACTGGGATTGCAAGTGTGTCCCACCCTCCCTGGCACCTCCATTTTTCCACCTTCTTGCCAGTACTTACTTGTACCTATCTCTCATTTGGATTTCAGCCATCCTAGTGGGTGTAATAACTCATGGTAGTTTTAAGTTGCATTTCTCTGATGGTTTAACATTATTAATACAAACTTATATACTACCTCTTCCTTAGGCCTTTGGTTCTCTAAGAGAGCTCCCTGTCCTGTATTTCCATGGTGCTCCTTAGTGTCATATGACCCCCTATTACAGTGCTTAGTCCCTGTATGTTAATATTCAATACCTTCAAAAACTGAGCATCTTGAGGCAGAGATGGGCTATGTTGTTCTAGATCTCATTTCTCCTAGAAGAAGCTGATCCAACCATATGAAGTTCATCCTTGATCTCACCCATAATCCACATAGTCTTAGCCATGCCTTCTGCTTCTGGCAGGAAGCTTGCTGGTCCCCATATTGGTAGGGTTCAGGTTAGAAAGGCATACTGTTCAATCCAAGATTTATGTATTTCCATCTGAGTCTTTGAGAACCAGTCTTCTAATACGTTTTCGGTAGCATGGGGGAAATTTAGACCATTTACCAGAAATATTTCTCTTATTCTTTTCTCACATTCTCTTATCCTGTAATTTGACAATAGTTCTTGTAGAAAACAATGGTGTCTATTGGGATTTGTAGATATTATTCACTATTTTGTTGGCCATTCAACAACTGACTCTTAAGGTCCTATCTTTCTAACTTTCATAGGTCAAAACTTTCCACTTTTGATCCCTTTTTTAGGTTCTTTAATGTGCTATAATAAAATTATATGCACAGTCACACATAAATAAGGCAGATTTTGTGTGTGTGTGTGTGTGTGTGTGTGTGTGAAGTTAATATTTGAATAGTAACACAAGTGTTCTTATTTAGAAGGAAAATTAGTTTGGAGGGAGAAAAGCAAATAAAAACAAAACCTCTATAAGCTTATTGGAATTAGAAACTGTGGTCCCTTGGGCAAAGGCCAGAAAATGACTTCCCTTTCTTTCTTTTTTCCGACTTTAATCCCTTTTGTTTTCTTCTCTTTCTTAATGGCTCTGGCTAGAATTTTTGGTACTATATTAAAATAGGAGTGGTGAGAGTGGATCATCCATATTTTGTTCTGGATTCTAAAATAAATGCTCTCAATTTTTCCCCATTCACTCTGATGTTGGTTTGGGTTTGTTGTTCATAGTCTTTACGATGTTGAGGTAGGTTCCTTCCACCTGTGGTTTCTTCAGTGTTTTCATTGCAAGTGAGTGCTGAATTTTGTTGAAAGATTCCTCTACATCAATTGAGATAACTATGTGAATTTTGACCTTAATTCTACTTGTGTGGTAAATCACATTTATTTATTTGCATATGTTAAATCATCCTTGCATTCCTGGAATGAAGCCAAGTTGGTCATGATGTGCAATCTTCTTAATACATTGTTGAATATCATTTGCTAATATTTTATTAAGGAACTTTTCTGCATCTAGTTTCATCAGGGATATTGGTCTGTAGGATATTTTCTTTCCTTGATGTTACCTTCATCTGGTTTTGGTATGAGGGTGATACTTTGGGGGATATCAGGTTGTTGTGAATTTTTCATGTATTTCCAAATGGGTTTTATTGTAGTTTCTTGCTAGTTCTCTGGTGGCGATTAACGTGTTTTGATAGAGTGTAAATGATGTCAAGAGTTTGAGGATACTGCTTTTTCTGTGGGTCTCAAAAAGAGTAGGGTCCTTTTTGTGGATCTGGAACTTATGCTGTATTTAGTATGCCATGTGGGGCACCCCTTCTGTGATTGCTCTTCTTCGCTTAACAACTGTATATTCTAAAGGGGTACAGAGGTGATCTAGATTGAGACCCCGTATAGGAATGGTGCTCAAATTCTTTGTGTTAATTCTCTCTGTTTTTGCTATATTTGTGCATGTCCATGAATGGGACCTAATGGTTGCACCTACCTGTTCCTACTTGGGACCTGGTCATTATTTTCAGGTTTTTGTTACTTCTGTTCTTTGTATTAAAGTATGAATGAAGTTTGAGTGTGGTTTAGTTGTCTTTTGGCTGGGTTTAGTTCAGCAGCTCACTGTATCCTGTGAATTGTAATTACAATTATCTTATATTAGTCAAAGGCACCAAAACCAGGCATTGGAGAAAAGATAGCCTCTTCAACAAATGGTGCTGGGAAAACTGGAAATCCATATGCAACAAAATTATATTAAACCCCTATCTCTTACCATGAACAAAACTAAACTCAAAAACCAAGTATTTCTAAAAGATGATAAAAATGCAGTTCATTAAGAGAAAAGAAAATGTGATAGGTAGGTAAAAGAAAGTTTAGAATGTTCAAAATGTGAACATAGAGAAAGCAGAAGAGACGCAGTGAGTGATGGCTACAAGGAAGGAGGAGGAAAAAAAAATAAAGCCAAGTAGTAAGAGGGATGGGACAGGGAGAGAGAGCAAGAGAATTTGACTGTTAGAAGAAGAAGTAAGAAAAGAAACAAGAGAAACAAGCAATCTAAACAAATAAAAGACTCTCTCAAAAGACAACATAGAAATAACAATAATAAAAAAGCTAAAAATGAGAAAAAAGAAATGTGTGTAATATGTAACATATTATTTTATATATTACTTTTATATAGGAATATACAATATATAAATATATGAAGCAATATACATATATAAAGGAATCAGCACAGCAAGAACACGTAAATAAACAAATAAAATCAGGAAAAGATTCTTAATGAGAAATGAAAGAATTGTCTTCACTGTGGTGGTCAAAACTGTAGATGAGGATGGATCGTCTTTGCCTGTGCCAGAATGTTCTTCATTCTCTTTTTTTCCTTGGGCTAAGGAGAGACAGAGGGAGAGAACTCATCTAGAGGCTGTCAACCCCTTTGGCTTTTGGTGCTGCTCACTAAGCTGCCCCCCAGAGTGACCTTAGATGGAAGCAGGTTCCAATAGCTCTCAGCTTTCCTTCCATCGCCCGTGTAAGGAGGGATGGATGGAGTGGGAGGTTGCGTTGACTGGAGTTCTATTGGGGGGGACCAGGTAGGAGCACTCTTAGGGCAGGGCTGCAGCAGAGCTCTAGGAGGGGAATTTCCAAGGCTGGGGCTTAGATCTTATCAGGCCTCAGGAGCTTTGCTGGGTACTACCAGCTCTGGAGAGATTAGATCTGCACATCCTCAGGGCTGGCAGATGCCTATCTCTGCTGGGATTCTGGGTTTCAGGAAACTCCCTGGAATTCTACTTGCAGAGCAGAGGAGCCAATCCTCCCAGGTCACACAAACTCTACTGCCGGAGATTACGGCCCTCCCAGGCTTAGTCACTGAGTGTATTCACACTTAACTATTCAGTTTCCAGCCCTCTGCAGCTGGTCACCAGAGCTGCCAGACTCAAAGGGATCCAGTTGCATTCCCCTTTATTTTTCCTGACTTGAATCCCCTTGGGTACAATCTTGTCTGTGCCTGTTTTGCTCCTGTTCTGCTAGGTACACCCTAGGCCACATGATAGGCACTTGCCAGGACAGTGTGGCAGTGTTTGCTGTGACCTCCACACTCCTCAGCAGCAGCTGCAGTGTGGCCTCCTGAAGATGGCTCCACCTTGGCTCTTAGTGGCCAGCTGGGAAACACGGAGTGCTTTTCAGGGCTCAGTTTGCTGTGCAGCCTCTGGATCAGCTAAATTCAGGTTTCTTTTCTGTTCTACCAGCTGTCTATGCCAAATTTGTCTGTTGTGTTTCTCTCTGTATTCGCGTTATTTCTTCTCTCTGCTGTGAACTGGTGCCACTGCTTCTGCAGCAACTGGCTTGGCGCCAATGTACTCTTTCTTCTTTGTTTAATTCATTTGAATTTTTGAGTCTCCAAGACACTCTGATCCTCCAATATTGAATTTCAGTGAATTTCTTCTTTCACCCACCCAAGAAGCAGCACTCCTCCTGCTTGAATCCTGAGTTATTGAGCAACAGAAAATGCAGCCTTTCTCTACTCCGCCATCTTGAATCTCCTGAAGCCTAATTTTCCCTTTCCTTTTTTTAAAACTTAGGATAATATTTTTGACATTTATCCATTTATCATTGTGTGTATCAGTATTTCTTCATTTCTTTTTATTGCTAAGTAGTATTCATTGTACAGATGTAATACAGTTTGATTATCCATCCATCCACCACTTGAAGGAGTGTTTGGCAATTCTTTTTTGTTTTTTGTTTTTTTGCACCCAGAGGTATTTTACCACTGAGCTACATCTATAGTCCTTTTTGTAATTTTTAAATTTTGAGATGATCATGCTAAATTGCCCATGCTGACCTCCAACATGAAATCTTCCTGTCTTAGCCTCCTGAGTTGCTGGGATTGCAGGCATGTGCCACTATGCCTGGCTCAGTATATGGCAATTCTGAATATTCACAAATCAGTCTTGGTATTATTGATTTTTTTTTGTTTCTCTTGGGTAAACATATGGGAATAGGGTTTGGGTTTCATTATAAATGCATGTTTAACTATAGAAAGCTTCCAATTGATTTTCTAAAGTGTCTGCATCATCTTGTATTGCAACTAGCAAGTATGAAAGGCCAAGTTATTCCACATTGTTGGAGGCTTTTTGAGAATAGAAATGTCTACCATCTTATTTCTAGTTGTTTTTAGGATTCCAATGTTAGTTCATACAGCTTCTCTAGTTCTCAGTAAATGAACTGACATGTTCAAGCTTTCATAGTGGTGGTTATGAGGAGAGGATGAGGGACATGAAAATATAGCCCTGGTCCCAATTCTGTTTTCCAAGGATGGCCACATGTCCTTGAGGAGGACTGGAAGCCAGGGACTCCAGAGGTGACCAGCAAAATGATAAACTATGGCTCAGACTGGAGGTGACAGAAATGAGATCTTGAGGAGGAATATCAAAGCCAAGTAAATGGATGGCTCAAGAGGGCAAGTGACTTTTCCCAATGTGCAGAGGATCAGACAAAGAGTGTCGGATATTGTAGTCACATTGCAGCATCAAATGGGCAGAGCTCATGGGGGGATTGCAAGAGGCAATCCAGAACTGGGGACAGACTTGTGGGAAATGGTTATGAAGGTGACATTAATTACATATACAACAACAAGCCATGTGATGAAGCCAAATTTATTTAAAACTCTATTCCTAAAATGATACTAACCCCAGTTGAATGAACAAATAAATGATTGCACAAATTTTAGTCATCAGTTGCATTTTTATATAGCCCCCATCAAATTATTGCATTAGTGACTTGAATAATTCTTTAATAATGTGAATATGATCTTGTCACTACCAGGATATTCTCCATAGTTTAATTGATGACATTGATTTTAGTGTTGAGTGCATGCTAATTTGAATACATGAAATAGATGAAGTAATTTAGTATTTTAATGTAGTGACTCTCAACACTAGCTGCATATTTTAATCACCTGGAAAGATTTTAGCAAGTAATAATGCCTGTATTTCATTCTTAGAAATTCTGATTGGTCTGGGGTGGGGATAGGACATTTGGATCCTTAAAACTTTCCCCAGGTTATTTGATGTGCAGCCAGGTTGAGGATTACTTTTTAAATTTAACTTTTGTTATGGTAAAAATATAATACATATAACATAAAGTTTACCACTTTAACCACTTTTTGAGTATGGAGTTCATTAAGTACCCTCACATTGTTTTGCAACTGTAACTCCTATCCTTCTTCACTTTCTCAAACTGAAGCTCTGTATCTATTAAACAATAACTGGCTATCATTCCTCACCCAAGCTTCAGGTAACCACGACTCCACGTTCTGTCTCTGGGAACTTAATTAGTCTAAGTATATAAGGGGAATCCAACATTTGCCCTTTTATTATTTCACTTAGCACAATGTTTTCAAGGTTTATTCACGTTATCACATACGTCATAATTTTCCTTCTTTTTAAGGCTAAATAATATTGTAGTGTATGTCCGTGCCACAGTTTGCTTATCCATTCATTCACTGATACATATTTTGTGTTTTCTACTTTATATTTAGTGTCAATAATGCTTCTATGAATACTGGCATATAATTATTTGTTCAAGCCTCTCCTTTGAGTTCTTTAGGGTACATACCCCAAGGTGGAATTGCTCAATATGGTAATTCTGTTTAGTTTTTTGAGGAACTACTGTATTTTTCCAGAGAGCCTGCCCATTTTACATTCCTATCAACAGTACACAAGGGTTTCAAATTCATGTATTTATCAATATTTGTTTTTTTTTTAAATAGAAGTCAACCAAATGGGTATGTGGAGACATTTCATTGTGATTTTGATTTGCATTTCCTCAGTGATTGGTAATGTTCAGCATTATTTCATGGCCTTTTTGGCTATCTGTAGATCTTTGGAGAAATCTCTATTCTAATTATTTGTGCATTTATTGATTGTGTTGTTGGGTTTTGTCATTAATGAGAATAACTTTTGATGTTTCCTTTTTTAATATTTATTTTTCAATTTTCGGTGGACATAACATCTTTATTTTATTTTTATGTGATGCTGAGGATTGAACCCAGTGCCCCACACATGCCAGGCGAGCGCATTACTGCTTGAGCCACATCCCCAGCCCTTGATGTTTCTTTAAAACTGTAATTCTCAGTCTTTTTTTTTCCTTTTACAGCAAAAAATGGGATGTGTTCTCATGTTATTTCATTATGAAACTTATCATGAGCTGACTTGTTTCATGATTAACTGTCATTTGAATAACTGGAGAACAAGGAAAAGCCATGTTATGGATTCTCACCTGATAAATCCTTAGTTCCTGGAAGGTAGACAGTATGTCAATTCAAGGAAAGGAGTTAGGGATGCATGGGTAATACAGAAAAGTACTTAGGTCTTTCAGGTATCTATTCCTGTACAACAAACTACCCTAAATGCAGTGGTTTGAAACAACCGCCATTTATTTTACCACGATTCTGTGGTTGGCACACCATTTCTTTTGCAGACCTTCCTTGGGCACACTCAGCTGGCAGCTGGGCTTGATGAGAAGGTCTAAGGTGGCTCCCTCCCACCAATGTGGGGTACATTTGTAAGACTGGCACCACTCTCTGTCCACATGGTCATTCTTTTATTCAGTTCCAGATTTTTTACCCACTGACTTCCAAGTGAGTAAAAGTGGAAGCTGTATATTCTCAAATCTCAAATAAAAATCAAGGTCAAAGTAAGTCACAGGTCAGCCCAGCTTCATGTTCAAGAGAAATGGACACCACCTCTGGATGAAAGGAAGGGAAAGTCACATTTCAGGGAGGAGGTCAGGGATAGCTGCTGTCATCTGGAACACAATCTTCCACACCAGGTGGTTCTGCTGTCCCCCAAGGAACATGACTATTCTGCTGTGAGGGTCACCAGTGTGACAGCTCAACCTCTCCAATGTTCTCTTATATTTCTCTCCCTCCTCCACATCAGCTGCTCTGATTGTGTCTGTTCTTTATAGTCAACAAGAATAAGACCCATACAAGGAGGAAATTGTGCCAGGAACGAAAGCGACAGATTCGTAAACTGTGCTATGCGGGCTCTGGGGACAGAAATAGCCTCTAAAGAATGCAGGCTGTTGAGGCGGCTGTCTATATCTAATTTATAAGTATATTTTTCATGGAAGAAGATAGGTAGATAGCTCCTGACCAAAAATTGGTAAAGCATTCATTTGGGGTTGTTTTTAATGATTCACTTACAGCCTTTCACTGGGAGACCTTGTGGACCACAAAACACATTTACGAGACAGCTGCCTGGCTCAGGTGCAGATTGGCTGCACAAAGCAAGCTCATCTTGCAACATTTGCACCCCTATAAGAGGCAGATCGGTGTGGGGGCAGCTCAAAGAACCCATGACTAGATCTGTCTTCATGCCAAGATGTGGTATAACCTTGGCTAGGTCAGCTAAGGGATCCTGAGCTTCAGTGTCTTTGTAAATTTGCAATTCATCTGTGAAAACCAAATAAAACAGCTGGGGGCTGCATTATCTGCTAGCACAAGAATAGCAACCAGCAATCCAAAGCAAGAAAACTGGACATAAAAGGTCTTATTGACATATCACTGTATGCTGAGCTCCTGATACTGGCCTATTACATATAAAAGCAGTTTCCACATGGGCTTGCTGTTTGTACTTGGCTTCTGCTCACATTGATTTAGCCATGGCTGCAATTGCCCCTGTGGTTTCTCAAATAAGTCAAATTTGGTGCCACTGGAAATGCATAATTAAAATCAAAAGGAAATGGAAGGATACAATTCAACTTATAAATTTTATCTTACATTTCACAAGCACATTGTATTCTTCTTTATCTTGTATGTGTGTCCACTTTGTCAATTAGAAGGGTGGTATTGAGGGCAGAAACTGGGCCTATTTGGTTTCTGTTTGGATCACCTGTCTCTGTACCAGCCTCTGATTAAAATTTGGTGACAATGAAGATCAGTAACTTGCTGCCAGATATGGTGGCATACACCTATAATCCCAGAGGCTGAGGAGGCTGAGACAGGAGGATTGTGAGTTCAAAGGCAGCCTTAGCAAAAGAGAGGAGCTAAGCAACTCAGTAAGACCCTGTCTTGAAATAAAATGCAAAATAGGGCTGGGAATGTGCTCAATGGTCGAGATCAGTAACTTGGTGAATGGAATAATGCAGCACATGTCTCCCAAACTGTACATGATGGTGAGCAAGTCATGTTTTATTATAAGCTGAAGTGTGCACTCCCCAAACATAATTCTTATGTTGAAGTCCTAGCCACAAGTTCTTCAGAAGGTGAACTTATTGGGAGACAGAATGTTTGTAGACCATTAAAAGAGGTTGGTAGGGAAATCCAATATGACTGCTGTCCTCACCCACACGAATGGACACAGATTCATACATGGATAGAGATGTGTACTATCCAGAGAGGGAGGCCTGAAGCACATCCACGCTGATAGCTCTCAGAAGGAACGACCCTGCCCACACCTTGATTTTGTGCTTCCTGCCTCTGGAGCTATGATACAATAAACATGTGTGCTGTAGCTCCCCTGCCTATAGTACCCTGGGCCAGCAGACCTAGGAAACTAGATACAAGATGTGTTAGGAAAATCGATGGGGTTCTACCCAGTATCACTTGTTACACAGCACATTGTTTACCATCAGGAACTTGAGGACAATCACAACAATAATGACAAATAGGGGCAGCTTCGTGGTCCTTGTGTGCAGTCTGGATGCAGCCCTTCTCTTTGATGTTCTTTTTGATAGCATCTGAAAGAACAGTAAAGATAGCTCTAAACTCACATGTTGCTCATCTAAGAGAGAAGCTGAGACCCAGTTATGATTCCCATTGCTAATTTGGTTTTGCATTTCTTCCTTGAAGAATCCTTTAAAAGCACAGGGACAAGTTCTTGGCAAATGGATGAAATGCTTTTCTTAGGTAAGTGCAAGCACGATCTGATGAGCTGGTATCAGTGTGGGTAATTTGCATCTATGTGATCTGCTGGATAACGAGGTGGATAAATACATTATGTACATAACTACAAAGGCTTAGTTAACCAGGCTTTGGAAGAATAAATGGACACATTGGAACATCATCACCACGATCCCATATTCCTGAAAATTGAACCACAACAGTGGGGCCCCAGTTGTACATTTTGGGTGGATCTTAATGCTTTTTCATTTTCTTTTGAGATTCCAGCGATATCTCTTTCCACACCTTTTTACAGTGAATACCTATTAAATACCATGAAAATTTATGCTTGTATTGGGTAAGGGCATGTTGAAAGAGATGAGTATACATGAGAACTCCTGAGGCTAATTTCATTATCAAATTCAAGGTCTAATTACTAGTCTACTTATGTTTAAAGGCATGGATAGTATATTTTTTTTCCTGCATAATTTTAAGTGGCACTTTACCCACTAGTTTTAAAGGAGAGAAAATTGTGAGAAATTTAAATCTTGTTGAATCCCAAAGCAAATGGTACAAATTCTTCTTGCTTGGGATTGCATAATCAGCGGGCTTTAGGAAGGAAAGACATATTGCTATTGTTTTTCCAATAAGTTCATAAATAGGAATGTGTGTGTGCCCACACCTTGATTTTGTGTGTGTGTGTGTGTGTGTGTGTGTGTGTGTGTGTATTTGCATTGTATGCTTTGGGATGATGGAGGAATTCACTTGATTATGATTCTATCATCTATCCTAATTTTCTTTTAAGAAATGAGGGGAAAGGGATGAATAGCCTGCAGTATCAGAAAAGAAAGAAACTCTTTAAAAAAAAAAAAAAAGATCTTTATTTTGGTATCAGGGATTGAACTTAGGGTCACTCAACCACTGAGCCACATCCCCAGCCAAATTTTGTATTTTATTTAGAGACAGGGTCTCACTGAGTTGCTTAGCACCTCACCATTTTGGAGGCTGCCTTTGAACTCACAATCCTCCTGTCTCAGTCTCCCTAGTCGCTGGGATTACAGACGTGTGCCACCTCATCCAGCTTTTTTATTTATTTATTTATTTATTTTTTATTTTTTTTGTATTGTTGGTTGTTCAAAACATTACATAGTTCTTGATATATCATATTTCACACTTTGATTCAAGTGGGTTTATGTGGTGCTGAGGATTGAACCCAGTGCCTCACATGTGCAAGGCAAGCGCTCTACCACTGAGCCACAACTCCAGCCCGAAAGAAACACTCTGCTTATTAAAAATGCAGACAATAGGTATGGGTTAGAACTGTGTTCACTTAGAACGTATACACTCTGTTCTGTTTTTATTTAGGAAAGGCTAAAACAATGAAATCAATCTTTCAGTCTTTCTATAGCTTCTTGGGGGTGAACTAGTTTAGAAATAGCAGTCTTTGGAAACCACGAGTAATTGTGAGTTGTAGTCATTAGATTTTATAGAAAGATGTTGTAAGGAAGGTCGTGAAGGCCATGAAAACTCTATAAGCTTGTAGGGAGAAAGTTTTTGTCACACTGCATTTCTTTATGCATCTTTAAGTCAATTAAGAAACTGTAGATTTGTTGTCAGAGAAAAAGTAGTTGTGTTTCATTTTAAATGTTAAAAAGATGCCCACAATGTAAATCAAGTTAATAGTAGAGATTAATAATTTCTTTCCACATCTTTTATTGGTGCATTATAGTTGCACATAATGATGGGATTTTTTGTTACATGTTTGTACATGCACACAATATAACAATAGAATATGATTAATATCACCCCCAGCCCGGCCCCCTCCCTCCCCACCTTCCATCCCCTGGTCTCTTTGCTCTGTTGTTCTCTTTTTGGTTTTCATGAGATCCATCCCTATTTCTTTTCCTTTTTCCTCTCCAGCTTCCAGATCTGAGAGAAAACATACAACCCTTGACCTTCTAGGTTTGGCCTAACATAATAGTCTCTAATTCCAACCATTTCCCTCCAAATGACATAATTTCATTTTTCTTTATGGCTGAATAAAACTCCATTGTGTATATATACCCCATTTTCTTTATCTATTCATCCATTGATAGAGATTAATCTTGTATGAGATAACAGAAGCATCTTTAAAAATTTATATTTGATTCCGCCATTGCTAAGATGAAAACCAAACTGAAATGTCAATAGATTCTGTCCAGATCTAGTGAGTTTGGGCATGAACAGACGTGTCATTTGCTGGTTGCCTAATTTGGGGAGGTAATTTAACTTTTCTGGTCTTCAATTTACTCAGCTGCATGGGGGATGGGGAGACAATACTGTCCTACTCCCACCAAGTGACACACTGAAAAAGCATCTGGTCCATACAAGCTGATCGAAGTTGGCTTTGGGAACTTAATGCTCTGGGTCTCCTGTTCATAGTGTAAAGCACTTCAGAAGCTGCTCTTGCAAAGGAAGTGACATTTAAACCAGAAAATAACCCTTTTCTCAATCTAGTTCCTGGGAGATTGTTCAGAGAGTGGTGCTTCTCACATGGAGCATTTGAATGTGGGGTTTCCTTGAGAAAAACATTTCAAGAGAGAGAGAAAAAATGGTGATTCTCTTTTAGTCCCACTGAATGCCCACTAAAGTTGACCCTATACTGTGTGTGACTTTCCTATCCTCAACACAATACATATTGGGGAGTAGAAGCTTACTTTGTGAAACCCTATGGTAGCATGGCTGTTTCAATCTCGGAGAAGAATGTTTATTTTCAGGATGACAAATAGATCTAATACAAGAGATGAAGGGCATGTCTCTAATGGAAAATTGTCAGTTGATGGCAGAATTTTCCACTTATACAGCATAACTTATTTCCATCATTCACATTAGTGTTGTTTTTGAAACAGCAAAGCATGATGAAATCCCAGGAGGCAATTTTTAGATACAATATAAGTCTAGTAGATTGAATTATATGCAATATGTCAATGCATATGAATAATTATATTGATATATATGATTTTATATATAAATAAATTTTTTTCTAAAGTGAAAATTTTTGGCTATTTGAAGAGAGATGCTCTCTTCCTCTGACTCTCACCCTCTTTTGTCTTTTCCCATAATGGAATTTCTACAAATTTAATCAAGTTGCATGCATTTCCTGATCAGAAATTAACATAGAAAGTAAATGTAAGGGGGCTGGGGATGTGGCTCAAGCAGTAGCGAGCTCACCTGGTGTGCGTGCGGCCCAGGTTCAATCCTCAGCACCACATACAAACAAAGATGTTGTGTCCGCCGAAAACTAAAAAATAAATATTAAAAATTCTCTCTCACTCTCTTTTAAAAAAAAAAAAAAAGAAAGTAAATGTAAGGATGTGTATCTTCCTAAGTCACTCAGTAACCTTAATTTTCTTATTTATCCCTCCTGGGAGTCCACCGAAAGGGTATACTTCATGAGGGAAGAGTTTGGAGTTTATAGACCTGGAGTTTATTGGGGAGGAACTTAAGGCTGGTGTGCCTTACAAAGCTTGCTGTGTTTGAATCAGGCCGAATATTAAGACAAGCTGACCCCTCACTTATCTCTGATCAATGCTTGCTTATTTACCAAGAAATTTGAAGAGGAAAGAACAACTTTTGGATTTTTTCCCCTCAATCTAATAGTGGGTTGGTTCAAATAATACTTTTTTAAACATGTTTACATAAATCCAAGGATGGGCAATATCTAATCTTGTAAAGAAATAAATCCCAGGCGTTCTCTTTGATTAAGGTAGCTGAAAGACTATTCGTGAAGATAAAGTCAACCCTCTAGAGCAGAGAACAGGCAAGGAGCACCTTGGTTTGGAGTGACTTGAATAAGGGCAGGAAGTCTTCCAGTGACAGCTGAGACTCAAACGTGGCTGGCCCTGTGACTTCAGGACTCTTCCCTCTGGTGCCTCCTAAAGCAGTAACTTGAGGGTTGTGGCAGCCAGTCAGTTTCTTTTAATGGGGAAAATCATGTCATTTGGGGAGAGAATGGAACATTTGGTGTGTCCTTGGTCAAAGGTCTTGTCCTGGAGTAAAGAGAAGCTCAACAGGCACATGGCTCCAATCTTCTCAAAAAATCTTACCTGACTCAGTTGCCATTCATCTTCCACCTTGTATGTCCCAGTGACATGCCTAGTGTGCTCCAGTTCTGTGCAGGTCCTTCAGAGTCAAAGGCAAATGAGACCTTGCTGTGGACCTCAAAGGACTTTCACTCCAGCCACAGGGCCTAACTCTCCTTTTTTTCCCTATCCATGTGGAGCAGATACAAATACTTCCTAAACCAATAACATTAGCTTTATGAAAAATTTCACCTACAGATGAAAGTAGCCCATGTAAATGATTTAAAAATCCATGTGCTTACACTGGAGAGGGACATGCAAGGTTTTTTCCCCTGGTGAACTGGACACCTGTGTTGGGGAGATATTTCTCACGGACTCATTTGAAATATTATAAAAGATTGATTCTTAAAATTAGAGAGGGAAACTCCAATCATTATAAGGGCATATAGTTTTCATTTGTGGTAGGAGTATATAGTTTGGGAAAAAAAGTGTTTTGTTTTATTGCTTTGATTAATTTTTGTAATTAATTTCTAATATGACTATGGGATGTGAAAAGTTTCGCTTATCCCTAAGAGTCATAAAAAAGAAACAGGTGCTTAGAGAAGGATTTTGGAATAAGCCATTATTTTGGAATAAGCTATTTCATGGCTCAGATCTTTGCTCTGTTTTTTTTTTTTTTTTTTTTTTTTTGGTTTCTGTCATCCAGGTCAAGTCTTCTAATCTCACTTAACTCCAGTTTCTTCATCTGCAAAGCAAAGATTACGGTAACAAAAGTGAAGTTTGGGACTAAGTAAAACAGAGCATCATGTCCATAGAGAACCTAACAGATATTGGAAAAGGTGAAATCACTGGTGTTCTTAACTTCTGTAGTAAGACATCTTAAGGGTTAATACACCTCCTCATCCTTCTAAGGATTAAAATTCCACGTAAATCCTTCACTTTTCTCGGAGTGATTTTTACATTGCCTTGGGTATTAATGTGAGTATTTAAACTATGCTACCATCTTCGTATTTGTTCCATAAGGAAGAACTGAAAGAAACTGGCACAATTGTGGTAAAATGTCAAAATCCTATTATGGATTAAAAAGTGAGTTGAGAGATTAGTAAGGCAAGGAGGAGAAAAAGTCAAGTCACAGCATGAAAAGAAATTAATTGTACAACATCCTCGCCTTCTACACTGAGACTTGAGATGTTCATATTTTCAAAGAACTCTGACAACCTGGGCTGACGGGCATGCCTGTTAATGTACCAGATGATAAATTATTTAGTCAGGGCAAAGATGGGAAAGGACCTTTAAAGATTTTCAGAACATACTACATAGATTAGATAATTGTGCAACAAACAGTGAATTGAGCAAAATAACAGCAGATGAAATTCAACATAGGCAAGCATGAGCAGGGCTCCCCAAAGACTCCGAAGGAAATGACTTATACACATTACAGCTCCTAATGGATCGTCAAATCTCCCGAGGACATGAACTAAGAGGGATTGTGGGTCAGTGAAACAGCAGCTTCCATGCAGAGGGATCCTTTCCTTGTTTCAAGCATTATTTACCAAGAAATTTCATTCTTAAAAATATTATGTTTATATTCAACATAGAAAATGGCAAAGAAAAATTGGAAAATAGCAATGGGATGGGTGTTGGGTGAGAAAGGACACAAACACAATTTGTTGAGTGTGTTTCAGGCTCGGGTTACCATAGTGAATGGATTACTCATCCCAGTGTTTGCCATTCCCTGTATCCAAGCCCTTGACTCTGTAGCTCTACAGCTTCTCCTAGTTGAGGTAGGGACAGAATTAAGCTCACTGACTTGCCAAGCACCTTGCTTGCCCTCATTGAACGTTATCAGACGTGGTCTGAGCAGATGCTTGGAATGTGCTTGTGCAGTTGGGCACGTTCTCTGGTGTCCCATCATTGTAATGAGAGTATGTCTCAGCTAGCCTCAGTCTAAGGAAGACAAATGCTCCTTATAAACTACTGAGATTTTTTTTTTTGTAGTTTTGATGGTTACTATTTTATGTCAACATCACAGGGCCACAAGGTCCCCAGATATTTGGTCAATCATTATTTTGGGTATGTCTGTGAATGTGTTTTTGGATGAGATGAATCTTTTCCTCAATATACTGAATAAAGAAGATTGTCTTTGCTAGAGCAGGTGGGCCTTATCCAATCAGTTAAAGGCTTGAATACAGCAAAATGCTTATCCCTCTACTAGTAAGAAGAAACTCCTCTTGCCTGACCATGTGAGCATGATATTGGTCTTTAATGGCCTTTGGTATTGAATTGAAACATCGCCATGTGTGGGTCTTGAGCTTGCTTATGTTAGAACAGGAACTTGACCTTCATCTCTCCTGGGGCTTCAATGCAGAATGCAGATCCTGGGGCTTCTCAGCCTCCATAATTGTGTGAGCAAATTATTTGTAATCTGTCTCTGTTTCTCTGGAGAACCTAATACAGTAATTTTTAAAAACATGGTAGTTGTTTGAGTTGACAGAGTTATAATATTTGTATGTTGTTTCTCACTTAATTCTCACAATTATTCCCCCGTTGAATGTTTTCCCTCCTCTGCAGACAAGGGATAAGATTCCAAGTGGTTTAAAATGGTGTCGCAGTCGAGCTTTAATGTGCGTTGCTGTCTTTTGGATGGAGGTTGAACCATTTTTCATTTATTTAAGAATCATTTTTATTTCTTCCTCTGGGATCTGTCTGTTCAAAAACTTTGCCCATTTATTTAATTGGATTTTCTTTTCTTTCCAACACAAAGGCAACTTTCTTGTGTCTTCCCTTTGTTACTGTAAAGGAAATAAGTCCTTTTTTTTCCTGTGTAGGAATTGTAACTTTTTTAACCTGTTCACTTACCGTTATCCACGATTTTATCTGAAACACTGCAGTAGCAAACCACCAACCTACTAAACTTCAATCTAAATAGAATTAACTAGATAGATTTTCATAAAGCATAATTAATAGTAAATTGAACAGTGACATGGAATTTATGAAATTCCTTATTTCACAAATGTGGACATCATGGCTCAAAGATCTTCAATATCCTATTCAGTCACATAGGTAGTGACAGACAGTGGGCAGGCATTGCTGTACCCTACAGTCATTCTACCTTATCAAAATGGCCCATCTTAATTTTTTAGTTAAGATGTAACAGTTGGACTGGGATTGTGGCTCAGTGGTAGAGCACTCACCTAGAATGGGCGGGACCCAGGTTCTATTCTCAGCACCACATAAAAATAAAGGCATTGTGTTGTGTCCATCTACAAAAAAAATTCCCTCTAAAAAAAAAAATGTAACAGTTAAATTACTCAGATACCTAGAGATCACCTGGCCTAATACTGACTGGTCTCAGCCATGCAAGACCATGTTAAGGGCTGAGTTAGTTTTTTTTTTTTTTTTTCCTGCTGTGATCAACTTACTTGAAAACAACAATGGATAAGTGGAATTATGTATTTTGGGCTGTTTCAGAGATTTAGTCTATGGTTGGCCAATTCCATTGCTCTGGGCCTGAGGTGAGCCAAAAAATCACGGTGGGAGGGTGTGGCAGAGGAGATCTGCTCAGTTCATGAGAGCCAGGAAGCATACTGAGGGAAGAGCCAGGGACAAGAAATAGTTCAAGGCTATACCCACAGTCACCTACTTTCTTGAGCCATACTCCACTTGCTTACAGTTACCACCCAGTGGTCCATTCATTTTGTTAATCTATCAGATGGATTAATCAACTGATGAGGTATAGCCCCTATGATCTAACCGTTGCCTAAAAGCCCCTCTCGAGCCTTGCTGTATTGGGGACCATGCTTTCAAAACATGAACTTATTGGGGGGACATCAAAAGTCCAAACTAGAACAAGAACTTCTTGTCGTATGAAAGCAGACAAGGGGGACAGCCAGCTTCTTTTCTTCAGTCAAGCATTCCTTATTAGGACTTGATGTCTTGACGGGAGGCAGCTACCTACTCACCAGGAGGAACGTGGCCTGAGGCACAATTAGGTTGGCAGAGAAGAAAGGTGAAAATCACGGGGGTTCTTGGTAATGTTGAGCTGCTGAATTAACACATTCTGGAAACTTCCTACCTTGGATTTCTAATTCTATGAGATAATAATTCTTCCTATCATTGAAGCTAGTTGGATCAGATTTTCTAATACTTGCAGTGTAAAGCTTTCTAAAATATACAACCCAGGGTTTCGATCTCCCACTTCATTCCCAGTGTAGTTTTAAATACGCTGTGTTCTCTGCACATGGATATCAGGTATGAAAAGCTTATCATTTTAATGGAAAAATATATTGAAAAACATTTTTTTCCAGGATAAAAGCAATATCAAGTCTAGAAATACATAATTAAAAAGCAAACTGAAATGAAATGCAAAGCTTTTTACTGTGGTCTCCCTCCCGGCAGACTGAGCCACTATTCTTTATGTATTTAGTTTTCAAATATGTGCAAAAGTCTTGCCTATTTTGCAGAGGTATTTGTGATTTTGAAGTCAACCATAATTCTGACATTTTCATTTTTGGTGCTCATTGTAAAAGAGCACACCTGTAAATTTTTCATCATCCCCTCACCTCTTTTCAACAGGGTGTATGCTATAAAATAAGAACATTCTGTGTAGCATTTGAGGTCCTCCAAATACAGGTTCCACTTACCACTCACACCCCGTTTTTCACTACAGAGTTTTTTTTTTTTTTTTTTTTTTTTTGGTACTGGGGATTGAACCTTGTTTAACTACTGAGCCACATCAGCATCCTTTTAAAAAATATTTTATTTACGGGCTGGGGATGTGGCTCAAGTGGTAGTGTACTGGCCTGGCATGCGTGGGGCACTGGGTTTGATCCTCAGCATCACATAAAAATAAAATAAATATATCATGTCCACCTAAAACTAAAAAATAAATAGTAACAAAATATTTTATTTAGAGACAGGATCTTACTGAGTTGCTGAGAGTCTTGCTAAATTGCTGAGGATGCTTTGAACTCACAGTCCTCTTGCTTCAGCCTCCTGAGCTCCTGGGATTCCAGGTGAACACCACTGTGCCTGGCTTCACTACGGCTCTTGATTCACACTTTGTGCCAGCAAGACTGAGCTACTGTCTCCACTGTCCCAAGACCCCATCCCCTATCCTTGCCATTGTACTCTCTCTTCTTGTTACCCCCTTCTCTTTGCAGGGCATAACTTCTTGTCTGTGCCTGAAGTTCAAATCCCTGCCCGGTTCTCTCCAAGGTCATCTCCTGCTGAAATCTTCTGAAATACCCCCTTTCCCTCCTCTGAACCACCTGGTAGTATTGCTCCTTATTCTGAACTCCTGTGGCATTTATCTTTAATAAACTGATGTCTTGTAGTTATCTTTATTTTTGTAAATGTATTTTTCTTCTGACTACTTTCCTTTGCTCTTAAAATACCTCTAAATTTGTAAGTATGACTATAAAAATGGAAATAAATCCCAAATCTTGAATTTTCTAACTAGACTTTAAGCTCCTTGAGGGAATATTCATGTTTGTTTCATTTTTATAACTTTTGAGTAGTTCTATCACTTACAGTGAGCTTTGCCCATCAGGCATAGCAAATAGTTGTAGAATAAATAAATATGATGGCTGTATTGCCACATCTCTCCTCAAACACTGTGTTTTCAGCTTGTTTGTATGTACCTGTATCAACTCAACTAGCTACCAATAAATCTCAAGTATGGTCCTTTTAAGGTGAAAAACAAGGAGTCAGTCACTCCCCATGATTTCCCAAACAGGCAAAGATCTCAGTAGTGTTAGTCAGTGTTCATTTGAGTAGCTGCAAATACCATCCTTGCTAGTCATGGTAGAATACAGTTGTTGAAGTTGGATTTTTTCCCCTTTGTGTCTTTTCCCGCAGAAGATGATCGAAGAAAAACAGGACTCTTAAGAAATATGTCTATGAAGTCATTGCATTTGATTAGCTAATTTGAAGAAACTCTTTAAATATAGGTACTATGCCTTTTTAATTTATATCATGAAAAATCATTTTTTACTGGTTTATTATTATCCTGTAAGTTTAATTATAGTTGCATTTTGAAAGAAAAACAGTTTTTACTTTTATGTAACTGAATTTATCAATATTTCCTCAGAGTTTATAGCCTTGGTGTGTATAATAAATACTTTCTATCCTAGAACAACAAAAATTGTATTTTTTTAAAAAAATGTTTAAAATATTTTACATGGAAGTCTTTAACCTATCTGGGATTAATTTGGGGAGGAAAAGGAGTAGGAATCTATAATTTTCCCCAAACGAATGGTTAATAACATTTAGAGTAGTTCTCTCTTTCCCCTCTAGAATGGTTAATTTTATAAGTCAACTTTTCTAGGCCCTGGCTCACCATCGAGTCCACCAACCCATGTGGCAATCTTCTCTAGAAATATCTTTGTAGACACAACCAGAAATGTGCTCTACCAATGCTTTATGTATTCTTCAATCCACTCAAGTTGGAAACTAAAGTTAATCATCATCTACACATATGTAAATATACATATACTTATGCATATATACATAACTCTGATGAACACATTCACTGATTTGTATGAATATACATCCCCTGATAGATGAGCAATTTCTGTGAGTCTTTTTATGGACTCTATTCTATTTCTGTATTTCATTTTCTACTCCTGCCCCAATACCTTCCCTAATTCATTATTATCTAAAATCTGGTAGGGTTATGTCTAACCACTTAATTCCTTAAAGTTGATTCTTGACCCCTTGTTTTCCCATTGGGTTTTTTGACTAACTTGGCAATTTGATTAAAAACCCAGCTCAGATTTTTATTGAAACTGCTTTGAATTTGTTGATTAATTTAGTGTGAATAAACTCTTTATATAATTGAGTCTTTTGATCTATCAACATGCTGTATACCTTATTCAGATTCAGGTCTTGCTTTAAATTATTCAGACCTTCTATTATATATTTAAATAATTCTTTAAGTATTTTCCCACTTTTTCCAACATTTTTTGCTTGCTGGTTTTTAGGTGTCTTACTACATATCAAATCATGTAATATTGTTATTATGAGTAGAAACTTTAATTAAAAATTTTAATAGGTTTTACAATTATATGCTATTCTTTCCTCCCTCCCTTCTTCTTTCCTCCTTTCCTTCCTTCCTTTGTTCCCTTATTTAGAGATCTACTGAATTTTAACTGGGAACCAGGTTTTTGAACCCAAAGGACATTTCCCAGCTGAACTTGAAGCTGGAGGTGGACATGGCTCCAGTTGTGCTATTAAATTAGTTCTAGAATTTTCTCCAGTATTCAGAAAAGAGCCTCACCAACTTCTAGTGACTGTCCTCTGCCAACCTGGAACCTAATTTATTTAGAGTAAGTACAGAGTCCACTTATGATGGAAAGAAATAAGGAAAGAGAAAGGGAAATTAGCAAACCTTTCACTCATACTTTTTCATTTTAAAAGAGAATCACCTCTGTTCTCCAAAATTGTAGAAAGCACGAGAAGTCGTCGTTGTCATCATCATCATCATCATCATCATCATCATAGTAATGAAGATAAATATGTACTGAGTTTTTCCAGACTAATTGCCAGGAACTTTACATGTATTACTTTAATTTTTACAACAATTTTATTCATTGTAATTACTATATTTATTATATAGATAAGAAAAATGTGGTTTAGAAGATTAAGAAGCTTATTCAAGATCATGTTGATATAAGTGCTGCAAATTCAAGCCTAGATCTAATTCCAGAGATCACATTTTTGTTTGCTAGTGGATCATCTTCCCTACTCAGGGAATGACTTGTCATTCCTCACGGGAAGAAAATCCCTCTCTTAAAATTAAAATCTACTAGTTTCCTGATAAGGGAGCAGCTCCAACTCTATTACCTGTGATTTGCTCTAAATCCTTGGGAGCAACCACCACCACCATCCACAAGCTGCTCAGGGTTGTTTCTTTTGTGAAGTTCCATCCCTGAGATAGGTTGGTGTATCAGTTCATTTTTTTTATTGTTTATAACAAAGTACCAGAGATGGGCTAATTTATAAAGAAAAGAGGTTTGTTTTAACTCACAATTCTGGAAGTCAAGGTTTTAGGGACACAGAGTCATGAAGTAGCTCATGGCCATCATATGAAAAGAGACAGGGTCCCTGAGCATCTATCCCTCTTTGCTTATAAAGCTACCAGCATGCGATCATGGTAGCTACACCCCCAAACCTCATTTAATCCTAATCGCTTCCTAAAGACTCCCCTTCTAAACACAAGAGTCTGATGGAGTTTCCACCAATACCACACGGTGAGGATGACATTCTAACAGAGAGAGCTTTGAGGAACATGCCAGCTATAGCAGCTGACATGGGGAAAAAAAAAAAAAAAAGAACCAAGAGCAACCAACTTTAGTACTGGGAGAGAACATGAGGGAAGCAAACTAAGAAAACCTACCAAACGTAGAAACCCTCCAGTCTGCGTTTCTGTGATCCTGT
Organism: Urocitellus parryii; assembly: GCF_045843805.1. Taxonomy (NCBI): domain Eukaryota; kingdom Metazoa; phylum Chordata; class Mammalia; order Rodentia; family Sciuridae; genus Urocitellus; species Urocitellus parryii. The sequence goes on from NC_135532.1 coordinate 107,242,547, forward strand.
CCTCGCTTGCTTTCCCCCTGGGCTTGTGAATCTGGCTGGGCTCCACATCCTGTGAGGCCTTCCCGAAGGACTGGGAGATATTTTTGCTCACTTTATAGGTGCCTCCTACTGATTAGATTTTTCCAGTCTAAGGAGTCGCCTCTATCCAGCAGCTGGCAAGACACTCTGATTAGCACTGGAATGTGCTCTCTCTGCAGGTGCAGGCACTTGCCCTGAGCCTGAGGAGGCCCAGGTATCACATCACTCAAAATCAACAGCATAAGCAGCTGGGGGGGGACATGGATGGGGTCTTCACTCCCACGCTTTGCTGTTGGCCACATGAAGTAAAGCAGCTGGAGAGGAAAGCTTCTTGCTGCTTGCTTGTTTGACAAGAGAGATTGTTTTGCAGAGAGCTGAATGCCACACTTGCCACAACCAGAGTGGACCCGGAGCATCCAGCAGGACTGAGTGGTCTCTGCTGGCCCACACGGGGATCCCTCTCCACTCATTTACATAGAACCCAGCCCCACTGAGTGTGGGGAGGAGACAGAAATGGATAGGGAGGATGGGAAAGGGTTTTCTAGCCATGTCTATGTGTATTGCAGGAGAAAACTGCATCCTCTGAATTATTCCTGAAATTCCACATTCCTGTTCCTGACATCTCTCCCACCTTCTGGAAGAAAGAAATTTAGCTGCAAAGTGAAAACTCTTTCTCAGGTGATGGTCCCATATAAGTATCTGTTAACCTATTATTTTAGGTTCAGCTTTGGCCTTTAGAAAGTGTCTAGGTGGTGGTTTTTACTTGAAGAGAAGATGTTGCTAGATTTGTTTAATCCCCACATCTCTCTCAGCAGGGCCCCCCGGGACTTTGGAAGTTCATTTTATTGTTTTTAGTCTGCTAGTATTGTCTATGGTCAAAATTCCCATTTTGTAGAATCTTTTGAGGTTCAGAAAGAATGAGCAGTTACAGAGTGGGGCCTGCTTTTTGCCTTTGAAGTACAGCCTATTTGTTTCTTTCCTTTGGAACTAAAGTTGTGTTTTTTTTTTTTTTAATTCTGAATTTAACTACTAATCAGTAGATTTTAAAAGAGCAGAAAAAATTCAGAAGCCCAACAGGAGGATGGAAGGGTGAAGCAACTAATAGTGTAATGTCAGGAACCAAATTATAGAAAACCATGTTTCCTAGCATGCCAGTTCTAGTTTTTCTTTTCTTCTGGTCTCAAGAGATTCTGAAGAAACTCCATATGTTTCTCAAATTTGATTCTTGGCTTGCTGTAATGACCCAGGTTTCTCAGTGTCAGAAAGAATTTTGCTCTGGGTAGCTAGTTCTCTAAGGAATTTAAAAGACATCTAGAATGAATCTCGTCCCAATTTGCATTGTGGAGACAACCCCAGCCAAGCTGTTGACCTGGACATTAAAAAAAAAAAAATTGTGCTTATATTGCAATCCTTTGAATTTTAGGGTAATTTGTTATGTAGCATAATTGCAACAATAACTGAATAATATACCCCTGTTCTCTCCCTGTTGTACTTTCTCATGAGAAATAATACAATTTTTCCACCTCTGCCCTCCATTTCTTTGGACCACTTGGGACACAAAAAAAACTCTTCTAACACCTCTTTGCCTTTGTAGGAAGTCTTTCTTGAAGTTTAAACTGGGAAGCAATATGATCTTTTTTAGGATATAAAATGCAGTGAGCCTGTGGACATAGGAAGCTGAATGTTACCTGTGTAAAACCTCAGATGTCAAGCTTTAAAACAAAAAAAATCAGAGAAGAATTTAATTGGTCCTTCTATTATTGTTTCACGTTCTTCCACACAACTAGAAATAACCAATGGTACTTCTCAGGACAGATGGTACCAGAGATAGGCAGGTTGACCTACTGGTTCAACATGGCTTTGTGTCCCTCCAGAGGGCCAAATGCCCCAGATATGGGGCGGGACCCATTTAAATAGATAATGCTAAAAGGAATCTTAGCAAAACATTATTATTTTTTTTTTGTCATTGGATTTTTATTGAAACTAGTGTGAGGCATTTTATAGTTTTCTCTGTAGAATTTCTCTACTCATAAGAATATAGAGAATGTATAAAGATAATCAGGCCTGATCCATTATCTCTTCCATGAATTACCCAAGTGGTCTAGAAATGTGATGAAAAAAAAATTGGCAGTTTAAAATAACTTTTATACTTTTCACCACGAAATTATAAAGAACCAATTCCGTTCTAAGCAGGTACTTGCACAATCATATTAGATAAAGAAAAGAGCAAGCTGTGAAGAAAACAGAATTCCAACATGCAGTACTTTCCATAGAACTTTCAAACTCAAAATTCAACCCTGCCTCTCAGTCTTAGCTCTCAGTTCCCTCTTCTGTGAATAGTTCTGTTTTCCTCTTTCAATCTATATCCTACCATTTCTTCATTGTGCACCAGAGTTCCACACAATCTCCCTTCTTTCCTGACTCTTTTTTTTTTATTTTTTAGTTGCCCATGGACCTTTATTTTAGTTATTTATATGCAACATTGAGAATCGAACCCAGTGCCTCATGCATGCTAGGCAAGTGCTCTACCACTGAGCTCCAACCCCAGCCCCTGACACACACACACACACAACACACACTCTCTCTCTCTCTCTCTCTCTCTCTCTCTCTCTCTCTCTCTCTCTCTCTCTCTTTTAAATCAATGCATGAAGGTCCTATAGCAGTGGGGAGTTTCACGTTTATTAGGATACCATGGACCTGGTTAATTATAAACAACAGGAGTTCATTTAGCCAGTCGTTCTGTAAACTGGATGGCCCAAGACTGAGGGCCTTCCTGAGTCTTAACATGCTAGAAGGCTTTACATGGTAATAGCATGTGAGGGAGAGAGAGAGGATGGGGCCAAATTTCACCTTTTATCAAGAATCCACTCTCTTGATAATGACATTAATCCATCTAGAAGGGTTTGCCTCTTAAAATGAATGTGCCCTTTCTTTCTTTCTTTCTTTCTTTCTTTCTTTCTTTCTTTCTTTCTTTCTTTCTTTCTTTCTTTCTTTCTTTCTTTCTTTCTTTCTTTCTTTCTTTTTCGAATCTTCTCACTACTTCAGTACTGTCACAAGGAGCAGTAATGATCTGGACCAACAGGATGGAAGAAAATTCTGGGGATCCTTTAAATTCTGCTTTGCCATGTACAGAGGGAGGCAGGTGGGTGTAGAAACCAAGCCCCTGTGCTCTGTTGCTGGACTGGCCAGGATTGCCTCCTGGGTGCTTGGGAGGTCTCAAGCCAAGAGACCACTCAACACCTCTTTTCCTCGTAAGTCAGTAACCTTACCTCCTCCCAGGGGTGTTGTGAGCTTTAAATGGGTCCACACACCTTAATACCAAGATCCGTGCTGGTCATCGTGTCAAATTATTCTTGTTATCTGAGTTTCAGCTCGCAGTATCTGTAAGATTAAAAATGGTGACAATGTTTTGTAATGTAAAGGAACTGTACAAATAGAAGACATTTGGAAACATAGTCCTCATTTCTTAATCTTGGAAATTCCTCCTCAAATGCTGAGTTCTTTGCCTGTATGCAAAGTCATGTTGGATTTTATTTTAGACACTCCTGTTAGTACTTAGTCCTGACATCTCATACACATCCATTTGAAAGATTCACTCTGTGATTAAATGAAAAGTGAAAGTCACAGTGGAGGAATTTAGTGAGGAGTAAAACCTGTCTTTTGGAAGTCGGGGAGGAAGGTGTCTCTGAGCCCCGTTTATTGTACACACGGTGTGGATGTTTATAGGGGAGTCCTTCGGAAGATGTGTGGGCCAGGACCTTGCTTAAGGCTAGGGCTGAGCTTCAGAAGACACTGATGCTGCATCTCCCACACAGAAGCCAGCCCCAGTCTGCCTGGTATTCAGGCGCCCCAGGTCCTATTCCTGGTTTGCTTCTCTAGAAGGGCTCCTGTTTCTTCTCAACTCTTTCCTTAAGCCACAGGCCAGCTGTTCTCAAAGTCATAGAGCATTGGAATCACGTGCAGGGTTTGCTGAACCCCAAATTTCAGGGCCTACCCCTGCAGTTTTGGGTGCTATGGGCCTAGGGTGGAGCCTGAGAATTTGCATTTCTAACCTGATGCTGATGAAGCTGAGTCCAGGTCCCGGGATCACACTGTGGTTACCATTTCCCTAGACAGACTGCCAGGACCCTGGACTTAAAACTTACGCCTTATTATTGTCCTTAATAATTGTCAATTTACTGCCTGTCCAAATCCTCACCTATCCAAGCTCAATGCTCTTTTTTCTTCATGGTTTATTACAAATATGCTGCACCCATGTAGCCTTCTCTGACTTTCGTGCTCCAACCCACTGACTTCGTCCCTCCCTCCCCACCGTATTTCCATTGTGGGATGCCCTTTCTTTATCATGTAACCTGATAATGTGCTCTAAGATGACAAAGGACTGAATCTTAATCGTTCCTCTTTAATCCCTATTTTAAATTGCTTCTCAAAGAGCTTATAGTAGATTTCTCAAGTGGGATTCAAGTATACAATCATATCTGTGGTACAGATGACTCTTTCTTCTACCCTCATTTCTAGAAAATCTAATAGGAACCATGGTGAGTCCCAGTATGTACATTTCCCAGGTTTCCTATACTGGGAGCCAGACTCATATTTGATCAATGGTATCAAAAGGGGTGTTATTTGTTCTATGGTTTGTGGGCCCCAAATCTCTCCTTTAGTATTGTATTGTGCTTAATCTTTTCAAAAAACAGTCTGTGACAGGAAAGGGAAGAGCTTTTAAATAATCCAAATTTAATTAGAAATACTGGATGTTAATTTTGATTTTTTTTTCTTTTTTGGTGACAAAAGCTTGGTCCCATTCTTTTGGCAAATGGTTCGACCCTTCCCTCGACTCCCTCTCCCTTTTTGGCCATTTTTCTCTGTCAACGATTAAATCCAAGGGCTGGATTCCCAGAGATTTCATTTCTCCTGGTAGCATGTGGCTTTGGGCAGTTACACAGACATCTAATTACCAGGGAAGTCTAATAAGCTAATGACTGCCCGAGGCATTCATTTGGGAGGGGTTGGGAGACTCCTCTGAAAGCCCTCTGCCCGTCAGTCACCTGCCTGGAACGGAGACAGCCCTGTCCTCACACATGTCCCTGGGAAGGGTAAACACACGGGTTTCCTTGGAGATTGCTTTTCCCAGAGTTTGAATACTGTCTTTCCCACCCTTGTCCAGCGGGGCGAAATGCCAGGGTGCTAGACAGGGTTAGCTTTCTGGTTATCTAATAAGAAAAAAAACAAGCTCCAGACTGTTACTGTGGGAAAATATTAGAGAGAATATTTTTCAAGCTCTGCTTAAAATTCTGTCACCTATATGGTTGCTAACCTCTTGGAGGCAGACAAAATCAGCATGTTATTTGGAAGTCATCTGCCCATTTTTTAAATGAATTGTTTAAAACTGTTTTAGAATTTGTTTATAAAAAGATTAGTAACCTCTTTTACTTAATCTCCCTCCATCACCACAAAAACAACAATTCACCCAGAATGGCAGACCCCTTTTTCTTTGATGTATGACCTTGGGTTGTCTGACTGCATATCAATCCCTTGGACTAGGGTGGTGGCTTTATGAAATGTTCCCAGAGTCTGGGAGTCCCACTGGGAGGGCCCTGGATGCCAAGGGCCTCTGTTAGAAAGACACCTCTTTCTGTAGTTGTGCCAGATATTTTTCAATCTTTTACTCTATTTTTTTAAGAGTTAAGGCTCCTATGTGGAAAAAAATAAGAAAATTAAATTTTAAGAAGATTTAAGAAGTTGGTTCATATACTATGTAGTGTTTGTTTACAAAGACACAATGAAAAATATCTGTGCGTAAAAGTGACTAATTGAAGAATGTAATTTAGAAGGAAACAAATAAACACCCACAGAGTCTGAGAAGATGGGATCTCACAGTCAGAAAAATACATCATGCAGTAGCTCATAGACCTGACCATCATGAGACTTAAGATTTCCAGGATTCACTAAGATTTCCAGGATTCAGAACTCCCAAAATAACAGTTCAGATCAGCACTGGAAAGCTTGGTTAGAATGGAAGACCAGGAAAGACGCTAACGGAAGAAGAGATTTAAATAAGACACTTGTGGGCCAAAACCAGTCCATGTACATTACTGATTCACAAAGAAGAGAGAAATTCACCCAAACCATGTGGAGAAGTGAGGTTTAAACACCATGGTCATGAGTCTCTGAGTCTATGTCTGGACACTTAGGTCTTTGTGGCTGATGAGGACAGATGTGGCTGGTGAAGACAGCATAGGCTGGGGAGGTAGAAGTGGAGACAGGTGAAAGATGTTGGGCCATCTAGGCAGGCAGTGTGCACTGGCCATGTGGTTTTTTTTTTTGTTTGTTTGTTTTTGTTTTTTGTTGCTTGAAGCCATTCCTGGATGTACTCTGCACTGTTCAATGAGATGTCTTCCGGGGCGCATTTTGATGGAAGCAGCTGTAGCCATCCTTTCATTGATGAGGTCACACGGAGATTCTATCAGCAGCTCACTCATCAGCCTGTGATAGGAACTGGTTCTCCTGGAGGCTCAGCAAACACAAATGCAGCAGAAACACTGCACTTTTTAGGGGGCAGATGGAGAATTGGGTGCTGCAGCTGGGATGCAAGTTCAAGTTCTGAGGACAGAGTGTGGGAACTTGTATTGGGAAGGGTAAGTTTATCATTTTCTCAGCTTGGCAGTTTTTTTTTTTTAATTGGTGGTGTTTATAATTTGTTCATTACCACCACTAAAGGAATGAAGATAAATTCAATATAAGGCTTCCCTTTCCCATCCAGTTTTTTTTAACTCTTTAATAGACATTTCCCAGAAAACTCTAGGTAACTTAGGACTTTTGCACTAAGTTTTCTCACCACAGGAGGAATGAACTTGAAGTAGCAATTTTTCTTTCTTTCTTTTCTTTCTTTCTTTTTTTTTTTTTTGTTTTTCAGTGCTGGGAATCAAACCCAGAGCCTTGCACATGTTAGACAAGTGCTGTACCACTGATCTACCTCCACCATCCTTGAACTTGAATTAGAAGCAACACTGGATAGTGGGAAAAAGTATGAACTCACAAGCTAGGCAATTCCAAGGTTCAGGATTTTGTCCTTGAGAACTGGGGTGACCTTAGGCAAGTGACTAAACTCTTTGGCCTTCAGCTTCTGCATTTGTAATCACATCTACTTCGTAGAAGGTTTTCATTGATTAAATGAAGCATGAATGTCCCACATTAAATCCAGTGCCTGGTTCTTTGAAGGCTTATTATCAACATTCGTTTCCTTCCTTCTTCCTTTTTTTAGAGTTGCATCAGAGGCAAAAGCTAAATAATCAATTTTCTTTTCATCTTTAGCTATTGGGAACTCTGGGTTGATTTCTCTATCTTTTTAAATCCATCCATCATTTCAATCATTTTTTTTTTTTTTTTGGTGCTGTTGGGAATAGAACCCAGGTCCTCAAGCATGGTAAGCAAGTGCTGTACCACTGAACTGTACCCCCAACCTTCTCCCCATGTTTTGTGTACTTTCTTACTGACAATACAAGAAGTTTCAGGTTTCATTTCCTGCTCCAGTCCAAGAGTCGGTCATTTCTCCAAGAAGACTTTGGTATTAGAAACCAAAATCTGGGTGCTAGGGTGTGCTCACATGCATCATCATCATGATCATCATCATCATCATTAATGTACTTTAATCTTTATAACAATTTTAGATTTACATAGAAAATTAAGAAGATTGTTCAGAGAGAACACACATACCTCACAGTTTTGCTTATTATTATGATATTAGTAGGGTAAATCATTATAATATGAACCTATATTGTTATATTATTAACTAAAACCTATGCTTTATTCAGATTTCCTTAGTTTATACTTAATGTTCTTTCTGTCCAGGATTCCACCGGGATACCACATTATGTTTAATTGTCATGTCTCATTAGTATTCTCTTAGTCATGACAGTTTCTCGGCCTTTCATTGTTTTGGAGGCCTTTAATGGTTTTGAGAAATATGAGTTGGGCATTTTGTAGGATACACTTCTTTGGGGCTTGTCTGGGGCTATAGGTTTTGGAGAAGAACATTCAGAGGTGAAGTACCATTCTCATGTCCACACTTAGGTGAAGTACCATTCTTATGTCCACACATGCCTTAGGACTGTTGAACTCAGACATCTAAGGTATTGTTTGTTAGGATTCTCCACTGTAATCTTACTCTCATTCCCCCTCTTTGGAAATAAGGCACTATGCTCAAGAGATTACATTTCTTCTCCTTGAGGATAGGGTGTCTACATATATTACTTGGAATTCATAGCATGGGCTCTTTAATCAATGTTTTGTTTTCTGATATCTCTTTCTCTATGCTAGAAATGAAGTGTCTATTTATGCTGTCCAATTTTGAATTCAGCAAATTAGGTATTTAGAACAATGGATGGGTAGGCATATTTTAAACCTAATGCTACTAAATCTATGCTTATGGAGCCAACCTGGTCCTGCTTTTCCTACATGAGCACTATTTTCTTAAATATTATTTGAGCTGATATATGAGAAATATCACTACTAATTAAAGTCGCTTTCATTCTTAATGTGTCTCCTAATTTCCACATGGTGAAGTATTTCCAAGTTTCCTGATGGTTGACCAGGGAAAATTAGTCTCTCATCTTATTTTAAAGAATAATTGGCCACTCAACACATGAGGCAAACTAGACATACAGTGAAAAGCACATTTCCCGCAATAATTACTAGGTTGTTTCCTGGTAAATGGAAGAGCTGTACAGCATCACATTAAGCATGAAAATGCATAGATGCTGAGAGGAGTTTAAGGTTAAAAGGAAAACAAAATACTCCCTGGGGTTTTAATCACTAATTACAGGTCTATAAATATCTATTTCTTGGATTCAGACAGCATTTGGTCTCCTGGATATGATTTAGTTTGGCATATGGGCTTGCCAGGTTTTTTCCTCCTTCCTTTTGTGAACTGCTTGAAATGACTGGAGAGGTCAGACGCGAAGACAGGTGGTAAAAATATTCAGGGGGGGGGGGGGGGAACACAAAAAGTGATTGTCTGGATTTGCCAGCACTTCTATTTAGTGACCTAAAGAAATTGACCCAGCTCTATATTTAGATTTTTGCAAGATGGCATATGGTACCACACTGTTTACAGGCACTTATTTTCCAAGTAACTATTGTGTTTGCATTGAAAAGATTTATTCCACTTAGCTGTAGGACTGGTCCTCGCAAAGTATAAGAAGACTTCAAATGTGAGAAATATTCATGCAAAAAAAAAAAATCCAACCCAGAGAGAAATCTAGTTATTTTTCTCTCCTTTTAAATACAATTTCTATGCCATTTCAAAGTCAGCTACTAAATTTCAATATATTTATGATAACCAGCATGGAATCCTCTGAGAAAAGTGATATTTTAAAATCAAATTTGCATAACTGGAAATACCTTTGTGTAGTTATCTGCCAATATTTGTACTGTTTGTTTTATAATATCATTATTTTGTGTAACTTTGGACTACGTCTATTTGGAAGGTCTAGGATTATTATCTACTTCATACTATTTGAAAGAAAATTAACACCCAGATGCTAGTTATGTCACCTATTTTGATAGAACATAAATTCATGTAGAACATAATTAGGTTGGTTTCAAGGCATTTCCTGAGGAATCAGAAAAAAAAAATCTCTTCATCTTGTACTTCAAAGAGAGAGATGGCTGAATATCTGTGAATTAAAAGTTCCACTTCAATTAGAAAATAATACAGTTCCTTTACTTCACAAAGTTCAATTTTTCCCTCAAGGTATTCAATGTTCTGCATATATTATTTTATATTTTTGAAGGTGTACCAGAACTTAACTTTTGGCTTTTACATTATTTAGTAGAGTAAGAACTTGGGGGCACTGAGAGGTTTCAGTCAATGGGTTTTATATAAACCCAGTGTCTAGAATTTAAACTCAGAACTCATCCTACCAGGATTGTACACTAAGATTCTGAAAAGAATTCTTAAAGTTTAGAATGATAAAGTTTAGAATAATAAAGATAGGTTACGGATATTCCAAAAGATACTCTTTGCTTCTTTCTTGATTTCTCCCCCCAAATACTCTGGGCCTTCTACAAAGAAAACCTGCTCATTAGTTAAAGTAAGTTTATCAGACCTTCTGGAGCAAAGGAGAAAATCATCCTGATCATTCAGCAGCATCTCAGAAGAGGGTATTAGGGAGGATAGCCACAGGGCTGTAGGGACTGGACCAGGGGTGATTTATGTTGCATTTTTCAAGGGGGCTGAGATAGGAAAAGTCTATGACATTACCTTTTTAGGTAGGTGGATATGTCATGGCTATTTACTGAAGCAAGTCCCAGTAAGTCTTGTGAGCTTGTAAGCCTACAGCTTTGACTTTAAGGAATAATTTGTTCCCTTGAGCAATTAGGTCAGTTATTTTATATTTATCTTATTACTACTTCATATAGGCAATGGAAAATATTCCTGGTTCTAGGATTAGCATAGGCACAGAGGATATGTTGGTTTCAGCCTTTAACACACACATCCAAATTCTCAGTAAGTCCTACTGGCTTCACTTCTGCTATCCCCATTGCTACTACTGATTCAATCCCCAACTTCCCTCACTAGGAATGACTTAATCACCATCCTATGTTATTCCTATATTTTCTTTTTTGAAATCTATTCTCTACTTAATGGTCAACTGATCGTTTTACCCTGTTAATAGTCTTCCAAAAGCTCCACACTGCCTTCATTGCATGAATGGTGTCTGTACATATTGTCAGGAGTTGATGACCAAGCACTCTTACCTACTGTATTCTGGAGTCACCAAGGAAATCACAGTGCAGACCAGAGCTAGAAGAAAGGAGGCCTTGCTTAGGTAGAGCAGAGATACAGCCACATCTGCCTCAGTAGTGGGGCTTGTCCCTGAGGGCTGGTGGGCTCTTCCAGCTGCCAGCACAGGGCATCTGACTTACATACACTCTTTCTTTGTTGCAGAAGAACCTTATCTTTCCCCGCAGGGGACAGATAGTGTAGGAGGGCTGGCCTGTTGCGCCATCACTTGACTCACTCTAAGGCAGAACATACTGAATCTGAAACAGGGAATCTGATGCACAGATTGTAAGGTCTCTATCGATCAGTAAGGAAGTGATTCAGGATCAAAGCCCTTTCTTACACAGGGTAGGGCAGTATATATGCTTCAAGCACAAGACTGTCTCTCCCAACAGCATGCAAATTTAAGCCAAAGCTGCTGACATTGACATAGGAAGCTGGTGCATTATCTGGCTCCTACTGTCTTTCTTGACTCCAGTTCTAGCTCTTCTCCTCTGTGTCTAGCACCAAATTCTGGCCACAGGGCTCTTTCTTCTGCTCCTGAATTATGGCCTAGGGACAAATCCCTCATGCCTGACATATCTCTGCCTCAAGTCTTGGGTTAGTTGTCCCCTTCTAGTAACCAAGATCTTGTTTCAAAGATTATTTCATCAGAGAAAGAGAGAGCTTCCTCAATTAATGAACCCAATGTGGACCCCTTTGTCCTTATGTACTATGTGATATAACTCTCCTTTCTTCATGTGATATAATAATTGTTTGAAATTATTTTGTTTACTACTCATTCCTTTTTTTGGTAGGGGTGGATACTGGGGATTGAACCCAGGGGTACTTTACCACTGAGCTACATCCCCAGCCATTTCTAAAGTTTATTCTTAGACAGGGTCTCTCTAAGTTGCTTTGGGCCTTGCTAAGCAGCTAAGGTTGGCTTTGAACTTGCTATCCTCTGGCTCAGCTTCCCAAGTTGTTGGGATTACAGGTGTGTGCCTGGCATACTCATTCACTTTTTTTTTTTTTTTAATTTCTACCTTCCTTTCTATGGACTGCAAGCAGGGACCTCTGTCCTATTTAATGTTTTATCATCCTGGTCTACAACACTGTCTTAATATACATTTAAAAATATTTATTTCAGTGGTTTGTGGTGATTTAGCAGGATATTCTCATATAGCTGGTTCAAGTATGCATTAGGACACAGTTTGGTGCTGCCTGTCAGCAACAGACCTGTTCATGCCTTGGCTGTGGACTTCCACGTCTAGGCATCCTGCATCTATGTTTGCATATGTGAAAAATCAGGTCTACACAAAGATATTTATCGTGCAGAACAGAATTCACACAGCTAGCCTGAGCTGCTACCTCAGAAGGGCTGGCTTGCAGGGTTAGCTCTGGGCTGGCATCTGGGATTTGGCTGGTAAACAGCTTCTTGAACTGAAACGAAACTTCACAGAAGTGATAAAGCTGTTCTACCCTCTAGAGAACGGAGCATCTGCCATTCTGGAATTTTGGTAGTGGCCAGGCAGAGTGTACCTAGGTGACTATCACTGAAGAAAATCTGGGCACTGAGTCCCCCTCTGGGTTACCTGGGGCAGTAGATGTTGCATATGTGACTGTATTTATTTTTTATTTTATTTATTTTTTTTTTGCAGTATTGAACCCAGGGGTACTCTACAACTGAATTACCTCTCCAATACTTTAAAAAACTCCTTTTGTAAATTTTGCAACCAACTCTCACTAAATTGCCCAGTTTGTCCTTGAATTGCAATTCTCCTGCCTCAGCCTCTTAAGTAGCTTGGATTATAGGCGTGGGCTACTATGTATGGCTTGGATTTTTTTTTTTTTTTCTGTTGAAAGAAGGAACACACTGGGTGAGTCCTGGAATAAGAGAGGACATAGGACGCTTATTTATGGACTCCTCCAGACTTCATTTCTGTTTTTTCCTCTGGCTGATTGCTTTTCTTATTGTTTGTAATTTTTTGCAGTGATGGTGATTGAACCCAGGGACCTACGGCAGTACTAGGCAAGCATTCGCAGCTGAAATACATGCTCAATTCTTTTTAAAAACTGTTATTTTGAGACAAGGTCTCACTTAGCTGCACAGGATGGCTTTGAGCTTATGATCCTCCTGCCTCAGCCTCCTGAGTTGCTAGGATTACAGAGGTGAGTCACTGTGTCTGGCTGTTATTTCTTCTTCTGCTGTGATAAATCTTAGCTGTTATAACTATATTCTGGGATCTGGGAGTCTTTCTAGTGAATCATGGAATATGTGGTCAGTTTTGAGGACCCTGAAGCATTCACATAAAAAGTTTCCTGGGAGAATATTAAACCATGTACAATGTCCATGTAGAGAGAATTAGTGATGGCACACACTTAAAAAGGAATATTTCCATATGAGGTAATCCTGCATACTGACATAAAAATATTGATCACATATCTTGTTAAGGGAAAAAAATACAAAAACGAAAAAAAAAAAAAAAAAAGCAAAACCAGGGTTGGAAGTGATTTCTGTAACTTGTATACTATATTCTTTGTGCACAAACACACATATGTGTGCTTGTGAATGCATAGAATCTTATTAAAATTTGATCATCAAATTTGATCATAGTAGTTATTTCTGAGGGGAGGAACTTGGTAGCAACATAGGGAAAGAGATATTTTACTATCTCTTCTGTACTCTCTAATACTTTGGCCACTAGCTACATGAGATTATTTAGATTTAACTTAATTATAATTAAACAAAATAATAAATTGGTTCATCAGAATCAATGGAAACATTTCAATTCTTAAGAGACTCATATGGATGGTGGCTATCACATTAAATGTCACAAATACAGAACATTTCCATCGTCAGAGAATGATACAGATCAGAGTGACCTATATTCATTATTGCAGCTTGGTACATATTTTCCATTTACACCAGGTACCTATTTTATTATTAAAAAACTAATTAGAACACAGAATTAGGTGAATCAATAAATGGTGAATGTTGACTTAAAAAGTCTCTCCTGACAGACTATTCTGAGAGTCTGAACAAGTAAGATCAAGTCACCTGATTTTATGAAAGAAGTTTGTTTACATCTAGTGAAGGTAGGTAAGATAAACAGTGGCTCTAATTCTCAGGGCCCTTTCATAAAAGCAGATCTTTGGCTTAGGAGTGCCAGCCAGTTCCAGGTCTTGGAAATCCTTGCACATTTACCCAGGAGCTTGCCAAGGAGCACAGAGTGGGATCTCTGGCCTCTCCCCTTTACTGGCTCCAACAACTCATGCCCTAGGCACTTTGGCTAGCCCTAACATACAAGCAGGAGGGGTGAAACAGATCTCTTTGCTTCTCCTTCCCTCTCTCCCTCCTTCAGTAAATAGTTCTTGTCACTTCGTGTCCAGAGACAAGTTATAATCAGTCTTGTGTGCTTGAGTTGGGAGATGCCTGTCATGGTCTTATTACTACTTTTACAGTTCAGTTCAGTATTTATTAAGTACCTAGTGAATAGTAAATGGACCTTATCTTTGAGTTCTTTATGGCTTAGCATGAGAGCTGGGAAGAGGGAACACATGATGTTGATATAAGCGTAGTAAATGGTGCCAAGATAAAGGTTTGTCCAAGGTGCAAGGGGACATGGCGAAAGGCTGCCTGACCCAGTTGTGAAGGATGCATAAAACTTTTGAGGTGGAGAGCATGGGAAGGGCGCTCCAGGGGGATGACAGGTCACCTTGGCAAAGGGAAGAGGGTGTTGGAGCATAGCTTGGGAGCCCTGCAGTCACTGTGCTAGAACCTAAAACTACAGGTGAAAATGAGGACTAGAAGCAACAGGAAAGGCAGATAAGTAGGGGGAGGCTGCTATTGGGTGCAGAGTGGTGGATTTTACCCTGCCAGGGTCAGGAAGCTAGAAAAGACTTTGGAGTAAGGAGCTTCCATTTGTGTGGATGTGTCTGGATGCATGAGGGGTGGACTGAGAGAAGCAAAGCCCAGGCAAGGTGCCCTGCTAGTGGACTGCGATCACAGTCTATAGGGAAATGGAGGCCGGTGGCCTTTTTATTAATGCCTTTCTAGTTCTAGTTCTGTCTTTCTTTTCCCACAGCTTTCTACTTTCTCACCTGAGCTTCTTGAGATCATCTTTCAAATATACTGCTTGAACCCTGGTCTGTTCCTGGGAAGAGAAAAGAAGTAAATGGTCAGTACATCAAATGCTTCTTGGAGACTAGCAAGATAATGGACACTGTCCATGGCCTTTCTCGGCATGAGGGAAGCCAGAGGTTACTTTTGTACAAGCAGTTTCAGTGCTGTGGTGTGAGCAGAGTCCAGGCTGCAGGGGACCCAAGAGTGCTTCTGAGGGGACAAAGAAGAAAAATGTATGCAGACATCTTCCAAATGGCCTTTTAAGGTATATGTTGACCATCAGAATGGGATGCATGTTCAAGGGTAAGACTTTGCTAGAGTAAGAGATTGTACAGTGGGCATATCAGACAACATCATGACCTCGCCTCTTGCACAACTGCTTCTAGACAATATTACAGTGGTTTAAAATGTATACACATAGGAGAAGGGAAGAGAGATGGAGAAAAGTAGATTATTGACAGAGTCATCAGAGTTCCTAGATCCAGTCATGCCTGAAACATCCAGATATTCTGCCACTGTAGCTGGGCTTTTGAGTTAAGTGAATAAATTCCCCATTTTACTTGAGTGAGGTTGCAATTTAGGAGCTGAAAAATTTTTCTTCCCTAAGGGTAAATGGAAATATTTCTGTTTTACACACACACACACACACACACACACACACACACACACACACACAAACTGAAACAACCCCCCCCTCAAAAAAAAAAAACCTATAGTGCTAAAAAAGAAAAAATACCAGTAGGGAGAAAGGATAAAATGAAAAAGTGGTATAAGACAGACATAGAAGTAGATCATGAATGAAGCATAGCCCTCTGGAGGATGGCACTGATGCAACTCACACATTAAAGTGAAAACTTCAGACTTCACAGGAAAGTTGAAGAATCATGAAGGCAGTGGTCCTATACCTATCAGCCAAATTCTACACAAATTCTACCAACACTTTTCTGCTCTTTCCTATTTTTGCTTTGCCACATATCTCAGCTATCCATCCTCCTGTCTATCCACTGAGTCAGCTTATTTTTTAATGCATTTCAAGTTAGGCTGCTGATATTAGTACATTTTATTTCTAAATTCTTTGACATGCCTCTTAACTGGACTTCTAAATGTGTTCACCATTGCAAGTACTTAATATATTGAAACAATTATCTGTGATACTTCTATTATATTAATGATATGTCTTTGTTTCAAAATTCAAGCACTGTTATTATTTTTGTAGTTATTATAATTGTAAGGATGTTTTTCATGTTTCTCTCAGATGTCAGGACATGATCCATTAGAAAAATTTCTGGAAATAAATGAATGAAGCTTATTCAAGTTGGTTTTTAATATGTTGGCTTCTGGAGATGTCAGATATTGTGGTGCATTAGACCGTGAGGTTTGACACGTGAGGTTTGGTCCACTGTGGTTTTAAAAATCAATGGCATTCTACTTGCCCTTACATTGCTACATTGCCAACAAACAGCCTGTGACCATGCCTGGGTTTCAAATCTTCAATTAATATCTTTCTTCATAGAGGGATGACCTGGAAGGTATGAGCCTAGGCTTATTTGGCCATGTAGCAGTGTCTGGTAGAATATTTTTATTTAGAAAAATATATTTTAAATATTCCATGTAGATATGTATTTTGTATATGAATATACATTAGTTCTTGTCCCACCCTTTTATGGCATATCAACTCTTAATTGTCTTTATATGATAAATCTTCACTCTCTGGGTTGAATTTCTGGAGCTATGTATATTTCTTGGTCTGGTACCCTGTGTTAAGTTGCTGCTGAGCTATCCTGGTTGCTTGCCAATTCACCCTTTCCCCTTTTCTGGACCATACAGTGACTCTTGACAGAGACCTAAATGGCTCTGCTGGTGATATCCAGAGGAGCAGGGATGGCTGTGGGGGGCTGAAAATGAGTTACAGTCCTGGTTCTTTAATTTGCTTGTATCTGTGTGATGGTTTAAGTTAAGTCATATGAGTGCCATGTCTTAGTGTCCTTTTCCTATGATGAGGTTCGACAAAATGCCCATTGATGTGACATTCACGAGCAGTGTCCACAGAAGGGCATGGTGGAGACACATCTGGAGTCTGGAAGAGCTGCCCTCCTCTGTTCTCTGTGTTTTTAATTCCAGCCTTGCTCTCTCCTGATCCCCACTCCTGTGCCCTCTCTCACATTCATCCTTTCTCTCTGGACCCTTTGATGTCATCCTCTCTGTGGTCTATTTTCCATCAGCACCCACGTGAACACAGGTCTCACCATTCTTAAAAAGTCCTTGCTTATCCTCATCTTTCCCTCTGAGAAACCATCTTGCCCCTTATCCCTCCTTCCATGACTTAGAGATGATTACTATTTTTCCTTTTTTCTCTCTTTTACTCCTTGGATTTCTACAATGGGGCTTCCATTCTTGCCTTCCAATGACAGAATTATTTCTCCACACTTGGTTAATGGAGACTTTCCAATCCTAGTCCTTCTGCGGATATACTGCTCATGCGTGTCAAATTAATGGGCATTTTGTTCAACCTTACTCTAGAAAAGGGACATTAAGACATGTGACTCATATGACTTAACTAAAAACGTGACAGAAATGTAAGATATTCCAATCCTAGTTTACTTTGCAGCCCTGTGGCTAATACGAATGGAAGGCCTACAATGTATTAGGCTTTCATTCACATACTGACCTTCCCATCACCCAGTGGTAGGTGGTGGCGCCAGCAAGTGTCCCCAGCGCTGCTGGCTGCAGGAGGCTCTTGCCCACTCTTCCCATTCTCTGACTTGTAGACACTTTTTTTACTCTCTTTCTTTCCTCTCCTAAATCTGTCCATTTCTCTTTTACCTTGCTGTCATTATCAAAGTCCAAGGACATTTATGTCTCATCAGGAGAGTTTAAAATGCTTTCTCACCAGCCTCTCTGCTTCCTGGTTTTCCTGTCCAACCCATTCTCAGCCTGTCAGGGTGACCTTGCTCCCAGATCTGATCAACCCAGTTGCTCTGCTTCAAATCCTCCCGTGGACTTCTGGTTGGGTTTTTATGTTGGTTGGTTAGTGTTTTGGTTTGTTTTAGTAAAAACACAAGTTGTTCATATAGTCCAAAAGGAGCTTCACGTTGTGAATCTTATCAAACAGAACCAGTGGGTCTTATCCCAGGCTCTTCTCCATTGGCCTATGGAGTCTGGTCTCTGGGTACATACTCTATCTTGCTCCTCCTTCCCTCCCTCCCTTCCTTCCTTCTTCCCTCCCCCCTCCCTCTCTTCCTTCCTCCCTTCCTTCCTTCCTTCCTTCCTTCCTTCCTTCCTTCCTTTTCTTAAGGCTTTCTCTTTGTTCTTCCTGGGAAGTACTTGCCTTCAGCCCTACTGGTCTGGTCTTCTGGGAAGCCATCTGAAGGTCCCCTTGTGCTGTGTTGCATGCCTCTCAAGGTGCTCTCAAAGCTGCTCCTATGTTTTAAGCCTAGATATTATAGTTATATTTTAAGTTGCTCATTTCTGTCAGCTTCTCCATCAGAGGGTGTCTTAATTCACTTAGCCTAAGAATTGGGTACATGATAAGTGCTCATTAAATTGTTGTTGGGTGACCGAATGAAAGTAAAATATTCCAGACACTGAGTAATACTAAAACATGAGCCCCTGCATGCATTTTAATTGATTTTTATAATACTTCTATTTCTCTCTTTATTCACTCTGACATGGGAAAATCATAGATACCATAGATAATATAAATTTACATATATTTTTATATATAAATTTACATATAATATTGAAGGCAGAAAATTTAAGTATCACACTTTCTGCCTCTCAAAACCTAGAGAGAAGTTTTGTTATTATAAAATTATATTAGATGTTTTATGGAAATTTATATCCTCCCATCTTATTTTATTTTTAAATCTCTTTTCCTGGAGAAATGATTTGGTTTAGGATAAAAGACTAGCTGCTTAGAAACAAAATTGTGTAGCTCTTCAACTGGTAATTCACAAGGAAAATTGATACTCATGTCAGAAGTGGAACGGTACATTTCATGTGTAGAACAGTGTACCCAAAGTAAGGGACTCACTTCCACATGCTCATGGGAAGAGATTATTCTTGAACTATTTTTACTTTTCTGAAGAACAGGAGGAAAAAGGCAGTTCCTATTTATTGAAGTTAATGTTCTAGCTCTTGATTCTGTCTTCCCTTTCTGTAGCAGATTGTTTTCTCTCAATATACTAGTTCCAAACCATCTTGCTTTCCCTTTTACATCATTTGCTTCTAAGTTTTCTAGTGTGGTTATGGTTTCTGTGCCTTTTTTTTTTTATAATTTATACCTGATTTCTTGGTAGCTTTATTATGAGACCATATCCGTGTGTGTGTGTGTGTGTGCGCGCGCCATTTCTCATTGGGTGATGTGTCTCTGTGAGTCTGCAAGGGGCTGTGTTTCGTCATTACTGTTCAGGAATGCAGGTGGACAGAGTAGCTGCCCATCCTGATGTCCAGCAGCCACTATGTGAGAAGGGACACAAGAAAGCCCAAGCAGCCCCCTCTGGCCACTCAACGATCTGGTCTGGAAATGACACACTTTATTTGCATTCGCAACTCGATGACCAGAAATGGTCACGTGGTTCCATTTGTAGTGATGCCCCCGGGATTCCCGGAAGATGGAGAACTGGACCTACTTGGCCACTGAGCCGGCTGCCTCCGCATATCCCTGATATCGTCACTCCCAAGGGAGCTGGGTTGCCATTGGTTCTTTATGACAGCCTTCTTTGCATTTTCGAGAATAATCCTTGTTACCGTCCTGCAGATTCTCAGCCAGCCTGGACATTTTATCCGGATTCTCTATGTGCAGTGTCTCTGCGCAAGTCACAGGGTCGCGGTGTGGTGGCCTGAGTGTTCCCACCCTCATCTGTTTCCTGTAATGACTGCCACACACCCTGCAGCCCTGGCTGGGACTTTTCTCTATTTCTGAGAGTTTTTGTTACACCCACTTCCTTTTCTCCCTCCTTACACCCACTTCCTTCTCTCCCTCCAGGGCACCAGCATCTGAAGAAATGGGAAGAAACTTTTTCTTGGGTCTATAAACTTAAACCCCCTGCAAAAGAGCTTTGGATCATAGAATCCCAGTGTCTTACTTAAAAAAAAAAAAAGCTTCTGGAGCCTGCTTCTTCACATCCTAGAAATCTAGCTGGAAGCAGCAGATGCCAGGAGGGCCCCACAGGTATGCTGCCCCACTTAGAATGGCACTTGGTTCCGGGGAGTCCGGGATCCTCTGTGCCATGGTGGATCTCCCATAGTGCACCGTGACTCTCTGTCTTCTTGGTGGTGTCCTTGTTTGTGTGTGAGTCACTGAATCAGCATTGAACATCCTTCCACTGACAAGAATTGGAAGGTGACTTTTTTGTTGTTGCTGTTTTTATTTATTTGGCAGCCTCCAACACAGAGTGGAAACACAAATTCATGGTTGATAATTTGGTTACTTAACGCCTCCAATGTGGATGGCAATTGACTTATTACAGGTGTTTTTTTCTAATACCATCTTTAATTAGCAGGCCCCGGATAAACTTGGCTTTCCACACTTTGGTACACATGTTTTGAAGGCAGGCACCATCCTCCAAATTGAAGAGGGGAAGGTCAGCTTTTCCATTTTTTTCAATGCTACTTTGGGGATCTTTCTTAGAACACAATAGTCTTTTCAAAGTCTCCTTCCCCCTTTTTTATACTCATGACCGAGTTTTTGAAATGTTTAATATCTCTCTAGCTACATACTATTGTTCCACGAGTTCTTTGCTTCTATCCAGTAGTCAATTACATCACCTACGAACTCAGGGAACCAGTGATAGACACAGGTCCCTCCAGGAGGAGGCTGCACTGGGTAAAATCTTCACAAGGATTCTTTCCAAGCAAAACCTTTAAATAAATTGGGAGTGTGGAGCAGAGGATAATGGTGGCAGCAGTGTGCCTGCTGCCTACCAAACGTTGAATTCTGTGTCAGGAATGATAATTACCAGCTCTGCAGCAGGCGAAGCCATCAACTCTGTCCTGATTACTAATTAATCAAGTGCTAAAGGGATTTAAACCAGTGACCCTGTTCCAGCAATGCAAGTGACAAAGTGATGCTTAAGACTTAAAGGGACACTGGGTCTATTCCCCCTACCCAATTAAAAGGTTAAGTGCAATATTCAGATAATTCCCTGTTGGTTTTGTTGGGTTGTTTGTTTTATTCTGATTGTTTGCTTTATTCACATAGAAGCAGAATTCAACAGAGGAAGTTCGATCATCTGAACTCAGATCTGAATATCTGCATATCCTAGGAGCATAAGGGCGGGAGGGGAGGTGATTCTAGAAACTATCCATCCCCTCCTCCATATTGATAAACCTGTTGGATTTGTCTTAGTGGGTGATTTACTGTCATTTAAATTAATTAGGTTCTGTCTTTAGGTAATAACACTCACTGGTAAAGACTTGAAAAATATGGAAAGTAATGAAAAAAATGACTCATCATGCAATTATTGTTTTAGGTTTTGGTATCATTTTTATCTATTTTGATAGATCAATTTATTAAACCATGCTATACCCTTTTGTCATGATGTATTTAAAATATATTTGTGACATTAGTTTTTTTTGACTTATTATACCTGGTAGTACTCAATTAAATAAATGCACAAAAATGTAATTACTAGTCTCTACAATTAGATGGACTCTCGTTCTTTTCTCCTGTGGCACAGCAAAGGACATAAATATTTTTAAGGCTTTTACTGTACTGATAAAATCACTC
Source organism: Urocitellus parryii (assembly GCF_045843805.1). Lineage (NCBI taxonomy): Eukaryota > Metazoa > Chordata > Mammalia > Rodentia > Sciuridae > Urocitellus > Urocitellus parryii. The sequence goes on from NC_135532.1 coordinate 107,264,183, forward strand.
AGTAGAAAGTTGCACCTGTTTTTGTGAATGCTTGCAGTTATAAGAGGACCCCTTTCTATAGCCCTCAACAATACTGAATATTATCCTTTAAAATATTAATTAATGGATAGATGAACATGGAATTGTATTATTTCAATTTTCATCTCTTTGCTTTCTAGTGAGAGTGAGCATTTGTCAAGAATTCCTGTAGTTTTTCTTTTTATTTTTTTTTAAATACCAATTAATCTCCTTTCTCTGTTTTCATTTGGGGCTGCTTACTTTTTCATTGATTAGCAGAGAGTTCTTTATATATGAAGGATATTAGCCCCTTCTTCATTTTATATAATGCTATGTTTTTGCTCTAGTGGATCATTCTAGTGGACACTAGAATTTCTTTTGTCATTTTTTAAATATTATAACTGAAAGCCAATTCTTGCTTTGAAATAACTGAATTGGCTTTCAGTCACAACATTTAAATATGTAACCTAGAGAAAAAAGACTTTATTTTTTTCTTGAACTCAGTTGCCTCATCTGTAGAATATGGGTTGGAAGAGGGATAGGGATGATTGGAAGAAAGAAACCAGACAGTTTGGATGAAATGATCTGTTGCAACTCTTCTAGATGGAAAATCCTAAATTTCATTACTTCCCAGTTCTATACTAATTCCTGCTTATTATCAAGCTGTGTGTTACTCTTTCGATCTTGTATATTTTGGGCAAGCATTACTATTTCTTATTAAGTTACAGTGGTACAAATTCAGGGTTATTTTTTTTCCCAATGGAGAAACTTCTGCATGCCCTCAGGGCTTTTTTCTTCTGTTAAACTGTTATGAACCATTTCCATTTAGAAAATAGCAATAACGTTAATGAGTTAGCCCTGCCACTTTCATAGAATTGCAGCTAATGAAAGATCTTGCAAACAGAGTTGGGCAACACAATTAAAGTTACCAAAGATTTCCTCCTGACTTTGAGCCTGTTGGACATTTTTGTCATGTACATGTACACACACACACCCAGAGCCTCTGCCATATAAAAAAAAATGTACGGTGGTTGCACTGTTAGTAGGAGAGATGGTGCAGTTTATACCTGAAGCATTGTCTGCAGTGTGTTGATTATGAAGAGATGCTGTAGTTTGTCTACGGGTGATTTTTAGGGTGAGTTAACAGCTATTAAGTTTAGGGATGTGTGTATTTGTAGATTCATGTGTTCTATGGAACATCTCTAGTTTTATAGTTTAGTGGAGTAGCCTGGGGATATCCCACAGTCCTGCCCTTGTACCTGAACAGCAGCTTATGCCTCATGGAATTGGCAAAGTGTTGAACAGGAAGATCTTAAACTGTGTGCGTGTGGCCTGGCTGGAGAGTTCGAGAGAAGTTTCTGCAATAGTTGCTTTTTTTAGGGGGGGTTGGGGGGCCTTCAATTTAGAAAAATACTTTATTTTTAAGTTGGCATTTCCTGAAAAAAAAAATACCTATATGCAGCTCTGACTTCAGGCTGTTTCTCATTAAGACGCTGTTTCCTGTTTTGTTCATTAAAGTTTTGAAAGATCCATCTTCTGGCCAATTTTCCCAGAAAAGCTGAGTTTATAATTACCTGGAATCAGAACTTTATTCTAGTTAAAATGCTGCCGCCTCCCTCAGCCTCACTGCAAGAGGACCTGGGAAGGTCTCTTAGGGACATGACTTCCACCAGCTGGACTAGATCAGATTCTGGCTCCTGCCCTGAATCCCAGTCTCTACCCCATATAGCTGCTTTGACATTTTCCCTTCCATCACTAAGTACTAGAAGATGGTTCCTGCTGTGTTTTGGAATGAGTAGGATGGTGTTGAAAGCTTCCTGATGTGTCTTTGTTGGTTAGTTCTGCTCAGCCTTGTCCACCGTGGTGGCATATCCAGAGAAGCATGAGTTTGTAGAGAAGATGTGATACAAGGGAAGGAAGACAGGAAGAAATAGGAAAAGAAAAGCCCCCATCCCTGTATCTGGCTTTGGTCTAAACAGCATGGTTGTATAAATGGAAGGCAATGGGGTGGGCAGGTTTCCCTTCATTCATTTTGGGATTTTTTAATGAGAACGTGTCTGAGACCCTGTTCTCCTATCATGCTGGAGTTGGAGCTGGTCACGGCTGAGGGACTCTATTTCATACCTCCCCCCCACCCCACCCCCCAGTAGAAGAGCTGAGTTTGCATTCTGATCTAAATAGAAGGCGGACGTGCTCACATATTCCTGTGGGAGGAGGTGTGGAAGTCAGCTGGCTCTCAGGCTAGACACCTTCCCAGAACAACAATAAATAGCAAGAAACACTTAGCAAGGGCTTCTGTGTGCCAGGTATCCTCAGAGTACTTTGTTTTTATTAATTAATCCTCCTAGCAACTCTGAAAGCTAGATGCTGTTAGCATTACCCTCCTCCCCATTTTGGAGTTGAGGAACCACACTCACAGAGATGCTGAGTAACTTGCCCAATGTCACAGGCAATGAGTGGGGGTTTGAAAACAGGCAATTTGATGTAAGAATCTGAGGGGATAACTATTGTTAAGAATGATATGGTCTTAGAGGAGCTTCCAGCACCAACAAGAGTTGATTAGAGAGGACTGAGGACCAGAACTGAGTGAAGGGGTGCAGAGATGATGGGCTCTGCTACTCTATAGCAGGTACTTGAAAGCGCAGCTTTGAGAGGAGCAAGCAATTCAGGGAAATGCACAAAGAATGCAAATACCTATTCCCACCCAACTTGCCCATCACTCCAGAGGCACATGGGTCCCTGTCATATATCCACTGCCCACTTGTGGGAGGAAGAGAGAATAAAGCCTTTACCAAAGGAGACTGTGTTCCCTAACCTAATGGTTCAAGGAATATTTTCGAAGTGAGATCACTGGATTTCACTTAAATTTAGATTTTTTTTTCCACCTGTGGGTGGTGCTCAGGAGAGAAGCGGAATCTGTTATAGACAAATTGAGAAAACAACATTTTCTTTGCACATCTGAATGTAGCTTAAGTGTCCCAGAGAGTGGAAATAATTTTATTTTCCTGTGCATTAAAGGCACTGGAGTGTAGTTTTGTCATTATGCATGGGGTGTGTGTGTGTGTGTGGGGGGAAATACACCCTAGATGTTTTTTTATCATTTTCCACTAACCAGAGCAAAATATGACTCAACCAAATGTATCTAAGTGTTCTTGTTTTATAAAAATCACTGTAATTCCACAACTCCTAAATTCTTTAAGATTACTGAACTGCATGGTTTTTGTTAAAGTGGCCATTAGAACACAAGTCCCTTCAGCCCCACACAATTTATTCTGACGACTAATGCAGGAGCCAATTACCTTTCTATTTCTGGGATGCTAAGGAGAACAGCAAGGACACATGGGAAAATTGCTTATTCTAAGAACTGCATATTTGTCCTTGTCAAAGACTGTCTTGACTATGTTGTGTGGAGACAGCCCAGGCCGTGGATGGACATGGCAGCTTAGGCCTTCCAGAACCTCCCTCTGCAGGTGTGAATGCCAGGGCTGTTCCCCAGAATGACAGAGGCCCTCCGTCATACCTTGGGATTCCTAGGCCGTGTCCACTGGAGCTACCTGAGGGCGGTTTGGAATTATGCATAAGATTAAAGTTTTGGAATTGTGTGGCTGTAATCTAGGAAAATTGGGGGTTATATTATCATCTTTCATGTACTCTCTAGAGGTTTCTACCTGCTTAGGGTAGAATGTCCCAAATTTTAAGCATTTCAGGATCATTTTCACTATGATCACCTGTGGTGTTATTTATTGAATGCTTTTGTTTAAACTCATTGACTTTATTTACTTAAGTACATGTGTTTCAGAAGGCAAATTTGTGTGATTATCATAAATGATTAAAAGAGAGACCTTTGCCATAAATGGGTAATCATATTTAATAATAACTTAGAATGGTAACAAAACAAAATGGTAAAATCTAATCAACTGCTATTGCCTACCTAAGTTCTGAACTTGTAGCCTGGCCTCTTGTTCTGTTAAAGGAAGAGATTAGGGTCTAAGAAGTGCTAAATACCTAACTAGCACCAACTTAAACTCTCTCCTTGGTGCAATAGGATTGAAAGAGAATGGCAAAGGCTGTGACTTGCCTTGCCTAACTCAGCCAGGGGGTCAGGGGCATTCCTGGACCACTCTAGGGATAAGGATTTAGGAGCAATTAAGAAGTGAGACTTCCATTGCAATCCAAGCATGTAGTGTAGCCCATGACCTCCCAACCAGCACTATGTATGGTGTATGTGTTATCAGCTCCCCAGAATTTGCCTCCCCCATTTTGAGATGAAATATTAAGGGGAAAAACATGCCGTACTCATTCAGTCCAACCATAGTGCACTGTATGTCCATGCCAAGGACCTCATGATAAGAAAGTTTTCTTTGTAGAAGTGAGAGGACTTGTTAATTGACCTTGAAAGTTGGGTACCACAATGTGTGGCACTGATGAAGTTAGAGAATATATTAGAGCCCTGTGGTCTATGGAACAAGTCACCACAAACATTCAATGCTTAAAACAACAGATATTTATTTTCCTCATACCTCTGGGGGTCCAAATCTAAAATGAGATTCACTGGGTACAATCTGGGAGTCTGCAGGGTGGAGCTCCCTCTGGAGGCTCCCGGGGAGATTGCACTCCTTAGCTCTTCTGTTTTTGTGGCTGCAGGCATTCCTTGGATTGTGGCTGCATGGGTTTAGACTCCACCTCCACATCATTACTGTCTCCTCTTCTGTGTATGTGCCTTTCTGTCTAGTCTGGTGTCAGGTGAGAGCCCTCCTTCTGGTTTGCAGATAGTTGTCTTCTCAGTGTATCCTCATGTGGCTGAACGAAAAAAAAAATCTCTCTCTTGTGTTTCTTTTTCTAAGGCTGCTATAGTAATTCTATTCATAGGGGCCCCACTTCCATGACCCAGTTATATTCCAAAATCCTAACTCCTAAGTGTGATCACATGGAGAATAGGATTTTAACATGTGAATTCTTTCTGAGTAGTTAGGGGAGAATACAAATATTTAGTAATAATGCTCTGTCTTATAAAGACACCTGTGATTGGATTTATGATTCACTCAGATAGTCCAGAATAACCTCCTCATCTCAAAATCTTTAACCACATTTTCAAGAAAACTTTCAGCAAAAAAAGAAATATTTACAGGTTCTGGGATTAAGATAGGGGTGTGTTTTGGAGGGTCCATTTTTCAGCCTATAATAGAGTGGAAGATGCTCTTATTAAAATGCTGAGGTAAGGTCTGCAAAGCAACCTCTGTGAACCAGACATTGTGCTGCGTAATTTGTATGTTAGCATGTTGGCTCTGGATGACAACCTCATGAGATGCTGTTGTCCACATTTCACAGATGAGGAAACTCTAAGAGAGTTTAAATACCTGTCCAATATTACAAAACTAGCAAGTAGCAGATGCTTTAGCAATTCCAATTTGCCAACAGCCAAATCACATTATATTTACAACCTCACTGATCATATATTATCAAGCGAATGTATTCTGCATTCCTGGATGCTTTGGCCTATTTGGGTTTGGCCCAAGCTCCTCATTTTCTGTGGTAGTCAGCTGGAATAGAAGCTTGCCATGACAGCCAGACTGAGGACATGATTCTAGGCAACCTTCTACAGTGCTGACAACAGAGTTCATGGGTGAATGTGGACTTGCTTTAATGAAAAGAAAAACACAAACACACTGAGGGCTACAGCACATTGAATATGTCCTTATTTAATACCCAATCTGCTTCAGAATTAGTCATGTTTTCTGTGACTTGGTTGAAATAATCCACCACAAAGATAAGTTGTTTGTCTTGCCTACAGGAGGCAGGAATATTCCATCTGTTCACCTTCACGCACACTCATTGTGCAGCTCAGGTATTTTTACTAGATGCTGTAATTGCTGTTAAGATGAGCTTCCCTAGGCTCTTCAACATGAACCTGTCGAAAAGCTCTACATTGACAGAAGTTTTGCAAGGGTAATGAAACACTTGGGCAAGAACAAACCTGCCTAGGATGCTTCATCATTCAAGGTCTAGACTTTGGAAAGATATTCTCAATGACCTTTATGCATCCTCCTTCTATTCAGTTGAATTATAGAATAAACAAGATGAAATCTCTCGGCTACCGTCTGGTAAAATGGGGGTTTCTAATTGCCTATATCCTTGGCTAAGCTTAAGAAGGAAGAGTGGCAAGGAACTACTTCCCCACAGAACCAGGGTGTACTGATGTTGCTTAAGGTGCCTGTCAGGATCTGGCTTCTGAATCCCACACACAATGCTGCTTTACAGGGAGGTAGAGAAAGGGTGATCAAGGGCATCCATCCTGGGCTTTCTGTGGACAGATGTCGTGATAGGTTCATTGAGGAACATTGAGTATTTTGCTCCAAACATAAAACTTTAACATCCGTGTCTTCACTGTTGCAGAGGTGAGTCTAGAACACACACACAAGTAGATTTGAGTCAGCATTCACCTAGCAAGAAGCAGACCCCATCTGTGATGCAGACCTCTTTGTTCTGGAGTTCTCTCTTTGTGAGCTGGGTGAAGGGGGTGGGGCTGTCTTTCCAAGTCCCTTTCCTTCTACCCCTCGCACATCACCTCTGGCAGTTGCCTAGGATGTTGAACAGCTGCTTCTTTCCGATTCCTAAAGGTCTATGCCACAGCTTTGTATTTATCTCAGACAGTCTGCTGGGTTGAGCTTATTATCTTATTGCTTTGCTGCTGCAGAATTTATGGCATAAAAGGCCCTGCTGCTGGCTGTGAGCTGAGTAGAGCAGTCCAGTTGCAGGGTCCTTGTGAATTAGGGCACCAGATGCCCAAGTAAGATAAACTTGTTGCTCCTCCATCCCTTGGGATGAGATTTCTCCCTCGGAGCCCACCTTCTGCAGAGTTAACAATTTAGATTAAATTAGTGGAAAGCACAGAAGGCGATTTTCATTTGTAAAGAGATTATTATTTTTTTTCTTCTTAGGCTAGAACAACAATAAGAACACAAAGATACATTGAAATGGGATTTCATTTTTAAATGGCTTTCTTTAATACAAATAATAATATGAAAGGAAAGCTATTTGGGTAATGTTGAAGAGTGTCTGGCTGTGGCATTTTAATAACCATAGGTAATACATTTAAGACTATAATTGTGATGCTGGTATTTTAACTGCTTTACAGAAATATACCAAAGTGGGTGGATGAGGCCTGTTAGGAACCCCCTTGGGGGAGGATTCACAGAGGTACTGACCCATCAGATCCTAGGGTGGCATCTCAGTGAGCCAGGAAGGAAATGATCTTTAGCTTAGAATAATTTACATCCGTAATGCACCTTAATCTGGAAAACATTTGGCTGAATGCTTTATACTGGGGAAACTCTTATTCATGCTATAAAATATAATCAAATGCATTTCATGGTAATGAACCACTCAGGTTTAATGAATTTTTCTTTAACTGTGGAGTTAATGTCCTATTTTAGAGTTACTTTTGTCCAGGGTGTATTCAAGTGATCACCCACATATTCTGTGGAATCTTTCATAGACGCTGGCAAAATGGAGAGAAAAATGTTATTTTTCCCCCCGTTTATTTAAAAAGTACAATTATTAAAAATAAGCATGATGGGAATCCTAACATGTTGAGACGATTTATACTTCTCAGCTCGGTGACTTCTGAAGGAAATGGTGCGGCCTCTGTTTACCACCTGCTCCTTTGGTCCTAGATTAATAACATCTGACCAAGCATGAAGGCATGCTGGGGCCATCTGCCATCACACAGAGCAAGACGTGCTTCAGCTTTCCCAAGTAGGACTCTAACAAACTGCATGGCGCCACTCTCTGTTGACAGTCATCCCAGTTAGCTCCATGACCCAGTTATTTGGATAACAGGAATTCAGGACTCATCGAGGTCAAAACCAGAACTACTTATGGTGCTTGGTGGCGGTTAAAGTGCTAGGCCACCTATAATTTCAATGATAATTATGACCTTTCTTTTCTATTTATGTAATAATAGGATGTTAAAGAAGACCTGTGCGTTTGTCTCTGGGCTTTGATGTGGTCTCCGAAGTTGAGAAAAACAGATGCCAGGGACCTGCGCAATGTCAGCATGTGGAATTCCTTTCCTCCAGACCTGTCCCTCACTCCCCATTCCCTACACCAGCAAAGCACCCCCCCTTCACTGCCACACTCACCTTATTTGTGGCCACTATGCCCTGCTTTGGGATGCCTTTGCACGCTGGTCTTCTGTTGCTATGGAAACGAGAGTCCCTGTAATGATGAGTAGGATGGGATGGTAGAGAAGTCCCCTACAGGCTGGTGCTCTTGCTGTGAAGGTTCCCAAGAGCAAGACACTCAGCCTTGGTCCTGCCTTTCTCCTCCAGGTTATGGAGAACTGCCCTTGTGGTCATTATTAGTCTTCCAGAACCAGCCCATCCAGCTGCCAGAAAATGGTGGGCTTAATGGCAATGACATCAGCCCAAGGATGGAGAAACTTGTTCTATTGTAGCTAGCTGGGCCACCTGGGGCAAGCCATTTGATTTTACAGTGTTTCAGTTTGTTCACCTAAAAACAAGGGGAACTGGAATAGTTTGTTTTGGAATTGTGTTATAAAATTGTATGCGGTGTCTCTAGGACTGGTGGCCAGTCCTCACCTCTCCTTTCCTTCTTCCTCTCACCTGGCAGTGAAGCAGCTTTTCTGTGACCATGAGGCAATCAATATGAGGATGAAGCTGGCACTATTCACTGGGAGAAATGGGCCTAAGCGGCACGGCTTCCATGCTGCCCATAACTGGGCTGCCTTTTCCCGACTCCTTGCTGTGTGAAACAATAAACTCATATAGTAAAGACACTCTGAATCTGTCACAAATAGCTGACTGCAGTTTGAATGAATATAGCCTTAAACTAACACTGCTCATCAGACTGTTTAGAGAGCAATAATCATAGGTAGCAATCAGTTAATATTTGGTGGCCTTTCACAGTATAAACTCTGTTGCTATAGATACTTGAGCATTTTGAAATTTCTTTTAATAGGGGAGTTTTAACATCTCTGCAGGTAATATTGCTTTAATGTTCTTTTATAAATGCCTTGTCTTTAGATGATAAATTGGAGTATAATATGTATAATTCACCCTTTCATTGTATATTGATGATAGAAAGAAGGTATTTCATGAAGCATGAAATATTCACTGAGAGTATCTAGTCCACTGTTGACAACTGGTATAGTTTATCATGGAGAGAGGGTTATTTTCTTATACCCTAAAGTAACTAACTTTGTTCCTAATTTATAGATAAACAAACATTCATCTCTTAATAAACCCCAAATAGTCATTGCTTGAGAAACTAAATGATTGGTAATTTTAACTTTGGAATAAAATTTGAATCTGAATTGCATTTTAACAATGGAGAATTGATTTAGTATGTAAATATTTAATCTTTAAAAATTTGATAGTCTCCTCTTATATACATTTATATTAGCTAAGTATCAGTGAATTGATAAAATAAATTGAAATGCAGTTCTAATCCTGAAACATACACAAAGAGCTCTTGCAATAAAATTCTGGCTTGGAATTTGAAAATGTTGAAGACATATTTGGTTGAAAGATGTAGTAGAAACATGTTACCTAGGTTACATGAATTTATGATCAAAAATAAAAAGTCGATCTTTTATAAGCATATAATCCACCTCCCTTCAATTTAAATATATCTGAAATCTGTTGCCAATTTGATAACTTCTGCTTTATAACACCACTCATTTTTTTTTCATATCCAAGGAAAAACATCTTTTCAAGAGAGTTAATATCCCTATTCCGTAAAGGTACAATGGTTTATTTATAACATGGCATTTTTATCATAGGTCACTAGAGAGAGAAACTGGGCTTTTGTTGAAAGAATTCAGAATGGTAATAGACACCTTGGTTTGGGTATTTTACTAATACATTGCATTGCTGTAAAATAGTGTATATTCCTATAACAAAAGAGGTAGTACAGACTAATGAAAGGGGTATGTGGCTTTTGGAGTCAAACAACTGTATTAGAATTCCGGTTCTCCCAGTGCTGCCTGTGAAGCTGGCTTGCTTGGCAAATCCAACATCAAAGTCCACAGTCTTTCACTTTCCCTGAGAGAGGTTGAGAAAGTACTAATCTTGATTCCCAGTGTGCCTTCTAACCAGGCTGTGTGACTGCCCAAGGGGATGACTACTGAAAGGCATGTTTCCAGGACATTTCTAGGAAACCATTTCCTTAAAAGGAGAGGACAAACTGAAGAGATTCATTCTCTTCTTGTAGCCATCACTAGGTCATCCTGTACTGCATGTGCAGATAGATACAATGTTTGTAGACCAAGAAGGGGAGGACCAGGAAATGCCATGACCTTGACCTGGTACCTCTGCCTCTTGGAATCACTGATCCAATCCTGGAGGAGTCCTTGTCTTATGATCTAAAATACTTTTATTGCTTGTAGACAAAAGCATTCCTTTCTCAGGTATGACTTTTTATTTTGAGGTGCAAAGCTTTTTAACTTCCCTTAGCTTCAATTTCCTTTCTATAGAGTGAAAATGGCAGTCACTCACTAATAAATAGCTCAGCATCTCCTCAACCAACTTGAGGAAGATAGAACGTAACAAGTCTACCAAAGCTACCTGATGGTTTAACTTATACTTGTTTAATTCTTCCAGTAAATCCACAAGGGAGGGATGATGTCCCATTTACAAATGAGAAAACTGAGGCTTGGAAATAGAGTTTGAACGTGTCAGAGTTGGTGTTTGTGCCCTAAAGATGACACTCTGTTCCTTGAGGTGCAGAGAAACCCTGAACTGCGACCTTCAGGAGGCACCAAACTAGGAAGCCTCAGATTTCACACTTAGCCAGACAGGCCCAGGTGAGTGCCAGAAAGAGGCTCAGAGTTCTGGAATGTGCACATGTGTGTCTCAGGATGCCAGTGAGAGGTGAAGAGGAGGACTCGGGCAACAGCTGTGACAGAGTTCAAGAGCTATGGCCGAGAAGCAGGAGCCAAGGATTGAGGTCCAGGAACGCTGAAGGGCTGGCAGCAGCAACTCACATGCCTTTACAAGCCAAGGAGGCAAAAAGATTGTGCGAATCTACTGGAAGCAACACAAAATGGATGGAGGGGGTCAGGCACCTGGAGGAGGGTGCATACCTCTGCTGAAGGCCTTTTTATTAAAAAAAAAAAAAAAAAGCTTAAAACATTGTGATGCCAAAATAAGATATATCTATGGAGAAATTTGATCCCTGGCCACTGGTTTGTAACCTGGAAAGTAATGTAGCAGAAAATAGAAGCCCAGGTTACAAATGACTTCTCAGTCCAAGCTATTTTTCTTAGAGCATATTATTTGGTGTTCATTTACTTTTCCATTAATCTACACGTTTTTCCCACCAGTGACATCACTTGGTGTCTTTGGACCAGACACTGTGCCCGGGGTTATTGAGACTCTGGAAGGGAACAAGACACCATCCATTGTCGTCAACAGAAAGAGCATAGTATTGATAAATTGTCATAGTGCGTGGGAGGCCTTAAAATAGCTCTCTCACAGTATGCCTGGGAACACGAAGGACAGAGTAGCTAATCTGCCACGAGTGATCACAGGAGGCTTCAGGAGATTTGAGACACCATTAAATTTATACCCATAAAGATCCTACTTTCACTATAGGGTGTGCCTGAGATAGAGGGCAGTGGATGGAGGAGGGAAGATTAAGGAGAAGAAACTGCTTTAGTCAATAGATAAGGAGGATTTTATTTTTATATGTCAAAGTCCCTGGCTTAAGGAACTTATTCCAGGCAGAGGGAACAGCATAGGCAAAGCCAGGAAGGCATTAGGATGGGGAAGGGGCGTTCCTCATCAAGGCCGAGAGCCTGGATGGAAGGCCAGGTAACAAAGGGCTTCCATGACAAGAATTGAGGACCTTTGGATTTTATCCTAAGGCATTTGAAGGATTTTAATTAGGATAATTCAGGGGAAAGTTAGCATTTGAAGGATAACTCTGGGTTTTTGGGAGAAGCAAAACTAAAGACAGACATTGTGCAGAAACTTCTTCTCTAGAATGGATGAAATATGAGGGGATTGGCCTGAGGTTGGGACAGGAGGAGACAATGGGGGAAACATAGGGGCAGGAATGGCCTCTGCTTATTGTTCAGAAAATTCACAGCAGAGAAAGGCGTAGGGTGGTGGTTTTTGAATTCTGTTAGTAGCACCACCTGAAAGGCCCCTAGTCTTTCTGGGCTGGGAATTTATTTGCATTTCTAACAAAATTTCAGGTGCTACTGATGCTGGTGCTGCTGGTCAGGGTACCATGCTTTGAACCACGGGCTGAGAAAACTTGCAGGACTCAGCCTTGAGTAGGTGATGATTTAAATCTACACTTCCAAAAATCTTTGAAGGAAATTTATGTTATTTTCTCAGAAGAGCATCCTACAGGTAAAGTTTTGTTGGAACATATTAAAAAGTTATTTCCTGGGACTTTTTATAGATTTCTACTGTCCTCTGATTCTACCTTGCTATAGGCTAGTCTAACCATGGTAAACACAAGGGGGTGTTTGATGTTGTAGCTGTGGCCTTTGAGATCCGTATTCTAAAAACATGGTCCCAGGACCTCCACCAAAGGTGGGCTCAGGTCAGACTCTCAGGAGATGAAGCTCTGAATCTATATTGTTGGCAGCCTCCCCAGATGATTCACACTCATCCTGATAACCAGTAGCATAGACATTTGGTTTTCAGGGAACAAAGTTTTTCTTCTCTCAAGAGAAAACAATTTATATCACTTACATTTATAATGACCTCGCTTGGTCTGACTACACCATTTTCTCTTAACAAGCAATTATAGTAGATACGCATCTCAGTCCAAAAACTCTGGTGCATACAAAATCAATTCTCCCTCTATCCCTCATCCCTTCCCTCCCTCCCTCCTGTCCTCCATTTCTCCCTCCCCTAGTGCATTAACCAACTATTGTGCTCATCATGAGCTCCCATCTCTCTAGGAAAATGGAGTCTTAATTATTGTGCTGTGGAAACTTCTGGAAGTCTGGGAAAGCCTAGGATCCCTTTTCAGGATAATATTTTTAATGCATAATAGAAAATATATGGAAGTACCAAGGAACTGCATTAGTTTTAAATATTTCCTGAAATTAAAAAAAAAATCTGTTTCCAATAGTAAAAAAGATAAATTCCATTTTGTTAGACTAATGGGTATTCTTATTTATGAATATATTAAAAATAAGAACTGGAGGTGTTTCTGATAAATGCTATAAATTTGTGGAGGTAAGCATAAATGATATTTTGGGATATTTGCAATGAAAACCTCGGATGCCCTAGGAAAGGGTTGGTGATCTCTAGTGGTGACAGACCCATTTTCTGCTTGCTGTGCAGCTCTTTTCATAATTGAAAGAAAAATTCAATATTAGTGTAAGTTGGTTGAAATGAAGCCCTTGTTTTTCTCTGTCTGAGTTGTAGACAAGAGGTTCAATTCTAGTGCGTTGGAAAGTTCATCAGGTGGTTTAAGGTCATCAGCTCCTTCTGGTGGCACCCTGCAAGTCCTAGGGCTCATCTAGTGCCAGGGCGTTGGTGATGGATGTTTTCATTGTCCACTGCCACCCTTTCTGGCTGGCATTGACTGAGATGTTCACAGACCTCTCCTCAGATGTCCGTCCACGCAGGCTGCTGCTCCATCCAATAATTTTGTTTCCAAGCTCCCCTAAGGCCTGTTGCTGGTTCCCTCTGTGTCTCTGTGCTGCTCTGGGGCACTGCAGGTCCTGCTGTTCTAGCATCAAGATGGGACACGTGGAATGGTCTTAGATATTCCACACCTCCGTGCACTCACAGGAATGGTGTAGCCACTTCTTCTCTGAGAACTTGCTACCTTCCCAGGGTGATCCTCTGCTTGGGAACCCCACCAGCCTGGTTGAGTGTTCTGGCCATTCTCCCTCCTTGGTCCAGAAGTGAGGGTGGGAAGGTAGCAAGATGAAGGGCACCATCCTCAGAGCTCAAAAAACACTTGAACCCCTGGCACACTCTCTTCACATCCTCGAATTCGAATTCCATTCTAATCTCTTAGCAGGAGATGAAAGAGTTTTTTCTTACTCATCAAATGCCATTCTAAACATAGTCACCACCAGTCCTTTCTAATACCCTTCTTCTTTGAAACACTTTTTTTGGTTTTCCTTTTTCTATTCTAACACAATTCCCTGAGGTAATGATTCTTATATTAGGGAAAGGACCCCCAGTATTAGCTGGGATACAGCTAAGCTGCTGTAACAAAGAGATCCCAGTTCCATGTGTGTAAAAGGAAGTGGTCAGCATGCACAATTTGATCCTTCAAATTGTCAGGTTTCCCCACAGGTCTTAATTCATTTATGCTTGGTGATCTCTGCATGATGGTACCTTGATTACTCTCAGCTGGAAGGGAGGAAAGAGGAAGCATAAGTTTCATTTTAAGCCAAGATACCAGAGTTGCTCCTGTGCTTTCCCCCTCATATCCTGTCAGAGAGAACTGGGCTCCAAGGCGACTCCCAGGTTCAAGGGAGCCTGGGAACCTGGTCCTAGCTAGGCCACTAGAAGCCCAGTTAAACTGTTGTAGTTGGGAGTAGTTTTTAGATGCACAAAATAGGTGGGAATGGACTTGGGAAGAACACTAGCAGATGCCACATTTCTGGACATATTTTCCCTCCTATTTTGGGCCAGCTATCTCAAGACTCGTAAGTCAGATATTAACCTGATGGTTTAGCTCAGATCACATGGTTTTCCTCAAAGTTTCAGCAATCATGTTTTCTTGAAGATTGAGGAGATGCTTGGAGGGATACACAAGCCGTGCCCACTGTGAGCTTCAAGAAGCCTGGTGAGTGTCTTCTCAAGAGTCCCAGTGTATGGGGCTGGGATGTGGCTCAGTGGTAGAGCACTTGCCTAGCATGTGTGAGGTACTAGATTCAATTCTCAGCACTGCATATAAATAAACAAATAAAATAAAGGTTCATCAACATCTAAAAAAAAAAAAAAAAAAAGGAGTCCCAATGTAGAGGAGAGAGCTTCCTGGATGAGGCCCATCCAGAGGCAGGCAGTTGGCCAGGCCTGGGAGGGAGGACTTCCCCACCCAGCATAGTCAGGTAGTCAGCTGCTGGTGGAAAGTGCCTCTCACTTAACTATGGCTAGTGGGTTTGAGTTCCTGGGAAGAAGTCTCTAGTGTAACTCACACCCTCAACAACTGTTTTTCCCAACTTAATGATATTTTTGGACCTTGGGATACACTGATTTGTGGGATCCAGACGATTAAAAATAATTAGTTATCAATACACCTTTATTTTATTTATTTCTATGTGGTGCTGAGAACCTAACCCAGTGCCTCACACATGCCAGGTAAGCATTCTACCACTGAGCCACCCCCCCAAACCCCCACAGCCGATTTTAACATGAATGGGGGTGTCCTCCCATTGTGCTCTAATGACCACACAGTTTGACACCAAGGAGTGCACCTGGGTGGCACTGGAGAGCCTGAGGATGCTCCCGGGAGGGCAATGGAGGGTCCTTTGGGTGGAAGCAACACAAGGCAGCCTTGGAGCTGGAGGAACTGGTGAGCCTTGTGCCTCGAAGAGGGCTGGTCCCAACTAAAGGGGAGGCTGCTGCTTCTCAATGAGGACCCTGGAACTCCAAGGAGCAAAGGTGGAGCAGATTCACCGCAGCACTGGGGAGCAAGAAGGCGGACTGTTCTTCCAGGGACTCTTCGGATAGGGAGTTGCCAGTGGCCAGAGCTCTTCCTTGAGTTGGTAGGAGCTCACTTAACACGGAGCTCTGCAGTGCTTAGGCTAGGTGCAAAGCATCCCCTTTATAGTTATTATAAAAAAAAAAGAAGAAAAAGACTTTTATTTGCTGAAACCTATAATTTAAGGTTTTGCAATTAAAATTTGAAAATATTTAATTTATATTTTACTGATTTTTACTAAACAATGATGTGTCCCCCCAATTTTTTATGGGGGTACTGGGGATTGAACTCAGGGGCACGCAGCCACTGAGCCACATCTGTAGCCCTATTTTGTATTTTATTTAGAGACAGGGTCTCACTGAGTTGCTTAGCACCTACTGTTGCTGAGGCTGGCTTTGAACTCGTAATCCTCCTTTCTCAGCCTCCCAAACTGGGATTACAGGCATTTGCCACCACACCCAGCTGTCTCCCCAACTTTAATCCGTATGTTTTAAAATTTTTGCATTAGTAAGAAAGGACAGCAATGCAATATGAGACAGTATAAAGTTATAATTATAATTAAAACTAGAGGAAAACTAATAAATACTCTTTCATTTTTGGGACTCTCACAACATTATGCATTTCTCATTCATTGTATTCACCTGTTTTATTATAAATTATTGTTATTAAATTATTAAAATTGAAAGATATCTCCAGATTAATTAGGTATAGTAGCGAAAGTATACAGAGAGGTAAAGTGATCTTCCTGAAATCACACATCTTCTGATTCCCTCTGTTAGTATGCCACTCCATACTCTGCCATGCGTGGCCCAGCGCCTTATTCATTGATGGTACAGTTTGAATCAGCTGAAATTAGCTAAATAGATTCTTATTTGTGTGAAACGAATTTTATATTGGAAAGTAAGTAGAACTAAAATCTTGTGAGAAGCTACACTTAAATTTAAAGGCCCACTTTTATGTAAGAAAACAGGACTTGGATGCATCTTTTATTGCATAAACTCAAACAGAAATTGCATTTAACAAACACTGATGTGGTTCTTATCACGTGCCAGCACCCTTCCCAGTGCTCTACAAATCCCACTCCTCTGGTCCTCACTAGTGGCCCAGGAGTTAGGTTGTTTCCTCTTCAGTTCCCAGATGAGGGAAGGAAGGCATGCAGAGGTGAGGGACTTACTGCAGGTCACACAGTGAACAGTGGCAGAGCTGGGATTCCAACCCATCTACCCGACTGAAACCAGGGTGCAGATTAAAGAGCAGTTGTCCCTCCACTTCCCCTCCCATCCCACTCCCCCATCCCCCACCCATTGTCACCATTCAGGGCTGGCTATGTGCAGCAGGTCACATGAGGCTCCAGGCAACCATCCATCTTCAAGTCCTCCTCTGCACAGGACCCACCACAACCTACCATGACGCCACTGATGAGGGCCCAGGATGCTTGCCCTGCAGAATTCTGGGGCAGAGTCACAAAGTTGGAGACTCTTGTGGCTTTGCTGACACAGCTTGCTGTCCTCTAGGGGCTGCTGTGTGGTTCTCTCTGTGTTTTACAGCGGTTATCATTCATTCCGGGGAGAGTGGTGGGACTCCCCCGTGTTGGATCCATGTCCTTGAATAACTTTTCTGAGATTTGAACAGAGTACAGAAGTGTTGAAGTTATCCTTTAGCCTTGCCAGAGAACAGAGCAGTCCGTGGAATAAGCTTCCATAAAAGGAAGAGTGCTCATTTCCAAAGCTTTGGCTGAAATGATTGCTTTACTCAAATTTCAGACTTTCTCTGTAAGATATAAAAGTAGCCACGGAGTCTTGGTTCAGCCTGAGCCTCTTCTATCTTAATGATATGTGAGGATTCAACAGTAGAAAACTGGGGAAGATTTTATACCTCAAAATGTAATCTAGAAGTGGTATTTAGTGGATAGAAGAAAATAGATGGAGAATAAGTTGTAGTTGTATCAAAACTTTAAAAACAAATCTTTGAAATGTTCATTGCAGTGATTGCTAGGATATGCCAACATTCAAAATTCTTCCTTTGGCCATTTTTAACTCTTAGGCCTCTGTGATTTGGCTACTGTAGAGAAAGGGGCTCCTCATTAATGAACCGGTAATTTCTCAGGCAAATTCCTGTCTTGGGGCAGGCTGCCCATCATCTGTGTCGTTGTTTCACTGAGATTCAATGAAGGGAGCATCTTTTCTGTTATAAAAAGGCAATTCCATTTTTAAAGGCTGAATGATTGTATACAGTTTAAATCAACCCTGAAATAATATTGGAAGCAGATCAGATTCTGAAGTTAAAAATGGATATCTTGGGAGATATTCAACAGTTGGATGACAAAAGCCCACCTCCTGGGATTTACAGCCTGAAAGAATTTCATTCAATTTAGAAATAAATTAAATGGAAAGACTGGAGCAGAAAGTGCAGCTCCAAACAATACGTGGGGCTCAGACACTCACTATATATTTTTTAAGGTCAAAATACCTATTGAATTCCAATGAGGTGCCTGATGCCGAGCTATACGGTGGGAGTGAGAGGTAGTTCTGACCTCAAGAAGTTTATAAGTTAGATTAATTTAAGGAATTATCATGGTTTCTAATCTTTTGGGATTATGGACTCTGGATGGGTTAGCAGTCGATTCAACTGGAACTGGCAGAAAACTACAACTGACTATACCTTAAACAAGGAGTAACTTATTTCTCATTTATGGAAGCCAGGCAGTCAGTAACTATGGTGTCACCTCCAATTGATCATCAAGGATATAGCCCGTGGGAGTTATGATGGTCAGTATCATAAAATTGTTTCTGATTAATACTGAAATTCTTGGAGATCTTCTTCATGTGTTTATCTTGTACATGAAGTTCATAATGCATGTATTGAACAATGCCCCTGACACCATCATTTGGGCCATTTACAATGGATGGGTCAAGGAGCAGGACAGCATGACCCTAGCATAAAGAAAGAAAGGAGAAGCTTCAATGAGCCATGGTACCTATGAGCCATGGTACCTGGAACGTCATCTCCACCCTCATGCCCTGACCCTAGAGATTCTAGTGTTGGTCAGCAGTTTGAGTCAACAGTTTGAATTGTGGTTGTTTTCACTACCTGAGAGTAAGTTTGGTGGTAATCATTATTCATCAAGCTCAAGTGCTCCATGTATATATTCAGAGGAGAAGAATGCAGACGCTATGTGCAGAAGGATGGCCAAACAGCTTCAGTACTTAAAATGATGAGAACAGAGCTCAGCTAAGGTCATAGGTCTGTTCAAAACTTGTCCCAAGTCCTTGATTATTTAAAACTTAAAGTCTAGGAGTTCTATCATATTTGAACAAGTTATCAGCAAGCTGAGTACTGTGGTGCATGCCTGTTAATCCCAGCAGCTTGGGAGGCTTAGGCAGGAGGATTGCAAATTCAAAGCCAGCCTCAGCAACTTAATGAGTCACTAACTGTTGCATGGGGAATGTGGCTCGGTGGTAAATTGACCGTGGGTTCAATCCTTAGCCCTGTATCCTCCTGCCAAAAAAAAAAAAAAAAAAAAAAAAAAACGTTATCAGTAAAATGTACAACTTATCCACAAATGATGAGCATTATTAGGGCTAAAAAGGCTTCTAAGTGTTCAGTGTAAATGTAAATATAAATGTAAAATACTCAGCATACAAAACACACACACACACACACACACTCTTCTGTATTTATTTAAATTGATCAGCAATTTGGGGAATTAATTTAATTATTCTCTCCAATTCATGCCATACAAACTCACTCATACCATACAAGATTTCATTCTCGATTGAGTTTAATATTCTTCCTTTGTCCCTGTCCAGGTCCTCTCCTACACTATGTGGGCATTCACACTAACACATTTAGCATGTGTTCTCCAGAAGGTTCTCTCTCCTTGTAAAATGCATGGGGTTATTTTGTGTAAATCTGTGTTTTAAATTACTAGAGCTATCACTCTGTAGATCTCCTTTAAACCTTTTGGAAATGCTGCACCATGTTTTAGTTCCATGGATGTTGCTATTCTCTCTGGTCCTTGCCTCTCAGGCTGCCTAATGTCCTAGCATGCACCCACATTGCTTTCTTGATTCTTTCCCTAATGACTGACGTCTTGGGTTGCTCCAAGATCCCCCCCATGCTAGTAACAGTGCTTTTGGTAGTTACTTCACCTAAGATACAGGAAATGTAAGTAATGTCTCTCAGTGCAAAAGCTTCAAGCTCCTTTGGGCTATTAGTTTTTATCATTTTCCTTAGAAGCTGCTCAGTGCTTTTTAGGCATTTTTAGAGTTGGAGCCATAAAACCTGCTGGAACATCAGCAAAGCTTCTAACACAGTAGTTTGCAACAGGATGATTTTGTTCTGCTCAGGTGAAGGGACATTAAGCAATATCTGGGAGCATTTTTGATAAGCATGCCTGGGGAGAGTGTACCTGGCAATTGGTCCCAGGCTGAGGACACTTCCAAAAATCCCACCATGCAGGACATCCCCAGCTTCAACAAAGAATTATTGAACCTAAAATGGCAATGGTTCTAGGGTTGAGAGACCTCGTTACATGAGAATTATTTTTAGGTCTGCAAATGAACATCCTTTAGACATTGTTTGAGTTTTGATCTGGTTTGCTTCTCTGGCTTTTGCTTCCTTGTTCCGCATTTACACTGCCGTTTCTTTCCTCATTTGTCCTGCTGTATTTATTAGCCTTTGTCTTCTGATCTATCTTGCTTCTCTAACTATGGACACCTGTTTTTTTCGTTGCATCCTTGCAAATGCCCTGTCTAGTTGATTGACTTGACTTTCCACCTCAATTCTTGCTATTCTTTGATATAAGAAAGCAACATTTCTTGCTGTAAGTCAACACCTTGCCATCTTGATTTTTTTTTTTTTCAGAACTAGGGATTCAACCAAGGGGTACTCAACCATTGAGCCACATCTCCAGCTTTTTTTTTTTTTTTTGAGTCAGGGACTCGTTAAGTTGCTTAGGGCCTTGCTAAGTTGTGAGGCTGGTTTGAACTTGGGTTCCTCCTGCCTCACTTGGTCCTCAAGTTGCTGGGCATGCACCATTGTGCCCAGATAATTAATCTCTACTCTCTACTTCTGCTATTCTAATGAAACTCAAATTTTATCCCAGATGCAATAAGTAAGCTATTAAATACCCTTCCCCCCCACAAGGGATGTATAAGCAGTAATTGTGGGTGAGTCCTCCAAATGCTCCTTAAGAAGCAGAATTCCAACGATCATGCCCCTTTGTATTCTCCATCTCTCCTTCCTTACCTCCTCATGGAATGTGGACATCAATATTGGAGTTCCAGCAGCAGATCTGGATAACATGACAAACTTGGTGGTGGAAATCAGTGGTGAGAATAGTGGAGTGAAATGATAGAGTTTGGGTCTACAGTGATTATGCAATTCTACCTGTTCTCATTTCACATTTTCACCAAGCCTGGTTCTCATTTCACAACTCATTTTTCATACAAGAGAAAGGTAATATTTTATCTTATTTAATTATAGTATGAGCATAACTCAGGTGACTCACCCCTACATAGAAAGAGGTGATTTGTGCTGGCAAAATGAAGTTTGGGGGCATAGAAAATTAAATGTAGTAATCCTAGACCATGCTAAAATCATAAAAGAGCATTCTTCTCTTTGAAGACCTCCAGCCACCTGCCATCTTTCCCAGGGTACAGTGTTTGATCTCACCTGCCTTTGCTACTCAAGATTCACACCATTATAAACTTTCAACGTGAGCAGTCCATTATACAACCATCCTTTCTAGCAATATATCATTTCAGACAGCATTACCAATGTACACACAATAATGTCAGGTATTATTTATGTATGGATATTAGCAAGAATAAATGCCTCATGGCGGGAAAGAGACACTGATCTTGAAAACTGGAGAAAATACCTGATTTCCAAATTGACCAAGAAAGTTGTCAAGAGTCATTATTAGTTTTAAAAGATCATTCCAGGGTAAGATCTTTTCTTTTTCTTTAGATGCCATTCTGAAGTAGTTTGCATTATCTTTGAAAATTCAGGAACAGGTGGGCTTTATTTAAGGAGGCCCAAATGCCAGTGTTCAGGAGACCTGGGCCAACAGATGCGCTGTGTCTTTCATTAAAGGCTTACTGAGTGATTGATGTGTTAATATTGCAAGGTTTTCATCAGCTGTCCCCATTCTGTCCTAGAAAAGGACATACATGATGAAACATGTATTATGGAGTAGTTGTTCCTTTCACATTAAAGTATCTCTTCTTTTCACATTGAAAGGAGGTTGTACCATTGTTGTTGAGGTCATGGAGGGCCAATATGATGGTGACTCTGTGCTTTTCCTCAATCGTGATACTATGATATATAATATAAATGATATATATTAATATATTATACATGATATAATATATTATAGCATATTAATATATCATATATGTAATAATATATTAACATCACCATACGTATTAATAATAAATTAATTATATTTATATTATTATATATAACATTATTACACTAATATATTACGTCATATATGATATATGATAATAACATGATATTATGATATATTTCCTCAATCATGATATTATTTTTATGAGGCCAGTTAAACAATAGCATTATCAGTAAGCTTCTCCTCCAGAGAAGCTTAGTAATTTGACCAGATGACTAACCTAGCAAAATATTATTTCACATAGCACTATCGATGATACCCAACAAGGGAATAATTTGTATGAGAACATTTCAGAAAACATTAGCTGAGCATGACAATAATCCTTCTTAGGACCTTACAACTGCTGGGGTGAAATCAACTTTGCAAATGTGGAAATAACAATTTCCCCCCATTGGGGCAGGATTCCAGTCATCATGTAAAGATCATGCCAGGTCAAGGAATTGGCGAGCTGTAGGAACTGGGGGAGAGTAGGAATCACTGCCTTAGTCCTTGAGGGTTTCTAGGCTGCAGTCTGGAGCCTCAGGACTGACTTCACATTCCTCTTAGCACCCAAAGTACTGGTACAGGCTCGGGGCTTGGGGCATACTCTTAAAAGAAGGACATCTGAGTGAATCAGTACCCAGGCACCAGAATTTGCCTGGGGAAGCTTTATGAATCCCTGACCAGTGTTCAGCATTAGTTATATTTATTTTACAGATGCTGACATCTGGCTAAGGGTATGAGAGTAATTACTTAATTCCTGGGACACAGTTCTTGAAAAGGGTGAACGTTGGTGTAACTGACACTCTATTAGGGAATACAGGTACACATATTTATATATTTTTCTTGGGTGGATGACTTCAAATTTTTAAACCTTTTGAGATAAACTTATTCTTCAAGAATTTTAATAAAATTTCTTTGAATCTCAACTTTTTGTCCTTCCTTATACCTCCAAGTGCCTTGGGGGTCTTAGTTTTCCTTGAGTTTCTTTAGTTTTGCCTCTTATATGCTGTGAATTTCACATCTAGTCTACATTTGTCCATGCCATGCTTAGACATTATCAGTAGCCCTGTATTTTCCCCAAACAAGGAAATAGGGACTTTGCTGCTGGGAAACTGAGGTACAAAGTGTTTAGATAATTTGTCACTGCAACCCACAGTTAGTAAGTTGGCAGGCTACTCAGGGGTCTTGTTCTTGTGGACTTGGTACTCTGATCAGGCAGACGGTGGCTATAGAGTGTGAGTCATTCTCCTTGGTAGAGCATAGACACTTCCAGGCAGCAAAGATCACATCACACTTGAGTCAAGATTTGGAAAATGGAATGGCACTCAAGGGCTGGAGGTGAGAAGAGGTGGTGGGAGACCATGGTGTTATCTTGAGGCCCCAGCTCTGGAGAGGATGGTAGACACAGGTGGGAGGCTGCTTAGCTGGACGTTGCCATGCTAAACCTGAGTTTAGGTTCTACTCTGTGGGATCAGGAGGAACCCATAGAGGGCTTTTGAGCAGATCCACGGCACAAATGGATTTGTAGGTTGTGTTACTGTCATGGGTCCTCTGCTTCCTGGTGATGGCCTTCCCCCTTGCTGGAGCTTGTTACTGATGTGGGGATTTACCATGGTTCTGTGCATCTGTGAACTGTCCAACACAAGCCCATTCACTATGAAGTAAGTCAGCACCCTATCTAGCAAGTCATCACTTTTTTTCTCTAATTCAAGGAAACTACCTCCTTTGCCTTCAGATCTCTGAGTATTTGGCTATTCCAAGCCACTGAGGGCAACTTTGGAGCTCTGAGCTTCATTCCTTCCAACTTTACTTCCAACCTTCCTGTGGAAGTGAATCATAGACACAGAAAAGAAATATCATCTCATCCAACCCACAACCACTTATGATGTGTGACACTGGCCTTAGCCAAGCTTCTGTAATGTACCCAATCAAAGTATTCCTTTTCCTTAAAGATCTTAGGTACCCACACCAGGAGTCTTTTGCTACTTCTCTTCTTTGTGATGTCATGGAAATAAGATCACCTGCCAACTACCATCACAGTTAATGGTCTAAAAAGCTCTCAGTAGAGACCCTTGTTTATTCTGAGAAATAATGCTCTTATAAATATGGTGAAAATGCTCATTTATAATTTATTTAAGATGTCATAAAGTTTCTGTCAACTCTGTCCTTTCAAACCACAGCCTCAAATTCTAAATTGGACCACTGAGCAGGACTTACCTTAAAATTTTTCTAATCATTTGGTCATAAGTAACCTTTCCCCAAACAGTCTAATACTTTCCTTCAAAGGCAATGTTTAACATTTCATTTATATTATTATTTTTTCCCAAGGCAGTTGGGAATGTATCTGAAATGTACACAAGACTTGTAAAATGGAAATAAAATTACTTAGTAAGACTTTAAACTCATACTGAGTTTCTAAAGTTAGGGTTCTCCTCCAGGACTGGCCCAAGGCAAAAGGATATTTTAAGAAATACTTGCACATACCAATATTTGCAAAATATCTCTTTCAACATCTGTTTTCAGATTTTATCCCCAAATGGGACTATTCAGTCATGTATTACCTCTTTCAGGTAATACATTTATATTTTGAAATTAATTACGATATCACAGGGCCTAGATTTACCCTAGCCAAGACCTAGATGGAGTGAAGAAATAGGGTTGGGTGAATTCTGCCTCTCTTTAACAAATACCGGTATGTACCCCTTAATTAAGAAAGGGAGTGAGAAATCTGTAGGGAAAAGACCTGTGTTTACAAACTGGCTGTGGACTTATATAGTCATTGAAAATGGACTGGGATCCAGGGGGGCTGACATCAGTGACTGAGTGAGTACAGATGTCTGTGATTATTTGATTCTGTTTACCTCTCCCACTGTAAGCTTCATGAGGACAGTGAGGTCTGTTTTTTTTTTCTCATTGTTATATTTTTATATATAACACAGGTTGCAAAAGTGTAAATCAGGATTTATGGGGAGAATAAAATGGTCTAGCACACATATACACACCCACACACACGATATAGAGGGAAGATGGTGGGTTTCAGACACAGCAGGAACTGAGATAAAATAATAATTTACTAATGATCTTTACAGTCTTAGGTAGTTTAAAGTTTCCAATATTTGACAGAGATGGCACAGGGACATGGATGTAAATGATGAATGTTTTCACTGAAAGCCCTTTCTTAAGGGTATGTTGCTAACAGGGGAGGGAAAAAGGGAGGGAGCGGGGAGAGAGAGAGAGAGAGAGAGAGAGAGAGAGAGAGAGAGAGAGAGAGAGAGACTGACTTCACTCTAATGTAAGAGAGAAAAGTTCAAGTCTTGGGTTTTGAGTGCTGTCCTGGGTGTTTCACCTGTGCCACAGAGCAAGATGCCCAGTGACTGTCCATTGGGCAGTTGTGGTGCCCTCCTGATCTGACAGCACCCAGCACCCAGCAGATGCCAGGCAAGAAGAAGCACTACGAAATTTGTGACTGAGTGGAAGCAGATGTTTTCCTGGGCATGTCTCCCAGAACTTTCAGTTCCTTTTCAGAGGGATGGAGAAAAGAGCAAGAGAGAGAGATCTGGAAGATTATTGTGAACCCAGCTTCCTTGGGGCTGGAGAGCCCAGGGCTTTATAGGTGCCTGGCATTTTTATTGCCAATTTAGGAAAGTCTTGAGTAAAGAGAGCAGACTTCCAACAAGGAGTTCCACCTGGATACTTACCAGATATATAAATAATATCCCCTCTCAGGTTAACTTCCTCATATGTAAGATGATGATCATATATTTCCTTATAGGATGATTTTAAAATATCAATGAGATAAAATATCACTGCCCTGGAGGGCAGTGAGAATGTCTAACTGAGTTGCTTGGGCAGCAGGACTCATGGCATTGGGCCAGCCTCACCATCAACGAGTTGTGTTTGCTTTGGTAAGTCTTTAATAATTGCTGACTCACTAGATTTCAGCTCCATTCAACCTGTAGAATCTACTGATTTCTCTGATGCATTTCCATGTTGCCCAGGCAGCCAAATGTCTTCACTTTCTGTCACTGTTTGATAATTCATTGGTAATAGGTATCAGTGGTTGTGCATTGGCCACTTTATTGCTGGGGCAGCATTTGGGGAGAGCCCTTGATGGTCCCATGAGGAGAGAATTCTACTGAACTCTGGCTGCATCAACCAGTGAGGCTCTTTCCTATCAGATTTTTCTTTTCCTTAGAAAATCTGGCTTCATTATTTTTACAGCAACCTCATGACCTTGACTCAGCCATATATACTCTTTTGGGCCAACCTCCTAATTTATAAAATGGAAGATTCATCCCTGGGATGCAAGGCTGGTTCAATATACGGAAATCAATAAATGTTATTCACCACATCAATAGACTTAAAGATAAGAACCATATGATCATCTTGATAGACGCAGAGAAAGCATTCGACAAAGTACAGCATCCCTTTATGTTCAAAACACTAGAAAAACTAGGGATAACAGGAACTTACCTCAACATTATAAAAGCTATCTATGCTAAGCCTCAGGCTAGCATCATTCTGAATGGAGAAAAGTTGAAGGCATTCCCTCTAAAATCTGGAACAAGACAGGGATGCCCTCTATCACCACTTCTATTTAATATAGTCCTTGAAATACTAGCCAGAGTAATTAGACAGACAAAAGAAATTAAAGGCATAAAAATAGGAAAAGAAGAACTTAAATTATCACTATTTGTGAACGACATGATTCTATACCTAGAAGACCCAAAAGGGTCTACAAAGAAACTACTAGAACTAATAAATGAATTCAGCAAAGTGGCAGGATATAAAATCAACACGCATAAATCAAAGGCATTTCTGTATATCAGTGACAAAACTTCTGAAACGGAAATGAGGAAAAACACTCCATTTACAATATCCTCAAAAAAAATAAAATACTTGGGAATCAACCTAACAAAAGAGGTGAAAGATTTATACAATGAAAACTACAGAACCCTAAAGACAGAAGTAGAAGATCTTAGAAGATGGAAAAATATACCCTGTTCATGGATAGGCCGAACTAACATTATCAAAATGGCGATATTACCAAAAGTTCTCTATAGGTTTAATGCAATGCCAATCAAAATCCCAACTGCATTTCTTGTAGAAATAGATAAAGCAATCATGAAATTCATATGGAAAAATAAAAGACCCAGAATAGCAAAAGCAATTCTAAGCAGGAAGTGTGAATCAGGCGGTATAGCGATACCAGATTTCAAACTATATTACAGAGCAATAGTAACAAAAACAGCATGGTACTGGTACCAAAACAGGCGGGTGGACCAATGGTACAGAATAGAGGACACAGAGACTAATCCACAAAGTTACAACTATCTTATATTTGATAAAGGGGCTAAAAACATGCAATGGAGGAAGGATACATCTTCAACAAATGGTGCTGGGAAAACTGGAAATCCATATGCAACAAAATGAAATTGAATCCCTTTCTCTCGCCATGCACAAAAGTTAGCTCAAAATGGATCAAGGAGCTTGATATCAAATCAGAGACTCTGCGTCAGATAGAAGAAAAAGTTGGCTAGGACCTACATGCTGTGGGGTAGGGCTCCAAATTCCTTAATAGGACACCTATAGCACAAGAGTTAATAACAAGGATCAACAAATGGGACTTACTTAAACTAAAAAGTTTTTTTCTCATCAAGAGAAACAATAACAGAGGTAAATAGGGAGCCTACATCCTGGGAACAAATTTTTACTCCTCACACTTCAGATAGAGCCCTAATATCCAGAGTATATAAAGAACTCAGAAAATTAGACAATAAGATAACAAATAACCCAATCAACAAATGGGCCAAGGACTTGAACAGACACTTCTCAGAGGAGGACATACAATCAATCAACAAGTACATGAAAAAATGCTCACCATCTCTAGCAGTCAGAGAAATGCAAATCAATACCACCCTAAGATACCATCTCACTCCAGTAAGATTGGCAGCCACTATGAAGTCAAACAACAACAAGTGCTGGCGAGGATGTGGCGAAAAGGGTATACTTGTACATTGCTGGTGGGACTGCAAATTGGTGCGGCCAATTTGGAAAGCAGTATGGAGATTCCTGGGCAAGCTGGGAAAGGAACCACCATTTGACCCTGCTATTGCCCTTCTGGGACTATTCCCTGAAGATCTTAAAAGAGCATGCTACAGGGATACTGCCACATCAATGTTCATAGCAGCACAATTCACAATAGCTAGACTGTGGAACCAACCCAGATGCCCTTCAATAGATGAATGGATAAAAAAAAATGTGGCATTTATACACCATGGAATATTACGCAGCACTAAAAAATGACAAAATCATGGAATTTGCAGCGAAATGGATGGCAATAGAGCAGATTATGCTTAGTGAAGCTAGCCAATCCCTAAAAAACAAATACCAAATGTCTTCTTTGATATAATGAGAGCAACTATGAACAGAGTAGGGAGGAAGAGCAGGAAGAAAAGATTAACTTTAAACAGAGACATGAGATGGGAGGGAAAGGGAGAGAAAATGGAAATTGCATGGAAATGAAGGGAGACCCTCATTGCTACACAAAATTACATATAAGAGATTGTGAGGGGAATGGGAAAATAAACAAGGAGAGAAATGAATTACAATAGATGGGGTAGAGAGAGAAGATGGGAGGGGAGGGGAGGGGGGATAGTAGAGGATAGGAAAGGTAGCAGAATACAACAATTACTAATAGGGCATTATGTAAAATTGTGGATGTGTAACCGATGTGATTCTGCAGTCTGCATTTTGGGTAAAATTGGGAGTTCATAACTCACTTCAATCTAATGTATGAAATATGATAAGTCAAGAGCTTTGTAATGTTGTGAACAACCAATAAAAAAATTTAAAAAAAATGGAAGATATTGGTGTATAAATGATAAGTTAAAATAAAAAAAAAGAGTAGTGGCTCAGTGGTAAGAGCAATCATTTGTGAAGAGAATTGAGTTGGTTTACCCTGAGATAGAGCCTCAGCTTTAGCACATGCTAAACTTATGATAGTATAAGTTATTGGAAATAAATTGGTACCCAATATTACTTTTCTTTGTCCTATGTTCTTTCTAAAGAAACAAGAGTATTTAATTGGGTTTCTTTCCAAGGTCTGAGCACTCCTTGACAGCAAAGAAAATTAACAGACTTTTGTGGACAAAAGGGAAGAGTTTAAGGTATATGGACATCTATCTGGTGGTGCTATGTTCTCAGGGGAGGATTGTCCCTCCCAAGAGGTTGGTTCTTAGAACACTGAAGAGGAAAACTGCAGGTTGCAGGTGCTCTATTGAGGACATGCTGGGGTGCAGGATTTAGGACCTTCAGAGAATACTTGGGTGGGTGTAAAGGAGGCTGGTCCCCAGGCTTAGTGAAGTTGTCCCTTGTGAATCTTGGTGGAGATGCTGTGGAGTCACAGTCCCTGAAAGGGTTTCATGTAGGCTTGGTGAGTGAGAGTCCTCCACTTCCACACGCTGGGCTGATATTGGATCCACGGTTCTTATCCTTGCCTTCAAAGGTCTTAGTGTAGTGGATTTGAAGATGAGAAAATCATGGACGTTTATGGTATTGAGCAACTTGTTGACTTGGTCAAGAGAGGCAGGATTTCAGTGAAGGTATTAAAATGAGGAAATGTAAAAAGCAATTTATACATGTTACAGTCTACTTCATCCTGGGATAAAGAACTGCTCCTTCTGGAAGTCATTCACATGCTTAAACGGACTCTACTCGTGAAACACTTTATTATTTTGATGATGAGAAAACTTAAAACTAGAAACATAAAACAAGCAAACATATCAAGCCAAACATATCAAGTGTATTAAAAATTTAGAGACAGTCTGAAGAGAGTGAGTAAAGTGTGACATTTTAATGTCACGGAATTCCATGCCAGTATTCCTAAACTGTAGTGTGCATCTAAGTCACTCAGGGAGCTTGTTAAAATATAGATTCTGATTGTGTGAGCTGGGGGCAGATCCTAAGACCCTGTGTTTCTGACCATTGCCCAGGTGATGCTGAGATTACAGTGCCACAGACATCACCTTGAGTGGGTTGTGCTACCTAACAGCATAAGGGACCCACAGCCGCACTTGTCAACATGAATAAGCCTCAAACATATGGATGGAGCTTTGCAGAAGGATTTGTAGGGCATGATGCAATTTACATACATTTAAATCATGCAAACCAATGCTGTATATTATTTATTGATGCATGACACATATATAGATAAAATATTTTTAAAAACAAGCATAGGAATGAAAAAATTAAATTCCTACTAATGGCTAATTTGGGGGGAAGGTGGAGACGCAACAGTTCGCGATTGTATGAGGGGTTTTGAACAATGTGCAGTGATTATTTCCTAAGATTGGTGGTAGGCACAGAAGTGTTCATATTTTTTCTCTATTTGTATGTCAATAGTAGAACTAAAAGGTATGTATGTGTAAGAGTTAATTCAGAAGTGGCTTAGTGGTAGAGTACTTGCCTAGCATGTGTGAGGCACTAGATTCAATTCTCAGCACAGCATGTAAATAAATACAATAAAGGTCTATTGACAACTAAAAATATATTTAAAAAGAAAAAAAAAGAATTAATTCAGAAAACCAAAAGAGGTTTTGTATAAAAATTAGAATATCTTTCCTTGCTATCTTTTATTTCTTTACTTGAAGATGAGATTTTTACTCTTTGGTAATTTGGAAGATGGTTAAAAGACAGTCAACAGTGTTATATTTGAAAAAAGAAAATAAATTAAATTTTATTTAATAAGAAATATGAAATTTTCCTAAATATCTTTCACAGAGTTTTCTGCTTTTTCTATGACAGATAATTATACACATACTTAATTATTAACATTCAAAATTTGCCAAAGAATAAATGTTGACATTCAGATAAAAGAAGAGTTCATAACCTGTTGTCAAAATATGTTATTTAAATAACTCATATTTTGTTATTAGATACCTGAGGTATTGAAATACTTTCCAGGAAAACATTTTTTGTTCAGTTTTTCTATTTCTGTTTAAAATGAGTTTTATTTATTTTTTCCTATTTTTATAAATGATGAAGTTGCCCTTCTAATAAGCAAAAGGAGTTTTTTTGGGGAGCAGTACTGGGGATTGAACACAGGGGCACTGGATCACTGAGCCACATTTCTGGCCCTATTTTGTATTTTATTTAGAGACAGGATCTCACTGTGATGTTTAGCACCTTGCTTTTACCAAGGCTGGCTCTGAACTCGTGATCCTCCTGCCTCAGCCTCCTGAGCCCCTGGGATTACAGGCATGTGCCACCACGCCCGGCTCAAAAAGTGTTTCTAAAAGCTGTCATATTTAACTCAGAGGAGAATGTACACTTGGACTACTTTCATTTTTTACTGGTATTAGTGTAAATTGAAACAATCTGGAACACTATTTGACAATATGTACCCAGAGTTCTAAAAAGATTTATATTGTTTGCAGAAGAAACTCTTTTGAGCATGTTATCTGAAGTTCAGAAAAACATTCACAAATGTTTTTATCACAATATTATACCGTATGGTAAAATTTTTGGAGTCACCTCCATTAGTTTGGAGCTACAGGAAGAGAATGCAAAGGTGAGATTGTATATTAAGAAATTTAGTTGAGAAAACTTGTGTGAAGATAAAGGAGAACAGGAGTTTGGTAAGACCCTCTAGAACAAGAAGAAGGTCTGTCACCAGCTAAGATAGAAGGAAGGAAGGACTGGCAGGGTGCAGTCTCAGACTGCAGGGCAGTTCTTAAAAAAAGTCTACTGTGTTGATGAGAAATCCTTGAACAGAGATAGCAGGAGTCCTGCTTGGGCTAGAGATATCTCTGCTCTTGTGCCCTCTCTGTATTCAGGGGTTGGCTGCTCAGAGGAAGTGAGGCTTGGTGTGTGCACACTGGAAGGACCAAAGAAGCCATAGTTGGGCTGTAGTTCACCAGGCTTCTTGCTGGAAATCTGAGCAGGGTGCCCCCTGACAGCCATACAACCAATATGTTCACTAGAGAATTTTATTTTTTTTTTAAGTTTTTCTTTTTTCTTTTCTTTTTTTTTTAGAGAGAGAGAGAGAGAGAGAGAGAGAGAAGAGAGAATTTTAATATTTATTTTTTAGTTCTCGGCGGACACAACACCTTTGTTGGTATGTGGTGCTGAGGATCGAACCCGGGCCTCACGCATGCCAGGCGAGCGCGCTACCGCTTGAGCCACATCCCCAGCTCACCAGAGAATTTTATTTATTTATTTATTTTTTATTGGTTGTTCAAAACATTACAAAGCTCTTGACATATCATGTTTCATACATTAGATTGAAGTGGGTTATGAACTCCCATTTTTACCCCAAATACAGATTGCAGAATCACATCTGTTACACGTCCACATTTTTACATAATGCCCTATTAGTAACTGTTGTGTTCTGTTGCCTTTCCTATCCTCTACTATCCCCCCTCTCCTCCCCTCCCATCTTCTCTCTCTACCCCATCTACTGTATTTCATTTCTCTCTTTGTTTATTTTCCCATTCCCCTCACAACCTCTTATGTGTAATTTTGTATAACAATGAGGGTCTCCCTCCATTACCATGCAATTTCCCTTTTCACCGGAGAATTTTAAAGAAAGCAAGGGATATGTTAGAGTACGCTTCAGGATGTAATGAACGATTTTCATGACACCATAAATTCTTGCTCATGTCAGAAGCCCATGGGGACATTTGGGAAGTGGCCTTGTGTATTTTGATTCATCCATGTGGGTTCTTTCCATTTCCTCAGATCCCTAAGTCTTCAGCCCAATTCTGTGTATCCAGCAGAGAGCAGGAAGAGAGCACAGGAATCATGGGGAGGATTTGGGGAACAGGCTCAGAAGTGACACATAGCGCTCCCATTTATGGTTCATCGACTAGAATGTAGCTAATTGAACTTCAAGGGCACCTGGAATTGAAGAGAAGCAATGGATATATCATTAGGACTCCCCAAATCTGGTCACATTTGGGATATATCCATCCAGTGGCACATTCTGCAGAGACAAATATTTTGGGGGTGGTTGGGTACTGGAGATGAACCCAGGGACATTGAGCCACTGAGACACATCCCCAGCTGTTTTTCTTTGACATGAGGTCTCCCAAGTTGCTTAGGGTCCTGCTAAATTGCTGAGGCTGGCCTTGAACTTGTGATTATCCTGCCTCAGCTACTGTATTCTTTGGAATTACAGGCATGTGTCGCCATGCAGAGCATTTACAAGTATTTTAAACTTATTTAATTAATTAATTAATTTATTGTGGTTCTGGAGATTGAACTCAGGGCCTTGCTCATGCAGGACAAGGCCTAATCATTGAGCTACACTCCTAGCCTAAAACTCATTTTTTAATTTATTACAACCTTTGCATAAATAAGATCTTAAGTTTATATAAATAAAACACGTAAGATTATAAAAATATTGATGAAGTTATATATAAATATGTGCATATAAAATTATAATTATATATGTGTTTATAAAGCACAACTTAAAAAATAACTTATTATCTATGCAGAGAAATAAGAAAGAAATATTCCAAAATATTAGAATGATTGACTTAGAATGTGTCATCATGAAAAAAAATAAAGTCCTTATTTATGATTGTTTTTTGAAATAGAATGGTTGGTAAAGTTTTTTTCTTTTAACTTAAAAAATAAACCTTTGAACCATTTGTTATTTTCTAATCTTACTCTATGTAGTTCTATAAATTGCTGTTTTACATTTTTTCCACAGAATCTATATGGAAAATGTGACAGAAGTAACTCTAAGCTGCTATATTAATTAGTAAAGATTTGCATAGAAATGGGAAAGAAGAACCTGGGGTTAAAGGAAACAAAAATATTACAGCAAAAGAGATAATTTAGTATGGAAATTTAGCAGAAATTGAAGTTTAAATTTCAGGAGTATTATTGGTTATTTTTTAAGCAACAAATTTTATGTCATTTTAACATTCAAAATGGTGTCACTGGTTTTTGTATTAAATTCTTAAAATTTAGTGAATTTTATATTGCTAACATGGAATAGTTCTGAACACTCTGAAGCACCAAGATATGCACACTGTGCTCTTCTCCCATCTGCCTCTGCTTCAGGTAACAGCGGATGGTTAGTGCAATTTAAATCACAACTTGAATGTTGGCCACTACTGCAGACATTAAGCCTTCCTGATTAGCTGGGACTCATGCCACTCATCTACTTTAAAACTCATACTTTAAAAGAAAGTAAAACAATAAGCATAGATACAACCTTACAAAATGCAGCAGTTCACATTTTAGAGTAAAACATTTTTTTTTTTTTTTTTGCTTAGATGCCCTGATGAGAAGTGAACAAATGGTAGGTTTGGTTCTTTTCAAACCGAGCTGACATTTCCAAAATAAATTATTCAGACTCTAGGGTTCTTCTCTCTATAGTGAGGTTTGCTTCTTTTATTCATTGGCTTCAGTCTTGGTGTCCAGATGGGACTAAAACCAGCTAAACTTTGCTTCTGATTGGCTTAACGTTGCTGCAGCAGCTGGAGGGGCTCTCTGGGGAACTTGCTGGGGGTGATTTCTGCCCTGCAAATGAAGAGGCTCAGTTATCCTCAACCCTGAATCTCTAAATTTTAATTTCCCATATGTAAATACCAGCAGCAAGTTGGCGTAGAATTTTCACCACTGCTATTTATTAGATAAAGCCTCACCACAGTCATCTCTAGCTGAGCCAGTTTTGTGCTGATTACTAAACTGGACTCTGACATAGAATGCCTTTTAAGGAAATCATAGACGGCCCATTTGCCATAAATAATGCAATAGCCATATATAATATGCCATACATATAATCAAATAGCCATATATAATGCACTTGCTTCATAATATGCTGGTCTGATTTCATTGAAATTAAAAGGGAAATATTCTAGATTCCCTTGGAAGATGTAGAAATACCAAAAATAGCTAAAAGTTGTTTATTCTGGAATTAACCTTTATATCATCATGAAACCTAGGTCACTCTTGGATGGTTGTTCTTAGTCTTTGGAGCCCAGATGATAATGAATAGCTCCATTAGGTGAAGTTCCATGTGAACGTGGTGCATCTGTGAGAACTCACACATCCATGATTTGTTAATTTTGGACTTTGGATGTCCTCCATAACTCAGCTGATTCATATCCAAACATGGATGTTAGGTGAGTAATTGCCGATGACTCTTGAATATGTCCAACTCTTTGCCACCTCTCACTTTTGGCAGCTTTTAATTTATTATTCATTGTTCAATTCAAAGGCCTAGACACCTAACTTAGAACTTCACTGATGATGATGTAGAAGTAGCCTATTCTTTTTATTATTGGGTTGCAGGTCAAGGGTATGTTTACTAACACCACACACAGAAAGTTTTTCAGATTCATTAAATAGTTGCTCTGGATTTTCTCAACACACAGGATTATTATGATGGTACAATCATTAACATCTCATTTACAGATTTGTTTTCTTTGTTGTATTGCTGATTCTCAGCATTTCTTTTTGAGCAAAGTCAAGTAATGAGTTGATGATAGTCAAGTAATACCAGGCATAGACCATATATAAGTCTGACCTTTACAGAAATGCTGATTATTTGGTTTCTCACCAAATGATGTCTTTGTTTTAGGCAGCTTTTGCATCACCCTGACTCAAATGCCAGCCAAGAACAATTTAGAGGGGGAAAAGTTTATTTGGGGCTCATATCTCAGTCCATAGACAGCAACTCTGCGGCTCTGGACCAAGGTGAGGCAACACGTCTTGGGGAGAGACCCAGTGGAGTAAAGCAGCACAGCTCATGGAAAGGTCAGGAAACAGAGTGCAAGAAGGAAGGGACACAGAGAAAATGCACCTTTCCAGGGAAGCCCCCCAGGGACCCACCTCCTTCAGCCCTATCCCACCTGCCTACAGATACCACCAGTCAACCCGTTCAAACTAGGATGGACCAATTAGGAGACAGTTCTCACAATGTAATCATTTTTTCCTCTGAGTATTCCTGTATTTACAGGAACTTTTGGGTGATACTTCATATCCAAACCATAACACTCTTCTTATGCGAATCTTCTTTCCTTTAGGAATTTTATAAGCAGCTTTCC
Source organism: Urocitellus parryii (assembly GCF_045843805.1). NCBI lineage: Eukaryota > Metazoa > Chordata > Mammalia > Rodentia > Sciuridae > Urocitellus > Urocitellus parryii. Next base: position 107,300,291 of record NC_135532.1, read on the forward strand.
TATTTACTTTAATTGCTAATTCCTGTTTTTTATTTGCAGTGATATTTTTAATTTCCATGGTGTTTATCCTTCATATTAACCTGTGTTGGAATGACTGCTGCCTTGGGTACTGGGTCCCCCTAACATTTATGGGCAAAGTGCAGCATTAACTGCTTTCTCCCTCCCCATGAGTCTGAGGCCGGTCAGACTCAGTGCAGAGAGAAGACAGAATGCCATCTTCACTGTGTAAGTGGGCAGGATTCGCCAGTAATATTGAGATTTGGGGAAGGTTGCTCCCATGAGGCCTAGCTTTCCTCATGACCTCTTCTTCACTCTTGGGTTTACCTATCAACTGCCTGGGAGAATAATTGCTGAGGTCTGAGTAAATTAATAAACTGAATTCTAGTAAACTCTTTGAAGTTGAAAAGTATTTTACAGCTGCTAATTATAATTTATTAAAGTATGTCTACTGTTTTATTATGTGAAATCCTATGTATAGAATTGCTGTTGACGAGTTAAATATGCTGAAACATCTTTGCTTTGATGCCAAACACATTAGATAATTTAAATGGAAATGCTGATTCAAAGATTCTTCTTTTGGGACTGTTGGTTTAAAATGAAATTAAGTCTGTTATGGTTTGCACATGAGGTATCCCCCAAATGTTCGTGTGTGAAACAATGCAGAGATGTTCAGAGGTGGAACAACTGGATTACGAGTGCTATCACGTAATCAGTGGATGAAGCCACTTGATGGATTAATCATTTGGATTGATGGATGGTAACTCTGGGATGTAAGGGTGTGGCTGTAGGAAGCAGGTCACTGGGGGGTGTGCCCTTGGGGATTCTATTATCCCTGGTTCCTGGTACTCAAGCTCTCAGTGCTTCCTGGCTGCCATGGACTGAGCAGCTGTCCTCTGCCAAGCCCTTCTGTCCTGACATTCAGCTTCACTGGAGCCCAGGGCCATGGACTCATCAACCGTAGACAACCTCTGAGACTGTGAACCAAAAGAAACTTTTCCTCCTCTAAGTTGTTCTTTTCAGGTCTTTTGATCACAACGATGAAAAATTGGCTAACGTACCAAACAAACCAACCAACTAAGCCACACCATCCAAATAATGATGATGTCTTGTATCCATGGCCAGTACATCTTAGTATGTTAACATAAGGCCAGGTCATATGCTTTGAGCTTTTTGCTGTTGCATATCCTTTCAGGTTTATTTTTATTTATTTATATGTATTTTTGAGACAGGGTCTTGCTGTGTTGCTTTGAAGTTGGCTTTGAAGTCCTGGGCTTAAGCAATCTTCCTGCCTTAGCCTCCACATAGCTGGAACTACAGGCACAGACCATAATGTGTCAATTGCTGATTTGCATAAGAAAAGTCCCAATGTTGCCAATTATTACAGCCTGTAAAATACTGGGCAGTTATTTGACCTTTTTAGCCCTCAGTTTACTTATCTGTAAAAATAGATGCTGGCAGGACTACATATGATAGATAGCACGCTTATCAAACAATGACCCATTCAAAATAAGTGCATAAATAAGTACTAAAACTCACAGTCATAAAACACTGAGATACTCAGTGTGCCCCAGGATCTCATTTATCCAAGCCCAGGATTGGCTGCATCTGGACTGATGCGTTGCTCTCTGCACCTAATTAGCTGGTGTTCTTGGGTACTGGGACTCTCTCTAACTTCCCCACCTCAAATTGTAATTTTCAATAAAACAAATAAAAAAATCTCAACCAAAGAGCAAAATGCTCTTTTCTGGATATTATTTTGTGGATGTGCTTTCTAAAGATAAATGTAAACCAAGAAACAGTGGCCAAGTTTCTCTTCTGGTAAAGCTCGATTTTTTATTGCACAGATAGATATTAGTAGTTTTTCTCATTTTAAAGATTAAACAAATTTGAGGTTAAGGTCAAATGACTTACCCATGGTTATGTAATGAATTAATAGACCAGCTGGAATTCAAATTCAGAGCCTTTCGTCCGGATTAGTGAAAAACTCAAAAATTAACTATTGGTTTCAGAGAATCTTTTCCTTAGCTATTCTGCTTTAAGGAATTTATGTGGTAGACGGAGGGCCAGCTTAAAGTCTCCCTTTGAAGGCTATCTTTTGATTTATATTCTGTTACTTAGACCAAAAACGTCATGGTATTATACTGGCTGAATGTATAGGATTTTCTAAGTTTAAGTCCTTTCCTCTCCTCAAGAGCTCACCATCTGTGACAAACAGAATACAAACTCTGACCACATGGCAACACAAGGTTAGCAATGGCCTCGGCCCTCACATTGAGGCAGTTCTTCTGAGAACCCAGACGAACCCTAAGGAAGATTCCTTTTGGTTTGAAACACTAAATAGGCCAAAGGAACTTTAAAGACAATGCTGGTTTTGCCTATCTTTTTTCCCTAAGCAAAAAATAGAGCCCCTGTCCGTCTCACCTTATAGACCTGAGGATAAAGAGTGAAGGAAGGAAGGCCAGGAGACACCTGGACACCTGGCAGCCAGGCCCACCTGTCCTGAGAGAGCAGGATGGGAGGGAGGGTGTGAGGGTGCAGAATGAGGACCTGTCATGCTGCTGTACCTGGACGTTCAGAGAAACTGTGTGAAGGAAGAAACTCGTCAACAGCCTCCTCCTGGGTACAAACATGACCCCGGCCCAAGGCGCAGTGCAGTCTGTTCTACCTGGGCCTGGTGCACATAGGGGAAGCTGGGCCCTGGCAGTGGCATTTAGCAAAGCTGAGGTGCTGTACCTGCTCTATGAAAAGAAATCCTCTCTGGCTGTTTTCCTAATTAGGGAATTAGGGAATTGCAGCCAGGCTTTTTAGTGTAAACAACTTAAGCTGGGTAATGCCTTGTTTGAAGAGCTGAGGGCTTGGTTTGGGACTAATGGTAGCAGGAGGATCAACCAATTATGGGATTCAATGCTGGATTTCTCTGTGCATCGAATCCAGCACGTCCAGTGGCTCAAAGCATAAACTTTGAATTTGGATCCCAACTCTTCCACCGAGCGAGTAACATAGCCATGAGTGAGTCATGTGACCTCATGCCTCAGACTTTTTAATCTTTCAAATGAGAACAACTATGAATGTTTTTCTGTGAGGGAAAGAATTTATCCTTGCCTTAAGACAGGCTTGGCCTTTGTCTTTGGCCACTGGATGTTATCTCTAGGCCTTTGGAGTGTCCTGCCTGAAGGGTGCATTTCTCCCTCGGGGCTTTGGACCATGCCAAAAAGTCTAACAATGTGACTTATGGTGGGGACTTTGAGCATTAGTTGAATCTTTGAAGAAACTGGAAACAGGTCAGTCACGTGGATAGTTGGAGACGGAGCCAAGTAATGACAAGGGACATCAGGGCTCATGTGAGCATCTCTGTTTGGTGATACTGTGGCAAGCCTCAACATGACTCAATCTATTTTCTAGATGAAGAGACTAATGTTCATGATAGTTTAAACATGCTAGGATTCATAATTAGAATGGGGTTGATCTGGGATAAGGAGGCAGATCTTTGGATTCCCAGGTCCTTTAAAAATAAAACTAAACTAAAATATGTTGCAGGAAAAGGAGAAATGCCTGGAGAGGAAGACTAATAAAGGAATATAAAAATGCAGTGATGTATAATGAAGAGCTGGAACTCCGCAAAGCAATAGTCTCTAAATCAGAAAAACCCAGGAGTTTCCCTGGTTCTTTTGGGGGTCATCACTTGTCAGAGAATTTAAGATTTATATACTAGGACAGGCCACTTCGAATCTATTCCGAGTTTAACTCCACTCAATGCTTTGGTACTATAAATATTTTTCTTGTCTCTTTAAAGGAAATTGGCATTTTTCTGGGAAGCTGTTCCATTCCATGTATTGAAATATTATAGAATTATTCCCCTACACTTGTTACATTCTTTGCTGGTTTAAAGCAATGGTGCTTCCAGATATTCAGTAACTTCAGGAGGAGGTGGAGAGCAATGTCTCCAGTTTACAAATGAGGAGACTGGGTTCAAAGCATTTTTTGGCCCATCCAAGGTCACTGGCATGCTGAGAAGAAAGGATTAGATCTTCTAACTTCTGGTCCAGGATTTCTTCGTGATTCATCAATTCTGAGTCCAGACATGTGTAGGCTACAAGAGAAATGAGTCAGAGAAATGCTTCTTTCCACTAAAGTACCTTCGTGTGGTGATTCCATTGTCAATGTCAAGTGATGTAATGTGAAGGAGTGCGATTTCTACACCAGATTGAAAGATCCCCTCCTACCTCCCCACTTTTGGGTTCAGCTTCTGGAAAGTATAATCTCCAAGAGTTTCCATAAGAACATCTATCTGATAGGGCTGAAAATGAAATGAGGTTGATAACAAGCATAAGACACTGTTCAACTGTTAATATTCTTCTATTTTAATGCCATGAACAGGAACAGAGTATTGATCAACTTGTCTTGATTGTTACAACTTGATGTTCACGGTGAGAGTTGTGAGGCTGTTCACCATATTTAAATGATTTTTTTTTTCCCTAGATGGTTTCCACAAGTTCTTGGTTTGCAAACATTTGCTTTTAGATAATATTTTTATGGTTTAAACATTCATGTTTAGCTTAAAAGATCCCTGGTAAATCCTTGTCTATGGGTGGTCTAAAGCTGACTGTTTTAGATGAAATTGTTTATTTTGCAGATAATTCAGTAACAATCCTGTTTTGACTTCCCTGCCCTGGACAGTATCATGTTTTACAAACATATGAGTGAAACATGCTGATGTTCAAAAACAAAGGCGCTTTCATTCAGAACAAACAACCTCCCAAATAAGGAGGATCAGCTGCAGGCTTGTCTGTACTCTGTCTGAGTAACGTCTATATCATACTTGGCTGCAGAAATTGTTTGAATCATCGGCATAAAAATATACAAAGCTTACTTCTCAGAGTGCCACAATTTAGATTTTCTGTTTGCAAAAGCACTTCAAAACCGCAGCGACCTCAGTTGATTTGCACTTAGGAGTTTGAAAGCATTCAACTTGACATTGGGCATTAAAGACACAGAAGCCTGAGAAAGGGTGGATTCGTCCTCTCATTTCTTTGTGATGTTGCTGAATCCCTTGTCCTCTTTCCCTAGAATATTTAAAAGGAGAACCTTAGCTTCTTGTTGTTCTTTGTCTTAGAATATTGGTGACAAACATAATTCACCTGGGGAGTTCCTGAGGTGCACTTTGAGCAATGAAATTAGAGATTCTAGTAGGGGGACATAGGCATCTGTATTGTTTTGGAGCTTTCCAAATGCTTCTGAGCAAGATTCCACATCCATTTTACGATAAAAATAATAAATCCTTTTTGACCCAAATAATAGTTTTTTCACCCAGCTGAATTTTAGTGTCCTCTGGGGGACATTAGAGATACTGTCAAGGCACAGGGCACCACCATAAGGTGCTTTGATTTCATTGATCTGGGATTTTCATCTATGAGACAGTAATTTACCTGAAATTCATATCTATTGCTAATACTACCGCTTTGATCTCTCAGAGAAAAATCACCCCTCTCCTTTAAGTGCTTCTACAAATTTCTGGATGGAGCTTGGTTATACAATTTTCATTTTCCACTGGATATTATTAAATACTTTTACTTTCAACTTCATGTAAATATTCACATGATTAAGACAAAGCAAAAGAATAAGTACTTCCAAAATGTCAAACTGTGCATGTTAAGAGAACCAAACATTTTTTTTAATAAAGCCAGAGGTTTAAAACAAAAACACCAAGAACAGCAAAACCCAACAGCTGTTAACTTGTTTTTGAATATTTGCCATGACCAGAACTATGCTAAATATTTCTTGGGCATTTTCTCATTTAAACGTCACAACAATCTTGTGAGGCAAAGGTGACTGATATCCTCAGTTTTTGGAAGTGAAAATTGTAGCTATCCCAAAATTTGTTTATTTCCAACGTCAAGTGGCCCAGTGACAATTATCAGATTTTATTCCTTTATGTTGAGCCTGAAATGTTAGCCTCTCACAGTTTCATGGGTGCTGGCACAGACACGAGCCTCTTGGACATAAAGGTATTATGACATTTTGTGGCCACTTCTTTGGGAATTGTCCTTTGCAGAGTTGTTTCCTTTCCTTTTGTCTGACACTGTAAAACACTGTATAGCTAAGAGAAACCATTCCTAAATGATTAAGATGTTAAATGCTAAGTGATCCTTTAGATTTACAGAACCCAGCATATCTGGTGACCTTCAGAATATATCACAATGTATAATACTCCTCCTTATTCTTTACTCCTGTGCATGAACTGATATGAAGCATGTACATTGCTTTGGAGTTTAACTTGCAAAAAAGTAATATGTTTGTCTAAAGAATTACAGGAATTAGTCCATGAAGGTCAAAGTCAATTACAATGTTATGGGAAAAAAAAGTAAAAAGACACAGGCCCTGTGTGATCTGCCCAGCACAAGGTTTTCCTACCCACTGTGTCCAAACCTCCTCCCACTTCCTGTATAAGCCCTTTCAAGTACCTGAATTCCGGAAGATTCTGTTGGTGAATTCTGGAAGATGGTTGTTGCCAACTCCTCCATCTTCTCAGAGTGCCAGCTCTTGAATAAACTGATTTTCTTTGCATCAACTCTCCTCTCCCAAGGTAATTTTGGTGGGCAGATGGACTTGGACCTAATAATAGAGTCTAGGGGCACTGCAGGGAGGTTGAGTTTTGTGTTCCTATTGGTTGCCTTTGAGTTCCAGAAGGATAATGTGATGGAAGACCCAGGTGGGTACAGGAATCACAGTGAGTTTGCATCGCATCTGAGGAACCACAAGCTTAGCAAATCCTTAAGCTCTTGTTTGAATGTATTCCATCCCAAATTCAGGTATCACCAAGGTGATGGTATTAAGAGGTGTGACCTTTAAAATGTAATTCAGCAATGGGTCTTTTCTTTTGTACATAGAATCAGGTGTTTACTAAGGGGCTTGATGGAGGGAACACAGCCCCTTTTGCCCTTCTGCCTTCTACTATGTGAAGTACTTTCCAGGTACCAGATCTCTGCCTCAATTGGACATCCCAGTTTTCATAATTGTGAGAAATAAATTTCTAAACCTGATGAATAATATGGTTCATGATATTCTGTTATAGTAACACAAATGCACAAAGTCACACCTCAAACTTAGGAAATCTCAATCTTTTTGATGAGTTAGTTATGTGCAAACTTGTCCACCATTTGTCCTGGATGGAATCATTATCTTTATTATCTTTATTGGCTAGTAAATAAAAATGGTGTCTGCTCTAGAAACACTTTATGTGTAACTATTGTGCACAGTTGTACACTATACTAACATCTCTGGAAAGATATTCCAGAATAAAGGTTGTAAATGCTTCTGCTGGCAAGATATGCAGAAATGCAAGAGGTGGATAGAAGATTCTCTTCCAATGCTAAGTCATATTTTGAGCCCAGATGATTTGACCATAGGTTGTACTTTTAACAATGCCACTGCCTATCCCTGATAAACTAATTAAGTAATAATACAAGAAGAAATTGAAGGAGAAAGTTTAAAGGGGTGAAGTGGGACACTGGAATAAATTTAAAGTTGAGAGAAGAATTAAGTTTTCATCTCCCATTCTGTTTCATGTAGTAATTACTTAGGAGATGAATCACAATTATCAGGAGCTAATCTCCATTGTACTACTCTTTAGTTTGAGTTCCTGTGAATAACAGAGATTCTTCATTTTCTTGAGGACCACTACAACCTTCAGAATTCAATTAGAGAGTAGAGAGTTAAAGGTGTAGCTCAGTGAGCGGGTGCTTTCCTAGAATGTGCAAGATCCTGGGCTCAATCCTAAACCCACACACACATATACACAAAAACTGTAGAGATTTTTGAATGTTTTTTCCTGGTAGAACATTATACTGGGAAGTGAGGTATTGGATTTTCTTCTGGGGAAAAATGACTTTCTTCATAACACTAAAATCATAACTCAGACCATACTCTTAATTCAGTATTGAGCCATTAGGACCAGATTGTGGGGCTCATAATTTTATATTGTTTCTTTGTGAAATATCCTTTTAGGTAACCAGCCTTTCATTAAGCTTTTGAAATGTAACTCACTATAAATGAGGGCTCTAATATCAGTTGAATTTACCTGTGTTTTGGAAAAGGCAAAATCTGAAGCCTAATTTTTGATTGTTTCTCTAATGTAACGTAATTAGGTATCTCCTAATAAATTCTTCAGTGGAAAAATTTTTAAAAATCACTCAGAGAAAATATTTGAGATCCAACAAGGCTGCATGCATTCTAACACTGGCTGGATGAATTACCCAACTCTACAATGGAAGAGTAGGATACTAGACTATCAACTAAAGTGGTGCACACATCCACAAGACATGAATGATGCTGCTTTAAGATGTGTCTGTTCTTTAATTTATAGATGGATACAGAAATTCAGTGAGTGCTCTGTTGGCTCCCTCCCCATATAAGAACAGCCAATAATTATCTTAATATCCCTTGAAATGATCTAAATGTAACTGAAGCTGATGATAACTTGGGTGGTGCCAAATGACTTGGCAGGAAGTCAGACTCGTCTCTGAACATGGCCGTTTGTGCTGACCTGCTCTGGAACTCGATAGAAGGGGATTTGACTGACACAGCATCCCATTAGCCATCTACTGCAAGACTGGGAAGCGTTGCTCTTTCCAAGCTTTCAACGTTATAAAAAAATATGGCTCTGAACTATTAAACACAGCTACTGGTGTTGAAAAGAGTTCTCTCTCTCTCTCTCTTTTTTTAGCTATTCGTGAGTTTAGTACAAGATCACTGAGTCTGGAGAGCTTGCCTGTGTTGATGAGTCTGGATACTGGATACATCCAGGGAGATCTCTGGTGCTTCACCATCCGGTGGCAATAGACTGGCCAATGCATGACAGAGAGTTGAAAGCAGGGGCACGGTTTTGTCCAGTATTATTCCCTATGGATGGGCAGCCTGGAGAAACCTCTTCCTGCATTCTAAATATCACTTCCCTGAACCCCACTCCAACCACATTTATTACCATCAACTCTTTACATTTGTAGCTTCTATTTAGGAAAAAAATATAATCCACTCATTGTCTTGAAATTACCCCTATCACATTCTTGGCAATATTTTACTTCCCTAAATATGCCAATTGAACAATCTTTGTCAAGGAGCAAATTGACGTGGTTGTGGAGGTCAGAGACAGTGTGGCATCTCCTCCATCCTGCCTCTTACCTGTGATCATGGTGACATTTTCTGACCTTTCCATTTTGATCTCTCACATGGATCCACCTTCTCTGCCTTGTTACAGTTGTCTTTTCATTGCCATAAGCTGAATTCTTTCAAAAATACGATTTTCTTTTTACTGCTTAAAAAGATAGTGACAGTATTTAAGGTAAGTCTTGAGGAGGAGCTTATTTTTAAACCTATTCATTAATTTCATTTAATGATTAAACAAACAACTAATGCGAATCCACTATGGGTCAAGTAGAAGACTACATTCTGCAGACAAAGGGATAAACACAGGAGTCTGTAACCTTTCTTGTCAAAAGAAATGTCAGTTCTCCTTGCTAAGTACATTCCTTGGAAGTTTAGCTAACTGGTTTTATAGTATGAGTTTCCCAAAACTGAGGATTCAACTAGGTGGCACATGTTAAATTCAATATGTTCACTCATTTCTGGTCCTTTTTGAAATGACATAGGAGGAATTTTAAAATAAAAATCTAAGAGAGAGAGGAGAGGAGAGAGAGAGAGAGAGAGAGAGAGAGAGAGAGAGAGAGAGAGAGAGAGAGAGAGAGAAAGAAGAAGAAGGAGGAGGAGGAGGAGGAGGAGGAGGAAGAGGAAGATAAGGAGAAGAAAGAAGAGAAATAAAGTAGATGACTCTATTAGAATAAAAACATAAACCATTTTTTTAAATGCCAGAAAGATGATAAGAGCTAACTGTAAAGTATAGAAATCTGACATCTAAGCTTGCTGGTGGGGAGTGGAGATGAACCAAGAACCAAGTCAGTTTGTCCTGTGGATGCCTGAAGATGCTGAGTTGGCATCATTTAGTACCTCAAGATGCAAGGTTTAGGGATGGACTGAAAGCTGGAGAGTCAGTTGAGAATCTTGAAAATATCAGATTACCAGATCCCCCTCAGCCCCATATGGTTGCTTTCAATAAATCATCAAGAAGCCTAGAATGAAATTTTCTCTCTGAAGATCTTGATTGAGATAAGTTCTGAGTGCAATACTAGGAAGGGCCATCCTGAAGCCATGGGAATCTCACTGAATGATGGTCTTCATACCCAATCCCTCCCCTACTTGGACCCTGGAATGTTCTCAGCTAGATGATTTCCCCAGGAAAGGTTGTGGAAAAAATTTTTTTTTGAAACTCACCAGCTCAACAGAAAAGTGCTACACATTGAATTTGTGGTCCCCAGTGAGATACCTATGTTTTAATTTGACCATGGTATGATAAAACTCTCTGGTTATCAAGATCAATCATGTGCCTAGAGCTTCCGGTTATCATTTTCATATTGTGTTCTTAAATGTGAAGGGATAGCAAACACATTACTTTTCAAGGAAACCTCTGTAAGAGAGGGAAGGAGAGAGAAATGAGAGAGTGAGTGAGAAGAAAGAGAAAGAATAAAGTCAGATGAATCAGAGGCAATTAGGGCAGGAGGCAAAAACCACATAGACACATAGAAGCCCACATTCACAGGTATTTCCCCCCCACCACCCTAATTAAAATCTTCAGAGAGATTCTACACAGGAAATAAAAGCAAAGGACCATAGAGAGAAATCAGATAACAAGAAATAGCTTAGCAATTAAAAAAAAGGTAACATTAATTAAAGCAGGAGAATGGAAAGAGAAATTATAAAATATCTTCCCAAAAGTACTATGAAATTATCAAGTTAAAAATGATAGACTCAAAGGTCCAACATCACTAATATAAGTTCCTGGAGGAGGGAGCTGAGAAAGAAGATGGGAGGAGGAGATAAAATTATAAGGACATTTCAGAGTCTCTAGTTTGTAAAAGACACCAAGTTTCCAGCAAGAAACTGTGTGCTCAACAAAGTACATTGCTTGCATATTTCAGAATATTAAGTCAAAAGTAAAGAACCCTTAAAACAAATATTCTAAAAATTATATATATTATAGATATACTAAACTTACATATACATGAATTAAAAAATAATTCTGGCACTGTCATAATACTAGTATCTAGAGTAGGGAGTGGTGCCAATTATAATCCTGAAAGAGCAAAATCCCTAATATCTAAATTTTGAAAATCACAATCTTGAAAGTCTTGAGATTAAAAATCCCACATGTTGTATCTTGACTGTTGAAATTGCCCAAACTTAAATTCCAATGAGTTGGAGAGAGAAGAGCCACAAGGCAGGGGTGGAGAGCCCCATTCTGGAGAAGGGGTTGGTCATATAGCATGGTAGCAGAGAAAAGAGATGTGTCCCATGTCTGCATGGGCATTCCTACCTGCTGATGAATTCCAGGAGGTTTTGGAATTAAAGCCATATTTTCTTGAAGAATCCAGTGAAGTGATTGATTGGTTAAAAAGTAATGGACAAGACACTTACCCAAAAGTGATACTATATTGTTTCCACCAAATCTGTAGTCTGCATATGAATACCTGAGGAGTGAATTCCCAAGTATCCAAAACAACATAGCAGCAGGATACAGAAATAGCAAAATTTAGCAGGGAGCTCACGTTGGTATATAGCAAATCATAGAAGAATCTCCAAAAGAGCAGTGCTGTGTAGAAGAGTGACCGTCTACAGATTCCTCCAGGAGAGTCATGTCCAGAAAAACACACAGATAACCAAAAACAGACAGACAAACAACAACAACAACACATCTATTTATTTTGACGAAAAACCTCAAAATGTAGTTAATGATTAGGGAAGTTGTCAAGTTCTTATGGACTGCTTCTATATGCTTTCCCATAACCTCTTCTTTTATATACATTTTCAAGTCAATTTGTGGTTTTCTTCTTCAGTCCTGCCCCCTCCAGCATTTTAAATTGTCAGCATTAGTTTTCATTTCATCTTCACATCATTTATAATAATGGAATTGTAAATTGTGGAAAGACTTTTGAAGAGTTATTTAATTTTATGTATGTATTTTTTGCAAATGTGACCCCATGACAGTGCTTAATGTTGACCTTGTGTGTAAATACCGTGAGAGAGTGTGTGTGTGTGTGTGTGTGTGTGTGTGTGTGTGTGTAACCTTCCTCAATAAATGAATCCTTCATACAACTCTATTTGTGAAAGATAAAATTTCTCCAGGTCTTGGCTCTTTGGGCAACTATATGTGAAGGAATGATTGGGAGCAGTTTTTGATCTGTCTTTTCAAAAGACTTAAGTTGTCCATCACTGAAAGACTATAGTTATAAAGCTGAGTGCAAACGATTATCAACCATGGCAATATGCATTTCAATTTTCATCTTGTTCTTCATGGGTTAAGGTTTGTCTGTTAACTGTTATTTATAGGTAACCATTGCTAGTATACCTGAGTATTTATGTTTGCAAAAATTCATACTACTATAGCCTATTTTATGTGTAAAGTGTCCTGTGAAGTGTTCTGCCATGTTTTTATGTTTTCAAATAAACTCTGTATTAGTTGGCTTTTTGTTGCTGTGAACAAAATACCTGACAAGAACAAGTTAGAGGAGGAAAGATTTATTTTGGCTCATGGTTTCAGAGGATTTAGCTGCTCCAAGGCAGAAACATCATGGCAGAAAGGTGTGGCATGGGAAACTGCTCAGCTTGCTGCAGCCTGGGAGCAGAGATGGGGAAGGAGGAGAAGATAAACTTTTGCAAGGCACACCACCAATGACCTACCTACTCCAGTGAGGTCCCACCTCCCACTGGTCCATTTAGCTAACCATAACATAGACATTGAATACTACAAATAAAATTAATGATTATTAATATTTTATTAATAATAAAATAAAATGGATGAATCCACTGATGAGGTCAGAACCCTAATCATCCAATCACTGCCTAAAAGTCCATCTTTGAACCTTGTTGAAGTGGGGACCACATTTTTGTCATGAGACTTTGGGGGAACATCCCAGATTCAAAACACAGCAAATTTCCTTTAAGAATTTTAAATACATATCTTTTAATTAATTTTTAAATTACTCTTTTCAAAATTATATTTTTGGACTGTTGAGCTCTGGGGATTTTAGACTTTAGAGATTTTAATCTTTCGAGATTTCAACATTCAGGATTACAGCATTTGGGACTATAGCCCAAACCCTTGGCAAGTGACGGCTTGTTTGTGCCAATCAAGTTTTAGTAGCTATGTATGTTTGTTTTCAAATTTTCAGTGGCTGCTTTTGAGCTTCAACAGCAGAGTTTAGTAGCTACAACAGAGATCAAGTGGCCCACAAAAACTAAATCTTGATATCTTGTTCTTCATAGAAAAACTTTGCCAAACCCTGATCTAGAAGATAATTGAGTAAAACCTTCAAATATACGAGAAAATACAGTTTATAATTGATAATTCACTAATAGCTACACTAAAAATCAATTATGAATGTAAAGCCATGACATTTGCTGACATGCCCAATTTTGAACAGTTTACCTTTCAAATACCTTTTATTCAGAAAGCTACTAAAAATTAAGTGAATTTATAAGAATATTTGATTAAAGCCAAGTTCGGGATGAAATCTGTAGAGCAAACAATATAATTTGAAGCAGGTAGATGAAGGGTTCACAAGAGCTATTCCTATGAATAAATTGAATTTTCAGAATACCTCATGAATACATTTAGAAGAGAGTTGGACACTTGGGATGACTTTGTGTTAAGTACACATACATTTTAAAGCAAATATAAAATGTTAGGAGATTATACCTGCTAGGAAGCTGAAAGTTTTACGAGAAAGAAAATATAATGAAGGACAGCATACCTAGTGGTTTGATTATGAACAATATTTATCTGGCTATGATGACATAAACACTGAATACTAACTGAAACAAAAAAACATGCTATAACTATATTTGGAAGATCAGGATGGGGGAATGGGAATATGTAGGCATGTGTATGGGGAATGATTCATGAGGAGTGAATTTCCTGCCATTCAAGAATGAAATAACTAATAGTTATTAAGTCATTTTAAAATAAGGTTGTAAGTACCCTAAGAAAATCTAAAAGTGATGAATGTGGTTACTTCTCCTTTCTTTCTTTCTTTCTTTCTTTCTTTCTTTCTTTCTTTCTTTCTTTCTTTCTTTCTTTCTTTCTTTCTTTCTTTCTCTTTCTTTCTTTCTTTCTTTCTTTCTTTCTTTCTTTCTTTCTTTCTTTCTTTCTTTCTTTCTTTCTTTCTTTCTTTCTTTCTTTCTTTCTTTCTTTCTTTCTTTCTTTCTTTCTTTCTTTCTTTCTTTCTTTTAAAGAGAGAGACAGAGAGAGAGAATTTTTTTAATATTTATATTTTAGTTTTCAGTGGACACAACATCTTTGTTTGTATGTGGTGCTGAGGATCGAACCCGGGCCGCACACATGCCAGACCCAGAGGAGCATGCTACCGCTTGAGCCACATCCCCAGCCACTCTTTCTTTCTTTCTTCTTCTTCTTCTTCTTCTTTTTTTTTTTTTTTTTGGCACTGGGGATTGAAGATTTACCACTGAGCAACATTTTCAGCTCCCTCCCCCCCCTTTTATTTTATTAGAGACAGAGTTTCACTGGATTGCTGAGTTTATTACTAAGTTGCTGAGGCTGGGTTTGAAATTGTGATCCTCCTGCCTAAGCCACCCTTGCTGCTGGAATTATGAATGTAGTTATTTCTAATGAGTGAGAATCAATTGATAGCAGGAGAACTGAGAATAGAAAAAAATAGAAGACAATTGTTTCATTACAAGTTTAGCCTAGTGTGGCTCTATTTATTACATAAAAGGCTCTATTTATTACATAAAAATTAAAATTTAATAGGAAAGATATGCAGATTAGCCATTTAATCATTTGAGCCAAATTGGAATTTGTTGTCAGCTTTTCTGTACAAATATCATATATTCATGGATCTGATTTTTTTTTCCAGGAGAAAATGTAACCATTTGCAGATTAAACATTTTCCCAATTTTGGTTGCACATGGCTATTTGAGAATGAAGGAACAGATCTGCCTCACTGAGAAGTTGATGATGGTTCACCTTCTTAGAAAGAGGTCAGCTATTCAAGAGAAAAGTGGTGAAAATGGAATTCCTTCCTAGCAGTTGCAGCAATCTATAATAAATACAGTCATTGTAAAGATTTTTCAAATGTAAAACTATTTATATTTTAATGCAGATGGTTTAATGCCAGAAGAAAATTAATAATACATAATTATAAGGAGATGGGGATAAATATTAAAATGATAAATAAAAAAAATCTACTTGTTAGATTGGAAGATTAACCTGACCAACAATTTGGGAATTTTTGCTATGTTCCTAGAAAGAGGACTGAACAGTAGCCCTAATAACCGATTCATCTTTTATGCAGTATTAATAGTACATGTCCACTGTGATCCTGATTTATAAAGCAATGCATATTTCATAGTTTCAATCCTATACCTTCCCAATGAAACTCTTGCCTCAAATGCACTGTCAGAATGAGAGTTCCCAAATTCATCAATATTCTCACTAAAATTCATAGAAGCATGGTAGTGTTCTTAGAAAAATTAGAAGTATAATTTAGTTGGATGTCAAAGATGATATAAATTTATGCATAAATTCCCAACAATATTAAAAATCTATTAACATTATGCAATTTCCAAGACCTTTGATTCCCAAATGTAGAGAAAACAATTAAAGTGATTAAAAAATAAAACATATGCAAAATAATGGCCAAATATAATTAAGAATCAAGATCATACTGTAGAAAAGGCAGCTATTTTGAAATGTGGTTGTTAGGGCTTCTCAGATTTTGAATTCCATTCTCCTAATTTTGTCTAATTTAAGTTTTTTTTTTTTTTGTAAAGAAGATGTGGTTCAGCTGACAATTGCTACTCTTGAGTTTCTTAGTAAACTAAGAGGAGATGCTCTGGTTAAAATCATGGTCTTTATTTCTGGTTTGAGCTTCTCCACCAAATTTCCATGCAAGCTTGATAGGAAGATAGAGGACTTCAGGGCTACTGCTGCATCTTTCACACTCTTTTGTTTTAAAGCTTATTAAAATTATTTGAATTAATTTCATTAAAACAAGTTACTCAAGGAAATTTTTGGAATGATATAAAAAAGCGGATTTGGATCACGAAGAGGGAAAGAGTGGAGCAAATGTAACTACAGCCCTCCCATTCCTGTGGTTGTCTGAGAGCCCTTTTCCCAGAAGTAAGCAGACTAATGTTGCACGTTCTATAAGCAAATGGCAGCACAGCGCTCCACTTTTCCTGGAAAGGATGATGGCATGAGGCAGAAGTGAATATAAAAATTAATGAGCAATGACTAATGATTTGGATGCATGTTTGGAAAATTGGAAGAAGTGTAATTGGAGAAATATTGAAAGAAAACTGTAGGTAAATGCCATGCCTCAGAGTAAGTCCCCAAATGCTCACCTTGATATCCATTGAGAAGAAGTTCTTGATTTTTTAGCAGGTAGCATGTTTGCTCTTTTAGTCAGCTGTTAATCTTAACTGTTATGATTTGGATGTGAGGTGTCCCCCAGAAGCTCATGTGTGAGACAATGCAAGTGGTTTAGAGGAGAAATGATTGGATTATGAGAGCCTTGATCATATCAGTGAATTAATCCTCTGAAGATGCATAGGTTGTGGCTAGAGGAGGTGGGTCATTGGGGGCCATGACTTTGGGTGTATATTTTGTATCTAGTGAGTGGAGAATCTCTCTCTGCTTCTGATCATCTTGTGAGCTGCTTTCCTCCACCACACCCTTCTACCATGTTGTTTTGCCTCACCTTGAGCCCTGAGGAATGGAGCCAGCCTTCTACAGACTGAGACCTCTGAAACAATGAGTCCCAAATAAACTTTTCCTCTTCTAAAATTGTTTTAGCCAGGTCTTTTAGTTACAGTAGCACAAAAACTGGCTAAAACAATAGTGCTTTTTCAATGAATTCATAAAGAGTCATATATTGGTAGGTGTCCTTGCTAGGCTCAAGAGCGTGTCTCTTATCAAAGCTGACCCTGACTGTTGACGGTTACCACTATCAAAAGCCTAATTTGCCGAAAGTGAAGTGGCTACAAACCTGATGTAACACCATCTATATGTTGTTACACCTCTGTGTCCATAAGACATCCTATAGTAAGTTGATTTTACAGTAACTAATTGCAATTTATATGGACTGGAATAGATATAGATATCTGTTCTGAATTTGAATTTGTTTCATCTTTATAATAAGATGTTGCATACTAATAAATTCCTTATACTCAGTAATGATATCCCTCATGTCCCTTCTAAACAAAAACTTTGAATTATTTTTATTTATTTATTTATTTAAATCTATCCAGGAGGAGCTGATGTATTTTGTGTAACCCTAGTTAATATTCCTGTGGGATTTTAGGGGAGGCGTGAAGGATTGAAGTTAAAGGTCATTGGGATCATATTCTGCGTTAGAGACAGAGTTATATGGAGATTTACTACCAAACAACTCACTTTTTTATTAATTTTTTTAAAAATTTATATATGATAGAGAAATGTATTACAATTCATATTACACATATAGAACACAATTTTTCATATCTCTGGTTGTATACAAAGTATATTCACACCAATTTGTGTCTTCATACATGTACTTTGGATAAATGATGATCAAAATGATAAAACCTGGATAATGATGACCATCACATTCCACCATCATTTCTAACCCCCTTCCCCCTCTCTTTCCCTCTCACCCTTCTGTCCTATCTAGAGTTCATCTATTTCTCCCATGCTCCATCTCCCTATCCTGCTATGAATCAGCTCCATATATCAGAGAAAACATTTGACATTTGGGGATTGACTAACTTCACTGAGCATTATCTCCTCCAACTCCATCCATTTACCTGCAAATGCCATGATTTTATTCTCTTTTATTGCTGAATAATCTTGCATTGTGTATAAATGCCACATTTCTTTTTATCCATTCATCTGTTGAAGGGCATCTAGGTTAGTTCCACAATTTAGCTATTGTGAATTGTGCTGCTATAAACATTAATATGGCTGTGTACCCTGTAGTATGCTGTTTTTAAGTCCTTTGGGTATATATGGAGGAGAGGGATAGCTGAGTCAAATGGTGGTTCCATTCCCAATGTTCTAAGAAATCTCCATGCTGCTTTCCATATTGGCTGCACCAATTTGCAGTCCATCAGCAGAGTATGAGTGTACCTTTTCCCCCACATCCTTGCCAACACTTGTTGTTGTCTGTATTCTTGATAGCTGCCATTTTGACTGGAATAAAATGAAATCTTAGAGTGGTTTGGATTTGCATTTCTCTAATTGCTAGTGATGATGAACATTTTTTCATACATTTATTGATAGATTACATATCCTCTTCTGAGAAGTGTCTGTTCAGTTCCTTGGCCCACTTATTGATTGGGTTATTTTTTTTATTTTTGGTGTTTAGCTTTTTGAGTTCTTTATATACCCTAGAGATTAGTGCTCTTTCTGAGGGATAAAAATTTGCTTCCAAGATGTAGGCTCTCTAGTCCCCTCACATGTTAAAAAAAACTTTGATTTAAAGTAAAGAAGTAAACCAGCAGGCTAATGTCTGTGGGAATCACTGAGTTATACAATGGCTGAATCAAGTATAAAACATTCACTTATGGTTCTGTTTGACACACCTCATTTTATGAGCTATGGAGAGTCCCTAACATCAGAAAGCATGGAGAAAATAAGCCACCGGCCCTGATGTTTGCCTTCAGAAGCTATGAATGCTGTCACTGAAGTTTTAATTTTGTTTCCACTTGGGGAATATGTCCACCAGGGAACACAGCAATGGGCTCATTGCTTTGGAAGTTTGGAATACCACTTTATAATTTTGCTTTTATATCATTCAACTGGGGAAATTGTGGAAAACAAAATTATGTCACAATGGGGTTATTAGTTCAGTTTGACAGGGAAAACAGATTTCAGTTGCATAATGGGGACAGGAGGATGGATGGTAGGAACCTGGAAAAATACAAGGGTTGTCAACTTGCTTTAATACAGTTGTAGGTGAGAGTTGTTGCAAGGCTATTACAGTCCTATAAACAAAGAATTGTCCAGCGCTCAGATTTCTCAGGATGAAAGTTTGGATTTCATTACAAGGTGAATGAATATTCTCTCCCAGCTGAGATACTGTCAAAGTCTGGGGAATCTGTAATAGGCATTAGAGGAAGGAAATACAAAAGCAGCCTCATGGCCAGTAAAAGAATGGTAATATTAACCTTTGCCATGATTTTCCTCTTTGTGTGTTTTGTGTACAATGTTTGCTCTTTTTAAAAACCCTCTCTATTCTCTTTCTTCCATTATCCCACTATTTACACAGGGTGTAAAATTTCCATTTACTTTCTAGACTATAGAATATTGAAGAGTATCATGAAGAAACTAGAAACTTTTCACCATACCAGAAACCATGGATGTGGATTTAGATGAACTCTGGTTGTCGCTCTTGGGGGAATTGGTGAATTTTTGTTATACAGGGATCTTGTTGGGCGATATATCTGACAGTTTGGGTGTATGGCTGTTACGCAGCTGAGGCAGTAGATTATAGTGGAGTTTGTTTTCATTGTTAGTCCAGAAACATTTTCTTTCTTTTACCAGTACAACTACTCCCTCTTGAATAATTTCCTCCTCCTTATTAAAGATAATCTTATGGGTCTGGTCATGTCCTTTCTCAGCCACAGAGCAGAATATGACTTAATGGAGGACTTGGATGCCCTGTTTAATGTTGATTAATGAGACAACACAAACAGCTGTGTTTATAGATTTCAGCTCACTGGTGTTGGGTTGACTAGATTGTCCGTGTTACAATTCAGTTGGGTGCCACACAACTCCCAACCTAGGCCTTCCACCTTCAAACTGTGTTGTGAGACTCTAGTAACATCTCAGTAGCTTTATTTATTTATTTATTTACTTACTTACTTACTTACATTAACCAGCACAGAGATGTACCTACTTATCTGCTTGGGGACACATTTCAAGACCCCAGTGGAACCCTGAAGCCATGGAGAGTACTGAACTCTATCAATATGTTTTCCCCCCATACATACATACTTACGTTTAAGTATAATTCACAAAATAGGCACAGTATAAGAATAACCATAAAAAATAATTATGAAGTAAAACATTTACAAGAACATACTGTAAAAAAAATTAATGTAAATATTTCTCTTGAAAGAGTCTGGACAATATTTGGGAGCCATGGGTCATGAAAACCATGGAAAGCAAAACTATGGGTATGGACTACTGTATTTTTGTTGCATGCAGCTACTCATTGATGTAGGGTTAAAAGTTACGGAGAGTTCATGCAAAGATGCAAGATGCTAAATTGTCTGAGATGTTTAAGGGTAGAGAATAATAATAATTTCTGCAGATGGGGGATGTAGACGGGATGACTATTGACACACCTTGTTACTCCTACTTGGGCATGTTAAAATGAGCTTATTGCATTTGAGGATATAAGAGAGGTGTATGGTTGGTAGAAGGACAGGGGTCAGTGGGTGAGTTGAGGGACAGAGGATTCTGTGGCGGGGAGGGGGTGTTAAAGAAAACAGAGTGGTCACAGGGAAAAATTGAGAAGTCAATTTTTATTTGAAACTAGTGAATATAGAAGCCTAGTAAAAATACATTTTTTAAAGCAGCTTTTACAGAGGCCTAAAATGATCAACAGGCTCTTAATAATCTTAAATTATAATTTACATGAAAACAAAAAGGGTAGGCATCATGTAAGTGTACAGACAACATGAATTACCTTAGAAAGTCTTTATTATTATCACCAATATTAGGACTGTGATTGTTATTGACACTCAGATCCACTCATATTGACTCACAAAATTTTCTCTTATGATTATTATTTTTAAATTCCCAGGTGAAAAATAATATCATAAGTCACTGAGATAATAATTTAAGTATTTCATTTATTCATGGAGAGTTACAAACATAGCAATAAAAAAACTTCTATTGAATTTATGGTTCAGATATGAATATCTGCTTTTTCTAACTTTTTTTTTTGATAAAAAGTGCATTTTAATTGTCTTTGCTTATTGGTTCCCTAGGAAGGAATGATGAATGTGATGATATGATGGAATTATCAGTGTGGAAATGAGAAAGCCTGGGATATCAAAGCTCATGTGTACACCTGTGTGTAATCTTACCCTTCATAATGAGAAGAATAATCTGTACCTGCGGTGTTCCTATGATCATTAAATGAGACATTTTAAATAAAAATATTTGCAAAACATAAAGTAGCATAAGTAAGTGAGCAGTTGTTGTTAATAATTAATATGGTATATTTCAGCTTGTTTCTCAGAAAACTAACCAAAGTAAGACAGCATTTATTCTTTTTTCTAAAAATATGTATTAAATTATTAGTACATGCCTGGAAGTGTTTTAAGTACTAAGGATAAAGCTGTAAACAAAACAAAATTTTTACTTTCATGAAGCTTGTGCCAGTAGTCAGGTAGAAACAAATAACAGAGAAATGTAAAAAATAAAATAAAATAGTTATTTTCCTTTCTTGTCATGTTTGTAATACAGCAAAATAAAGTATTTTGAAGTAGGGTTACTGAGAAAGTTATTTTAGGTTGCATCTCCAAGCAATAGCTAACGGAATTAAACAAGAAAGCTAACAGTGGAAATCAAATAAAAACATCAGGAAAGAATGTAGTGTTCAAAGAAGGAGTTTAGGCTCAAATACAAATTTGGGACTTTTAAGCATGGAGAAGTTATTTAAAGTCATTGAAAAGCTTGAAATAAAATTTAACAAGAAAATATATTTTAAAAATTTGAAATAATGCCAGGTGTGAGCAATAGGAAACTCATGTATTTAGTATTTGGTATAGAAGAAGAAATTGCAAAGGAGAGTAATGCTGAATGGTCAGAGAGGTGGGGGGAAAAACCTCAAAGAACATAAAACCACAGAGCAAGAGAAGAGAGTATTTATAGATGGAATGCATGCTCAGCTGTGCCAAATACAGCAGAGTAGTGTGAAGAGAGAAATGTCATTATTGGACAGGGCAAGGTGGAGGACACTGGAAACTGCAAGTCGTGTGATGTGTTAGTGGTGCAAGATAGATACTGTTTGAGGAATAAAGGGGAGTTGGAGAAAAGTGAATTACTGGTCACAAGAAGTTATGAAGACAGATCAGCAGATCTGATATCCATAAACCAGGAATTCTGAAGTGAAGAACTAAGATGGTAGAATGTAAAGATAACCCCACATAGTCAATTAGTTGACCTTCAACACCGATTGGAATCTTCAGAATTATGTGCCTTATTAAGCATCAGACATTCTTTCCATCATTTTATTATGGAGAACTATAAACCTTTACAAAGGTAGACAGACTAGGATTTCTAGTGTTGGGAAACAGCATATTGGAGACCGTAATCCAGATGCTAAGCATAGCATGTTCATTAGAAGTAGGTTACTCATTCTTTTTTGGCTATTATAAAAATGTTCAGAGTTAGAAAATAGATTATGAAGGGAATCTCCTCACAAATCTGCAGTGGTACTTTAGTGTCCAATTCAAGATTACATGGGGTTTTACTTAACTATTTCAATATTACACGTGCATCTTCTTTTATTAAAATAATTACCAAGAATCCTGGTTCTCAATGATGTGGGAAAATTATAGAATTATCATATCATATTCACTTTTTTGTCCAAAAATATACCTACTGACAATAGATTCAGATTAATAATACTAACACTTCACTTATGATTATTTCTAACTATGTTTTAAATTTATATTAATTCTTAGACAATACCTTGCTATGTATACAATTAAATTACTATAAAGCCACTTGGAACAATCTCTGTGCCATCATCTAAAAATAAACAAAGTTTATTTCTCAACTTCTCTTTTTATTTTTTCCAGATGGTTTTAAAATCATTTTATTAATATTTACACAAAATCTGAAAAATAAGATATATCCAAAAAATTGAGATTCTATTCTTGTCCATACCTTTATATTCTTTCTGTTTAAAATAAATAGCTTCTTAATTTGTGATTTATTTTTTCTACTGCCTGATTTTTAAGAAAGGAAAATTCATATTTATCTTCATATCACTCCTTTCTAAGCTAATTGATAGCATTTCTTTTGCAATTTTCTCCACCTTGTTTGTTTAACTTAACTATATATCTTGGAGGTCACTCTGTGTTGGCTCATAGAGATGTTCCCCTTTCCATTTTAGAGTTGCACAGTGTTTTATTTTGTAGATGTAGCCATGGTTTATGTAATTAGCTTTACTGAAGGACAATAGGGTTTTTACAAAGTAATAATTTTGCAATGAAGAGCCTTGTGGAAATGAATTCATATTTTTGTCAGGCTATCATTGGGAAAATCCTTTGAAGTAAATTGCTGTTTGAAACATAATGTACAAATAATTTCATTCCATATTAAGAAATTACCTGCCAGGCATGGTGGTGCACACTTGTAATCCCAGCAGTTTGGGAGGTTGAGGCAGGAGGATCCCGAGTTCAAAGCCAGCCTTAGCAAAAGTGAGGCGCTAAGCAACTCAGTGAGACCCTGTCTCTAAATAAAACACAAAATGGGGCTGGGGATGTGGCTCAATGGCTGAGTGTTCCTGAGTTCAATCTCCAGTACCCCCTCACCCTTCCAAAAAAGAAATTACTTGCCAGGCATTCCTATGAGCAATATAAGAAAGTGTCAAGTTCTTTTACCTTCATTGACAAACAATGTGGTCAAAGATTCAGATTTTAGTAGAAGGCAAATAACAAAAAATGACCATGTAGAATGTATTTTTAACCACAGAAAAGGAACAATATGCAAGGCCATGAGGAATTGAAGGACTAGAGGGTGCTTGCTTTTTAAGGCATTTGGGGACTTAAAAAGAATTATGATCTCCAAGTCCAAAATTCTTGGTTGAAAATAGAGAAAGAAAACCACAGAATTTTTCTGTGCTGGAAAGTTTTTGATCAATTGTGTCACAAAGCTGAGATCCATAAAATCAGATTCAAACTTGATCCTGCCATTGCCACTTAAGTTCACAGCCTTGTTGGGTCTCTTCTGTGAAAGTTAGGGCTTTGATTAGGGAGGAATCCAGATTTAGGGAGAAAGGAATTTGAAATAATCGCTCTCATACAGCACATTCATTTGCTTCCCTATGTTTCCCAAGAGGCCCTGAGAAAGACTTCAGAAGTGCTTTGGTGACAGGCTATCCCATCATCTTTGAAAAGCGCTCTAGCTACTGTTTGCTCCCTGTTGAGTTTCAATGCTGGTAGGAGACACTGGCTGTGTTTCCTTTCAAATGTAAGGAGTCCTTCAGGGGCAGATGCTTCATAGCAGCTCTTACCTGCCAGAGTCCTGGACATGGTTGTAGCAATTAATAAAGGGGTAGATGTGGTCTTTAGAAATGGTTTGACTCATAAGTGTTATGGTGGTGGGTAATTGGTTATTGATTCCTAGGCTAGAAAAGACTAAGAAATCTACTGGATCCCACTTTATATTGCAGATTTGTATTGCTGAAAAGTCTAGCAAATGCAAGGCCAACTCAAGTCTTTGTTTTCTGCACAAACATTAATCCTAAATCTATTCCAGTCCGAGAGCTCCTGAAAAGAGAAGCAGCTTTCCTGAGGAAGCATCAGGTGAAAATCTCATATGTGTGTACAGAAAATGATTTCTCTCCTAAAGGGCTATGTGGACATTCTATTTAACTGAATAACTACATGTACTATGCTTTAGTCAGTTTTTTTCCACTGCTATAAAAGACCTGACAAGAGCAATTTTAGAGGAGGGAAAGTTTATTTGGGGGCTCATAATTTCAGAGGTCTCAATCCAGAGGCAGAAGGCTATATTCCTCAGCAGGCAGAACATTATGGCAGAAGAGTGTGGTGGAGGGAAGTGGCTCACATGATGATCAGGCAGCAAAGAGAGACTAAGCTTAGGTTCACTATGTATATACCCTTAAGGACCCACTTATTCCTGCCTTCAGATACCACTCAGTAAATCTCCATTTGGTGATTAATTCACTGGGTTAGGGCTCTCATGACCCAATTATTTCTCCTCTAAACCTTCTTGAATTGTCTCACACATGAACTTCTGGGGGACACCTCACATCTAAACCATAGCATACTAGGAAAGAAATTTCCAGGCTTTTCAGGAATCATTGGAGATTGATGTGAACAAACATAAATCCTTGGTTCCCAGAACACTGCTTCTGTCCACCAGTCACAATGGAGGCTCAAGTACCATAATAAAAGGGATCTGGATTCAGTTCAACTTCATGGATAGCTCACTGGTATCCCACAATTATTTTATGTTGCTGTTTTCCAAGTTCTGTGTATATAGTTGATATGAATATACTTAACAACCAAGCTCAGTTGTGCACACCTGTAATCCCAGTGACTAGAGTGGCTGAGGCAGGAGGATCACACATTCAAGGCTAGCTTCATGGAATATACTTTAGCACAATACTTGGCAAAGAGTGATCATCCAGGAGCTGCTGTTGCTACTGTCATATAGTTGTTTTTGCTGTTGAGATTTAGTTATGTGTAGCACATTTCCATATGTTACATACAACTCACATAAACATGCTTTTAAAGAACACAAGTTCACATACTTTCATGTTTATGAATATTAAAACAATGCCATCCTTATTATATTTGCTAGACAACTAAAACAATCTTTTAGCCAGATTAGCACTGCTATATTGGTCACTGTCTGTTTCATAGCCACTAGCCAACTCTCGATATGAATATAAATACTCACCTGTACTTTCAAAAATGATGATGAAATGGGAGGTCAGTGTTTGGAATCTTGTATTTGATTTTTCACTCTGTACATAAAGCCAGGTCATTAAATCAATGATTTTTTTCAAAAAAAAAAAAAAAAAAAGGCTAGCTTCAGCAATTTAGTGAAGCCCTAAGCAACCTAGTGAGACCCTGTCTCAAAATGAAAATAAAAAAGCCTGGAGATGTGACACCATGGTAAAGTGCCTCTGGATTGAATCTGCTGTTGCCAAAAAAGAAAGCAAAGCAAAACAAAAGAATATACTTAACCAATGAAAGAATTTCTACAGCTGCTTCCTTCCTACATCTTTTAGTGAAATGTATTCTGGTACAGAAAACTGTGTAGAAGCACCTCAAATTTCCCTTTTCACTAATTTTGAAAACCAAAAGCAAATTTCTTATCAAGATACCTTGATAAGAGAGACAAAAAAAAAAGCATAATAAAAGACTGGAAATGAGTTTGATGGAAGCAGAGGGGACTGCCATCTTATTGAAATTTCTGAGATCCAGAAATCTGGAGCTTGTAAAGAAATCTCTGCAAAGGTAAAGGATAAGTTGCTATGATGAGGATTTTGGAGGTAGCTATGTACAATTCCCAGTGTTACCCAATTTATTCTCAATTTACTATTGCTCTGTATTGAGTTCATTTGTTGAAACTTAATTGCCAATGTGACAGTACTAAGAATTTACGAGGTGATTAAATCATTTAGGCAGGGCTCTTGTGGGTAGTTGAGGGCCCTTACAAAAGTACTTAAGGAAGTGAGTTTCTTCCTTACTGAGAATACTGTGTTTTTGCCATCCAGAGGAAGCGGCACCATGTTGTCATCCTGGAAGCAAAGAGGAGCTCTATTAGGCACCAAACCTGCTGTACCTTGGTCTTGGACTTCCTAGTTTCCAGAACTGTGGGAAAAAAAATTCTGATATTTCTAAATTGCCCAGTCTGTGGTATTCTGATACAGAAGCTCAAGGCAAGTAAAGATAATACTTGGCTTTTTATGGGAATATTTCTAAAAAAATCCTGTAATGAGGCAGAAAGAGCTAGAACCCAGTATGAAACTTTTTCCCCTTTGATTTGAGCTTGAAGGAAAATTAATGAACTTTAGAGGCATAGCTTAGGTTGGGAACAGTTTGACAAGTGAGGCAGGTTCAGTGACATGTTATCCAGGACAATATTGCAAGACCCAGTTTGATTATGACAAAGAGTTTAATTAGCATTAATATTCCAGAAAGAGATTTTTGAATAAATAATTCTTCATATTTTTTTCCATGGACAAATAGCAAATTGGGCAAATAAAATCTCAGGAACAAGGTAAAGAGAGAGAGAAAGAGAGGAGAAGGTAGTATGAGCCCTGGTGCACGTTTGACAGCTGACAAGTCCACTCATTATGAATGATGAAGAGGGCAGAAATAGCAGGATAGGTTTTCAAATTATTTTGGAATATTCTAGAGAAACTGCCAATTCATGTTGGATACAAAGACACATTGTTAAGTAATAAAACTTGAGCCCCCGTTCCTGCACACACTTTCTGAATAAGTTTCATAAACCTTGAACAACTTCACATGCAATCATCTAGCCCTGTGTTATTCCATAACTCCTTCTCTGAGGATTGCTTTCTAACTGCTTGCTTTACATTCAGTTTTCTGACTTATTCATGAATATGCATAGGTCTCAGCCTCTTATTTCAAATTCCTACTTCAATTTGATTTCTTTAATTTCAGGGTTATGATAATTTATAAATGGTATAGGATGAGAGTTATCATTAAGGCATACTTTCATTTATTGGAAAAAATGTACATGTAGATGTATACAAATAATAAGAAATAGTTCTGAATTTTGTTCAAGATGGAAGAGTTAATAATTCACTAATTATGTAGATTAAAAAAAATTGTCCATACTTAACTAATGTCTTTATTCCTTCAGCCAGTTCCTTTTTCTGAGGCAACTCTAGCCTGAAGTTTTGGGGTATTATTTCTTAGAAATATATATTCATATTCAAAATACTATTATGATGTGAACTTGAAAAAGTATATGCTCTCCTGGAAAAAATATAGAGAGAGCTAGGTACTAGTTCCATCTTTCTCATTAAAATGATTTTTCATTCTTATAATAAATAAACAATAATTTTTCCTCTATATTTTTACTCTGAAGGTTTAGTTTACTCATATTTGAGATACAGATTTCCGTTGCACACATAAATCATAATTATTTGTTTTTCTAGCCAGAAAATAGGCCATTTCTCTTTTTCATTATTACTAATAATGGTGTGGTTAATAGTTTTAAAAAATTTGTCTCCTTGTGAAAGTGATATTTTCTCTGGAATAGACATCAAGAAATGATGTTGTCAGAACAGTCACTGAAATGACTATACAATTCTGCATGCTCACGTGAATCCAGGAAACTTTCTCTTTACATTACATTTTCATTCATGCTTGTTGTTGACTAATGTTACATTTCCCCCAATCTGTCCTCTAATATGTCATGGTTATTTTTTGTTTTGGTTTATTCTAATGGTAGACAGACCAATGCTGCCCCACAATGTCCATGTCCTAATCCCAAGGACCTGTAAAGTTGTTACCTTAAATTGTAAAAGAGACCTTGTGTACATGATTAAGAATTTTAAGAGAGGAAGATGATCTTGGATTATACAGGTGTGCCCGATAACATAAATTCACAGGGTCCTTAAAAGATGAAAAAGGGAGGTAGTAGAGGGAGAGGAGATGTGACAATACGCAGATATCAAGAAGGACATAATTGGTGTTTTGAAGATGGTGTATCATGAATAAAAGAAAGTGGACAGCCTCTAGAAGCTATGAGTCAAATTTTATTTTTATTGATTCTTTTTCATTATAGATGATAGCAGAATCTATTTTGCTGGGTTTATACAAGCATGAGTCCTTAGGCTTGATCCCTAGAACTAGGGTGAAAAATAAAAGCCGATTGATGATTCTGCTCTCACCAAAATTCAGATGTCATGGATCTCAGTGCTTCTGCAGTGCTCTAATAATACCTCCAAGCACATAAGTCTTTTTTTTTTTCACCCAGCTTTTTCTGTTATCCTCATATTGGTCTACCTCATACTACCCTGGCTTACTTGGAACTGGGTGGTTGTCCTATTATAGAAAATGTGATGGTATTAAATTCTCTTGTTAGTGCTGTCTCCTGTCTCCTGCTTAGATACATTTTTTTCCCCCGGTGTGTTGTTAACTGTGATTGTAAACCAAGTTTTAACAAGGTGTACTTTACCAGTTACCCTGGTGTGGCATGACGGTCAGCATCTCCTTCCATAAGCATTTGGTGATAGACATAGCAGTAGTTTTTTTTTTTTTCTCATAATCTAAAGTCACTAATTCATGGAGAGGGTAGGTATTAGAGTATTGTGGCATTTTTCTGTAGTCCTAAGTGGTTCTGATTCCATTTTTCATCTCTACATGAACATAAAATCCTAATTTCCAGGTTTCCTAAATAAGATGTAAGTTCTCAGACTCTTTTAATGTTTCTCATCTGAGAAGCCCCCATCTCCACCTATCTTTCAGGTTAAGTCATGGGTTGAGAAATAAATCTGTGTCATTTTACCTAGCTTTCCTAAGTTCTTATATTAGAGATTTTAAAATAGCATAGTCTAATGGTTTTGTTTTTCTACTACTTATAAATAAAAAAGGACTATCAAGTAAGAGTTGATAAAGAATATATCTTATAATCCAGTGAATACACAGTTTTAGGCACTTTGGGATAAACATATTGGTTATTTAGATAAGAAATTATTTTTTATCATTTGTATTGCCAGAAATAGATTGTTAAGTATTTTGGTCTGGTTTGAGTTACCACATATACTTAAAGGGTATAAGAAACAAAGCAAGGAAAACAAATGTTTCATAATTCAGATTTATCACTGCTAAAATCAGATAAGCTAAATTTTATTTACACCCAGAAAAATACTTCTAAACATCATAAAGTTCAATACCTGAGGCAATTTTTCAATACTTGAAGTTTTCTAGGGCTAACATGTTTCTGATGTTGCCTTCTATCAGTGTTGAACCAGACAGGAAAAGTCCCTAAGTCCCTTGTAATCATGACAGCATTCAAATATCATCTAATTCCAAGGGGCTGTATTCTTTGTCCTTTGCTAAATTCAGAGTCAAAAAACTCTTTTTGGTAGAGGGTGCCATAGTTAGTAATATTGAAGGAAAAGAGGCAATTAAGACAGGAATAAGACTTTTTGATTTTACCAGGCATTTTGAGACCTTTATCGTTTCAGAATTTTAAGCCACGTCTAACAGACTACACTGAAATCGATGTGCAAATTTTGCATAGCTTGATGAAATTTTCACCAAATGGGATTTTCCCTAAAAGTCAGAACTGAAGTCATTTTATGATGCAGTAGCAAGCATCATTAGCAGAGGTGGTGGGGACTCTCTGAGTGTTTAATGCATTCTGGGAAACCGCCACGCTTGGCAATGTCTCTCTGTGGTTGTTTTATAGTGCAGAGCCTCACTCTGTGCAGTAAAAATAAAACCAAATTCATTTGGGCACAGTCTTTTTGTTGCTTTATTTAATTTTCACTTTGGCATAAGGCCCTTAAAGCTTTAACAGGGCAGATGTGGCTTTGGAAGAGTTTACTAATCCAACTTGGTTAATGACTTCCCCAGTAGATACCAGCTCAGCAGTTTTTTTTTTTTTTTTTTTCTTTTCCCCCTAGGCCATATTTAGTTTGTCTTCTCTTTGGCTTTTCTGTCGGTCTTTGATTTTTCTTTTGGTGCAGCAACCTATTATCAGTAGCTGTTTTCCAGAATTTTGAGCTAACCATCTTAAGCTTTCTGGGCTGCAAAAGTACAGGAAGAGTATGTGAGCTATTGATACCTGGAGGGAAAAATAATATGTTTGTATTTGTGACTTCTTTCATCATTTGCAGCATGATGGAGCCACATTGCTCAGTGGGATAGAGCTGATTGTGTTAGGTTATCATTTAGGGAAGTCCTAAATGAATTTGAATTTTCGATGCTCGTTGACATTCTTGGTGTCAGAGTGGGACTGTGGAAAGAGGAACATGGAACCAGGCCCACCAGCCTTCAGGCCCTGTGACTGGGTAGTGTTCCAGATCTCTGCGTCCAACTCTTGAGAGTATTGCAGAGTTATGCTTACACTGCAGGGTTTTGTGAGCATTCCCATTACTGGAGAAACCTCTAGAACTTAACCTGGCTGCCTGAATTCCCAGTGTTCTCATTATCGCTAAATCTTCACTTCCACCAACACTTCTCTTTCTCCCTCTTCCCCTATACTTTCTTTCCACCCTCCCCCAACACACACAAACACACACATACACACACACACACACACATACACACACACACACACGCACTCTGACATGGTTGTTTTTATGCTTACTTTATAAGAAAGTTGCTCAAGAGAGAGACAAAGGCCCTTTCCTGGAAACCATGCCATGATGTGCCTGGCCTGGGCACACCCACCTGCAGGGTGATACGAGGAGGGGGGGTCCTTGTATCTCCTCTTTGCTTATGACCCCAGGCTGGGCTTGTAAGTTTCCTGACTGAAGCCTCTTCCTCAGTCTGCACCAAGTGACATTGTGGACACCTTCTCAAGCCCTATTTCCTGCAGCTTGGCTAGACGATAGGACACACCCTGCATGCCCACAGAATGGCAGGATCTGTGGGTCATCTCACATCCAGTGCAAAAGAACAGTCTGTGACCAGAACATGCTTCTGCACAGGGCCCAGTCTCTGGCACAAACTACACAAGAAATGTTTGTTGGCTCTGTGGTGAATGCAAAAATGAATACTTGTGCTTGGTGAAAGAATAAACACCCTCACAACATTTCCACAGTTGTTGTTTTGTGTTTAACAGAGTGAAAGGCAAAAATTTGAGAAAAGCAGTAACCAGAACTTAGCTGGTATTTCTAAGGGATGATATATTCTAGATAATCAAATTTCCTGAACTAGTAAAAACTTACTCTTCAAAGCATATATTTACTGTTTGAATAAGCTGTCTTTAAAATGCTGTCTTATTCCTGTGACGTATTAAATTGAGTCGATTGTATATAATTTAACGTGGTCCTGAATACTGATTAGTAAAAACAGCAGTTGAAAAACAATTAAATTGAAATTTATACATAGAAATTTCAGGGGTCTCTTTTTGAGTAATTTCTGCTTGGTTACAAAAATAATATTTGTAACTGAGGGATGCAGACGTGAAATGTGCTCAATATGAACGTCCTTGGTAGGATTTGCCTCTATCTCCACAGTGTTTATCTTGCATAGATATTTCTCTAGAGAAAGGAATTTGGAAAGATTATAGAGTACAATTGGTTAACCACATATTTGTGTCAGTGCTTGTGTGGTGGTTTAAATTTTGACTCTCTGTCTCAGTTTTTGTCCACAGAACAATACAAACCTGATTTTATTCTGATTTGAAATTCCTGTGGTATCTTTTAAGGAACTCCAGTCAGTCATGGATGGAGATTTGTGGGAACAGACTTAAATAGTTGATGTTTATGGAGCACGGACTAATGCCAGCTGTCTTCTAAACACTAGAAATTGACGTTGGTTCACTCATCCAATCTCCATTGGAACTATATGAAATAATAACGTCATAACATCCACCGTTTTGGAGGTGAAAACTGAAACCCAGAGTGGTCTGGTAAAGTGAACTGCTAGAAAAGGTGGATGATCTCCTCATTAGTGTTGCAAAATCTTGCTATCTCAATGTAGTCTCTTCAAAGATCATTATCTCTGGCTTCACTGTTGATAATTCTTGGTATCCTGCTTTTCTTCACTCCAGACATCTATATTCTCCCCTTCCCTTAAATTATTATTGATGAAATTCATTGTTTGAAGATAAGTCCGAGAATGACTGGTGGGAAGTTCCACATGATGTTAGAAATGGCTTTAAGGTTGATGTCAAGTTTCCATGTGACTAGCAGATTATTGTAGCATGCTCAGCTTGGTAGATTCTTCCTGGTAAGTCCATCATAGAGCCCAGTATGTGTCATGTCATTGTGACTGTGAAGCATCTCCTCCCTGTCTTCTCTCCGCCTCCACAGAGCCTACTACCCTCAGGACAACCCAGGGAAGGACAGAATTCCTTATACTTTATTTTGCAAGACAGCTTGCCTTTCTTTTCCTAATTTCCTCTTCAAAACATGCATTGACTGCTATTTTTTATGCCCAAAGAGTATCTTCTAGTTAAATTTTCCTAAAAAAGAACCATCTCCACTAGTATATGGAAAAGCAACTACCATTAATTTTTGTTTCTTTATTTAATATAACAATTTATTTTCTTCTTACTATGTATCCATTTATATCTATATCCTTAAATACTTGATAATAGAAAATTTGGAAAATAAAAGATAAGTTCATAGGTAGACTTATTTGTTTTATCATATGGAAAAAATGTTCACTAAACATTAAGTGAAAATGACAGATTATAAATATAACACATAACACTATGTGCAGGTTGATAGTTTTCTATTTTCCCTCCCTCTTGGCTTTACTCCTTCCTCCCTTCCTTCCCTCCCTCCCTCCCTCCCTCCCTCCCTTCCTCCCTTCCTTTCTTCTCTTCCTCTTCCTTCTTCTTCAGAGGAACTTTATTATTAAAAATCAGTTATTATTTGTCATAGTCTATAACTATGTGATTCCTAGGAAGGTGGATTTTGATATGTAAGATAGTTTGCTCTTATTGAAATACTTATAACCACTGTGATTTCCTGTTACTGATAACTGATTATTTCCAAGGATTTATTCTGTGTCAAATATGGTTCTAAGCACTTTACAGGTATTAACTAATTTATACTCATTTGAAGCAACTCAAGGAGGCACTATTATTTTTCCTTTACACTTGCATAAACCAAAAGTATGGAGAAGTTAAATATCTTGTTCAGTTCATAAAGTAACAGTAGCCAAGCCAGATTCCAACCCAGGAAGTCCGCATTTGGACCCTACTCTCTTACCACTGAGTTTGAATTTTTCTCTTTTTCTTCCACGTTTTCAGATAACATTTTTTTCTCCTCTTTCAGTTGTTCCTGCTTCAATAAAATGCTACTTCTAATGTGTGGCCCTCTGTTCATTAGGGTAGAATGGGGTCAGTTAGAGTAAATGAACAAAATCTGATGCATTAAATTAATAACCTTAATTTTATGCATAATATTCAAACAATAATTTCTCATAAAGTTCAAATTTATAACAGTTTCACTGCCCCTCCACACAGAAAGGGAATCAGCTTTGTTTTATTGTCATTTAGATACTTCATGGTTTAACACAGGTACAAGTCTGTTTTAGAAAACCCCAAGTGCCTGGGAATCTATCAGATAATTGTGGAGGTGATTCTACAATTCATGCTCTTTGCTGGTCAGCCCTTCACTGTCTGTGGTAGAGATCTCAGAGATAAGGGGGTTCAGTGAGTATTTGATGCCTCCAATGATGACTTCAAGTAGCCCTAGGCCTGTAAATGGATTGAAGCTGGAATTTTCTTTTTCTTATTTATACCAGTGAGAGTCTCAGGGTGCAGAAAGGTAGGTGGGGGATTCCCATGTAGCCTACTAAAACTGGCATCCGAGGTGATGATGGGAAGAACACTTTTCCCCAGGTCTTTTCAGTCAAGCCCTGGACGGGCTTCTAGAATGGAGCTCCTGCAGTTGATTGCTTCCTCCAGGGAGAAGGGAGCGGCCCAGTTGGCAGGACAACAGTGGGTCTCCCAGGACTTTGTTGTCAGGTTCTGTTTTCATCCTGTTCCAATCTGCTTGGCTGGACGAGAGTTCCTTCTCCTTGGTGAGGGCACATCATAAATGTGCTACTACACTAAGTCCCTGTAAGAACCTGTAATTCTTCAAATCTACCTTCAAACACTTCAGTAATCAATTTCCCTAAGGTTTCCTGCTTAACATTTTTTTTTCCATTTAGAAAGAAGATCAAAAGCACCAAATAAAGATGCGAAAAGTGACACTGAATTCCCCTTGATAAGATTATGTTTGTTGTCTCACCAGGGTATCCAAAATGAGATCAATGATTAGAACCCAACCTGAGACTCTGGGACAAAGAGCTTGCTTGCTCATGAGCTGATTTTTCTTGCAGATGTGGCTGCTCACTGTGGCTTCAGTGGGAAAGAAGGACCAGGAGGACCCTGGGAGGTGACTGCAGAGAGAATGTCTTTGTGCTGAACTCATTATCTGGTCTTTCCAGTGGGTTGATGTAGAATTCTGTCCTCTGTATCTCTTGCTGTTTGTCAATTTTTGTCTTTATACATTAGAGGTACCTTTTAAATGAATGCACATAAAAAATCTCCATGTCAGAGCCTCCCATGATTGCTTCTTAAACATTGTAGGTCCATTCTGACACTCGAGAATTGCCTGTGCTACTTATTGCGTGACACCATCTTTGGGTGTCAGAATGGCTGCCCCGTGGCACTCCGACTGCGTTGCTTTTGTTATCATAGTATGTCAGCTGAGATTTACCCTGTCACAGAAATGTGCTGTCAGTGGCTTGGTTTTGACAGTTTTAGTTATGTTGCTTTTTTGTCGTGTATTGTCACACATATGCTGGCAAGAAGAAATGTAGTTTGCTAAATATAAATCCTCCTGGAAAAGGAGAGAAGTAGCTCTTGGGGCAAATGCTACAGACTGTTTTTGAATTAATTTATTTCATGTTGGGTCATGTTGGTTGGTTTTATACATGGTAGAAAAAATGTTGTAATATCTAGTTTATAAAAGACTAAGGAATTTAAATAGAAAACTAATGGGTGATTCATGCCTCTCCTTTAATTTGGTGCAGGTGTTGGTGAAAATTAGGATGTTACTTGCAGAAATGAAAATGATACCTGCTCTGCTCTACCATGGGAATACAGTGCTCTGTGTGTCGGTGTGTGCTCTCAGAGGGTCAACGACTCTACAGAGATGGTAAATGTTGCCAGTGGAGACACACATGGACCATTTGGCACACGGAGGAGGAAAGCCACCTTGGAGATATCTAACCTCAAGCAGACTTCAAGAGCGACAATAGGTGGTTCAGGGAGAAGATTCTCAGCTGGTCTGCTCAGTTGATAGAGCATGAAACTATTCACCTCCTGGTTGAACCCAGGTGAGGCTTCTGACAATATCCACAACTATGGGTTCAGTTTTTTCGCCTCTAGTCTATTTACCCATCTCTAGTCCCATCAATTCCAGTTTGAGTTCCTTAGCTTTATGTCTTTTGTTAGGTTATGTTTTATTTGAGCAGCATTCAAAGCGAGAAAGACTTTGAGCAAAGTATATACTGTCTGATGTGGCTGCCTTCTGACTCTCTAATGTGCTTTAGAAATAGGTCCACATTCCAACTATTCTAACAAACCAAGATTTTCCAGATTGCCTTTCATGCGCTTTTAAACTAAAGATAAACCTGAGGTGCTTGCACCTTTTCTTAAGTTATCCTTTTGGCCTGGAATGTCCTCTAGTTTCTCTGAATCTTCACAACCCAATTCAAATTAAGTTCCATAATTGTCCCCCCTCCATGGTACTAACACAAATGTGCTTGTAATGTTGGAGCTAATTTTGTCCTTTCTTGTATTCTTGTAAGCTGACTTTATGTCTGTCTTTCCCAACGACTATGGATTCCCCAGGTACAGAGAACTCTTCCTCTTTCCTTTTGTCTCTTATGTGGAGGGTGAATGCTCAGTGATTGTAAATATGAGTAAAAGTCTCCCAAAGAGGCCCAACTTCCAAGCATGTAGCATGGCTCCCCTCGTGGGAGAGAGTTGAATAGACTTTTGTCTTAGTGATGTTTTCACTTATGCTACCTCTGGCTGATGCATCAGTGAAGTCAGAGAGGCTGAAAAGAATTCTCCACTCTCATTGTTGACTTCATTTATTAGTTTATTCAAGAAATTTGAGTATATTCAATATCAATGGTACACATTAACATCATTACAAACAAAGATAAATCTGAACACTAAAATGAGACAATAAGACACAAAATGAAAGTGAACCAAGGAAGGTTAACTTAGAAAGCTTAGCTTGTTTAAAGTAATCCCTGCACAAAGAAACAATAAGAGAGGAAAATAGGGAGCCTACATCCTGGGAACAAATCTTTACTCCTTACACTTCAGATAGAGCCCTAATATCCAGAGTATACAAAGAACTCAAAAAATTAAACAATAAGAAAACAAATAACCCAATCAACAAATGGGCCAAGGACCTGAACAGACACTTCTCAGAGGAGGACATACAATCAATCAACAAGTTCATGAAAAAATGCTCACCATCTCTAGCAGTCAGAGAAATGCATATCAAAACCACCCTAAGATACCATCTCACTCCATTAAGATTGGCAGCCATTATGAAGTCAAACAACAAGTGCTGGCGAGGATGTGGGGAAAAGGGTACACTCGTACATCACTGGTGGGACTGCAAATTGGTGCGGCCAATTTGGAAAGCAGTATGGAAATTTCTTGGAAAGCTGGGAATGGAACCACCATTTGACCCAGCTATTCCCCTTCTCGGTCTATTCCCTAAAGACCTAAAAAGAGCATACTACAGGGACACTGCTACATCGATGTTCATAGCAGCACAATTCACAATAGCAAGACTGTGGAACCAACCTAGATGCCCTTCAATAGATGAATGGATTAAAAAAGTGGCATTTATACACAATGGAGTATTACTCTGCATTAAAAAAATGACAAAATCATGGAATTTGCAGGGAAATGGATGGCATTAGAGCAGATTATGCTAAGTGAAGCTAGCCAATCCCTACAAAACAAATGCCAAATGTCTTCTTTGATATAAGGAGAGTAACTAAGAACAGAGTAGGGAGGAAGAGCATGAGAAGAAGATTAACATTAAACAGGGATGAGAGGTGAGAGGGAAAGGGAGAGAGAAGGGAAATTGCATGGAAATGGAAGGAGACCCTCATGGTTATACAAAATTACATACAAGAAGAAGTGAGGGGAAAGGGAAAAAAAACAAGGGGGAGAAATGAATTACAGTAGATGGAGTAGAGAAAGAAGAGGGGAGGGGAGGGGAGGGGAGGGGCGATAGTAGAGGATAGGAAAGGCAGCAGAATACAACAGACACTAGTATGGCAATATGTAAATCAGTGGATGTGTAACCGATGTGATTCTGCAATCTGTATACAGGGTAAAAATGGGAGTTCATAACCCACTTGAATCAAAGTGTGAAATAAGATATGTCAAGAACTATGTAATGTTTTGAACAACCAACAATAAAAATTTTTAAAAAAGTAATCCCTGCACAATCACTGTCTAGGAACATTAAAAATATTGTTTACAGTGTCTCTGATACAATTGATCTAGAGGTTATTAAAGCAATACTTTGGGAGACCAGACAAATTTATTAGCATAAGCATCAATAATAGGCCCTGCAAGGTGTGGTTTTTTTTTTTTTTTTTGGACTTACATAGGAAATACTGAGATCTCTATTAAGTATCTCAAGTGGGGG
Source organism: Urocitellus parryii (assembly GCF_045843805.1). Taxonomy (NCBI): domain Eukaryota; kingdom Metazoa; phylum Chordata; class Mammalia; order Rodentia; family Sciuridae; genus Urocitellus; species Urocitellus parryii. The sequence goes on from NC_135532.1 coordinate 107,338,525, forward strand.
ATATTCTGAGTCACTGAAAAAATTTCCCAGTTAAGGAGCCTGCTACCTTTTTGCCTGCTCTGGGGTGGATAAAATTGAATTTGAGTGGGAAGGAGACCTTAAGCAATCAGTTTATGATCCTAGTGATTACTAGGTAGGTCTAGTAATCCATTGGATCCCACCTCCTGGTTCATAATTTCCATGATTTTTCTATGTAAATGCTGACACTAGGAAGAACAAGGGGTTTACAGAGTAAGAGGTATAATAACTGTAGAAGCTGATAGGTACACTGTTCACAAAACAAAGGGTTCTTTAACTCTGTTCAATTCTAACCAGTTTATTTTAAAGCCCAGGTAAAGGTAGTTAGTGCTTATGAGGAATAAGTGGAATTTTACCAAACCAAAGGGCAGGTGGTGGATCCAGAATGAAAAGATCAGAGACGGCTTCTCTCTGGCCTGTTTCTCTCAGCCTGTGTGCTTCAACCTTACAATTTCCTCACCACTTTTCTCTGCTTCTTCATGCAGGGACTATATATTTTCTCATGAAATATATTTCCTCATTCATCACATTTAAATGTCCTTAAAAATTCAGTGTCATCTGTAAGTGACCCAAGTCCCTGAGTCCTAACTTCTAACTTCACAGGAGAGGTTCTGATGAATCCACCTTGATTGGACCAGGAGTGAGAAAAGGTAAATGGTTCTAGAAGTTTACTGCTTGAGAGGGTCTTAGGGGAAAGAGGAGCCCAGGCATCCGTTCCTGCAGGTCTTGTTGAATGGATACAGGTCCACGTTGGCAGTAAGTGAGGGCCATGTGGGAGCTGTTGCCTCATCAAGGTCGACCAGAGCACTCAATGATCAGCTTTCATTCCTCCTGTTAGAGAAGGAGGTATTCTGCTCCTTAATGAAGTGATCCTACATAGAAGAGGTGAGTCTCAGTCACTCTTGAGGAAGGAAAGAGATCGAAGTTCAGCCCATCCCTAGTGCAATTTAAAGGCATGAATAAGTGCCTCCATACTCGTCTCTGCCCATTTATTTTCACTAAAGTAGCTTCTGAGGATGATGTTTGAGGATTTTAATAATACTTGTCATTTATTGTTGTGGACACGACTCAGTGTTTACTCTTCAGCCTATGATTTTCAACTTGCTCATCATTTTTTAATTCATCTAGAACAAGACACAGATGACATCAGTTCCCTTTGATTCATCAAAAACATTGACACTTGTGCTGACAGTTGCAAGTGGCAGTAGCAGCTACTTCCTTCTCTTGTCTCCTGTGGGGGTTCCCAGCAGGGCTGCCATCTTGTCTTCTTCTCTTACTTCTGGCTCCTTGCCCTCTCCTCTATCCAGGGTGCCCAGTGTTCTGTTTCTTGTGCTCCTATAGGCTGCTGCAAGAGCCCACAGCCACAGCATTCATACTTGCAGGCAAACCACGGAAGCAAGCTTTATGCTTTACAATTATTATTATTATTTTTGCACTGCTGGAGGATTGAACCCAAGTTCCTCTATGGGCGAGGCAAGTGCTCTGCCACTGAGCTACACCCCCAGCTGCTTTATACTTTTAAAATGAAAGATAGACCTTTATGGAAATTGTGTTTAAACTATGAATTGCATTCCTGAGTCAGACCAGCCTACAACAGGCACTTTTAAAAATTTTACTCTGTAATACCTTTCTTTCTTCTTTTATTATTTTAAGTGATGAGTTTTTTTTACATTATGCTGTGACTTTATTATGCTTTAGTTCTTTGACAGTGATATCAAAATAATGATAGTGTATGGTATGCAGTAATTGTATGGAGTGAGACTTACCACCATCCATTCTGAATCACTAATGAAAACCTTGGTGCTGAGTGAGCTTCAAAGGAGTTGGAGGGAAAGACATAGACACCACCAGGCCTAGAAAGGTTACCTCAAAGCAAACCAGGTATTATAACCATGTGAGAATCTAATAGTTACATATTATTCTTTTCACAGTTTCTGTTGTTACAGAAAATATAACGAACTTTTACTATTTTATTTCCTTTTCAATTTCCAGTCTATCTTCAAGTAGCTACTTGTCAGGAACTTTTTCATACTTTCCTCAAATCAACTCAGGTGAACTCAAATCAACATAGCAGGTGCTCAATAAATGCTTGTCAGTGAGCAAATACCGACACTTGTAAGATTTTTAAAAAATATAAATGCTCGATGCAGCATAGAATAGTCATACTGTTGTTCCCTCTTTCTGTTCCTCTTTCCTTTCTTGATAATTCAGATGGGGTGTATAAGGGTAAGTGTTCATGTCACTGGGAGCCCAGTGTGGGCTGTAAATCCAAAGCCTAGCCGGATGAGAAGAGCTTCTCCATGTGAGGGTGGCTCAGAGAGGTGGATTGGAACCTGAACAGGGTGAAGGAGAGACCCGTGGAGAGTGGTGGCCCTGGGCAAGTTGTCAGAGTCCCAACAAGTTGAGGAGTGCCCGTGTGTGGTGTGTGTGTGTGTTGGGTGGTGGTGTGAGTTAGCACACAGGTTGTTGCAGGCTGAAGGAGACAGAAGATCCAGGAAGAGTTTATGCAGTGTGTGAAATTGAAATTATATTGTTTTGCTTTGAGGTCATTATTGCAACAGTTAGAGACACCTAAATGGTGTCTACAGATTAAATAATTTAATGTTTCAGTGTTAGTCTTCTGATGTTGATGTTTATGATATGATTATATAAAAGAATGTCAATTTATGTAGGAAAGGCACAAATTAGGATTCAGCAGTGATATGACATGATGCCAGAAATTTATTCTCAAATGGTTATGGGAAACAAAAGATTTTGTGGTATTGTAAGTTTTCTGTAAGTTTATGGTTATTTAAAAACACAACAGTAACAACAAAACCTCTTTTATACATGATATAAAATTGAAAAACTGTTTAACATAAACTTCAGAAGTTATTCCCATAATTTTATCTAAGGAATTACCAAAGTATCTATGAGTGTTATCTTTATTTTTTTAAAAGAAATTTTATTCTCTTGTCTAAATCTAGAAACAGCAAATAGAAAATCTGTGTCTCAATAACTCAAACTGGGAGCTATTGAGAGAGAGAGTTCAGGCCCCAGGGAGTCACGACTGAAGGCGCTTTTCTGGAAGAACGTTAGTTGCCTCCATTATAAATAAGAATCCTCATCAGAATTCTAATAATACTTTACTCCACTCTTGATTAGTTAATATACTTCTTTGAAACATCAACCACTTTTCAGTGGTCTGACCACAGGAAAGAGCTTCAGGATAAATATGAGAATAGAGCACTTTGTGTTTATTACTAAGTGGGCTCAAAGTTCCTATTCCTTTCCTCTGTTTTCCTTCCCTCTCCTGCACCTCTTCCTTTTTTCCCTCCCTCCCTCCCTCTCTCTCCCCCTCCCTCTCTCTCCCCCTTTCTTCCTTCCTTCCTTCCTCCCTCCCCCTCTCCCTCTCTCCTTCCTTCCTTCCTTCCTTCCTTCCTTCCTTCCTTCCTTCCTTCCTTCCTTCCTTCCTTCCACTTCCCTCCCTCTCTCTCTCCCTCTCTCCCTTCTTGTTCCCTCCCTCCCTCCCTCCTTCCCTCCTTTCTTCCTTCCTTCCTCTTCCCTCCTCCCTCCCTCCCTTCCTTCCCAGGTTTCCCTTGGGGTCCATTCTTGCAGCCTGCACTGTGCTAGACTCTGTGCATCAGAGTGGAAAAGCACATGGTTAGTTTCCAACAGCTGAGTTGACTGGGGGAGACGGGGCCATAGGGGTAGTGCTATCTGTGACTCAGGAGTGAAAACAGTGCTGCCATCAAGGGAGGATTTTAATCAGATGGTCCAATAGAGAGGGGGGAGGTGAGTGTCCAGGAGGCCATGGGGTCTGCCTGAGCTGTGGGAGCAGTGCATTTGATGAATGTGTGGATAACCATGAGGTAGGAAGAAAGAGTCCATTCGGATGAAGGTTTTACACAGAATAGGAGTCTTAGTGCTCAGGGTAAATGGCAAAATTGGTCAACATTTTTCTGAGTCTGATGAAAAATAACAAGAATAATGAAACAGTAATAGAAAAGAAGAAAGGAGGCTGTTACCAGAGTTGTGGAGATGAAGACATTTGAACAAAACACTATTTATAAATTTGGGACCCATATATTTCATATTCTAGAAGTAAAAGCTATTTTTCTAAGAAAATGTAAGTTAACAGCAATGATCCAATAAGAGGTGGAAATTTTAACCTTTAATAACCATAGAAGAAACTGAAAATGCAGTCAGAAATCTCTCTCAGAAAAAGAACTATTGCCAGATGGTTTACTGTTTAATCAAAATTTAAAGGAATAGTTAATTGTCTTGTTTTAGAAATTCTTCCACATGACCAAAAAGGAGGAAAGTTTTCTAATTAATATTCTAAGGCCAGCTGTAGAGGGATATTGAGACTATAGTTTTAATGTGAGAAAGGCAGACTTCTAATAGTATCTGAACTTTGATAGCCCTCCTGTTACTTGAGGGGTACGTGTTCATCTGAGTGGATGTCTGAGACCATGGATGCTACTGGAATGGAACCAAATGCCTTGGCCACCTTCTCTAAGGACTTATAACTTGCTCTGGCTATAAGCTTTGAAGTTTGAGGTGAGAGCAAAACCATCCCAAATTACTTTTTTCATTTTCACAATTTCACAGAAAGCGTTTTTTTTTTTCCCAATAGATCTCAGCAACCACAGCATATGATTTCTTTGTCTTTTCTTAAGTTGAGAACTTTCCCTTTTTTGTTTAAAGAAGCACTTTCCAATTCATGTTTGAATTGTTAGCAGCATCATTATTGTTGAGTGTAGAGGCCACTGTAATTGACAGACCCTTAGCCATGCTAATGAAGAGAAGAAGAGAGAGAACTCAAATTACTAGCATACGGGATGAAAAAGGCAATATCACAACAGACACTTCAGAAATACAGAAGATAATCAGAAATTACTTTGAATCCTTATACTCCAATAAAATAGAAGATAGTGAAGGCATCAATAAATTTTTTAAGTCATATGATCTGCCCAGATTGAGTCAGGAGGATATAGAAAACCTAAACAGACCAATATCAATTGAGGAAATAGAAGAAACCATCAAAAGACTACCAACTAAGAAAAGCCCAGGACCAGATGGGTATACAGCAGAGTTTTACAAAACCTTTAAAGAGGAACTAATACCAATACTTTTCAAGCTATTTCAGGAAATAGAAAAAGAGGGAGAACTTCTAAATTCATTCTACGACGCCAACATCACCCTTATTCCTAAACCAGACAAAGACACTTCAAAGAAAGAAAACTACAGACCAATATCTCTAATGAACCTAGATGCAAAAATCCTCAACAAAATTCTGGTGAATCGGATTCAAAAACATATCAAAAAAATTGTGCACCATGATCAAGTAGGATTCATCCCTCGGATGCAAGGCTGGTTCAATATACGGAAATCAATAAATGTTATTCACCACATCAATAGAATTAAAAATAAGAACCATATGATGATCTCGATAGATATGGAAAAAGCATTTGACAAAGTACAGCATCCCTTTATGTTCATAACTCTAGAAAAACTAGGGATAACAGGAACATACCTCAACATTGTAAAAGCAATCTATGCTAAGCCTCAGGCTAGCATCATTCTGAATGGAGAAAAATTGAAGGCATTCCCTCTAAAATCTGGAACAAGACAGGGATGCCTTCTCTCACCACTTCTGTTCAACATAGTTCTCGAAACACTGGCCAGAGCAATTAGACAGACAAAAGAAATTAAAGGCATAAAAATAGGAAAAGAAGAATTTAAATTATCACTATTTGCAGATGACATGATTCTATACCTAGCAGACCCAAAAGGGTCTACAAAGAAACTATTAGAGCTAATAAATGAATTCAGCAAAGTGACAGGATATAAAATCAACACGCATAAATCTAAGGCATTCCTATATATCAGCAACAAATCCTCTGAAATGGAAATGAGGACAACCACTTCATTCACAATATCCTCAAAAAAAATAAAATACTTGGGAATCAACCTAACAAAAGAGGTGAAAGACTTATACAATGAAAACTAAAGATCCCTAAAGAGAGAAATAGAAGAAGATCTTAGAAGATGGAAAAATATACCCTGTTCATGGATAGGCAAAACTAACATCATCAAAATGGCGATATTACCAAAAGTTCTCTATAGGTTTAATGCAATACCAATCAAAATCCCAACGGCATTTCTTGTAGAAATAGAGAAAGCAATCATGAAATTCATATGAAAAAATAAAAGACCCAGAATAGCAAAAACAATGCTAAGCAGGAAGTGTGAATCAGGCGGTATAGTGATACCAGACTTCAAACTATACTACAGAGCAATAGTAACAAAAACAGCATGGTACTGGTACCAAAACAGGCAGGTGGACCAATGGTACAGAATAGAGGACACAGAAACCAATCCACAAAGTTACAACTATCTTATATTTGATAAAGTGGCTAAAAGCATGCAATGGAGGAAGGATAACATCTTCAACAAATGGTGCTGGGAAAACTGGAAATCCATATGCAACAAAATGAAACTGAATCCCTTTCTCTCACCATGCACAAAAGTTAACTCAAAATGGATCAAGGAGCTTGATATCAAGTCAGAGACTCTGCGTCTGACAGAAGAAAAAGTTGGCTACGATCTACATACTGTGGGGTCGGGCTCCAAATTCCTCAATAGGACACCCATAGCACAAGAGTTAATAACTAGAATCAACAAATGGGACTTACTCAAGCTAAAAAGTTTTTTTTCTCAGCAAAAGAAACAATAAGGGAGGTAAATAGGGAGCCTACATCCTGGGAACAAATCTTTACTCCTCACACTTCAGATAGAGCCCTAATATCCAGAGTATACAAAGAACTCAAAAAAATTAGACAATAAGATAACAGATAACCCAATCAACAAATGGGCCAAGGACCTGAACAGACACTTCTCAGAGGAGGACATACAATCAATCAACAAGTACATATAAAAATGCTCACCATCTCTAGCAGTCAGAGAAATGCATATCAAAACCACCCTAAGATACCATCTCACTCCATTAAGATTGGCAGCCATTATGAAGTCAAACAACAAGTGCTGACGAGGATGTAGGGAAAAGGGTACACTTGTACATTGCTGGTGGGACTGCAAATTGGTGCGGCCAATTTGGAAAGCAGTATGGAAATTTCTTGGAAAGCTGGGAATGGAACCACCATTTGACCCAGCTATTCCCCTTCTCGGTCTATTCCCTAAAGACCTAAAAAGAGCATGCTACAGGGACACTGCTACATAAATATTCATAGCAGCACAATTCACAATAGCAAGACTGTGGAACCAACCTAGATGCCCTTCAATAGACAAATGGATAAAAAAATGTGGCTTTTATACACAATGGAGTATTACTCTGCATTTAAAAATGACAAAATCATGGAATTTGCAGGGAGAAGGATGGCATTAGAGCAGATTATGCTAAGTGAAGCTAGCCAATCCCTAAAAAACAAATGCCAAATGTCTTCTTTGATATAAGGAGAGTAGCTAAGAACAGAGTAGGGAGGAAGAGCATGAGAAGAAGATTAACATTAAACAGGGATGAGAGGTGAGAGGGAAAGGGAGAGAGAAGGGAAATTGCATGGAAATGGAAGGAGACCCTCATGGTTATACAAAATTACATACAAGAAGAAGTGAGGGGAAAGGGAAAAAAATACAAGGGGGAGAAATGAATTACAGTAGGAGGGGGTAGAGAGAGAAGAGGGGAGGGGAGGGGAGGGGAGGGGGGATAGTAGAGGATAGGAAAGGCAGCAGAATACATCAGACACTAGTATGGCAATATGTAAATCAATGGAAGTATAACGGATGTGATTCTGCAATCTATACGGGGTAAAAATGTGAGTTCATAACCCACTTGAATCAAAGTGTGAAATATGATATATCAAGAACTATGTAATGTTTTGAACAACCAACAATAAAAAAAGGATAAAAAAAAGAGGAAAAAATTTTTTTTAAAAAAGAAAGTAAGCACTGTGATACTGCAACATCAAGATAGTCAATCTGATAACTGAGATAGCTACCACATGACTAATGGGAAGGTAGCATATACAGCACAGACACATTGGACAAAGGGATGATTCATGTCCTTGGTGAGATACAGGACGTTGTGAGATTTTACTCAGAATGGTGTGCAGTTTACAATTTATAGGTGGTTTATTTCTGGAATTTTTATTTTATATTCTTGTACCACAGTTGACTATGGGAACCTAAAACAATGGAAAGCAAAACCATGGATAAGAGGGGACTACTAAACATAGATGAAAAATTCTAAATAAACCATTAGCAAGGAAAATGCCAGAGTATTGAAGGTATGATTAAAAGTGGAGATTATGTCACAAGTTCCAGACCTTTCGTCATCAGGAAACCTAATATAGTTCCCTATAGAAACAGATAGAAGGAGGCAGTGCTATATAATTATCTCAGTTTATGCCATTTAAGATATTTAATAAAAATCCAATGCCAATTAACATACAAATTCTTAGAGCAGAAGGGAAGTTCCTCAGTGTACTAATGAGGCTCCCATAAGCTCTGCACAATGAACACCACAAGGCCTGGTGTCCCTTCTGCAGTGTTCTCAAGCAGGAATGGTGCTATCATTGCTGCAATTCTTCAGCACTGTGCTAGAAGATTGAGTCCAAACAATAAATTTGTTATGAAAAAATAATTATTATCAGAAAGCAAGAGATAATTTTTTTTAACTTTAGATGACATGATGGTCAACATAGAAAACGGACCAAGGGGACCCACAATTTAAGATCAGGAGTTTTAGACACACGATGAGAAATAAAAGATGTAGGCTTATGAAAGGGTCACTGCAAATGATGTTGCTCTAGCTTTCAACCATGTTGGCCCCGTGACAAAATTAATTTTTCATTGAAAAATATGATATGTTTTTACCATCTCAGCTCAAGTTGTTTCCATAAGAAGTCACATTGTTATCTTTAAAAAATGAAGCAGCTATGCACTTATGTCATTATTTTGAAGAAGTTTCATAATAGAAAACAGAATTGGGCTGGGAGCCAATAGATTTGCTATTCCTTTGAACATTCATTTCTCAGATAGCCCTTTTTCATCTGCTTATGCAAAATCATCTTGCCAGCAGATTCACATACTCAAATACTTACAAATTCACATTCTATATTTGCAATGGAGTTCCATTCTCTTTTTAGTTGTATGATCTTCTGAGTCTTCAAAATTATTGTTATTGTCATCATTACCTTCATGCATCATTGAGTCCTTTTTGAGTCATCAATCCAAATTTCCAAATTGAAGCATGCACTCAGCATGATACTTATAATAGAAAATACTGACTTCCTAATTGTAAAAAAAAAAAAAAAATTGCAAAGGATAGAAAAATTCATCAGCAGAGACAAAAATACTTTCTGTTAACCAAGGAATAGGCAAAAAGAACTGCTTAACATGCTGTCCTCTGCCTACAGCGAGTTTCAAGAAGATGATGAGTGTTATGTATGCAACAGGGCAAGCCAACCCATTTCACATGCTAAGTTTCTGAAACGTTTGGTAACGTAGTTGTCTCATTGCTTTGATCTTCTGAAGCTTCATCATTACCTGAAGACCTATTGGCTGACCACCATGGACCACCCTGTGTCTGGAAGCCTCATTTCAATAGATCCTGCTCCATGGATATGAGAAAGGGGAATCAAGGCAGCAGGCAGGTTGGTTACAACCACACTGATGTGAAAAAGCTAAGACCAGTGACTCCCCTGTATCTTGTCTTGTTTTTATGCATGTACTACATATATGACTCTCTGAGCAGAAACTCAAAGCCATTTCCTGGCACTGACCCTGGACTTGGAATCACATTTTTTTTCCCCCAGCACAAGAGATGGAACCCAGGGTCTCACACACATGCTAGGCAAGTGCTCCACCCCTGAGCTACATTCCCAACCTGGAACTGTCTTCTATAGGACCACATTTGTGAACTTTTTATTTGCTTTCCAAGTTTTAAAGTGCTTTAGAAGTCACTGGGGTGTGGGAAGAGCAGAGTCTCAAGGAACAATCTTCCTTGGTCAAATCATCCTCTTCAACTACAGAGAGGTTTGTCTCTGCTTCTCTGTTTTCAAAAGGAAAGCATTCATCCTCAGTGGAAGGGAAATTTTCCAAAAACATTTTTCAAAAGTATTTATTTTATTATTTGTTATAACAAGGATGAAGAAAGAAACCTTCAAGAGTTTGTTTAGTGTAGCATTTGATGATTTTAGACCAAAAAACAACAGAAATCTTCCAATTACTTGGAAAATATTCAAAATTGGTGGAGTCCTTAGACTTTGTTTTAGGCAGGTGACTTTTAGTTTCTATATATTGAAGGCTTTGGGCACTTTGAAAGTGTAGGTATCAGATATGGAAAAAGTCACCTAAAAATGTATACCTGTATGTTTGTGGAGGAGAGAAGGAAAGAAACAGAGACACAAGAGCTTCCTTTGTGCACTCTGTAGCTTATTCTCTTTGCTAACCTTATGTTTTCTTGGCTTTGAGGCGGAAATATCTGGTATTTCCAGCTTGGACTAAATCACAGATTTCTAATGAGTTTTCTTGATATTTGCTCTAATCTGATTCGGGTCAGCTTATTGCTTCTTTCTCTTAGTCCACGAGCAGAGGCATCGGAGGCCCACTTTCCTGCTCATTAAGGTTTCAGCGAGTGATCTTAACTCAAGCATTTCTAATTAAAATGTAAAGATCATTAGTATGCCCCATTACTAGAGTTTTCCCTTTCAACTCCGAATGCTCCAGTGGATGACCAGGCATACAGTTGCCATCTCACCACTGCTTCTGAACAGGAGGGGTTTTCTGTCTGCTTCCTGAGTTTCTCCTGACAACTGCAACTTCCATCAGGCTCAGAGGCAAGGGAAGGGGCAGTAGGCTGGAGCTGCAAACAGGAGGGAGGACTGCAAAGACCTCCTTTTCTATCTGGCAGCTACCATCCCTTCTCAGCAAGAAAGATGCAGGGGCACCCTGAGGTTAATAAGAAAAGCACTAAACAAGATTTTAAATTTATATACCCACCCCTCCAAATTTGAGATGTATATTCATATGGTGTCAAGATTTTTTTTTTCCCTTTGGGGCTTCAGGAGTTCAAGTGCATATGTAACCCCCAGTCATGCCAAATACTTAACACACGTGATCTTTCCCTAAAGTTAATATGACTTTTGATTTGATATTTTCAGTTGAAATATTTATATTGATTTGATAGCAAGGAAACTTTAATTATAATGGCTTTCATTTTTGAATATGAAAATTGTGGCTCATTGACTCTTTAAAGGCCGATTTTATATATGTGGAGGAATTGAATGGAGGATTTAATCCACAGCTTGTAATACTTAAGGCTTGTGTTATGGATGTTGTGTTTAAAGACTAAATTGCAGAGTCATAATGAATGAGTAAAAATACAGGAAGTGGTGTGAATGTCTTCTTACTTGGCCTTAACCTCAGAAATGGTAATGTGGGCAGTTAAAACAAATCAGAAATAAGAATTATTTTAACAGTGCCATAGACATGCTAGTAATTACAGAAAACTTTTGTTAATTGCTTTTATTTGCTTTTCTAGTCCATCATCTGAACTTCTAACCCATTTCTATTGTTACAATATAATTAGTGTTTCTATAAAAGGATTTGGAGCTAATGAAATAAAAATAATTCCTTCTATAATTCCGGTTACTCTGTTGCCTGGGGAAGACCTTTATCTGAGTTATTTGTGACTTCAAATTCAATTAGATTCAGTAGCAAATATTTATAATTTGCATATACATTTTTATGTCTGTCATCTTATTAATTAACTGCACTTGGACTATTCAAAGGAGATATATGAGCTTTGAATTTATGCTGTGTTTTTATGCAAAATTTATCTTGCATTGAGAAATTTTAGAGACTTTGAAAACTTGCTGGCACAGAACTTGGACTTGGTACCACATTTTTTCCCCCCAGCACAAGAGATGGAATCCAGGGCCTTGCGCCTGCTAGGAGGTAGAACACTAGTCCTCTCTAATATACCTGCACTAAGAAGGTGCTGGGTTTGAATCTGTATCACAGATTCAATGCTCATTCCACAAATGGCTGTGGAGGCCTCATGTTTACTATGATAGGGAGAAAAAGCGGTAAAAGTAAAGTTGATGTCAAGGAAGAGATATATTGTATATTGAAAATAAATTTATTTTGTAATGATGCAGATATTGTTCAGGCTTTCATTTAGGTATGGTTGTTGGAATGTATTGGAATAAATCCAATGCTGTGTCTTTTTTTTTAAACAGAGATGATTAATTAACTATGAATCAATGGACTCAATTGTCACACTTTTATAAGACTGAAAAATAATTTATAAATTAGAAAAAAATGTTAGATCATATATTTTTTCACTGTCATCCTGGCTTCTGAAAACAGTTGGCCATTTAGAAACAAAGGCGGGCATGTATGATGACCAAAGATTCTGTCTTAGATATTCATCCAATAAGCCAAATGCAGACATTTTACAAAAGAAGACTTTAGGTCACACAAATGGTTAATTCATTGCAAGTTGAGTTTGTCAGAGCCCACACAACCATCGACCATTAGAACAGAGATTCTCAAACTTGAGTGGGCGTCAGAATCACCTGGAGAGCTCATTAAATTCTTATGGCTGCACTCCGCCCTCAGAGTTCCTAACTAGTTCCCAGGTGATGTTGCTGCTGCTGTCTGGGGATCACATTTTGAGACTCTGTGCACTAGAAGATGCCTATGAGATTTTAAGAAAAGATTTCTTTGCCTTATTTAGTGTGCACTTGTTCCAGGAATTTTGTTTATGGAGCTCACCAGAAAACAATAACCTGAACGTTTTGTAATATCACTCTAAGATGATGTCGGCAATTATTTTCACACTGGTTTGGGTTACATACACACTGACAATCATTTATAGTGTGTCTAAAACTTATGTTTTTATAAATGTATGTTAACTCTATTGATGTATCATCTGACTATACATCTAACTTTATTATCTATCGAAATATAAGTTTATGTGGATTCAATTGAATTCTATGAAATTCCTATAGTGACTTTGAATTTGAAGTTGGAGATGGTAGTTGAAAAAGGGTTGGAAGTTGGAGGAAAATCTCTAAAGAATTAATACCAATTTCATTGGTGACATTAGTGACTCATCATCAGCTTTACGGAAAGAATTGGTAAAGACCAATTCATAGGCGATTTTAAAGACATCAGATATATTGGCAATTCTGTCCTCTTAGGGAAGTGATTCAGGATTGAGATTTTTCAGTCTCTGAGCCTGATGAGATTTTAAAAATCAACATCTGCACTATATGTCATTAGTTACTTTGCATGGGCTCACCTGTGTATTTCCTACCTACCTTCATTTCTTTCCTTTTTCTTTTCTGTTTTGGTGGTGCTGGGGATTGAACCCAGGCTTTATGGCTGCTAGGCAAGTGTTCTACTTCTGAGCTATATCTCTGTCCTTTTAAATTTTGAGACAGAGTCTTCTGGATTGCCCAGGTGGACTGTGAATGGGACCCTCCTGCTTCAGCCTCCTGAGTAGCTGGGACTACAGGTGTGTGTCACTGTACTGCTTGGTTTTCTATTTCTTTTAAATGACCACATGCACTTTTGAATCAGTTTTCCTCAATCCAAGGAGAACTTCAAATTGTTAGTCAAGAGCATCATCCTAGTGTCTATAAATCCCTGCCTAGCAGCTGGGTTGACGGAGCAAATGTTAGCCAAATCCTCATTGAGCATCTGTTAGAGCTGCCCTTGGGTGCTTGCTGTGAGCTGCTGGAACATGCCTACATGAGGGTTCACACTCTTTCTCTTTCTCCAATTCCTATCTTCCTGTCCTTGATTAGAGATTTAAAGTCAGAGACCATCATAAGGGGGGCAGACTTCTAGCGTAGGATGTTCCCCCACCTCCTCCAGGAGTCTGGGTGTCTGCTCTGGGTAGAATGGAAAGTGCTGTGACTGTGGACACACCCTGGTTCCTTATCTCCACATTTCCTACTGTCTGGAGACAAGCTAAGCAAACAGTTGAGGCTCCAAGTATTTGTTGGAAGATTGCATCTGATTTTTTTTCCAGTACAATTTTGACATTTAGGGTGTGGCAGATTAGTGTATATTTCTGAAAGTTCAACAACATAAGTCCTCTAAAAAACTTTATAATCTTTATTTCATCAGAAATTCCAAGGGTGTGATGGTAGTGGAATTTTAAGTGCATGCATAAGGTATGGAGATACCTTAGGAGGTGGAGATTACATTCATAGGGTGAATGAGAAAGGTTTTTTTTTTTTTTTAAAAAAAAGAGAGTGATGCATAAGCAGATTGGAACATGTTGCTATAATAGCTATGCATGTACTTATTATACTCTTAAGCAATATGTGTGCATGATTTTATATGGAAATATTCAGTGCATATTGTGTGAAACAGTTTTTTGTCTTAAAAGTGTAATGTGGACTGTGTTCAGGCTGTTGAATACTGATCTACTTCAAGAGTAGTCTGATTTTCTGTTGTGTGATTGGATTCTAATTGATTTAACCGGCCTCCATTTAATGGCCATTTATTGACTTCATTTTATTGTTGTAGCAAATGATCTTGTGATGAACATGAGTGTATGTCAGAGTACACATGGTGGAGTATTTCTGTAAGATGGAGTCCTCAAAACTAGAATGTCTGTTTTGACGTGTATGTAGGCACATTTGGAATATTGAGGTCTTCTTCTAACTGATCTTCAAAATCCTTATCCTAGTCTCACCAACATTTGAGAATGATGTTTTTTACTCTGTCAATTAATAGTGAAAATATAGAGTATATGTTTCACTTTACATTTATCTGATCAATATTAAATATTGATTATTTTTTTGGGGGGATTACCAGGGATTGAACTAAGGGCAATTCAACCACTGAGCCATATCCCTAGCCCTATTTGTATTTTATTTAGAGACAGGTTCTCACTGAGTTGCTTAGTGCCTCCCTGTTGCTGAGGCTGTCTTTGAACTCAAGATCTTCCTGTCTCAGCCTCTCAAGCCGCTAGGATTAGAGGCGTACACCACTGTGCCTGGCGAGTATTGAGATTTTTATCATCTCATGTTTATTGGTTTCTTTGTTCTAACACAAGAATAATATTTACCAATTCAAATTTGTTTTAGATCATCCATACCAAGACATATTCTGGTCTCTTACTATCCTTTAATAAGCCCAGTATGTTCATTTTTATTTTATTTTTATTTTTATTTTTTGGAGTGAGATGAAATTTTATTTATTTTATTTTTTTATTTTTTTATTGGTTGTTCACAACATTACAAAGCTCTTGACATATCATATTTCATACATTAGAATCAAGTGGGTTATGAACTCCCATTTTTACCCCAAATACAGATTGCAGAATCACCATCCATACCAAGACATATTTTGGTCTCTTACTATCCTTTAATAAGCCCAGTATGTTTAAATGCAATGTTTTAGGAAGCCTTTCCCTGTAGCTCATTATTGTTAGCTTTTCAAAGTAAATATTTTTATCATTTGTATTTCCATAGTTCCCAGTCCTCTCCAGGGTAGAAGAAATGCTGACGGAAATGCTGGGATTTCATTGTTTTCATCTAACATTCCTGAATTTTAGCTTTAATTCCATGATATGGAAATTCTTTCCAAACTTACCTTTTTTAACCTAAACAAGATCACATCACAGTGGTGGGTAGGGCACAAATAAGCACAGAGATTGTATGTTGCATTCTTTGTCATGAATTTTTCATCTATCACATTGACTTTGTGTAAAAAAATGCAAACATAGTATCCTATACACCAAAACTCCATTAAATGCTGCCAATGATGAGCTATTTCCAATGTGATCACCAGCTCTAACTCAAAACAAACAATGATCTCAAAGTCCCACTCTTTTTGTGTGGCTTGAACACTATCCCTTTTAAA
Source organism: Urocitellus parryii (assembly GCF_045843805.1). Lineage (NCBI taxonomy): Eukaryota > Metazoa > Chordata > Mammalia > Rodentia > Sciuridae > Urocitellus > Urocitellus parryii. The sequence goes on from NC_135532.1 coordinate 107,354,434, forward strand.
TTCTCTCTTCCCTATTTCCCTTCTGTCAGCTCTCCAGATAGCCACAGGGAAGAAAAACACCTTCAGAAGTTATTTTGACTTAAATCAGCATCATTTCCACGGTTTATCCATTAAAATGTAATTAAAGTGTCATAATACTTACATTTAAACTGCTGATTGAAATTCACGTCTCTCAGTTTAACCTAAGGTTTTCCAAACATCAAGCGAGAAGCCAACCATGGTGTTTCAGATTTATTAATAAAATCAATGTACATTACAGAACTCCTCAAATTCACTGAAAGCACTTAAAATTCTTTGATGAACAGTTAAATGTTTTAGGGTATTTCTTCTCCAATATTGTGTGCAGATATGGTTCTCAATGACTGAGAGTATTGGACAAAGAGTGTGACAGAATTTTGTTTATAATGATTGGCAGTCTTATGTTGGAACATTGGAATATTATGCAAATAGGCCAATTGATTGTTGCAGGGATACACAACTTGTGAACTTTTGGATATTTTCTACATCCAACAGTACTAGATTCCAGAGGAGGGTGGCAGTTCAGGCCAGGAACAAGAAAATCAGTTAAGAGAAAAAACAAACGAACAAACAAACAAAAAACCCTGATCCTTAGAGAGATTGACTTCTCATCAGTGACTTCTATGAGCTCAAAATAAAGTCAGCTTGAGTTTGGCAAATGCTTCAGCCCTCTCAGTGATACATAACCTTGTGTGTTGGCCACTCAAAGTACTTGGTCATTCATACGTGGAAGGACAGGCTGTGGGATAGTTGCCAGGGACTGTCATGGCATTTGGGGTTATCAGCTGGCTTTGTTGGCTTAAGTACTATAACTATTGTTCTCAAATAGAGAATCTGCTGCTTTACCATTCTCTCTTCTGGTTCTGGTAAATGTAATATCTGTGAGTAGTTTCTCTCCCCAAACACATTTGTTTTGATTGCTGGTAGGCTTGGAAAGGAATCACAGACCATCCCTCTCAGTACTAAGGAGCCCAGAAGGGACAATGACGACACAGTTGAAATAAACATTTGCAAAGAGATTTCATGAAGATGGCTCACATGAGCACAAAAATGTCGAGTTGCAGCTTAGGGTGAAGGTTTGGGGGTGTCTGACGCTCGCTTTTCATCTTTCCTTTTGTAGAAGTGTGGGTGAACAGACAGTAATGTTTCTTTATTTTTTTTGGAAAAGCATTAGAACCTTATTAATTATAGTAGAGTGAATATGGCAGTACAAGGAAAAATGTAATTTTAAGTATAATGGTGCATGCTGGAAACACAGATTGGCAAGCATATGGGGTTCTGGCATCTGGACAGAAGCCTTCGTAGCCATCTGCTTCTCAGAGGTTATTTTGGCAATTTGTGCAGCAATCCCAGAGATTTACAGGTCTGAGCTAAGGACTTTTAGCAAGCAACTTATAGAGGGTACAGGTATCAGAAGTACTTATTCAGAGCTTCTGTCCACACTTTAGTTTCACTGTTCTGGGTATTAAACCACCTTAAGATGTTCTATGGACTAATATTCTGTTATGATGGCTGCCAAGGCTAATTCATGCAAATATTTTTACTATTTTGTTCAGCAGGTGACAATCATGTTTTTTGCCTTGAGAGTGAATTCTCCTCTCCTAGCTCTGTGAGATGTGAGGAGCATGTGAAGGGACTCAAGTTCATCGTACATGACCCACTGCGGATCCTGAAGGGCAGACCTGGCTGCTAACCTCCGCCTCTCCTTGACTTTCTCATTTTACCTAATGTTCCTGAGGATTTGAAGAGTCTCTTGCACATTTTCTAGTTGGGGTGGTGCCATGTAAGGTTCTCATATGAACTCACGTGCACAGGAAGTCATTAATACAGGACTTTTATGGTTACTTGTAAAGCAAGCCATTCACTAGAGTGATGTATTATAGATTAAATCTGTACATCAGTTTTTCATCATAAAATACCATTGAGTATTTGAAATACGTGAGATAATGGGATAAACATTTCAAATGTGAAAGATTCTTAATACAAGATGCGACTAGAAGGACCTGAGATGAAAATGGGATCAGCCCTTTGAAATTCCATTTGACAGTAACCTTCAACATCCTAAATGCATGTGTCCCTTGACCACCGACTCCCTCCCCACTCCTGTTCTTGAACTCTATTCTATATATCCTATAGACATATTCACACAGGAACATAGGCTTTCTATGCTAATCATAAGAAGATTTATAAAGAAGAAGGCTAAATGTCAATCAATAGGAAAATGGTTAAATAAGTTTTGGAAATGCCATAGTATGTAATATCATATAGCTATTTTAAAAGTGAGGTAAATTTACAAGGACTGGTACAGAAATGTGACCATGGCCTAGTTTTAAGTAAAAAAAAAAAAAAAAACATACAGTATATTCTAATTTTTTAAAAATAAAAACATTTTTTAAAAATAAAACATTACCTATGCATGTGAATATATACATACATATATATGTATATATATATATTCCCCCTAAAATTACATGTGCATGTGAATGTGTGTGTATATATGTATGTGTGTGTGTATGTGTGTGTGTATGTGTGTGTGTGCATATATATATATGTGTGTGTGTGTGTGTGTGTGTGTGTGTGTGTGTGTGTATATCTGCTTAAAATTCATGTGCTGGAGCCCAAACGCCCAATGGTAGTATTTGGAGAAGGAGTCTTTGGGAGGTAATTAGGATTAGATGAGATCATGAGAGTGCAGGCCCCTTGGTAAGATGAATTCCCCTATAGCAATTGAAGGAGACCAGGGCTCACTCTCTCCACCATGGGAAGACAATGAGAAGGCAGATCAGGAAGATAATTTCACCAGAATTCAGCCATGCTGTCTTCCTAATATTGGACTTCCAGCCTCCAGGGCTTGTAAAGTAAATTCCTGGTGTTGAAGCCATCAGGCTGTGGTCTTTACTATAGCAGCCCCAGCTGACTAGGATTACATAGGAAGATTCTAAGTAGACTCTAAATATTACACGATTACCTCTGGGAGTGTGATCAGGTTGGAAGAGGAAGAAATTCTCCTTTTTTGAATATATATTTCTTTATTATTTGAAAGTTTGTCTCTTGAACTTACTTTAGTAGTTGAAAGATGGATACAGGAAAAAGGGCAGGGAGGAAGGAAAGGGCAGAAGGAAGAGGTCAGAGGGAAAGAGTATGGAAGGAAGGGAGGAACTGCAGGAAAAACAATCGCGGAGGGACCCAAAGCCCACTTTACATTTGCACAAGTTCCTAGGTCTACCCATTTGCAGAATATTAAGTTGTTAATGGCTAAGGTTATTTCTTCCTTGCATAAACTTGAGGGAAAAAAACATTTCTGATATCTTCAGTTACTGCTCCTATGAAATAAATGGGATTTATCAAGGAGCCCACTATGATTTGTGAAATATTTTCAATTATATTGTTAAGGAGGACTTAAAATATTCCACGAGAGTTAGAGTGAGTTCACTTTTAGCAATTGGGATCTAGAGTCAAATCTCTCTTTTGTTATGGATTTTTTCTTCTAGATTAGACACTAGTGGAGTCCCCTGATACATGATATTTCTTTTTAAAGTAGGACATCAATAATAACCTGTTCCCTTTCATCTCAAAGTGTTTGGCCTTTGGTTTTGCTCTAGACTAAATGCAGGCTCTTTCATTTGGTTTGGAATTTGAGAGACATTCCATGGGATACTCTTGTTTCCAAGACAGCAGGAAAGCCTGGGTCCTTGAAAAGCTTCTCATGGGCAACGCTTTAAATGAATGGTAACCAAACTGGCCTGTAGATCAAATCACCTGGTATCGAAAGAAAGAAAAAAGGAATTTGGGTGTATTTACTAAAACTTCTAATTCATTTTTATCAATGAACTCTAGAGGAAGTGTCTGTATCATATAATCAGATATTTGTTTTTCTATATTTAAAAATTCTTTTGAAAAATTCCCCAAATTTTTTTTTGGAAAATTCCCCAAATACCCAAAAGTCAAAAGAGTAGTGTCATGAAATTCTGGGTATCAATCAATTACCCAACTTTAATTAATAGCATCATGGAATTAGTTTCCATTTGTGTCTCATTCCTCTCAGAGTTTTTAAAGGAAATCTAAGATATAATATGACTTTACCTATAAATCCTATAGTTAAAAAAAAAAAGACATGGAAAACAAATATTAACCAAAGCTATGTGAAATACATAATTCAACAAAGCTTGACCTACTTACTGGCTGATTACTTGAAATTTACATTTTATAGATTGCCCCCAATTTGAAGCATACAACATAAGATTATCAGAAGAACTATTAATATCATAAAATCTGAGAAGAAAGATGTTATAAAATAATACATGCTAAATCTCTTTGAAGATCTAAATTACAGCCTAAAAGTGGACATGCTTCCTTCGCAAACTACTATGTTTGTTTTTTATCAAAATAATGCACAATTTGACAGAAAGCATACAAGAGTTTTTCTCAGATAATATTACTATCCAATGGCCAAGAAAATAGCCAGGATCAATCAAAACAATTTTGTATATTAACCAATAGTGCCAGTAATTGGGAAGAATATGGAGCTGTCCGTAAGATAATTAAATTCTTCATTTTTGTAATGCTGTTACCCAGCAAGTCCTCAAAAATACAAATGGTATTTATCGGATTTCCTTCATCTACTTGTAGTTCTTATTAATAAGGCACTCACAATCCACTTGGGCCTGAGGCCTTTCACGCTGGGTGCTGGTTATCCTGTTTCCTGGCCGCTCACTCATGCTGTTTAGCGAGGGCGGGCTCATCAGCCCCCAGCACTAGTGGTGCCTCTGATTTTTCCCACATTTACGAATGTGGTTGCCATTGGCTGGCATATGCCAAGCCCTCTGGCCTGCAGTCATGATCTTGACTATTTGGATTTAAATAAAGCTGCTCTAATTGCCATGAGGAGACTCTAGGACAGGTGAGAAGCTGCTTGTGCATCTCAATATTGCAGGGGTCTTGGGAGGATCTAAGGTGATGACTGTCCCTTGGGTTCGACCTTTCTGTGTCTGCCCACCTCTCAACTCATGGACATTTTATTTTCTCCACTGCTTCACTGGACACTGCCCAGAGTAACTTCCCTTGTAATGAACCATCCTCACAAGACTTTGAGAGCCCTTGATTTTTATGGGTGTTTCAGGAATCATTCAAGAAAAATTATCTCATCACTACCCAGTTGCCTCTTGGAAATCCCTGTCCTTGGCTCATCCCCCTCACTCTGATGGCTTTGGCATTTGGTAATCTTGTTGGGCATTTTCTTCTCCTTCTTGTTTTCCAGACTCCTCAGATGCCCCTGCCCTTGACACTTCCATTTTCTTATATATTCTGCTGAGTAATGTGATTATTTTTGATTAACTTATCTGAAGAATGAGCTGTGCCTGGGTGCTTCACTTTCACATTCAGGAAGGACTTTATCTAAAGCTATAGCATCCCATGGGGAGACAGTGTGTTATATCCATCTTGAGTCCCCTAGGAGATGGGACTCCAGTTAGGTGCAGATTTAAACATTGGTCCTAACCCTCTTAACCACATGTTCCCCCCCACCCCGCTCCTCCTTTCCTGGCCTCATTCCTCTCACTTTTCTCCTCTGTTTTGTTCCGTCCCTCTCTCTGTTTATCAACTCACCCCTGCACATACCCAGCATAAGCCATGCCTGAGCAAGGACGAGCTCACATGCATACCCAATCAAACAATCAAACATTACCTGGACTTTTCCTGAGTTCTGTTCTCTAAAGGGCACATAAGGGAATATCATGTGGCCAAGTTATGCTCTTTTGTAAAGGTGGGAAAATTCTCATATGGATTGCTTCCCCCCATGGCCCTCTAATGAAGAAATAAAGAGATTCTGTGAAGACTGATTCACCACTGGGGAGAGGGTGAGGCATCACAAGTGTTCACAGAATGGAAAAGTTTGGAAAAAGATTGTCTCTGTCTAGAGAGAGAAGAGCATTGAATATAGATGTTTCTTACAATACCGCCACTTTACCTCCACTGATGTACTCTAGGAATGGCGCCCTCGCTCCTTTGTGGGAGAGCCAATTCATTCTTTCTATAGTCCTATCAAAATGTGACTGTAACCTACACTCGTTTGCCTTGGATCTATTCTCTGGAGTCTCACAAAATAAGTTGATTCAATTTTTCAAAGAATAGCTGCTCAAATATTTGAAGACACATCTCAACAATTTTGCAATCAAGACATCCTGTCTAAGGTTAAATATCTCTCATCCCTTCAACAGGTTCTTTTATGTTCTACTGAGTTGTTCTGCTTTGTTAGCGTACACCCTCAAGATGGCATATTTAGCAGAGGGACTTGTACAAAGAAGGCAGATAAAGGCTGACAGAACTTAGTTTATCTGAGCACTCTAGCATATCTCATCTTTCATCTGGATGTTACATTTTTATTAATACAATATAAGTTTGCCTTGGCCTTACTATAATTCACACAGGCTTTAACATAATTTCTCTTGACCTTTTTCTTGCAATTTCACATTCCTTCATCTGCATTTGGTCATCTGATTCCTGAACCTGAGTGCAAAAAGTATTACATTTATGTTCATAGATTTCATTTTGTTGTTTGAAATCTTGAATCTCCATTTCATCATCAATAATACAAGCAATTTGGGTCATTCACAAATGCATTTGGTTTATCTTTCATCTTTGTCCAAGGCTTTTAGTCTTTAGATAAGTCTGTTTTATTTACGGGCTTGTGGCTATATTTCTTGGCTTCTGGCTCTGTCTGGTACTGCAGGACCATGGGTGTTTTAGGAAGACTTCAGGACCTGTGTGTCATCTGGTCCTGCATGCATACGGTCAGCCACCATGGTGCATCTGTGAAACTGTTCTCCTGTGTGTCTATTAAGCATCTCCATACATGGACCCCCTCAGCTGCTGCACCTCTGTATCCCTAAGAGCATGACCACTGCCATCTGTTTCTAAGCACCAGGCTCTGAACATTGTTATGACTGAGGCCTCTCATTTTCCCAGCCACTATGATCTTTCCAAGGTCCCTTTGCCACTGGGAGAGGAGTGGTTCCTGGGCCACTCAAAAGATTCCAAAGTTCTGAGTGTTCAGTAGAAAAAGGAGGAAGAATACCCATTCTACTCCCAGTGTTTTATATGCCTCATTATGTGACAGTGTTTTCATAGAAATTGCTTGTATTAATCAGTTTTTGTTATTCACCATGACAATCCTGCCTAACAAACACCACCAAAATACACTGATGCTGTTTTCCAAAAATCAGCATTTAATTTTTACTTACAAGTACACGCATTGGCAACGGCTTTCCTGGGGTCAATAGCATGGGCTGGTCCTAGTGGCTATGGTTAGTATTCACCTAACTTCTCCTTCAAGTTCAGAAGTTATGTAGAGAATGCTGTTTTTACAGAAATGTCAGGAGCTCAAGAGTACTGAGAGGAAAAGGAATGATAAGGTCTTAGAACATACTGCATCTTCTGCCCAGATCCTACTGGCACAATCAAGCCATGGCCAGGAAGTTTATGCTCTAATAATCATAAGCCATGGTGAGGTCAGGGAAGAAAGGAAAGTTTGCAGGCAAATCTCATTTTTTATTTAGCTTTTCCTTTATATTCTGCCTCTCTCTCTCTCTCTCTCTCTCTCTCTCTCTCTCTCTCTCAGTTGTAGATGGACACAACACCTTTATTTTGTTTTTATTTTACTTTTATGTGGTGCTGAGGATCGAACCCAGTGCCCTCACACATGCTAAATGAGCACTCTCTCAATGAGCTACAGCCCCAGCCCCCTGCCCTCCCCACTTTATTCTCTTCTTAAATACTACATGGGTCTTGGGAGGGCAGAGGAAAATTCCTTTGACAAGCACAGTATTTGAATCACCTGTTCACTCTGGAGCATAAACCTCTGTCATAGAGTCACATGAGTTTTTCCTCTTCCCTTGAGGTATTTTATCTGCCAGAGAGCAACCCCAGATAGCAATACCCTGCTGGCCCACTTCACCAGTTTACATAGCACCCCTAGACTGTTTGAAAAAAATGGGAAGCATATGTATGTTCAAACTGGGGAGGTTCTGGGTACTTTGAATACATATATTCTAAATCAACCTCTTTGTGGGAAAGGTGGGACTCCACAGGATATAACTATGAAGAAACTTTATTTTTCCATTATCTCCCTCTTTTAACCTGCTGAGTATACTAATTCTTTCCCAGTTTTTGGAAGAAAAAAAAATTGAATTTTTTCCCCTCACTTTCAGATAATGAAATATCCCCATGATTAATGCCCATTAAAATAATCTCATTTTGTAATTAACATGTTTGGTCCCAGGTAAAATCCAAACTTCTAACTTCATTCTGTTTTTCCAGCTTGGGTTGGACATAGGCTGCAGTCCTGCTGCAGAGAGACTGCATGGTCCACTTCTTTACCTCCCTGTGTAGCATCTAACCCTGCCCCACTCACTGGGCTGCCTCTGGCCCTCCAGGTTGGAAGCAAATAGGGAGAAGAGATAAAGGGCAGGGAAATTTGTATTTGGATGGAACCAGGAACATTAATGTTGGTTTCTCTTGGCCTTGGTAGGTATTTAAAACAAGAATTTTTTTTTTTTTTGTTTTAAGACAAGAAACAGGAGCTTCTATGGGTATCTCTCTTGACTGCCCAGACTATACATCTTAACATGGGAAGAGCCTTTCCAACTGCTTACAACCATCCCCCTGTTCCTTTTGCTGAGATGGCCTTATCCTGGTCATTCCTATGCAGAAGCCCTGTGGCAGTTCCATATTTGGATCTTTGGGAGACACATATGCACACATCTTTGATCTGCTGTCAGTAGTAAGGCAGGTATTTCCCAAACGCTTCCCCTTCATGATTCCCTCAAAGAATTTCAGCTAACACTTTTGAAAAATGAGACATTATTTTACTGTAAACCCTAGATTCCCAAGGGCTACTGAGTAGTCTCCAGGAAGCTCCAATAACCTGAACTATAGGTCAGAGGAAGAGACTCCCCTCTCATTTCCCTATTCCAACAATTAGAGTGGTCTAGGTGGTTAAGAAGGGGCATATAGGGGAAGTTGCTACAGCACATTGATGATTTTCTCCAGTGTCCTCTCTTGTCTGTTTTTAAATTCTCAAGGTGGACACTGGATAGCAATTGCAGAGTATGTCTTTGGCCCTTTTATGTAAATCTTGAGCAAGCAGTCATTCCTCATACTGGAATGCAGAGATAATGTAATGTGTGACCAATGTTTCTCTCCATTAAACCTGGAATCATAGGCTCTTTGAATCTGAAGAGATTTAAATATTTCTCATTTCATAAATAAGAAAATCAAGTCTTAGAAAAGTTAGCAAATTTTCCAAAGTCACACACAACTTTTTCCATATAAAAGTCCTTAAGTTAGGTAAAAATCTGTCCTCATAACCCATCTTCCCTCAAATTTATCATCTTTACGAGGGTATATTACATAAAAGAAGGTGGTAAGTCAAGGTTTACAAAGGTTAAATGTGTTAACATGTGAGAGTTTCTAGCAGAATGTGGCACAGAGAAAACGTTCTTCAACTTCTTTCTCTTTCTCTAAAAGCTCATGTGCCTAATACTTGAAAGCACAACCAAAACAGAAGGAATAGTGCCAGCAATCACCAATCTGCCAAAACTCACCTTTAAAATTATAAAGTAGAATGTTTTTAAAGAGTGTATACTAGAAACCTTCCTCCACTTGCTGGTAAATTTCCAAATAGCAGCATAATACCTGTCGTTTTCTATGATGATAGCTGAAGGTTTATGAAAAATCCAGTTGTCCAAAAATAAAGAAGTTTAAAAGAAGAATGAGCCATCTGCAACTATGCAATATGACATGACCACAAAAAGAACATGGACAAATAGAAAGTATATTAAATGAACACAAGAAATTTCCCAAATTTCTGCAATTATTTCTTGAACAATTATGACATTAATTTTGAAGTAAAAAGAGATTATCTATATTTAATTTCTGGAAGAAATGAGATGTCCCCCAGAAGCTCATGTGTGAGACAATGCAAGAAAGTTCAGAGGTGAAATGGCGTCTATTTTTAAACTGGGTTATGAGGGTTTTAACCTAATTGGTGTATGAATCCACTGGTCTAGGTTAACTGGGTTGTAACTCTAGGTAAGTAGCGTTTGGCTGGAGGAGGTGGATCATTGGGGGTGGGACTTTGGGGTTTATATTTTGTCCCTGGTAAGGGGAGCTCTCTCTCTGTATCCGTGTTTCCATGTCCTGGGTGGCTTTCCTCCTCCATGCATTTCTGCCTTGATGTTTTGCTTCACCTTGGGTTTAGAGCAATGGATTGGATCACCTGTGTACTGATACCTCTGAAATTATGAGCCCCAGATAAACTTTTCTTCCTCCTGTTGCTCTTGTCAGGTCTTTTGGTTGCAGCGGCAAAAAAAACCCAAAAAACAAAAAACAAAAACAACAACAACAAAAAAAAAAAAACTGCCTAAAACAAAAGCAAACCTAAGGTCATGAACCACCTTTGAGTCATGGGGTCACCTTTGAGTAGAGTTCTACAGTGAATTTATTTTTATGCTAATGATTCTGTGTTCCTCAAACTTCATACAATAATCATTCCCTCTGAAAGTATAAAAATGAGAAAATGATCATGAAGTTCAGAATGAATGAGTTTTGTCAGAATTACAGTCTTAGCCAGACAAAGACCTAACCCCATGGGTATGCAGAAGGCTGGGCTCATTGTCTGACATTCTGCCTAGGAGCCAGCGTGGAAGGTGGAGAATAAGAGACTCCTTCAGCTGAGGGAAGCTGCTCCATCTGACCATGATTCTAAGACTTCCTAACATGCTTGGGAAACTGTTGTTTAGATGGCAAATCACAAAGAGAAATAAAGGCAAGCTTCACATCAGTGAAGCAATCTTAACTATCTGCTTTTCTGGAGAGACTGATGAGGAATGTAGTCTTACCAGCAATTTTATTGTTCCCTAAAGAAGCTGACATAGAAGATGAGATGTGAAGTTACAGGAAAATAGAAGAACAGTGGACTGTTTCCTTGATCCAAGGGAAAGACTGTCACCCTCTCATGGGGACATCTTTCCATTTGTTTCAAACAAAAACATCCAAACCTTCATAACCAAGAAATGTTCAAATATTCATATAACATCTGTAGGTGAGTTAACTGAGAATTCTGAAAACTTAGCCAATTTGATTACTTTTTATCTCTAAAATCAGGGACAAGATTTCCATACTAAATCGAACAAAAAATTTGGACAATAAATGTATAAGAAAGCAATTAAGAATTAATGACAACTAATTACAAGAAATCTCTTTTAGATAAACTTAGTTGAGAAGTTGACTTTGTGATAAATAAAAATTAAAAAGATGTTTAGAGCTCAGTACCAATATCAAAGCTAGTGAGCTGGGGGAGTACCTCAGTTGTAGAGTGCTTACCAAACCCATGTGAAGCCCCTCAAAAAAATATCAAAGTGTTTTACATGCAGTGATGGACACCTATTTCATTGGTCTTTGTGTGGGGGAGCTTGCATGTGTAAGGGGGTTTCTTTTGGGGAGTAAAAGCAAATGGGTATTTGCACTTTTACCCAATTCTGCAGGGGATCTTAAAGGACATTATTTCATATTGAGGTGCTTATAATAAAGCATGAGATTATTTTTAGATGATTATGATCTTCCAAATATGAAAAAGCTTGGCTCTAACACATGCCTATAATCCCAGCGGCTTGGGAGGCTGAGGCAGGAGGATCTTGAGTTCAAAAGCAGCCTCAGCAAAATAAGATGGTAAGCAACTCAGTGAGAACCTGTCTCTAAATAAAATACAAAATAGGGCTGGGGATGTGGCTCAGTGGTTGAGTGCCCCTGAGTTCAATCCCTGGTACCAAAGGGGGGGGGGACCCAAAACTGGATTGTGAGGTAGTTTCAATAGAAAAACCTCATGTCAGACTTTCAGCCTCATTAGGGCGACAGAGATAACCTCTATTGCTATGGCCTATGAGCTGAGTTGCCACAGGTCTGGTAGGCATGAACCATTGAATCAATGGCCCGTGATGGGAGGGTTTCAGACTTCTGATCCCTTGAGGAATTTGTTTCCCTGTTGCAGTGTTGGGGATCCTCCCCAGGGCCTTGGGCATACTGGGAAAATACCCTAGTATTCCACTACGTCCCAGCCCTTTTACTTACAATGGCTCAAAAGAGACAACTGTGTCTGTAGGACATAGACCTTGCACATGTCAAAATATTCATCCTGCTAAAGGTGAGTTCCCACTGCGGGGACCAGTGGTTACCTGTGTGGAGTCAAGTGTAGGCTTCACATTTTCTGTCCCTATCATTGTTGTCAACTGCTGGTCTCTCTTCCAGCATAGGTAGAGTAATGTCAGGATAAAGAATGAGACATAAACACAGTCCTGAGAGAAGGAAGCCAAGTAGGATAGGAACAGGGACAGGGGCATAGCCATAAGAATGTCAGTAGAGTAATCCAGATCTTGCCAGAGGAAAGACCCAGATCAACAGTCTAAAGAACTCTACAGGAAGGGAAGGAGCAAGGCAATAGGGCAGCCTAGCAGGCAGTGACCACGATTGATCTGATGATGTTTAAATGGGTCAATAACTACTAAAATGACAGCTTATTCAGAACCCGACAGAGAGCCAGGCTTAAAGGCCAGGAAACTGCGAAGCTGTGATAAAGCTTTCACTACTAATTGCTTTGCTTTTAGCTAAAAAGCTGAGAGTACATCAACATTTCAATTATTGTGCTAAATTTGTTAATATGCTTTCCAAACAAAACAGCTTTTAAAGATGTCAGAGCGATCTACAACTTTTCTTCTTGTAATACCTAGCTTCAACCAATTTCAGATATAGGGAATTGAAGTAATGACCCCCATTAAATTTTCACTAATATTATCCTACGTAGGGCTTCTGATTACTTTGGGCCCTTGTTATGCATAGCAAGCAAATGTGTTGGCCACTTATCTGTCATAATGTGGGGCAGATGTATTTGAAGTGGACAATACTTCAGTTCCTATACATTGATGTTCACATTTAAGGGGATTAAATATTAATTAGATTCCCATATTCCATGAAATGCCAGAGGGGAAATAAAAATTTTAAGGAGTATTCTTAGTCTCTGATATGATGTCACTTACCAAAGACATCAATGATATTAAATAATTGTAGATTAAAATCGTATTTTGTCCCTGCCAGAACAAAAACCTATTTTAAAAGCTTTGTAAATGTTCTAATTCTGCTAAAAATTCTTTAAGCCCTCAAGAAGAAAGAAGTTACAAAAAAGGCTGAGTACTTTTGATACCCCTAGTCCATTGGAGGTCTTATTAAAGTGTACCTGATTAGTAATAAAATGTGAAAGTATTAATTTTGGCGAGCTGCAGGAGTTTTTGATACATTCTAAGGGGTTTTTCCCTTTTGTTGTACAAAGCGTGTTTGATAGTAGAGGAGAATTTCCTGCCACAAGTATATTTCTATTACTGAGGCATAAATGGATGTTTTCAAGGTTTGAATTGAAAATATGTTAATTCTCCAAGCTCTCAGATTTCAGGGAAGATTGTGATTGCCGAGAGAAGAACAAAGAAAATATGAGATATTTTACGCTCTTCAAAGCCCAGTGGCATTTAATTCATGTTTCCTCATTCAGACAAAGCCCGGAGCTCCAGATTCTCTGATGGAATGTTTTGCACAGGTAGATGATTTTTTTTTTAAATTGTTTTACCAGATCCTGTGTTTTATATAACTATATGTGTTTCAACATGTGGTTAAGCTAATACAGGGAGTTAAGGTCAGATGAAGTAAAGTTTCTCATCAATTTTTAAAATTTATATGCAGTGCACACACCCTTGGAATTTTGAAGAATTCAAAATTATTCACAAAATCTTGGCATATCAGAATTATTGTGCTTTTGAAACAGAATTTTTAGTTTGAAATACAGAGACTGTGTTGTAACATCGAATTCAAAGAACTTGTTGACATTGATCTGTTTGTGTTTCAGAGTCAACAGTAGGTAAAATAAAAATGGGATTTCATTCTCATCAGAAGCATACCTTAAGGTGGAGAAGACTGTCTTCTGTATAGACATATCAAAGCCCTCAGATGATTTTATAGAAGGTTTTGGGGGTGAGTAGGTCTTGGGGTTAACCTTGACTGGGAGAATGCGACTGTGTCTTTATACCCTGATATCAACCAGGTACACAGTCGGGGGATGGCTGCTCATGGAACGTTTGCTTTCACCAAAGGTGATCTCAAAAAGGGAGATTAGGTTGTGAGCAATCCTTTGCCATTTCTTTCAGAGGCCAAGGAACAAGTACATCAGTTCTGAAGTGGGGCCTCTGTGCAGTGTACCACAGCTCCCATTAGGGTCCTTCCCCTGTGTCAGTGGGACCTGCCTCCTTGGCAAAAGTTCTGGTCACTGCTCCTTCAGGATGCTGGGGCAGGCCTTCTTTTCCCCCAGGTGATCTACAAGAAGGAGGTGGGTGAATTGAGCTGCAGACTCTCTGCCACCCTTTTCTGCTATTGGCCAGCACCCTGCTCCTCTGAGTGCCTGACCTGAGGTAATCCAGACCCTCAACTTTGAAGGATCTGTCTCTGGATCCATATGTGTCTTTCAGGCCATGGTTGTTGTACTTCTCCATCTTCAAAATTCACAAGGGAGGACAAAATCTCCCCAGTGGATCATGATGTCAAGTTCCTGACCTCTTTGTAGCAGCACTAGCTCCTTTCACTGACCAGAGTTGAAAATATGACTCAGCTGGGAGTCAGAATTTTCAAGAACCAGAGAACCCCAAGTTGTGGGACCAGATTATAGCATCAGGCTTACTTCCAAGTTTTAGACACGATTTCTGATGGCAGTCATGAAGTGGAGGGTGTCATTTCTATTGGTAGAGAATCATGTCCAAGATGCACCTCAGCTATGGCTTTCAGTAGGCTCTCCCATTGCTGTTATCAGACAGGTGGCCTCTGGTTGCCACAAGAGATGCCCTGATGTGACATCTATAGCTAAACTTTCTTTGCTATAAAAGAGGCCTGCTGGTCTAATATGATACTGTGTGTGATTCCTGTATCAACAGACCAAATGTGCTAAGCTTTGGGTGGTGGTGCCGAATGAAACCCTGAAGGCAGAAAAAGCAAACTCATACTGCAATGTGTAGTGATGGAGGAATCCTTGCCTTTTACAGAGTGAAAAGAGGAAAATATAGTTAATTTGCTACTTGATCTGCTTGTGACCAGTGATTGGTGTCCTATTGTGGACCCATCTTTGGTCTCTGTTACTATGAGTTTGAGCATTCATCAGGGAAAATAGCTAGACAAGTCTTGAACAGCTGGACACCATGCTAGCAGGTGGTCTAATTATAATTTTCTTTGTTGCCATCATAGCAACTCCATTGTGCAGAAAGTTTTGAGCTCTGTTTCTGCCTTCTTTGTCCCAGAGGCTTGCATTTTCAATGGACCAAATCATTCTGGCTCCTTGGTTGTTTATTGCTTCTTCTGAGGAAATGAATTTCTGGTGGGCATTGTCATGCAATATGAAAATATAGGTCCATTCATATTCCTATATATCTATATCTATCTATCTATCTATCTATCTATCTATCTATCTATATATATATATACCACTGATGAAGAGCTGAGATAATTGCTTCTTGTGATGAATTTATATACATTCTCATCTTGGGCCATTTCCTTTTCAAACAAGGTAGATGATCACATGCCACATCTTAAGTAAGCTTTAGGAAGATTTCACATCACTGATGTCTTCCAGGGCTACCTGGAGTGGGCTGCCTTGTAGCCACAGTCCACCAAAGACTACCTGATGGCTCACCTAGCAAGAATGGCTGCAACCTCCACATTGGCTCTTTCTTTTCCACCACAGTTACTTTCAGTACTACAGGGTCCTGTGTATCAGATGATCCAATTGGTTAAGCCTGTTGCAGCACATCCTGTAAGCCCTGTCCAGCTCTTAATCCCACTCGAAGTTGGCAGCCTTTTATTTCAACTGGAAATGGGTCAAAGAAGTTATTTCCAGTGTGGACTATGTTGCTTCCAGAATTTGAAGAAGACTACATGGAACTGTGCCTTTTTCTTCTTGGTAGAAGACAAAAAAAATGCTGTAATTTTTTCTTTGACTCTGGAAGCAAAATTAAAGAAAAACTTCATTGTTGAGGCAGGACTGTAAATCTTTGTGCAGTTTTATCTTCAATCTTCAGAGATTGTGGGTTTTATCAAGGCCTCCGGTATATTTTCTACTTCTTGCTCATAATTCCAAATAACATGATCTCATAATAGAGTGTGTAGGGATTCTGACTGTGGAAATGTACAGGAAGGTATTCCCCTGGTGAGCAAAACTCCAGGGGGGTATCAGGCACCCTGTTTCCCACCTTTAGAATGCCCTGTAATCTCTCTTAGGATCTAGTAATATAACTGATATATGTGCAGTGTCTAGCTGGTATGACAGTGCCCTGAGAAGCCTTTGTGTTAGAACCTCATCAAGCCTCGACCTTGATTGCAGGCATGTAACTCCTGAGAATACAGAAATTTGCTAGATAACTACAATGTTTCATCAAGCTCTGGTGCTCCTGGATCTGCCAGACTAACAGTAACTTCACATAATGGACTTTCTTGAGAGCTGCACAAAGCTCCTAACATTTCATATTATAACTGTAAAATGTAACTGCAAAAATAAACAACCTTACTGATACTCTAAACAATAATGTAGATATGGTACTAATGGCATAATGTAACCTATTGGTATAAATAAATGTGGCCTTGGACAAAGAGCCACTTTGCCACCTTCCCTGCCACTGCACCTTATCTCTGTGTCCCCTTTATTATTATTATTTCCTTACAATAGTGGACTAATTTGATGTTCTTTATGATATTCTGAAGGTACAGATATCTCTGGGTAATGACTATCATGTCAAATTAGTGGAGAATTTAATTAATTAAGTCCTGAAGCAAGACCATAAACCTAAACTGTGGTCCTTCCTACATGAATGTTGCTGACCTTCCTTTCTGATAGAGATGGAAAGGAACTTATGCACCAAAACAAGGGCTGATTACCAAGTTGTTCCACTCTAGAAAAGATGACTTATTTGTTATAGCAGCTTCCATTTTTGGATGACAATTTGGTTGAGTTTATGGTATGGTAATGCTAAATTTATTGAATGAATGAATAGCCTCTATTTTTGCTTCATATTTCCTCAGTGACCTTGATAATATATTTATCATTTTGGTCTCTTTTCTTATCTGTCTGTGTCCCTTGTTTGGGTATAATTTTCATGAATATTTTTGTGGTCATCATTGTATGCCAGGTTGGAATGAGATGGACATCATTAGCTTAGGCACATGTATGACTGCACATACCATGTGACACTACATCGTGTACAACCATAGAAATGTAAAGTTGTGCTGTAATTGTGTACAATGAATCAAAATGTATTCTGCTGCTGTACATCCCTAATTAAAATAAGAAAAAGAATAGTGCTAATCATATGTTGGACACTTAATATTTGGCAAATGAAAAGATGAATTGAATACCCAGAATTTCATTTTACATGTGATTTTTAAAACATAATTTTGATACTTTATTATAAAACATCACATAGTTTTGAAATAGCTTTATAATGTCCTATTGTAAATATGTGGTATAATTAAGTAGGCCATTTCCTTATTTCTATAGTTCTCATTTACTGATGGAGGAACTACTGTACTGAAAAATTAGCTGAGAATCTGGAATCACCAAAGGAATTAATGGTAGCCAGAAAAAAAAAAAAAGAATCACATTTTATTGGGTCTAGCGAACCATGTACTTAAAATTATAGCCTTGGAGAAAGGTGAAGCTGGAGAGGAACATAGCAGTAAATGAGTACTTTCTCATTTTATTCGTAAGAATAATAAGCATACTTGACTTTCCCAAAATGAATGAAGATTGCCTGAAAGTTACATACATATTTCATAAATAAGTTCAAGATAATGTGACTTTCAAATTCAGCTACAACTTTTTCCAAGGAAGAACAGCAGGATAGATTGTGATCAATTTATTATTCACCTATATAACTCAGTCCATTTGACACCAAGAAATCCAAGATGTACTGTCTTAATTAAAATTCCTTTGATTGTGAGCAACAAAAAATGGACTTGAAGTCACTTGAAGACAATGCAACAGGAACAAAAAGTTTCTAAATGTCAAAAAACTAGAAGTATTGACTTGTGGTTCTAGTTGTGGCTGTCCTGCAAGATTTCCTCCATCCTGTGCCCTCCATCCTCAGACTGTGTGCTCTTTGTCTCACTCCCTCACTCAGGGGCTGTGCGAGTGGGTGTAGAACTTAGTCTTGGCAACCATCTTGAGCACAGTGACTGGTTCAGTGTGTATCCGGTGATCTTGGCAGGCTAGTCAGGATCCTTGCCTTGCCCGATAATCCAGATGTTGGGAAAGAGGCTCCTTTATTGCTAGGCCTGCCAAGCTAGAGGGATGCATGTATGGAGCAATCAACCACCACTTTACCTACCATCTAGAAGGAGCCAGTAGACAGAATGAAGATAGGCAGAAATGAAAGCAGAAGCACAGGGTCCATGTTTTTGTCTTAAACTTTAGTTCTTGAGGTTCTGGTGTCTACCCTATAATTTTTGTGTTAGTCAGTTTTCCATTACTATAACAAGTCTGAAATAATTAGCTTAAAAAGAAAAAAAGGTTTATTAACTAATTAATTAATTTATTTATTCTTTTGGAACTAGGCATTGAACCAAGGTGTGCTTAACCTTTGGGCCACATCCTCAGCCTTTTTAATTTTTCATTTTCTAACAGGGTCTCCCTACATTGCTTAAGGCCTTGCTCAGTTGCTGAAGCTGGCTTTGAACTTGCAATCTTCCTGCCTCAGCCTCACAACTTGCTGGTATTATAGGCAAGCATTACTACACTAAGTCCTTCGTAATTCTTGATGCTCAGTTGTTTATCCTGTACACTAGACACTTGTGTAAGTATAAGTTTCTTTGAGTAAAAATCCCCCTGTTCACTCTAAGCTATCAGTAATGGGTCTAAGTGAAAAGAGAAAGAAACGTGTAAGCTGGGCAGACAGATTGTAGTGTGACATTATCATCGTTTTTTTCTTTTTTTCCACTGGCATAACATTTACATAAGCCTTATCTTAACTTCCCGTCCTTATCCTTACAATAAAAATAAGATACCAGACAAGATTGTGGATAATTTCTTTTTTCAAAAGATAATAAAACACTCTGATTCTGCCAAATAAACAAAAGCCCCTAGCATTTAGCTGGCCCACTGTGTGTCTGCTCAGATATGGAGTCCTGATGTGTGGACATGGTCAGTGTAGCTCCCTGGAGAAGGATGTCAATGAATCCTCACCAGAACATGAGGAATCACAGTGTCCTGGTAATTGATTTCCATCTAATTTGTACCCCACATTTATTTAAAAGAAGAGTTTACTGTGCTATCTCTAGGCTCTGAGTCATGGCAGAAGCCTGACAAGAAGAGTGTTGTAAGTTTGAACACGGGTCAATGTGGTTTGCAGAATAAGGGGCATTTGAAAACCACACGGGTAGCTAAGAGGGTTCACCATTAAATGGGATTAGAACTGGAAGGAAGTCAAAATTTGGGATGTTGCATGAGTGGAAACATCGAGCTGACTGTGATAAGGTCCCAAGTGACATTTCATGTACAGAATTTCTTTTTAATTAAAGGAGGGAGAGAACAAAAATATAGTAGGAAGAAGTGATGCTGTTGGGAGGGCGTCTGTTCTGGACCTGCATCATGAATCCAACTGCAGAACTAGAGATGTATTGACTTTTCGTGCTGGGAAAACAGCCCCCATTTGGGGGTCATGATATACCACTAAGAAAGTTTTAAGTGAACTTAGATGGTTAAGAAAAAAAAAAGAGAGAGCAAAGTTAAAAATGTATTTTGAGGCTCTCCTTGTTTGGGCAGCATCCTGCTTTATAACTTAATAGCAAATTGTTTTCTCTCCATTCAATGCGAGATCTCTCCCCTGACCTGCCCTCCAGCACTAAGGTGCATCTGAGTTTTAACACACCACGTTCTTGGCTTTGGTTGTGTGTTCCAGATTATATCTAATTATTTTGTCAGTCTTTTCTGTTATTTCTAGTTATATTCCTATTGTATCTCAAGAAAGATTCATCCTATTTCCCTGCAGGGTTTGATTCTTCTTGCCTCACTTCAATGTGAATTTTGTAAATTCTTGGTAACTTGTAGTAGGACTTCGCTTGTGGACTGTTTCCTAATTTGTTATTTTATTGTCCCCTTTCGTAATGGATCTGTAAATTTATTATTAGTATTCTTTTTTATGCCTAAATTAACATAAATCCATAACATTTCCTGGTATAATTAAAGAAATAAAATCACCATGGACTATCATTCATGTGAATGGTTTTCACTCTTTTTGATGAAACTCACAGGGCTTTTTGGTTCTTTCGTGGTGATTTTTTTCTTAAGGGTTTTAGTTTTATTAATGATATTTCATTATTAGTTTACTGACATTTCTCCTTTTTTCTTATTGTTCTTTCAGAATGATTCTGAGAATTATGTATTAAATGATTAGAGAAACTGAGATGTATTTGTAATTAATGAGGATTTTCAAGTTTTGCATAGAGCTGATACTACAATTGAAAGAATGTCATGGCCTTCCATGTCTATCCTATTGTGACCAAACTTTTCTACTGACTTCAAGAGACCTCAATGAGTATTCCCAGTGTTCAGCATTGCTTTTAATCAGTTGCCCTATTTGCCTTCAGCAATAAATCATCCCTGCAGCATGGCTAAAGTGAATTATACATACATAATATTTTAATAATATATATTACTTAATAATAGATTACATATTATTTAATAATACATTACATGTTATTTTATATATAATATAGAAATTATATCTTATTGATGTTAAAATTACTTCAAGGGCTGGGGGTATTGCTCAATGGTAGAGCACTTGTCTAGCACATGTGAGGCTGAAGTACTGTAGTACTGCAGTACTACAAAAGAAAAAAATAGAACGAAAACAAATCACTTCCAATTTTTAAAAATGCTTTCAGTATTCTCTTATTGTTAACTTATTGAGAACTTAAGATCTCATGCATCTGCAACTAACCTGTGTGTTTGTGTGAGAGGGCATTGTAAACCAGGGCTTCCCACATCCCGATACACACAGGTGCTAAGCTGGTCTGTTGAATTCCAGGCTGCTTCTGTGAATCTGCCTTCGGTATCCACTGGCCTTAGTGCAAACTTACATAATTGGAATATTGATATGATCTGAGCACTTCAAATTCTGCTGGAGGGGAAAGCTCAGAGCAGTTGTTGTGTTGGGTCAGTCTGTGGCTGTAGGTGACACTATCTTCTCAGTTAGATCACCCTTTATTCTGTTCCTGATTTTGCCAGAAAGCTTAGTTGTTTTTTTCCTGAAGGCTCACATTATCATAAATACTCTTTATGTAGGATTTGTTTTTTATCTGTAGCAATATTTCTGTTCAGTATAGAAAACAAAAAACATGACAAAAAAATACTGTTTTCTAAGGGTTAGGGTTCTGGCTCAGTGGTAGAGTGCTTGCCTAGCACGTGTGAGGCACTGGGTTCTATCCTTAGCACCTCATAAAAATACATAAGTAAAATAAAGTAATTGTATCCATCTACAACTGAAAAAATATTTTAAAAATACTGAAAATACTGAATTCCATAAGAAATGCTTTGGAAAGACAATGTGTGTGTGTGTGTGTGTGTGTGTATGTGTGTGTGTGTGTAGGTGCATGTGTGTGCCATGTACAGGAATATGTGTGTTCATGTTTGTGTTCTCTTTCCTTGCAGAGTCTTTCAAATTTTGTATTTTGAGAAAATTATTTTTCTTTTTCCATATCCTTTTAACTTGTGCTAATTATATGTTCAATGATTCATGTTTTACTTATTTCCATATTTTAATGTCAGGTTTCCGGTTTTGAGAGGCAGAAGGTTGGTTCATTGTCAATTACTAAAGACTTCAGAGAGCAAAATTTAATTTCATTGGTTTCTTCTTAATCTTAGAGTGTATTTTTAAGTATATTCAAGAGAGATTTTTATCGATCTCTACTAAATCAAGTTTGTTTATTTTGTTAATCTAAAGTTATACCTGATTTTTCAATGTACGTGATTTGCTGATTTCTATGAATAGTATGTTGCAGTCTTTCCTGATGAAAGTTGGTTTGTCAGTTTTTCATGATGCTTCAGAACCGCAGAATGTTATTTTCAGGAGGTGATGTAGTACCACAAACACCTTTTCAATTCCTGGTGGGCCATTTTAAGTAAGATTCATGTTTCTTTACAGCTTTAGGGCATTTAAAAAATTCCTTTATAATTTCTTGCACCAAGCCTCTCTGATTTCTTATTTCTTTTTTTTAATATTTATTTTTTAGTTGTAGTTGGATAAAATATTTTTAATTAATTAATTTATTTTTTATGTGGTGCTGAGGATCGAGCCCAGGGCCTTCCCCGTTTTATGTGAGTGCTCTACGGCTGAGCCACAACCCCAGCCCCTGATTTCTTGTTTCATCCTTCATGACAAGTAACTTTTCTTGTATCATTTCCATCTCTCTTTACCTTTCATCTTATGGTTTTACTCCATTCTGTTCAGTCCATTTGCTGATCTCACTTTTGATAAACGTATTTTGAAAATGACAACCACTAGTTGCTTTCTTTATTTGAGTACATTATCTTCTCAGCTTTCTGATATACCCATTGTCCCAACTGTCCTTTTTAAAAGTTTCTTCTATTTATTATGATTTCTCTTTTTTTATTTTTGGCAGGGGGGGTTCTCTGTGTGTGTGTGTGTGTGTGTGTGTGTGTGTGTGTGTCTGTCTGTCTGTCTGTCTTTTGTTGTATCATTTTGCTCAACTTCATGCACTGTGGTTGACCCTCAGTCATATGCACTTCTATTTTGACAATCTCTCTTCCCTCATTGCTGGGTGCTCTCCTGATTCCTGGAGGCAGACTTCAGTGATTATGGTGGTGGTGGGGATCACAGCTGTAATATGTGCATTTTTCCTGTAGCTTGTCTTTAAGACAAGTTGCTTAAGACAAGGACTTTAAGATGCTCCCACCCTCCCTGTTTTCCTGAACAGACAAAGTGTTGTTGCCAGCAAAGCTCAACATGAAGGTGGTAGGAGGGAGATGCCATGCAGTACAAGGGCTTCTAACACAATTTCTCATTTCCAGTAATGACCTTAGGACCATGGATCATGGATCTCTGAGAACTTCCTCAAAGTCTGAGCTGTCTTTCCTCTCGGCTGCAAGTCCTGCCTGCAAGTGGTTTAAGCTGCATTTTCCTCCTTATTTTTGTTTTACATTTTTCACCATTCATCCAAATTTCTGATTTACTTTTGACAATACTTCTTGTTTTTCCACACTGTTATGAAACTTTTAAATATGCATATATGTAAATATTCAAGTAACAATGTCTTCTGAGAAGCCCAAATGGGTGCATGCTGCCTTAACAAGCCGGTTCCCTTTCCTCGTAATATTTCAGTACTGTTCAGAGATATAGAAGATTATGGGTATAAATAGCATCCTCTTCTGCATATGCTTCCTATTTTAAGGACTAAGATCTATTTTGACTAATCTTCCTATTAAGTTTCTATGATGACACTAATGGAAATATGTTTCAGTCTAAGGAATTACTATTGAACTAAACAGAGCTGTTCTCCATTCAATGCAAAGTGGTTTCTATTTCAGAATTTGAGAAACACTTCAAGCCCTCAAGCAATATTTTATAATGCAGCACGAGTAGCAGATTTAAGAAATCAAATCTTCTCTTCATTAGTAATCAGTGGATATATTACCATTAATGTATCCCTAGAATTACTAGCTATGGGAAAGAAAATCGTCACAGACTGCAGTAGGTTCTTACATAAGTCAAGGTCATTTCTTTGATAAATGTTTTTTTTTTTTCCCTTTGAAGTTGAGCAATGAGACAGTTTTGTTTTTTATCTTATCCTGATAAAGTAGAATGACATGTAATTCAGTACAACCAGTTCCAAGTTGCACTGGTTCTGGGGAGGACTGGTGGGCTGGCTTTCAAGATGTTTCTGGGAACTCTGCTTACAGGAGATTAAAAGGAACATGCCTCTAAAAATGTTGAGCTGATACCTTCAGCTTTTTTATTAGTGTGCTCAGAGATTCAGTGCTTCCCCAGGGCCAAAATACTTTGTTGAGAGACAGATATATATATTTTTGACTTTATTTGGTATGAATCACCCCAAATCCAGCCTAGATAAAAATATTCAGAATCAGGAAGTAGGGAAGGAACAGCAACTTAACAATCCTTGGGTTTCCTAGCAGAGATAACTCATTAGTTCAAAGAAAAAGTCCACTAAGCAGAAGGTAGTGCCTTTATTGGTGCATACCTATAATTGAAGCTGGGTGGGTTATTAGTGATTTTAATTAATCTCCAAACATGATCAGATTTATTTCAGGGGTGCTGGAGCCTGCTGTGAGACTCTCACAGCTTGATGAGGTACCTTAAAACAATGAGTCAAAACAACTGGCAACTTTCAAGGAAAGGGAAGTGAGGGAGGGAAAAATTATATGAATGGGACTTGGATATTGAAGGGACCATGCAGTAATGTTCAGGCCAAGGAAACCCAGACGGGACCCTCAGTGTGGGATTCGAGGGCAGGGGTGGGGGCTCTGTTCACAGAGAGCAGAATCCAGATGAGAGAGCCCCAACTTCAAGCCTGGCTGTCAGGGTGCAGGGTGGATCTTTGTGTAACAATAAAAGGGACTGTGGAGGAATCTGAACTCACAGAATTGAACAATATGGTGAATGATCACCTCACATAAATGGAAACCAAAAAGCCTAATTGGTGCCTAGGTGATGGGAGCTCGTGTCTCTTTTCACTCTAAACTTCCTTTTTTTTGGGTACTGGATATTGAACTCAGGGGCACTCAACCACTGAGTCACATCCCCAGCCCTATTTTGTAATTTGTTTAGAGACAGCGTCTCACTGAGTTGCTTAGCGCCACACTTTTACTGAGGTTGGCTTTGAACTCATGATCCTCTTGCCTCAGCCTCCCGAGCTGCTGGGATTACAGGCATGTGCCACTGTGCCCAGCTCCACTTTAAATTTCTATTTGTGGTGGTGCACACCTTTAATCCCAGTGGCTCAGGAGGCAGAAGCAGGAAGATTGCCAGTTCCAAGCCAGCCTCAGCAATTTAGCAAGGCACTAAACAACTCAGTGAGATCGTGTCACTACATAAAATATTAAAAAAAAAAAAATTGAGCTGGGATTGGCTCAGGGATTAAGTGACCTTGGGTTTAATCCCCAGTACCCAGTACTTTAAAAAAAAATCTATTTCTAGGAAATAAAATAATCATAGACCATGATTCCTGTCATCTGTTTTCTTGGAACCAAAAAAGAGTAGAAAACAACAATATTTTGAAAACTGTGCTCTTAATACTTTCAGTTTCTGGATACAGTGTTCTGTTCATACTGTAAACGCCCTGCAGCTGGCCTGGAAGCAGAGGGGGTGGGAGCTCAGGCATCTGGCTGGGGAAGCCAGGTTCAGTTGAATCGAGGCTCCCCCTCTGGTTCTTTCCACCCTTCTTCCTTCTTAGCCCAAATTTACTAGTTTCCCACTCTGTGCTGATACCCTGTCTTGCTACCAAAGATGTAAAGGAAGGAAAAGAGGCAGAGATACCAAGGAAAGGAACAATGAGAGGGAGAGAAAAGAGAGGAAAAAGAAACATTGTGTGTTGGGGAAGGAGCTTCATTGGCAATGAACATGATGCTTGAGTCTAAAGAAATCAAATATTAGATGAAAGCTTTAGGAAACACATAGGTTTCCCCTAAGAGTACTTGGTGAAGAAAGAATGGGTAAATATATAGAAATGTAACAAGAAAATGAGGTACATAGAGGAGAGCAAATCGACTATTTGAAAACTTTCCTCAAAGCTGGCCCAGTTTGTGGATTATTTCTGCATCCCAGGGCAGAATGTACAGTATCTCCAAACAGTTTCCCTGCGTCTGTGTGCTCTGCATTTGGTACATGTTTGGTGAGCAAATGGAACATTAGGGAAAATGGAAATTCTTTATATTTGGATTTAAAATTTTAGCCTTCAAATTCAGTATCTAAACCTCAATCAAGTCAATAGATGAATAAAGGAATAGAAGTGGGGAGAGAACATACAGGGAGCTCGTGAAGATAGAGGTCAGTGGAGTAGAGGAAGCCGGTTGAGGAGGAGAGAGGGGGTCGGGGAAGGGAAGAAATGCTGCATGAAGTTGACCAAATTATGCTTATGTGCATATATGAAAATACCACAGTGAATTTCACCCTCATGTAAACTATATAGGAGAAATTAAAAAAATAAATAAGTAGAATAAAGACTGGTAGAAGAAATGGGAACAGGAGGAGGGAGAGGGCAGGGAAAGAAGAAGGGCTGGGGACTGAAGTAGAACGAATTATATTCCATGCATTTTTCACTTTGGAATGAACCCTCTACTATGTCTAACCGTAATGCCCTGATAAAAACATTAGAAAGATCGGGAAAGAAGGAAGAAGTAAGAAGCACTCAGAATGTGTAGGTGTCTCTATGCAGATGTGAAATCTCCTGGGACGCACCCCCAGCTGAAATGCACAATAACTTTAAAGTAGTTTCGAGGAAATCAGAGTTAGTTCCAAATGCTCCCAAGTATTTCAGAGCTTTGAAATCGGGATGCCCTCCCACGAGTGGAGATAATTTCGCCTCCTCCTCTTGGTGGTGCTTAACCGTCGTTTGAAAATGATGGAGATGTATCCCAGCCCAATGATAAGGAAAGAAGATGCATTAGCCTCTCCTCTGTGCTCCAAGATGGCTAATGATTAGATATAATCTCCAGAAATAAAAATGCAACTAAGCTTTTAATATATTTGAAGATAAGTAGATGAGAGGATCTCTGCTTGGACAGCAACTATCTCGTCCTAAAGATTGGAGCTTAACTCAGCAGTTATTTAAGTGTGTTTTCTCCCTCTTTGGCATGATGATAATAGTTGGCGCAAAGCTTCCCATTTTTCCCCAGAGTAATGAGGCTGACTCTAATCATCCCATTGCCTGAAATGACTTTCAGTATTGGCTAGAGGGGTGCAGGATGCTATAATGGTTAAAAAATAAGAATAAAAAGAGAGAGAGAGAGAGAGAGAGAGAGAGAGAGAGAGAGAGAGAGAGAGAGAGAGCGCGAGCGCTATGGAAAGGGGAGAGATGTGAAAAAGAGACATTTATAGGAGTGGAGTAAAAATAAATGGTTAGAATGAAATTTTCAACTTTCTTCAGGAGGACGATAGATGTTTGTTATGTCTATAACACTACTATGTTTAGCCTTCTCCATTTTTCCAAAATGCTTCAATGATGCGCCTAATTGTGAGCCCCGGGAACTCTTCTGCTTTTCATGCACGGATTGTGGGAAGTGACGAGGATCAATCTCAAGTATGCTTGGGTTAGGAAAGAAACATGGGTTTAGTCACCTGAAGAACAAGCCTCAGGGCCTCTGAGTCAGTACAAGCGTGTGCATGTAGCACTAATGTGTCTCTGCCCTCAAACTGCACAGGATCACCCTCATCCATTCTGAAAATGACCTGAAGCCAAACATTGACCTTGGCTTACCCTGAATGTAAGAGGTCATTCCTTTCATCCCTCCCGCATTCCTTCCTATTTCAAGTTTATTTAGTTTGGTGATAAAAGTTCATTGAAGTCAGAAATACATGTGCAACATGGATGGAAAGGTCTGCTGCTGTATTTATCCACAACTAAATGTTATTAGTATGATGGAATTTGTCTTGAATAATAGCACTGACCACAAACAGACCCACAGAGGAGGCCTTAGCACCTCACTTTCATGAAAATTGTTTAGGTGGCACGTTCTACTGCTCCAGAAACCATCAAGAAGCTAAAACACAGGCTTGCAAAGGCTTCTGAGCAGACTAAATATTGTGGTCTCTGCCAATAGAAAGTTCTTCACCTAGCATCTATTTATTTTTAGTTTCAGTTGATTTTCAACAAGTTATTTTAAATCTTGTTTCTGAGACTACAGCAGGTCAGAAGTAACCATTTAGAAAGAACATGGTTCTGTAAGGCCCCGACAGAGTGGAGGAAGGGCCTCACACATCAAGATAGGAATTACAACTTGCTCACTCAGGGTGAGAAAAAAAGATTAGAAACAGCTGTGAAAGTCCTTCCACCTATAACATTGTCATCTAGGAACCCATGGTGTATAAGGCATGTGACTACAGTCTTCCACAGCCTCCAAGATTATCATTGTACAACAACTGATGCCAAAGATTTTGAAAAAAACATAGCTATATGTTAGAAAGTAAGAAAGTCTGACACAGTTTTACATGGTTAAAAAGTTTGGCAATTACTGAATTGGATCCTGTTATGTGAAACACAACAGATAACTTGATAATGCTGAGCAGACAGGAATTTGCTACCCATATGTCCTGCTTTCTCTTTCTTTAAAAAAAAAAAAGATTGGGAAGACAAACAGTATATATTTCATATTAAATTATTTCCCTTTATGACAATTTTTCTACTTTCTGGAGCTAAGAGCTTTGGAAATGATCTTTTGGGGCCATGTGCATGGTAAGGTAGGCTGTGCTTTAGAGCAGAGACAACTCTACCTTTGTGTGTAGGTTTGTGGTTTCTAAGTCGCAAGCCACGAGGTTCCAGGAGGTAGAAGCCAAGCTCTATTACTTTTCTTTTGACTCCCTTACCAAGCCATTTCTTTTCCAAATATGAACTCAGTTCCATGTTCCAAATTCTTCTCAATGCAATAAATGATTGAATTTTGGCCAGTGACAAGGAAAAAATGAAATTAAAGTAATGGCAGAAAGATAATGGGAATCGGGGTTGAAAAAGTTTTATTAAGTTAAAAAATTGCTCCAGAATATAACGATTTTTTGGCTATCCCAGAAAACAAACATCCTTCCTGCCAGTCGAGCCTAGTTCTTCTGTACCTGGCTGGTCATTTTTGGAAGGGCGAGACTTCTCTTACGACTTTGGAATTATTCCCTTTATTCCTTCCAGGAGCACACTCATTGGTATTGCTCTTTGTTTTCCATGTTTAGTTCCAGAACACATTTTTAGAAAAGTCTGATCAAGTTGCTCTTTTCTTTAAAAAACTATGCACATTCAAGTGATTTGTGTCCACAATAAATGGAAATTATATATACATTCAAGGAAGACCACATATCACCCACCTGATGGCATCAGGGACCACAATTCCCTGGAACCTCATGTCTGCCTCCTCTTATTAAACTAAAAGACCCTTCATGGGAAGCACTGGTAAATCAGTCAGTAGCTAAGATAAGCTTGGATTCAGTTGGGGAGTTTGAAATTCTTTCAACTGAATAACAAGATGCAGTTATCAACAACATCATGATGATAACTCCTAAAGGGCAGGATGGCTTCCCTTCTGGGTTGTGAGTAATCACATAT
This sequence comes from Urocitellus parryii, assembly GCF_045843805.1. Taxonomy (NCBI): domain Eukaryota; kingdom Metazoa; phylum Chordata; class Mammalia; order Rodentia; family Sciuridae; genus Urocitellus; species Urocitellus parryii. Next base: position 107,383,858 of record NC_135532.1, read on the forward strand.
ATTTCACTATGAGCAGTAATATGCATCTCCATAGAGGTCGCACGCTGTGCAAATTGATGTGAAGAACCTCATTAGGCTTGTTTTTTATTCATTCTGAAGGAGCTTTACTTTCAAGTATCCACTTCAGCTTCAAAAATAGGTGAGAAAATGCATCTCCACCTTTGTCTGTGTTTAATGTGCAAAACAATATTGTTTACTTTAACATGCTTAAGAAAGAAATGATACTTGTGACTCAAACTTGATTTGTGATTATGCTTGATATATATGAATCCTACTTAGGAAAATTCTCTTTCAGCTTTTGGCCATTGCTTGAGATTATTATAATGTTTTGGAACTCTAAAACCCTCTTGGCTATATCTTTCTTCCCAATCTACTAGTGGAATCATAAAAATTGGGAGTGTAGGGATATTGCTTGCTTTTTCTCAAAGTCATTTCATAAAGAAGTAGGTGATCATTTTATCCTATAAACATTTGTTTCCAAATTATGTGCTCCAGGTAACAAGCCTGGGAAAGGGTACAACATGGAAGTATACCAGACCTAGACTGTCAGGGGACAGGAACAAGTTGACCTTTTGGCTAGAGGTCTAGAGGCCATGATGGTATAGGAATTTTATTTAAAAAAATTTTTTTGGGGGGATACCAGGGGTTGAACTCAAGGGGCACTCAACCACTGAGCCACATCCCCAGAACTATTTTGTAATTTATTTAGAGACAGAGTCTCATTGACTTGCTTAGGGCCTTGCTTTTGCTGAGGTTGGCTTTGAACTCACAGTCCTCCTGCCTCAGCTTCCTGAGCCACTGGGATTACAGGTGTGTGGCACCAGGCTTATTTTTAACATTTTTATTTATTAACTGATGAGTTTCTGTGTTACCTTAGGATACAATAAACACTGTACGCATTGAATGAAAATAATACCTAAGAAAGAAAGAAAACACAAACTGAACCAATGAATAATGGCATAACTAAAGACAGACCTTGTAAGGACTTGTAGTACATAGACATGGAAATTGCTTTTCATGCACATATTCTTATGATAACAAAACTAAATTGCAGTGAAAACCTTATAATTTAAATAGGTTAGCTTTTCCAAAAAGTAATTTGGATTTAGAGAAGTCTTATTGAATTTCATAACTAAGCTCTTGGACATTTTAAAGAAACTCAAGAAGCCAATAGGAGTTTGGTCAAAACAAACATTAGAGGAACTTGGCACATCAATTGCATAGGTACCTTGAAGAGTTACTCTTTCAAGAAAACATCTTCACGAATAAGTGTTAGTATGTTTCATTATGACTTAGGAGTTTTGGTAATAACAACAATGTAGTAATGTAATCCTGGGTGTTGAAGGGCTCAGATTGTACTTTGGAAGCCTTATAATGGACACACAATCATTTACCATAATAAGTTAGCATGTTTCTGAAATTTGGTTATTTTTTTATTCTAAACCACTTTAACCAATTATTGCAGAAAAGCTTATAGGAAGTTTAATTTGTATTCATTTTCTCTTTTAAGGCAAAGCTTTGAGGTAAAACCAGCCAGAATAATTCTTCAACCCAAAGGGACAGTGACGTGACGCAAGTTGAGTGAAAATGTACAACTCCATTATCTTCACTGTTGCTGCTTCAGTTGGTTATTTGTCCGTGGCTACCTAAAAACAAACAAAAACAAACAAATAAATAAATAAATAAATAGAAAGATGATTAAAAAAAATTACAGCAGGAAATTCGATCTATTGTATGTTTTTGCCTGTGGCCTTACACAGACATCTGGTTTATATTTTCTGTGTGCTTCAAAATTTTACTGGTTCTTGAAAACATGATAGAAAAATTAAAACCATGAATGTAAAGATAAACAAGTAAATAAAACTCTTCCAGGATTTGATTGGGAAAGAAGAGTGAAGCTACATTTTGAACAAAAGTTAGGATGACCAACTTCCTTGGGAGGAGATAAGAAAACCCAACATTCTTTCCCCAAGGGAATGTGGGCAAGGAAGCCCCATGTTCCCTGGGGACAGAGTCTGTGTGGTGACCTCCCTTGAGCCAGAGTGAAAGCCATCAGGACAAGCACCCTTTCCTTGTCAAGCTCAGGTTTGTTTATCTTCTCACTGAGGATTTGGTGAAATCCAAGGCATGTTTATTTATGTTTAATCTGGGCAAAGACATAAACACAGCAACTGCACTCCTGTTTTACCTCCTTCCCTGATGTAACCTCCTTACCTTTCTAAGTTTTACCAGATCAAGTTAATGTGATACTGCTGTGGTAGGAAGGAGTAGAACATAATTTCCAATTTAGAAAGCATAGCTCTGAGGAAAAATAAAAAAAAAACCAGTGGAAAATAGTACTTTAGGGAATAAAAAAGTGTCAAGATGTGTTGAGAGATGGAAGGATCAAAGCAGGATGAGAAGAAGAAACATTACATCTGCTACTTCTGGACCAAAGTCACTTTTTTTGCTAAGGGCTGATAATGCTCTAAATGGCTTTAATGAATCTCACTATAAGTTTATCCCAACTCTTAAGCAGCATGCAACTGGATAACATAGTACAGGGGGACACCTATTTATTTATTTTCTTTCAAGAAGTTCTTCCATTCAGAAAGGCACTCGGATTCCCAAAGGTCAGTAGCATTTGGCTTAGCACACTCTCTACATCCTTTCTGCACCAGAATTAATGACCACTCTTGTGCAACTCCTCCGGGAATTTGGATGTAGACATAATAGTGTGCCTGGTGTTCTTTCTTATTTTTATTTATTTATTTTTCTAATTAAGCATGCCTTTTTGTTCTGTTTCCTGACCCAGAAAACATATGACTGGTCAAGAAAATAGGTTTTGCCTATCAGAGCTTTTAATGATTTAGTTTGTCCACTTTGGGCCATAAATTGGTGGAGGCAGAGAAAGAGTACAGCTCTGTTTACAGCTGGGGCTGCTGAAATGATTCATCCTGACTCTGGGATTTGAGCTCCAGCCGGCCTGGGTTTCTTCCCTCTGAGGCCCATGAATGGCACTTCAGAAGCTGATGAAGCAGTGTTTCCATTCTACTTTGGATTAGTTTAATTTCCTTTTTATATCTTAGTAGAAATAATGATTGCAAAGCATAATTACATTTGATTACCCTATTTGACACTATCAGGATTGCCATTCAGCATTCTGAAACAGCACCTCTGCTTCAAATCCCCCTTATTCTGCCTTCATCCTCTTTGTCTCTCCAATTTTCCTCCATTGCTTCCTACTTTGAAAACTGATTGAGCTACCATCTCAATTCTGTTAGTGAACAAAAGTTAGGATGACCAACTTCCTTGAGAGGAGGTAAGACTTGGGTCAAGATGTTGTTATGTCCCCCCATGTGTTGGCCCCCTTGTGTTGAGGACTTGGTCACCATTGCAGCAATGTTGTGGGGCTTTTGGGAAGGAATGGAATCATATGGACTCTAACTCCATCAGTGGATTAATCCATATGATGGATTAATCATTTAAATGGACAAATGGGGAAGGGAGGTGGAAACCGTAGGTAGTAGGTGGTGGGGTATGGCTGAAGGAAGTAGGTCACTGGGGCCATGCCCTTGGAGACTATATTGTGTCCCTGGCCTCTCTCTCTCTCTCTCTCTCTCTCTCTCTCCCCCTCTGCTTCTGGCTGCCGCTAGCTGAGCAGCTTTCCTCTGCAATGCCCTTCTACCATGTTCTACCTAGAACTATGGAGTTGGAACTATGGACTGAAACCTCTGAAATCATGAGCCAAAATAAACCTTTCCTCTTTTATGTTGTTTGTGTCAGGTATTTTGGTCACAGCAACAAAGAGCTGATTAATATAGATATGCTTTCATTTCCTCATTCATACGAATGGAATGGTAGCAGCATTTCTTCTTAAAGGGATCTTATAGAGTCAAATGATTTGACATGCATGAAGTACTCAGCATGATGTGTGGCCTATTGTGAAGGTGGCTGTTCTTGATGGGAATGGGGAAGTGGAAGGTTTTGGAGTTTTGAGATAATGATGTTAAATAAAAGAGCTCAACCAATTTTATTTCCACCATCCTCATATTTTGTTCATGGGGTGACATGTTATAGTGCTTTTACTGAGCTATTTAAGGCTTCTTTGATAGATGTACTGAATGAAAGATGCTTTGGATGAGGAAGATTCACTAGTAGCCCCAAAATAATAAGGTACAGCAATAATAAAAGGGAAAGTTATGTGCCCATGAGTTAAGAACCAACAGATAATCAGGTACAGTCTTTCTCAAGGTCATTTGGCAATATGTCAGAAGACTTAAAATGTGCATGCTTTTTGACATAGTTAACCTACATTAGGAAATTTTCTCCAGGGATATGACCAAGGATATAAGAAAGATTATGCTCCAGAAAATATTCACCTCAGTGCTCTTTGAGAAAAAAAAAGTTGGAAATTACCTAACACTCAGTTGATTAAGCAAATCATGGTGTTTTCAAACAGTGGACTCCTATGTTGGTGGAAAAAAAAAGTCTACTTATCAGCACTGGAAGTTAATTATAATGTAATAGTAAATGAAAACAACAGCTTCAAAAGCATAACTGTTTGGTTTGCACATTGTGGGGTGGGGAGGAAACCTTAGAAATACTGATTATATCACAATATGTTAGAGTGGTCCTCTTTGAGTGGGTTATTTTGAATGTGGTTTTAATTTTTTTCCTGTATATTCTTATTTCCATTATTAGATAGGTATTGTTTTTCAGTTTTACCTGAACTGTCAGACAACATGTTGAAAGAACCCAAATATGATGTTAGATTTTTTTTAAGTTCTGAAAATATTTTCTCTGAGCACACATTGTACATAGATTTCAACTGTCCTAGATTTTAATTTCCATCCATAGTTCTGCAGCTAACTGCTGAAGAAGATTTTATCACACAACGACAAGAAGTCTAGTTTTCCATTTTCTCATCTGAGATGACCACGATGGGGTTGATGAAGCTGCCTCTGTGAAGCTGTATGTAGATCATAAGAAATAGTGGATGTGGGTGGAAATTGAAAATTGTACCAGTGTAGCTTGGAATTTACTAATCCAGAAATCTCAAAGAATGAATTATTTAGCCTTGATGAAGAAGAGGATATATAGCTATTGAACAGGCAGGATAATATCATTCTTTTGCAGTTCATTTTGTGCAGAAGTATTGCTTCCCAGAGTTTTTTGGACAATACCTACTCATAACATGAGGTAGGTACTAAAGAGTCCAAATGTTTAAGAAACTGTCAGCACTGAATAACAATTGACCAAAAGTTTAGATTTCCTAATACAAAAAAATAGTCAGTGAAGAGGAAGTTATGTTAGGGATTCTCTAGATATAAATTTAGCAGCTCACTAATATAGTGAGTAAACATGCCATCGGAGAATACTCAGATCATCAAACCTCTCTCATGCCTGGACATGAGCTGTAATTACATTAGGAAGATAACTGGCTGATGTCAGGACAGACTCTCTGCCAGAATGAGAGATGATATAACAGATGCTTCATTTTGAAAATTCTAAAACATAATTAATTTTTTTTGCACTAAAAATAAATAGGTCATTTGGAGCACTAGGCCTCAGCACACCCTGGAGGAAGGGGTGATGGGGGAAAAGAGTAGGGTGAATGACCTGAAAAAGAAATAAAAAAGCATAGCTTAAAATTAATAGTGAAGCTGTATCAACTGCTTGTTTATTATTTTCCAGAATTGGGCTAAAGTACTTTCTTACACTAGCTTAATCATTGGTTCTCGAAATATAGTTTCTCAACCAGAAGTGTTACCATATTCTGGGAGCCCCCAGGTCCACCCAGAGGCCTCTGCAACAGAAGCTCTGCAGATGGGTCCCACCCATTGCTGGCGATTCTTCCAGTGGGCACAGTTTAAAAAGTACTGGTCTAAATGAATCCTCATTATATCCTCTCCTGATCTTATAGCTGAGGACACTAAAGCTTAGAAAGTTAGTGACTCCACAGAAGGCTGGAGCTCCAACCTTTCTGATCAAAAGTTCAAAACCCTTCGTTTCCTTTAATTGACATCTTTTTAAAAAACTTTTATTTTTATTTTATTCTAATTTGTTATATATAATAGCAGAGTGCATTGCAATTCATATTACACATATAGAGCACAATTTTTCATACCTCTGGTTGTATACAAAGTATAGTCACACCATTCATATCTTCACACATATACTTAGGGTAATGATGGTGGGATGAGATTAACATCATTTTTTTTTAATTTTTTTTAGCATCCACCTTCCTAAGACAAGATATGGAGAGGAACCTAGAGCACCCCCTAGAGTTGACAAAGTGGTGGCCCAAGGTCATTTATTATGTCTCAAACCAGGTAAAAAACCTATCACTGAATAGTTCAAAGTCTGTTTTTATTTTGGGGGAGGGGAGACTTTTCATTTGGAAATAGGCCTCGAAGTTATTTTAAGACATTTGGTCTTTCAGCTGTGAGAAATATAAAAATCTAGAATTTGGAAAACACAGTTTTATTCATTAGAATACTAATAATAAAATCAATTGCTCATGTCTCCCAAAGATGTCTTTCAAAGAACAACTCAGAATACCTGTGGTATTTTTTTTGTGGTCTACTGAATATCCATTTTCCTTTTCCATTTTTAAAACACAACCTAACTTTTACTGAATTGCTTCCTCTGTGTGGTCATTTGCTTGAAGCATTACAAGCCCAATTGCAAAATAAGTGATGATTGATACAGCACTCATGACCATGGGGGTCACCCAGAGAACTAAAGCCCATATAGTGCTCAGGCCCCGCCCTCTTTTAAAAAATTTCTGGCTGCAGGCTGCCTAGAGGTCAAATGAGCAATCAGAATTGGTTGAGCCATTCATGCCCGCCCCCCAACCCTTTGTGTTTCCATGCCAATATTGACAAACATGGATGTTTGTGAAAAGATTTTCCTCACTGACATTTTTTTTTTCCTTTGGAAAGAAGTTCACAAGAAGAAATGTTTTTCTTCCTCAGGATGATAATACATTTGTGTGTAGAATCTATGACCATCATAGCCATCTTGAAGTCATGCAATGGGTTGGTGTGCTAGGGATGGCACAGATGAAGAACATGGTCTGCATTCTTGAATCACCTTATCTTCAGATTCACTTCTGTGGGCAAGAGTTCACATCCTTTCATTCCAATGGATTTCCAGTTACTTGTAGTTGGAAACATTGTGCTCAAGTTGCCTGTCTTTTAGGTACTTAGGAATAGAGTACCAATTTTGATTTGCCATATGGACTTAAGTCAGAGTTTAAACTGAAGCAATTAATGAAGCGATTAGGGAAGTTCTCATTTCAGGGATGGATGTCAATGGGGAACATGTGTAATTAGAAATGTCCAATGGAGAATTCGCAGAACAGACCCATGTGCCATCTTTGTTCTTTGGAATGGGGAAATATGTTGGAGTAATGGGCACTGGGAATGATCAACAGAGGAAGAACCAGGAAGATTTATTTTGTAAAGCTCCCTTTTAGGTGATTTAGAAATTATCTCCACAGATTCAACTTTCATAGAGAAATATTAGCTTAAGAAATAATAATAATTTCAACTACATTTTTTTTCTAGTTAGTCCATTAGAAATACGTAGGTGATGTTATAGTCTAGAAATACCTAGACTGTGATAAACTGAACCTTTCCCCATTAATTTCCTTTATAGAACCATACTTTACTGTTATGATTTATATTACCAAATCTTTACTCACTTGGATATAAAAATATTTAGATATTCCTCTACTTGAAGTGGGGCTACTTCCCAGGAAGCCATCTTAAGTTGAAAAAGTGTTTAATGCACCCCACATGTGGGCCATCATGGATAAGCAACATAGTGCACTGGAGACAGTTGTTTACCCTGGAGATCACATAGCTGACCAGGAGCAGTGTGTGTGGTTCACGGCTGCTGTCCAGCTCATCAAGAAACTATCAAACCACATATTATTAGCCTGGGGGAAAACCAAAAGTGAAAATGTGCAATACTGTTTGTATTGGGTACATGTCACTTTCATGTCACTGTATAGTAGGAAAGTCATGAACAGACCTATTGTTTGGTTGGGACCATCTGTACTTTCCACTTTCTTTCCTCCCAGAATTTCTGGGATATTTCAGGAGCTCCAGGCACGTTTTTGTGACATCAATGATCTTATTGCTTATGGTGGCAGCCAGCAAATTGGATCCCCTACAGCCCATATCCTGACGGCAGAGTGGCCACTGTGTCTGGCCTGGAACTCAGTTTCCTGTAACTAGAGTACTTCTGGTTTTACTGTACGTCATTGTGGCCTGATGCTGTTCTTAATCTTTAGAGCTCAGCCAGCTTTCACAAATGAAAAGAAAAACCTTCATCCCTCTTTGTTAGGAAGTTAACATTTGCCATGGCTGGTACAAAATGTAGAATTCAATGAAAGAGTACTTTCAGCTCAGATGGACAAGCCCTTCCCTCATGCATCTCCAGAGTTGTTGGCAGAGAACAGATTTTCATGGCCAGAAACCACGACTTCCCTTGGACATGCTTGCCTTGGCTTGCTGCTGAGAGCCTGATTTCTTTTTTCCTGAGAAAAAGTTCTCTTTCAAAGCTCACACAGTTCTGTCTACAGTCTGGCTGAAGTTGGATTCTTCTGGTCCATTAGATTGGCTGGTTTGTCTAAACATCTGTGAGGTTTGTGGTAGAAGACCTTTTCCGCCCTCCAGAAGGTTTTCCAACCCTGAATGCCAATCAATAGATGCAATTATCCAAATGATAGGAGATGTGGATCAGGCATGGGTATGTCTAGCTCAGAACACCCTAAGTCATTACAGACTTTGTCTTCTGAAGTCTCTCCATGCTCTGTGACATTTGTAGAATTAGAATATTGTTTTTCTGTTTTTATTATCATTACTGTGTTGGATGTTTCCTGTATAGGCACTCATGGACATTCTTTATTAAGGCTACCATTTTTTTTTTGTCTTTGATTCAGCAAGCATTTTTTGAATGTCCATTTGCCAAGCACCAGAGTCTAATAAAAGTGATGTGAGACTGAGTAAGACATAGATTTTTCCCAAAAAAAGCTAAGCTGGTGGTTGAAGAGGCAGAGTGTTATTTAGGAAATGCTGTGATAGGATAGTTGAACTTGTTTTTGCTCTTGCTTGGAAATCAGCTGTTCCACTGCCTCTCTTTGGAGGCCTCCTGCAGTCCACAGGTCACCTCAATTGTCATTTCCCTAAGTGGTACTCTAAGTGAAACAAGCCCCACTATCCATTTCTTCCATCATTTCTCCCTGTTATTTCACCTTGGTTATGCACTCTTGTTTTATTTTTCTCATAGCATGGCCAGCATCTAAAACTATCTTATCTATTTGTAATATAAATTCTGAGAGCAGGCGCTGTCTGTCCTGTGCACTACTGAATACTCATCATTCGGGGATGAGTTTTGACTAAAATCGTGAGTGAAACCGTAAAGATGCATCTCTGCTCTTCGGACGAATCAGAATAGTCGTACTAAAGCTGGAGATGCTGACTTATATTTTCAACACTGAGGCAGGGAAGAAGGATCTGGGAGGGTGCACAAGGAGATGACAGCATGTAAATGTTTTTTTGAGAATGAAAATGGTCCTGTGTGGCAGGGGCTGGGATATTCATAGGCTAGTGAAGGGGGAAGTGGCCAGGAACCCAGGAGTCCCATCACCAAGGGGTAAGGGCTTATAGCATGAATGAAAGTGGCCATTATTTCTCCAGGTGGGATTTGCAGCATGGAGCTTCTCAGGTCTCTCCCCGATATGGATCTAGAGTTACTTCTTGGTGTGGTTTGAGAAGGGCACATTTGTTTGGGTCCACAAAGATGCTGAAGATGGCAAGTGGGGAGGTGCACCTCATTTCCAGCTCACCTTGTCCATTCTTCTTCTCTTTCATAAAGCTTCCAATCCTTGAGAAGTGTGGATGTACAGCTATTACCACCTCTCCCCTTGTGACATTTTCACAGGTGCACATTGTCTGTTTGCTCATCTTTTGGGGAGCAGGGCTAAAGGGGATGCCAAGGACAGGAAATGAGTTTATTTTTCTTGGGAGCCTAAGAACTACATCACCCATTGTATTATACTCTGTCTTGGTTCTTTTGTACTTTATTTATCTTCCTGCTCACCCTCTGAGCTCAAAGAGTGCGGGACTTTGTCTTTTTTTTCTTATCTTTGTTTTATCAACCTCTAATAGTACTTTGCAAATCAGCACCCAATAAAGATGTATACATCAATGTCTTGTTTAGAGTTAATGTTTGCTTTTGCTTGTGTTGGCTTCTGCACCGCTCTTCTTCCAGGTATTGGCTGGAGAGAGTGGCTTTGTTTGTCATAACTGTATTATTAGATCTGTGCAAACCACTTCATCGTTAAAGTGAAATTGTTTAAAAAAAATACATTGGGTGGCATTCTACTGACCATTAGCTCTCATGCATCTTTTCTGCCACAAGCTCAGCCTGAAGGAAGCAGCATTGCCATCAGATCAGCTAGTCCCAGGGTTGAATCATGGTTCTGGCATCAACTTACGATGGGTAATGGTAAATAATTGCCCAACTCTGAAACTTAATTTCTTTCTCTATAAAATGGAGACAATTAAACAGTTTTACAAGGTGATTGCCAAGATTAAAAGAAGGTGATGAATGAGGAAGGCTTTACACAGGGTCAAAGGATAAGCAGCATTGATGCCACTTTAAAAATTCAATCTTCCCCTGCGAAAACAACAGCAAAACCTCACATGTACACACTGGGCCAGGTAAAAAGACTTCATCCGACAGGCAACTCAATTTTGTGAATTTCTTGCTTCATAGTTTGAGTAGTTTTACTCAATAATCCCCACAGACACCTAGATTACTTTCTCGTTTCGACATTTCAGTGAAATACGACTGTTATAAATGTCACTGCTGATGAAAGGATGAGGCCAATAGAGAGCAGAACGTCCGTCCCCCGAGTCCTAAGGACCAGACGTGAACTCTCGCCTCCCCTTTGGTTCTCCTGTATGGCATGTGAGCCTGGGCTAAGAGAACAACAGTTTTGCTGAAGAGTGCAGAAGTCACAGTGTTTGTTTAACGATTACCACAGCTTGCTTTGTAATTATGATTGCATGGGCAACCCTGCACCACCCGGGGAACTTTCTGAGAGTAATGACAGTAATTTACAGCCGTGTGGTTTTGTGTGGATGCTTAAGTACTTGGTCTGTGGCCTGCCTGGATGCTCCATTACCTGCCTGATGGGCCTGTTCCCCACCTGCGCCATTTCCCACCCTTGATGGAACACTGCAGAACCAGTACTGAGATTACTGAGTTTGTGTGAAAGACCAGGGAAATAGAATGTGCTGGGAGAGGAGGATTGATGCCATCAGGATTTCTTTCACTGTTTTCTTCGTTTTTCAGTCAATGAAAATGACTCACTGTTTCACGTTTGTTTGTTCTCTCTCCTTTACTCTCTCTCTCTTCCCAGATAACGGAATATGAAGTCAGTGCAAACTAAGCACCTTGGTGAATATCTCCAGTCTTAAATGAACTTGGAAAATTCCTCTAGGCTTCAGGTAAATTCCTGTGAACGTTTCCTGTCAACTGGGAAGCTTTAGATAATTAAAAACTAATTTAAGTCTATTTCCATGGCTGATGGGTCCTTATATGCATGTTTTATTCATGATGACAAGTTCTTTCAAAATAATCATAATAAAAAAGGCAGCGTGTTTAAGTCAAATCCAAATTCTTAGAGAAAGACAAGAAAGATAAAGTAAAGGGAAAACAGTAATTGCGCATCCCGTTCCTGCGGACTGCTTTTGAAAATGTGCCACATCCTCAAATGAAATTCTGGGTATGTGTGCCACAGTCTTCAAACAGGAAAATGAAGATGTTGGTTAAATTCGTCAATAAGCCAGCCCCAAAGAAATTTCCTTTGAAGTTGTTTTATATGCTTCCCTACTGAAAAACTTTTAAGATAAGTTATAACTCTGCTTTGTGCTTTGAAAATAAATTCAGCACATTAATTGTATTTATGGGAGAAAGTAGTAAATGTCCCAGAATGAATACACAGCCATAATTTACTCAGAGGGAACTGCTACTGCCCATAAACTTCCCTTACATGCCTCTCCTGGTTTATGACATCAGCCAGCCTTGCAAATGAATCACTGCTTTGTGCACCCTCGGATTCCTGCACTATGTAAATTTCCACTGAATGCTTATCACATAGGATTATTACTTATTGCATATTTTCTTTGCTAATTTTCTGGGAGATTAACTGTAGTCTATACTTGGTAGGGAAGGCCTCAGTTTGTCGGTGGCGCATATCCATCTGGATTTAGAAATACAGAATGGTAGGGTAGGTACCAGGGGTTTCTTTTCATTAGGAGTTCAGGGGCCTTACAGAATAAACCTCAGCCTTCAGGAGAGAGAACTGGGTACATGGTGTTGGTGTTATCTGTGGCTGAGTTCTTGCCATTGGAATGAGAGGGTTGACTAAAACATGATAGTATGTACAACGCTAATCCGGTAGTCAGCGGTCCATACTGAGTTCTATGGAGGAGATGACACGAATACAATCCCAAAGCGATATCTTTATGCACAGAATTCCCATGACATGTTAGAACAAAAGGCAGCTTTTCTTTGGGATCAGGATAACAGAACAGCAGAGGTGGATAGAGTATCTCTTCCCTGAAAGAAGGGGAGATGCTTGACTTGGGTGAAGGAAGCTCCCCAAAGTGAGGTAAGGCTGAGCCCTCCAAGGCCACAGGGATGTCAGGAACATCAACCATGTGGGGTCTGTCTCAGGGACAAACCTGGGTCCTCAAGAGTGAGCGGAATCTCAGTTCTTGCACATCCCTGTTTGCCTTCCTCTTTCCTGTGTAGTTGATGAGGCTCCTTCATCAACACTGTGGGCAGCAGCTGAGAGAGGGGCTGTAATACCACCTAAGCTGGGCCCTGGACACTTAGAATCAGATGTGAGGTGGCTGTGAAGACTGAAAGCTGTCCTCCATGCTTGGGGATGGAATCCAGAATAATGCTATTTATCATGAATCCTGAGGCTCCATTTCTGCTTCTAAGGTGGTATGCCCTGAGAAAATGGGGATAATTCTCTTGTATTTATCAAAGCAGTTGACTTTCCTTTTTTTTAATATTTATCATGTAAATAGGTATACTTATAGGGAAATAATCACCAGCCCATTGTAGAAACTTTTCCATCCCATTTTGGGGGAAATACTTGTCTGCATCCTAGCTACGTAATGTGAAGGATTGCCAATGATTTTATGAAGAAATATCACTAGATCAAAAAAGATCCTCTGTGATCTCCTGAACTGGCACTGGTTCTATATTCCATGCTAAAACTGCTCATTTTTGAATGCCTTCTGTGTTACCAGTCTCACGAGATGTAAGAAATAAGATCCTGTGGGTTTTCAAAGACAGAGATGAAATGACCACATATAAAAAAGAGAAGGAAAAAACCCAAACAATCCTGTCTTTATCAATTTGAAGATGATGGACGTAGAATAATGAGAACATATTTAAAATGTGTTTTGAGTCTCCTTTCTGATTTTTTAATTTGTCATTTGACTTTCCTCCTAGGTCATTTTAGTGGTTCAGAAAGGAATGTGAATTGACATTTAGTGTTTTGTTTTGTATTTACTTCGCCTTCTTCATTTCTTGTCTCTAATGACTGTAAGAGATGTTCCTTCAACTCACACTTTATTTTAAATGTATGGTATGTTTTCATAAAAATTTGAATATGTTACAAAGAAAATCTCAATAAATTATCAATTAAGAAAAGCCATAGCCATGTAAAATCTCTTTAAAAAATGAAATAAAAACATAGCAAAGAAAATAAACACACACACACACACATTCTATCCACCACTACCAGCAAGTCCTTATTCTATTAAAGTAGTTTTCTAGTAATTTAAAAATAAATGAAAATAAGAGAAACATAAGACCCAGGCTAAAGTAGATAAAGAGAAGCCACAGAGATTTTAGAATCTTAAATGAAACTTATTAGTAAATTGAATGGAATATGCTTAACTTGAAGTAATTTCAACAAAATTAATTCAAATGAATTAGAAAGAAATTAAATTTAAAAGTGAATACTAAAGAGATAAAAGACTTTTCAAAAAAGTGTGTAAAACCAGACTTACAGCTTTGAAAACATTAATAGATATCCTTTTGAAAAGTTTCATAGAAAAATTAAAAAATGTAGCAATGAGAATGTAACTGCAGAAGACTAAAGCAATTAAAATTATAAAAGAATTCAAAGAAAAACAAAATGCATAGATGCAAATGCATAAATACAAGAAATTTAGAAACCTATAATTAAATAGAAAAATATTTTAACTAACATTAACTCAAGAAGAGCCAAAACAATGGATAAAGCAACACAATTGAAATACTTGAAGTATTTTCTCATTAAAATCTTTTTGGAGGAGTCTAGTAGGTACAGCGCAGTGGAAGCAGGCCAGAGCCCAGCCCACAGCCTTACAAGGAGTTGTTTACTTCTAACAACTCCAACCGCTAAGTCAGAAGCAGGAAGCCAGTGCCATTTTCAGGGTGCGGTCGCCGGCTCCCAACAGTTGAAGACAAGTTTTTCTCATGAAAAATATGAAGTGTAGAAGTGTAATTTCAAAGCAAGTAAGGACCGAGTTCAAATTGCCACCCAGGGCAAGTATATTCTATGAAATTACAAATGTTTTCAAACTTACCTCAGCCTACAAAAAAAAAAAAAAAAACTGATTGCCATACACAAGTTGTAAATTTCTGATAAACAAAAGCAGACCTATGGACAAAAATACAAAAAAATGAAACTATAGCCCAAAGTATATACGCTAGTATTGCTATGTGAATAGAATACATAGCTACATCATTCATAGTTATAAACCAAGAATACATTAATCTAAAATAAAGATTAACATGGGACTTTTTTCTTGTAGTGACTAATTTAAAATATTCTTTTAGAATATTCAAGTGATCACTTGAATCATTTCCCACCACTCTATTTTTGCTGAGCAAATGTTAAAAGCAGTATTTAACCACTAAAGCATTGTATATGGTCTATGAAATTGAAAAGCATAGGCAGGTATTGCAAGTAGTCACTGATTCTGAAAAGACTAAGAAAGCCAAACTCAGGGCACATCTGATGAGCCCACCTTGCCTATCACCCCAATCAAGCCCTATTCACAGCACGGAAAGTGGTCTATAATAAAACATGCATAGCAAACAAATACAGAATACAGGGAACATGACAATATTAAAGATGCATTGCATTCAATTCCAGAAAATATCCAAGGAAATAAAGTTAAAGCACAATTATGTTTAAGATAAATATATGAACAGTGTTAGAGATAATCTCTTCGTTAAGTACAACAAATGAAATCTTCAGTCTTGAATAAAATTTTAAAATTAATAAGTGTACTTATTAGTAGAAGAAAATAGTTAAGGAATAAAGTAGGGGTGTGGAAGACTGAGAGGGGAAGTTTTTCATAAAGCAGGAAAGTTGTGGAAAATGTTAAACATTAAAAGGATACTATGGGTATTGACATATCTCCTGTTTTATAATTGTAAGTTCATATTTAAACTATCCATTTTGTAAGATGCTCTTAGAAGTTAAGTTTACAGAGTATATTTAAATATGATTTAGTTTTTAAAACCTTTTTTGCAGGAAAGACATGGAAAATGTTTTTGGAGGTTTCAACAGCCATGTGGTAAAATGTTATGAGGGATTTAGGAGACTAAGCAATCAAAGAAATAGTAGAAAAAAATGAAAAGCTAAAAAAAAATCAATGAAGCAGTCCCTTCAACACTAAGATCCTATGCTTAATGGTCTTCAAGGAGAACAGAGTAAAAATACCCACAAATGGCAGACATTCACAAAATTTCTTATGCTGACTCCTTTTCTGAAGCAATTACTGAAAGTATGTGGACAATTTAATGATAAACCCCCAAAGGAAAAAGATTTTCCATAAAAAGTGATTGGAAGTGAAATGAATATTCCGAATTTTAAATAAATGCTCTTGATGCTTAAGGTACAGGCAAAATAAGCATCTCCAACAGTCTCAACTTGGGGGAATTGAGAGTTTGGAGGAAAGAAAATGAAAGCCCAGGGTGTGAACACTTAGCTATAGAAAAATAACAGGTAAGTTTCCAATAATGAAAGGAAAATTACTTGATCAAGGATTGATATAACTAAAGATGATGGCAAACAGTGTCAAAGAACAAGTTAATGTTTTCCCTCTGTAGTATAAAATTTCCCTGAAAGGCAGGTGCCAGTCAATCTATATTTCTCATTATGCCTCTATAAGGTTCCAACATTGGGATGATGAGAGAGATGATGGGTGACCCTGGCATGACCAAGAGTCAGGTATTACAAGTTCTTTCCTTAATACTTTATTTCCACAAGTTCTCTCCTTAATACTTTATTTCCACTTATGCTGACACTGGAGGATCAGAGGATCCATGGATTGGAGGCCTTCAAGATAGAAAGAACCTGATCCCCTCAGTGGCCTATGGGGTAAAGCAACACAGCAACCAGGAAATCTTGAACTGTACTGTTAAATGAGCAAAAAGTGGACTTTGAGTACTCTCTGAGTTTTGGAATATCATTTTTTAAAAAGAGCAGCTAGTATAGCGCTATCTTAACAAAAACTCTTATCCTGAACTGTTATGTTGCTGCAAGGAAAGTTCTAAAATATGTAGCAGTAGGTTCAAAGTTGCTGAGTGGGCTGTGAGGAGCTGGCATTCGACACCAGGAAGGTAGATGAAGACTCACTACAGAGTCAGGAAATACTGGGCAGAACCATTGCCAAGAAAAACTCAAATGACAAAGTGCCCACTTGGCTTGTAGCTCTAGGGGAAAGATTGGGAAAGAGACTATTTAAAAGAGGTGTTGATGGTCCCTTGGAAACTATTACAAGAAGGGGATAGTCAGGCAAGTTTAGACTGGTTTGAGAGCAGAAATTAAACAACAAAACAAAAAACCACTAAAACAACTAGAAATTGGGGCTTCTTAAGTGTGAAAAATCAATGGCTTTATAATCTCTTACACTATAATTCATACTTTTAAAGAAGGCATTGGTTCAGATAAGTCTTTTAAACTTTACAGTTAAACAGCAAAGCTAAATTCTGTGGAAAGAATCAGTTTAATATAGTTTCTTTCTACTTTAAATCTATTTTTTTCCATATGGATTTTTAAGGAGCTGCCATTTTTGCTAAGAGAGAAAGGCCTGAAGAAGAAGAAGAAACAATAGACGTGTGAATTATGCCTGAAAAATAACTTTGGATACAATTCCAAGTGTTTAAGGTTGAATAGATGCAACAATATGCAATTTTTAAGGGGTCTGTAAGCTGCCCTTAGAAACCCAAATCTCCATCAGCAGGAGGAGCAGCAGTGATAGTTTACAGCCTGTGTGGAGATCAGATGTCTGCTGTACCAGGCAGGATGAGGTCAGTGGAAAACCTGTGCACAGAGGAATGGGCTCACAGCAAGAATGAACACAAGATGTCGTGGGCCTAGACTATGAAAATTTCCCGCTACTAAAGGAGGAACAGGGTCACAGTAAAATCTTCACCCTGAGACTGACCCAGGACAACAGGAGTAGTCCAGGCCCTTCACCCCTAGGCTTGCAAGTGTCAAGCATGGAGCCTCAGTAGGCAACTGCAAGAGGCAGGAGTGTGGGGAGAGACTCTTTCTGATGGTCAGTCACCCAGGTGATGTATAAGTCTTGGTGAGAACATGCATGCACTGAATGGAATTACCAGCCAACTGGACTCAGTATTTGTAGAACATTCTGCTCAACAGAATACACATTCCTTTTACATTCACCTGGAATTCACCAAGATAGACTGTATTCGGATCCATGAAACAAGTCTTAAAAATTTTAAAGGATTCAAGTTGTGCAAAGTCTTCTTTCCAATCACAAAGTTATCAGTTAGAAATCGTTAATGTAATTGGAAAAATATCTAAATATTTTTAAACTAAATAACATACTTCTAAATAATCCCTAGGTCCAAGAAGAGATCAAAAGGAAATAAGAAAGAATTTTGAATGGAAAGGAAAAAAAAAAAAAAAGAACAGAATCAATGGGATGCTGTGTGAACACAGTCAGAAGGAAATTTCTATCACTAGATATCTCTTTAAAAAAGAAGAAAGAGCTCAAATCAATGACTTTAGCTTACTTAAAAAATTAAAATAAGAAAAATAAATTAAGTACAAATAAATCAGAAGAAAGGAAATAATAAAGACCAACAAGATATATGTTGGTGAAATCAAAGTGACTGATAAAATGAAAAACTAGTGGTGAACTGATCAAGAAAAAAAGAGATGATGCCATTATAAAACCTACAGATATCAAATGAGGATATGATAAAGGAATATTAATATAAATATTAATTTCTTCCAATATAAATGTTGCCCATACATGCAACATATATGCAATGACATGGATAAAACAGATTCTTTTTTTTAGTATATGTGCTGCCGAAGCGAGCACTAAAACAGATTCTTAAAAAGTCATTGTTATGGTTCAGATATGAGGTGTCTCCCAATAAACTCACTGTTAGACAAATCAGGAATGTTCAGAGGTGAAATTATTTGATTATGAGAGCCATAAACTCATCAGTGGATTAATCCATTTGCTGGATAAATAATTTGAGTGGATTACTTGGTCATAACTATAGGCAGGTAGGGTATGGCAGGAGGAAATAGGTCACTGGGGGCATGCCCTTGGGGATTATATTTTGTCCCAGGCACCTCTTCTCTCTTCCTCTCTCTCTTTTTTTCTCTCTCTGTCCCTGTCCTTCTTGGTGGCCAATGAGCTGAGCCAGTTTCCTCCACCACAGTCTTCCACCAGGACGTTCTGCCTCATCTCAGGCCCAGAGTGATGGTGTTGGCTAAACAGGAAATGAATTTCTGAAAACCATGAGCCAAAATAAACTTTTACTTCTAATTGTTCTTGTTGGATACATTGGTCACAGTGATATAAAGCTTACAGAAATATACCAACAAAGTTTTCTCAAGAATTAGTTCACCTGAAGGGCTCTTTAGTAGAGAAAATAAATTGTACATAATATCCTTCCCAGAAAGAAAGCTCTAGACACCGATGCTTTACTAGTAATTTCTGCTGTCATTTAAGAAAGAAATGATACCAATTCTACTCAACTTCTTGTGGAAAGCTGAGGGGAGGCAATACTTAGAAATTTATTGTAAGAGGATAAGATTATATGAATACGCAAACCAGACAAATAATAATATTAGAAAACAATGGACCATTATCCCAAATGAACTAGATGTAAAAAATTTGAAGAATTAACAAATTAAAAACAGCTAAGAGGTGTCTATTCCAGGAATGCAGGGTTGGTTTAACATCAGAAAAATAATAGATGTAATTCACATAGTAACAAGTTAAAACAGGAAAATTTGTACTATCTGAACAGATACAGAATTTTACAAAATCCACCATTCATACCTGATAAAACTCAGAAAACAAGTTCCTGATAAAGGGCATCTGTGACATTAAAACCTACAGCTCACTTTATATTCTATTAAGTATAATGAAATATGCTTAATAGATGTTTTTCCCCTAAGGTCAGGGAGAAAGCAAAGATGTCCAATTGTCTGAGCATCACTTGTACCCCACTTTTATACCTTTGTTCCTTTTGTTTAAACATTGTGTTGGAGACTCTAGCCAGGCAACTGACCAAAAATAAAAAAATCAAATGAATGAATGAATAAAGAAAAGAAAAAATAAAATAAAAAGGAATAAAAGACATCCCAATGATAAGGAAACAATAATAATTCAATAATAACTTGTCTCTCTTCACAGATGACGTACAAAAGATCATTTATATAGAAAAGTATATAAAATGTACACAAAAGCTATAAGAGCTAATAAGGAAGTTAAAAATCACAGGTTATGAGGTCAAGATACAAAAGCAAGTTTCTATATACCAACAACTTATTATCAGAAATTAGAATTAAACTGATGCCAGTTAAAATGGCATCAAAATACGAGATGTTAGACATATAACTATTAAAGAATAAATAAGACTTATATCTGCAACCTAAAAATAATTGCTGAGAAAAATTGAAGACTTACATAGTTTGAGAGATGTGCCTGTTCATCAGTTGTAAAAATTTAATATTCTTGGGCTGGGGATGTGGCTCAAGCAGTAGCGCGCTTGCCTGGCATGCCTGTGGCCTGGGTTCAATCCTCAGCACCACATACAAACAAAGATGTTGTGTTCGCCGAAAACTAAAAAAATAAATAAATAAATATTAAAATTCTCTCTCTCTCTCTCTTTAAAAAAATATTTAATTAAAAAAAATTTAATATTGTTAAAGTATCAGTCCTTCCCCAATTAATTCATAGATTTAACATTATTCAAATCAGAATCCCAATCACATTGTTCTATAAAACTTGAGCAGTTGATTTTAAGCCTCATATAGAAATGCAAAGACACAGAATACCCAAAACCACTTTTACAAAATAGAACAAAGTTAGAGGTCTAATATTACCTAATTTCAAGTCTCATTATAAAAGCTTTAGCCATCAAGGAAATGTAGTATCAACACAAAGAGAAATGTATCAAAGAAATAGAATAAAGACTCCAGAAATTGACTACAAATGTATGGATAATAATTTTTGATTAACTTATAAATCCATTTGATAAAGAAAGAATAATCTTACCAACAAGTTATGTTGGGACAATTGGATACCTATTTAAGGAAAAAAAAAGAAATTTTGATTCACATTGTGAACTATTTTGTGTTCCTCTAAAATTCATAAAGTGAAGGTTTAACCCCAGTTGCTCAGAATGTAATTGTATTTGGAAAAAGGGCCCTTATGTTAAAATGAGGCCATCACAATGAGATCTAATCTAGTGTAACCTGTGTCTTTATGAATGGAGGATAGCAGGATATGAAGAGACCCTGGAGTATGCTCACACATGGCAGTGTGAGGACACAGTAATAAGACAGTCATCTGCAAGATGACTTCCAGCCTCCAGAGATGAGGGGGAATAATTTTTTTATTTAGTCACCTTGCTAATGTTCTGTTGTTATGGTAACTCAAGCAAATTAATAAAATTCATAACTTAAAATACATCAACAAACTAAATACAAAACCTTTACAATACAATTTCTGAAAGAAAGTCTAAGAGAAATTCTATATGACACCAAATTAGGCAATGATTTCCTAGATAGTACATCAAAGGATGAGTCACAAAAGGAGAAAACAAATGATAAATTAGTCTTCATTCAAAATGAAGAAACTGTGGGTTTTGGTAGAAATTATTAAGAGGGTGAAAAGGAAAGATAAACTGGGGGAAATTGTACATACCTGAATAGAGAATTGTATTTGGCAAACAGAAATAACTTTCAAAATACAATAAAAAACAACAACAACAACAAAAAATGAACAAATGATTTGAACAGATCTGTCACCCAAGAAAATGAATGTATGAAAAGTAAACACTAAAAAAATATGTGTTTTTAGTCATTGCCTTTGCAACATCATTAGTCATCCCCTTATGCAAATGAAGACCACAGTGTGATGTCACTACATGCTCATTGGAACTGCTAAACAAATGAAGCTACTCAAGACCTAAGTCAACAATTCTAAGCCCTGGAGAAAATACATGTGCTGCTGGTGAGAATGCAAAATAGAAAATAGTTTAGCAGTTTTTATAAAATTTAACCTTATATTCTCCCTATGGGTAAGGATTGGCATTCCTAGCTATTCACCTTGGATAAATAAAATCTTATATTTATCCGGAAATCTTATAATGAATATGACTGGCAGTTTTATTTATATTTGCCCAATTGGAAAAGTAACCAAATGTCCTGCAGGTGGTAAATGGTAAATGAATGTTGGTATCTATGCAATACAATTCTACTCAGCAATAAAAAGTCTAGTACTTTCAGCCCCATGGAATGAACTGTGAATGCATTATGCTAAGTGAAAGATGTCAGACTTAAAAGGCCTCAAAAGGTACAATTCATTTAGATGATGGACATCAGAAAACAAAACTGTAAGACATTAAGATTGGGGATAGCCAGGTGCAGTGGCTCACGCTTGTAATCCCAGCAGCTTGGGAGCCTGAGGCAGGAGGACCAAGAGTTCAAAGCCAGCCTCGGCAAAAGTGGGGCACTAAGCAACTCACTGAGAACCTGTTTCTAAATAAAATACAAAATAAGGCTGGGGATGTGGCTCAGTGGCTGAATGCCCCCAAGTTCAATTCCCAGTACCCAAAAACCAAGCAAACAAAAAATGTTTTATTACACTGGGAAGATATTTAGAATGTACATATCAGAGAACATATTGTTATCCAGAATATATAAACTACTTCCACAAATTGCAGGGAAAATATGGATTATAATGCTGAAAAATGTCTGCAAACATGAATTTCATTTAACTGATATATGATGTAATGAAAACAGGTTAACTATACTGTGAATCAGAAAAAATAAGTTAAAAATGAGACATTTCTTTACATTTGATTGGTATAAGCAGTTGGGTTTGGGGAGCAAATGGGCACTCTCATAGTTTCTGGAAGGAGTTTAAAATGTTGGAATATTGAGAAGGTGATTTTTATAGTATCTATCTATCAAAAGCTTACCATTAGGGGCTGGGGTTGTAGCTCAGTTGGTAGAGCATTTACCTTGCATGTGAGAGGCACCAGGTTTGATCTCAGCACCACATAAAAACAAATAAATAAAGGTATTGTGTTGTTAACAACTGAAAAAAAATATAAAAGAGCTTACCATTAACTCTTAAAGTCCAATGCTAAAATTCTACTTACAACTATATTTTTTAAAAAATCATTCAATATCTTTAACAATAAAAACTTTGATATCACCCTAAAATAACTGCCAAAATGGGAAATGCTAAATAATAATGTGCAACTATTCTATGCGTCCACTTAAAAATACAATAAATCTCTACATATTTACGTGTGAATCTCTGCAAATTATTGCTAATAAGGATTTAATATAATTTAATTTTAATATATGCACACATTTATGTAAGAAAAAACCTTAAAAAGGAGTATGTGCATGTGTTCATTATCATATAAACAAAATTATACTTGTTAAACTTAGAGGTCATCATTACCTATGAGGATGAGGTAAATGAATAGAGATGCTGAGATTCTGTCCTCTATGTTTCTCTATTGTTTAAGTTGATTAAATTGAAATATATTTATGAATTTCTTATGTAATTTGAAAAAAAGGAACAGAGAATTGGGACAGTAATTTATAAAAATACATTGTATGCTAAGCTGTGTATTGCCTGTGTGTTTTAGTCACCTTTTTTGCTGCTGTGACTAAAAGACCTGATAAGTACAATTTTGGAGGAGGGAAGGTTTATTGGGGGGCTCACAGTTTCAGAGGTCTCAGTCCATAGACAGCCAGCTGCATTCCTCGGGACTGGAGGTGAGGAAGAACATCATGGCAGAAGAGAGTGGTGGAGGGAAGTGGCTCACATAATGATCAGGAGGCAGAGAGACTCCATTTTCCAGATACAAAATACATACCCCAAAGCCATGACCCCAATGACCCACCTCCTCCAGCTGTACCCCACCTACCTTCAGTTACTACTCAGTTAATTGTATCAGGGGATTAATTCACTGAATGGGTTAAGGTGCTCATCACACATCGTTTCTTCTCTAAACCTTCTTGCATTGTCTCTCACATGAGCTTTTTTGGGACACCTCACATCCAAATAACAACACTGTGTTTTGAAAAATATAGAACATAAAAATTTATAATTGTTCAAATACTGTGATCTGGCAGCATGTGAATTCTGATCACTTAAAACATCACAACATATTACCAGCAATGTCTATATCCACCTTGCAATTATGGACAGTTTTGCTTTGGAAATAGTTTGTCTCTATCGAAATGATCTCTGCTCCCTCTTCTTGGGTCTCTTTATCTCTATAGAAATTATTTCTGCTCCTTCTTCTTGGGTCTCTTTATTAGGTAATGCAGATATTCACACTGGGATATATGATAAATACAATATTATGTATCTAGTTCTTGATAATACTTGTATTACTACAGGGGAAATCAGAACCAGATTTGTGCATGCGAGTTTTCTTTTACCATCAGCATGAAACTCAGAAGGGAATATGACATGCTCATATGTAATAATGTTTTACAATATAGACAGCCTGTCACATAAGATTTGAAACACTTTTCATGTCAGTGCTTTGCTTCTTTAGTGTCAGTCACTGAGCAGCTCAGACTTCCATCTGATGGGAAGATTTCACTATTCATCCCAATCACCTCCTCACACTGTTCCAAAATGTTCTACTGTCAATCAGTCGTTACATCTCCTTATTTTCCTGAAGGATAGTGTTATTAAACAACTTGCCTTAGGCTTCAGGAGCTATCAGTGGTAAAGCCTAGACAGAAATACCAATTCCTAGTTCAGGACTTGTATCAACAAGTCTTGCTAACTTTAAAGGAACTTTTTTTTTCTTTTTCTTTTGTAGATCTAAATTCAGCTGTGAAAGTATGGCTATGTCTTCCCATTCCAGAGAGAGTTCTGACTTCCTGTTTTATAAAAAGGACGACTGAGGGCTAAGGGGTTCTATTTAAGGAGTCAAGGAATGTCGATAAGGATGACAGGATATTGAAACGAAGGGTCGCAATGCCCAGGGCTGTTCCCACTGGCCACACTGTGCTGGATCTCTCTTCCTCCAGCACATGGCAGAATTGCAGGGCTCCTCCTTGTTGAAGTCATGTGTGTCCTGATGACTTGCTTTGGCCTTTGAGAGGTGGAGAAAGTAGTGTATGTCACTTCCAAGGGATGTTTTATAAGAGACAGTGTGGGTCTTCATGTAACTCTCCCTTCTCTTGTCCCACCCAGTTAGAGTGAAAGGTGCTCTTGTGTCAAAAAAATAGGATGTAGAGACACATGTGGTGATGGTGACTTGGTGAGGAGAAATTTCCACAAACCTGTTTTTGTATGTCATTGAGATTTTGGAGTTGTTTAGAACATCAGCATGTGCTAGTCCTTTGTGACTCAGATCTTCCAAATAGCATTACGTTTCCTAGTACACATTCAAAGTTTCCTAATGAACAATCAAAGCTAAAAAAATATATTGTTGCCTTTAACTTGGCACGGTGGCACATACCTGTAATCTCAGCCACTTGGGAGACAGAGGCAGGAGGATGGTGAGTTAAAAATCAGCCTCAGCAACACAGTGAGGCCCTTGGTAAATTAGCAAGACCCTAATATAAATAAATAAATAAAAGGGCTGAAGATGTGGTTAAACACCCTGGGTTTAATTCCCAGAATCTCTAGTATTTGCCCCTAGCAAAAATAAAAAAAGTGTATTGATGGGTTTGTTTTATATATTGATGTAATATAATATTGGTGTTTTAAAAATATGTGTGTTTAGAATCTTCTATTTAAGCTGATATTTAGTATTTCAGTTTCCTAATGCTATAACTAGGTATTTTTTCATATTTATGCTGAATAATGAGATTAATTATCATTTTGTTGGCATATGTTTCTTATAAAGGTTAAACTTGTGACCTTTTACTTTTTATGTACTCCTAGGGGAAGCTAACTAGGAGAAACTGTAGGCATCAACTTTGTTATTCTTTAGTTGAAAATCTAGTTGTTTCATAGTATGTTTGCTACATCTAATGGGAACGATTACCATTCACTGAATTTCTACATTCCAAGATTAATTTTTGGTTCTTGACACATTATTTCACTCAATCGTTACAGTAATTATACATGGTAGATGGCAAAACTGGGGCTCAGAGAGGTTAAGTAACTGCAACGTTCAGGGATATAAGGAGAGACAGTGAGCAAAAACAATGATAATTTCTCTTGAAATAAGAGAAACAAAGAGAGGTGTCCAGTTGGAGGAATACAGTTCAAGGGAGTCATTTTAATAAGTTCTCAACTGTTCAAAATATTGATAAAAGATGTACTTGGGATTGAGGACTAAATCGTGATCACATAGGAGTTATTGTAACTTTCACAAGAGAAACCTTGGGTGGTGTTGGGACAAATCTGCCTGGAGTGAATTAAGAGGGAACAGTGGGAGGTAAATTGGAGAGAAAAATTACAGATGACTCCTTCAAAGAGTTCTTCTATAATTGAAAATAGAGAAATAGGACAACAACTGGAGAGAGAAGTGATGCAGGATTTTTGGTGTTGTTGTTTTTAATTTAATGCAAGAGAAATACTGGTATGAATGCATGTTCAAAGTAACCCAGTCCAGAGCTGAAAGACTGCTAATGCAGGTGAGGGAAGGACAGAATTGCTACAGCAATGCCCTTGGGGAGCTGAGAAGTGGCATCCATTGCACAGTGAAAGAGAGGGCTTGGCCTGTGGAAAAAGCAACTGGAAAAACTCTTTGATGTAACTGCTTGAAGAACTCACCACTAACCTATTTGGGAATTTGAGCATGTGTTTTCAGATGTTTAGTAGGTGTAGCAAAGGATGAGAGAGTTCTGAGTAGTTCCATTCCCTTGGTAACACAGAAATGGGGAGGAGACAGAGAAGGAGGTCTCATAGATTTGAGAGGAAAAGGTAAGAGTACATCATCTTGGAGTGTGAAAAATTGAAATGATTTAAGCAAGAACCATAGCAATGAGGAGTGGCATGTGGCACATTGTGATAACATGTGGTTCCTAGATGCAGAGCTTTTGGAAAAATAGGGCAAGACTGGCCTAAAAGCAGCACTAAAGGTTGAACATTTATTCCTTCTCCAAACACTGGAAATCAAGGACTGGAGAGGAACAAGAATTTTCACTTGTGAGAGGTGATATATAATGTCTCCTGAAGGGCTTCAGGGTTCCTTTCAAGCTGGAAGATAAAGAACACCCTGAGGTCAGGTTTTGGATGGAAACAGGAATTTTTCTAATGGCTTATTATAAATTCTAGGGTCCAGAATGTAAGGATGTCAGATCCTGGGGCAGGGTGGGTGGGAGATGAGAACAGTGCAAGAGATGTGCAGAGCTATTTGGAACTGGAGTCTGACCTAACTGAGAAGGAACAGCAATACAGTGCGGTTCAACTTGGTAAACACATCAAGGGGTGGGAGGACCTGCAGAGGGTCAATAAAATTCACATCGCACTGGGCTTCCTTTTGAGGTCTAGAAGTGAAGAGTAGTAGGCTTCTGAATGTGTTTTCCTAGTGCATGGCGCTCACTCAGGACTCCTACTGTGAACAGACCTCACACTTGGCCACCATTGAAAGGGAAGCTCAAATGACTAAGTATGTGAAGAAAAGTTCAACTTTCCATAACATTTAGAGAAAGTAAATCCGGCAATCAGTTCCTCTTACTTCACTAGATTTGCAAAAATTAGAAGCAGAATAGCATCAGATATTAAAGAAAATAGAAAGAAATGGGACATTTCATTCCCCTTGGCAAGATGGCCAATTGTTGCACCATTGCTTCTGAAGAGCAGTCTGGCAGTAATTAGAAAAAAAAAATAGAATTTTTACATGTGCCAAGCATGGTGATGACTGTCTGTAGCTCTCTCTTAGGAGGCCACAATGGGAATATCACTTTCAGCCTCAGAGTTTGTGGCCAGCTTGGGAAAATGGTGAGACCCTCTCTATGTCTATATCTATATTCAGGTCTGTATCTATTATCTATATCTATTTCAGTGCTTATACCCTATTCAAGAAATCTTATTGCAGGGCAGATCCATATGGAAAAATTTTTGCTGGTCAATGAGGAGATATGTAATATTTTCAGTTTTTTTGACATATTTTCACAACCTCGATTGCTTGTAGTAACAAAGGTCAGATGCATCCTAGACATACTTGTCAGGGCATGTGGATAAGAAAGACATAGCATATGCCCACAGTGGGACTTGGCATGGCTGTATCAGAAGAAATGATCAAAATATGGTTTAAAGCCACAGTGTTGAGTGCAAAAAATGTGAGTGGAGATTTATACCACAATTCAACTTATGTACATTGTGTTTCACAAAATAATACTATATATTTTCAGAGATACACATACAATAAGGATATGAATAAAGTACATTACAGTGGGTGGCTAAGGCAGAGAATGGGGCTGGGGCAGGGAAAAAAGCAAAACAAATGTATTGAAATAAATCAGGAGACAGATTTGTAAACCATTAATAAGTTACAGTCAGGAGAAATAAGCTTTGGTGTTCTATTGCACAAGTAGGGTGTCACTAGATACCATAATGCAATATAATGGTGTTTTCCATGGAACTCAAATTTGAAAAAAGAAGAAAGAATTTTAAAAGTTTTCATCACAAAGAAATGATAAATGTTTGAGGAGATCTATTTGCTTATCCTAGTTTGAACATTATACAATGTATACATTTACCAAAACATCAGACCCACAATTTTCTGTGTGTCAATTAAAAAAAGAAAAAAAAATCATGATAGTAGACCAGGAGGAAACTGATCAGGTGTCCATGCCCCTATATACCTAAACTTTTTTAAAAAAATTTATTACCCACTTTTTGTTTATTATATTAATTTTAGATTTGGCATTTTATGAGTCAATAGGTGAACTCAATGGATTTATGCAACAAGGAAGAAAAAAAGGTAAGCTAAAAAAGCCTAACCATTTCTTGTTACCTCCTACTTTCCTAGAAATTATTTTTGCATTAAGTGTTTACTTCAAATTCATAAAGGTGTAAGCAATTACTTCCTTTAAGACAGTGAGTGACTCATGAATGAGGACAATACTCACCACTGATAGATCTCTAGTCTTCCATACAGTGGGTTTTATGCCACAGAATGAAATCCTCTGGATGACATTAGAGGTCACTGATGGAGCAGGAACCAGTCTTGAGTTGTATGATTATTAACTTGTATGAGGGGGTGTTTTCCATGGAACTCAAATTTCTTGCTGCTATTGCAGTTTTAAACCTACAAGAAGCACCACTGCTGAACTGAATCAGGTTCTGTTTAGTACTTTAGTTTTTGGATCTCTGTGTCATGATAAATGAAGTAAAAGTCATGTTTGTCTGAAAGGTAAGACCTAAAACTCATTTCCACAACACATTTAATGTGGCATGGTGATATGTTGGTGCAACGATTTCTTGATTCCTTTACGTGAACCAGATGCTGCAGAACCTGCTATTCTTACCACCAACACCCCCATGTAATTGCCTGTATCTTATTCTAATCTGTAAATCTTACTTTAGCTATGTCCGAAGGCACTGAACTGCAGACCTGCCTAGCAATGCTTATCCCAGCTGCAGAGTATATGACAGCCCTGGGAAGAGGTTTTGGAAGGGTTGGGAAGCCAGGAACATACAAGACAAGACTGGGAATGACCAAGGGCCAGAGGAGCTAAAGTCACCCTTGTGCTTGGGAGAGACTTCCAATTAAGTGGAGGTTAGATAAACTACAAAAATGCATCTTACCCTTATCTAGAAAAGAAGGGATTTGGCCAGCCAGTCCCAAAGCCCAAAGGAGACTTGAGGCAAGTCATTTATGGAGTTGAGATTTCAGGTGGTTCTAGAAATGAAATTAGTTGAAGTTACCTATGGATGTAATATTTTACAATTCGGATGCATTATGCCAACCACAGCATCCTGATATTATAACATTAACTTATTTTCATTATGAAAAGTCCTGTGATGATTATATTTGATGTATATTTCTCTTTAGATCTAAAATTGCTTTAGGGATTTCTCTGAGTATATTATTGTTTTCAACAGAATGAAATGTTAAAGGTTATTTATATGTAGATATATTTAAATACATATACAAAATATACACATGCAACTAAATAAATATATGTATATATTAATTTAATATATTACTATATTAATACATATACATTAACATATAATATATTTACATATGATATATATTTCTAAATGAATATATAGTATTAAATTATCTTCAAGAAAAAATGCTCTGTTTTATATTTTCATATAGTTCACATGACAAATGTTCTCAACCTCATTTTCAGAAACTTGTATCTTTTTTGAACTATTTGTCAATTTGGCAGTATGTTGACAGATTCTTTAGATATTAATTAGTTCCAATATTTGCAACTGACCCATTTTATATGCTTTTGGGATACATGTTTCTTCAAATCTTATTTATATCTTTGCTTTCTTTTTCATATTGTCATTTCTGAGTTGATTTGTCCTTTTATTATTAAGCTATCTGTGCTAATAATCCTTTACTAATGCCAATATATCTTATTTGACCAATAGCATGTCACTGTTTTTCTTTTATTTATTTCTGGTAGTTCTGAGAGTGAGTTCATTTTATGGTATTTACCTGTACCTATAACAATTCAAATAATATAGCAATCTCTACCCCTAATCCACATATTTCATAATCCCAGCTCAAAATCTAATCAACTATAACAGTTAGGTGTGTAGTCTTCTATATTTACACTGTGTTTGTACAAGTATATATAAGTGTGTTGTTTTTAATCTTTTTAAAAAAGATAAAATGCAATCATATAATAATCATGAAAGTGATACATGATTATTTTGTAAAACATATTAATGTAAAAAGTAATATACTACTCAGGGATAAACATTATTAAAATCACTGTGTATTATTTTATCAGTAATTTTTTGTGTTCTAGAAATATCTAGCAATAGCCAATAATAAGATAAACCAAATTGCATCTTTTTTTTTTAAAAGAGAGAGTGAGAGAGAGAATTTTTTTTAATATTTATTTTTTTAGTTTTTGGCGGACACAACATCTTTGTTTGTATGTGGTGCTGAGTATCGAACCCGGGCCGCACGCATGCCAGGTGAGCGCGCTACCACTTGAGCCACATGGGGATGTGGCCCCCCAAATTGCGTCTTTAAAATAGAATACTATAAAGTATTTAAGATAGTTAGGTAGATGTTTCTTTTTAAATTATTTACATCATCATTTTAATTGTTATATACATATACATATTTTTTCAAACAGTCCTCTATTATTAGGCATATTATTGAACCTAGAAAACCTAGAAAATTTCACTAAATAGCAAAGTTACTACAAGCATTATGTCCTACTATTGTTGTAATGAGAACTTGAATACTTCATTATTTGGTAGCTCTTGACTAAAAAAGAATTTTTTTTCTTTCTTTTTTTTTATTGGTTGTTCAAAACATTACAAAGCTCTTGACATATCATATTTCATACATTAGATTCAAGTGGGTTATGAACTCCCATTTTTACCCCGTATACAGATTACAGAATCACATCGGTTACACATCCACATTTTTACATAATGCCATATTAGTAACTGTTGTATTCTGCTACCTTTCCTATTCCCTACTATCCCCCCTCCCCTCCCCTCCCATCTTCTCTCTCTACCCCATCTACTGCAATTCATTTCTCTCCTTGTTTTTTTTCCCCATTCCCCTCACACCCTCTTATATGTAATTTTGTATAACAATGAGGATCTCCTTCCATTTCCATGCAATTTCCCTTTTTTCTCCCTTTCCCTCCCACCTCATGTCTCTGTTTAATGTTAATCTTTTCCTCCTGCTCTTCCTCCCTTCTCTTTTCTTAGTTGCTCTCATTATATCAAAGAAGACATTTGGCATTTGTTTTTTAGGGATTGGCTAGCTTCACTTAGCATAATCTGCTCTAATGCCATCCATTTCCCTGCAAATTCCATGATTTTGTCATTTTTAAGTGCTGCATAATACTCCATTGTGTATAAATGCCGCTTTTTTTTTCCCATTCATTTATTGAAGGGCATCTGGGTTGGTTCCACAGTCTAGCTATTGTGAATTGTGCTGCTATGAACAACGATGTGGCAGTATCCCTGTAGTACACTCTTTTAAGGTCTTCAGGGAATAGTCCAAGAAAGGCAATAGCTGGGTCAAATGGTGGTTCCATTCCCAGCTTTCCCAGGAATCTCCATACTGCTTTCCAAATTGGCCGAACCAATTTGCAGTCCCACCAGCAATGTACAAGTGTACCCTTTTCCCCACATCCTCGCCAGCACTTGTTGTTTGACTTCATAATGGCTGCCAATCTTACTGGAGTGAGATGGTATCTTAGGGTGGTTTTGATATGCATTTCTCTGACTGCTAGAGATGGTGA
Source organism: Urocitellus parryii (assembly GCF_045843805.1). Lineage (NCBI taxonomy): Eukaryota > Metazoa > Chordata > Mammalia > Rodentia > Sciuridae > Urocitellus > Urocitellus parryii. The sequence continues at coordinate 107,415,845 of NC_135532.1, forward strand.
GCATTTTTTCATATACTTGTTGATTGATTGTATGTCCTCTTCTGAGAAGTGTCTATTCATGTCCTTGGCCCATTTGTTGATTGGGTTATTTGTTATCTTATTGTTTAATTTTTTGAGATCTTTGTATACTCTGGATATTAGGGCTCTATCTGAAGTGTGAGGAGTAAAAATTTGTTCCCAGGACGTAGGCTCCCTATTTACCTCTCTTATTGTTTCTCTTGCTGAGAAAAAACTTTTTAGTTTAAGTAAGTCCCATTTATTGATTCTTGTTATTAACTCTTGTGCTATGGGTGTCCTATTAAGGAATTTGGAGCCCGACCCCACCATATGTAGATCAGAGCCAACTTTTTCTTCTATCAGACGCAGAGTCTCTGATTTGATATCAAACTCCTTGATCCATTTTGAGTTAGCTTTTGTGCATGGCAAGAGAAGGGGATTCAGTTTCATTTTGTTGCATATGGATTTCCAGTTTTCCCAACACCATTTGTTGAAGATGCTATCCTTCCTCCATTGCATGCTTTTACCCCATTTATCAAATATAAGATGGTTGTAACTTTGTGGATTAGTCTCTGTGTCCTCTATTCTGTACCATTGGTCCACCTGCCTGTTTTGGTACCAGTACCACGCTGTTTTTGTTACTATTGCTCTGTAATATAGTTTGAAATCTGGTATCGCTATGCCACCTGATTCACACTTCCTGCTTAGAGTTGCTTTTGCTATTCTGGGTCTTTTATTGTTCCATATGAATTTCATGATTGCTTTCTCTATTTCTACAAGAAATGCCATTGGGATTTTGATTGGCATTGCATTAAACCTATAGAGAACTTTTGGTAATATGGCCATTTTGATGACATTAGTTCTGCCTATCCATGAATAGGGTATATTTTTCCATCTTCTAAGATCTTCCTCTATTTCCCTCTTTAGGGTTCTGTAGTTTTCATTGTATAAATCTTTCACCTCTTTTGTTAGGTTGATTCCCAAGTATTTTATTTTATTTTTTGAGGATATTGTGAATGGGGTGTTTTTCCTCATTTCCGTTTCAGAAGTTTTGTCGCTGATATACAGAAATGCCTTTGATTTATGTGTGTTGATTTTATATCCTGCCACTTTGCTGAATTCATTTATTAGTTCTAGTAGTTTTTGGGTAGACCCTTTTGGGTCTTCTAGGTATAGAATCATGTCGTTTCAGATATTCTTTATTGTGTTCCATAATCACTTCCTATTTCCACTTTGCTGAGTTTATGATGTCTAGTTTGTAAAAATAAAATGTTTAGTGAAGAATTTTTAAATGTTATTGACATGTCTACTGCATTGATCAATGGCTTTATTTTTAAAAGTGGTTCATTGTGTCAGACTTTTCAATTTTAAGTCTATTTGTGTTTTGTGTTGGTCAGCTTTGTACCACTATCAAAAATGACTGAGATAATCAACTTAAAAAGAAGACATGCTTATCTTGGCTCACAGGTCTGGAGGTTTCAATGCATGGTGGGATGGCTCATTTCTTTTAGATTGAGGCAAGGCAGAACATCATGGTGGGTACCATGCAATGAGGAGGCCTCTCACCTCATGGTACCTAAGAGGCAAAAGGAGACAAAAGAAGCTGAGGTTCCAATATGCCCTTCCAGGGCACAGCCTCGTGACCTGACTTTCTCCCATTAAAGGTTCTTTTTTAAAGGTTCCACAGCTTCCTGACAGCACCAAAGTGGAGACCCAGCCTTTAACACTTGTTCACTTTGGGGAATATTCTAGATCAAACTGTAATGTATTTGTAAGTCATATTAGGTTTAATTTCTTCTATCACCACACATCATCTGAAAACCATTAAATCCCACAAAAAGTTAAAGATCTTGTTGTTATGTTAAAGCCATGCACACAGATACCAGAATCTACTGTTGCCATGAGCTGGAGAGACCCCACCCTGGAAGTATAGGACACTTCCCCATGCACCACAGTCAGGAAGTGTTGCCAGGCAAACCCTAGAGTGACTGGGCAGCTCATCTTGTTTGTTTTCTTCTTCCAGGGACCCCAGTCTTGCCTTGCACATTTTCTAGTATCTGTAGAGAGATTGGATATATTTTTTTCTAATTTTTAATTTTTTTCAGGTGGTAAGGCAAGGTGGTTCAAATTACTACCTTACAGCCAGAAGTGGAAATCTAACAGATACACACTATTAAAGCAAAATGCGGAAGCTGTGACTCAGTACTGTCTCTTTAGTGAAAGGAAACTGGACCCAGGACTGACCACTCGGACACCCCAAGGCCAAGCAAAAAGCGGATTTATTGTCAGAGAAACTGCCGAGGCTGCCTCTGCCCAGGCAGAAGTGCAGCAGCTTCCCTTTTTGAATTTCCTTTATAAGCAGGGTCAGGGCTGAGGGGAGAGGGGCTCTGTTGGAGTTGGGGTCAGTCTCTGGTTGGTGTCTCAGATGTTGTCTGATTTCATAAAGGACTGGTTCCTATTTCCTCAGGGCAACAATGGTCAGGTTTGTGAAGTTCCTGTTTCTTTAAGGGCAGGGGTAGGCTTCTATTTCTTAAGAGAAGAAACAGGTAGTTATTTCTTAATTAGAAGAACAGCAGTATAGAAAACGGTCTAGGGGAGGGGAAGATGGCTACAGTTATACCAACAGTTAGTTTGTCTAAAATAGATAACTTTCCTATTTGGAGAACTGTTAGGAGTGCTGGGTGCATGTTCCACAGAGTGCCCCAGAAGTTTCTCATGGTTCTAGGATGATCCTTTCATTGTTTTTAATCAGAAAGGATCTTTAGACTATTTGCTAGTTACTGCACACACACACAAAAACCCTCTCAGAATCAATTGATTATAAATTGAAATAATCTGACAGGCCATTATCAATATTTAAATAATCAAGATTCATCTAACTAATAGGTTGGGTTTGGGTAGTAATATAGGGTACATTTTTTAGTTCATATACACTGATGCGGGTCTTTGGGTAGATATTATTCTTAATGGCTAATGTTTCTTTAAATTAAAATTCATAAAGTTTATGAAATGGTAAGTAGAATTAAAGTAATATACATCTTAACACAGTTAAAATGACCCTACAGTTTGAAAAACAATTACACATTGCTAGCCAAACAAAAAAATGAGTAGTTTCCTATAATTAATTCACCTTGGAAATTTTACTCAATAATTTAATCTGAAATCCAGTGAATATGAGAGTAATGATAATCTAGGAATCTTGCAAAATAAAATAATGCCACATAATTGTCAAAAGCAGTCATGAAACTTGTCAGTTGGTGGCTTGGTTCTGTCACCAGTCACGTGATCCTCTGCATGCTACCATTTACAAATGTCCCAGCTATCACTCATCCATCAGGATGCCAATACTGGCTTTACTTAAAATATTCCCAGTAGGCAGTCACAAGAAATATAGTTTATTTGATCTTAGAGTAGAGGATTAGAATCTCAACATGTCAGTCACAGCTTTCTTACCCTGCTCTCTGAGGTCAGCTTTCCTCACATCATTATGTGTTAAAAGGTACAATTCTTGATATTTAATCTATTAAAAATTATGTATTTATTTAGTTCTGGGGATTGAACCCAGGGGCTTGTTACCACAAAGCTACATCTCTAGCTTTTCATTATGTTTTATTTTAAGACAAGGTTTCACTACATTGCCCAGGCTGGACTTAAACTTGTGATCCTCCTGCCTCAGCCTCCCAAATAGTGGGGATTTACAGGTGCTGGCCACCTTGCCCAGCTTATAAAGTGGTGTTACACTGATATTGTTCCATGGGCTAGAATAACTAGTTGCAAAACAAAACAGAAGGAAAATCTTGATCCTTCAAGAAGTCTTTTCAGAGTGAAATTTTTCCCTTCACATTAGAAAATACAGATGATGGTGTCTGCGCTGAACACCTGCATAGGCCAATTATAAGGCCGAGGTGGCTCTTGGGCAGGCATCTCTACTGTGTGAAGACTGCTTGTTTGCCATGAGGACAAATGTGGTTGTTGACAAAAGTGACAAGCCTTGACTAACAACTAAAGCAAGGAGGTTTCCTGTTAACTGACAGCTAGAATATTTACACTGCACTTTCCTATGAGAGTTTAAATCATGAACTGACGATAATTTAGTGGCTGCCAGCATAACCTAAGCAAGCTGGTACTTAGGAGCATCACATAGACCTATTCACTGTCCTACTATTTAAAATTATTTCCTTTCTTAATTTGGAATCTGAGAATGTGAGGCCCAAGACCAGCTTCTCTTACCTTCCCCTACCAGTGCTTTTATCAAATTTTACTTTAATGTTAACGCTTGCTGTATCTAGAAAGGGCAGTCTGCAGGGATTTTTTTTTTTCTTTTCCTAATCATCACATAATGGACATGATGTGTGATTGGAATGCTTTATACAGAGTTCCATGTCAAAAATTTCTGCTGGAGTTTATTCCAGGAAGTGGCACAGACTGTGGAGGCAAATGTGTGTACTTTTGTTTGTCAGATAATGAAAAGAATGCAGTTCAACATGTTCTCCTTTGTGTATTAACTGGCAGGAAATGTGGAGTTCCATTCAGTGCCCAACTCAAACTGTCACTCACTTCAAGCACGGAATAATATCTGTTTGCCTTTGGGCTCATTTGTATGGTTCAATCTCGTTTTATATTATATTCACCTTGTGAGGCAGTTGATGTACTTTGGGAGGAACACAGGCTACATCTTCTACGTTGAAAAGTCAATTTAAGAAGAGAGGGGTGTCTACTTGGGTGGTCTGGAGGACCCAGGCCAACAAGAGAAAATGATGGGAGATGGAAAGTGGTTTTTTTTTTTTTCCAAAATACAACACTTCTGAACTATTAAAAACTGAGCAGGGACCTCGGGATTTGGCCACTTTACCACATGAGTGGCTCAATGGAAAGATAATCAGGTTTCAGGGTGTGAGAAATTGGATACTAAAGAAATAAAGCTCAGAGAAATAAATTTTCTATTTAAATCTCAAACATGAAATGTATAGGTCACTGTTAAAGATAAAAAGTATTCGACAATGCTTGTTAAAGCAGAGTAGGGAAGACTGAATTCAGAATCATTATGATAGGTGTACAGACAATTGCAGTGGGAGAATTAGACCAAGTTCCATTTATAGCCAAGGAGAAAGAGGGTTGGTGAATGAAAGTGACTTAGAGGAAACATGTCTCCATCAGGAGGATTCTGGCTAACCTGACCTAAGAAGATCCAGGCCAGGGTGCTCAGACATCACCTGGGAGATGAAGAATCCAATGATATGGAGGCTGATCAGACATCTAGGGTGGGGGTTCTTGCTAATTGACTTAGCAAGGTTCTTTGCTAAAACTGGATTTTACAAGGGAGTGCACAGATGGGTTTAGGAGAAGAATCAGCAGGCTGACTAAAGTTAGGCCAAGAGTTTTTGTCAGAAACAAGAGATGTGACACACTGTCACTGGGTCATTTGCAAGCCAGAGTTCTGATTTGGAGCTGAGAGGAAGAGTTAACTTCATATTTTACTTTAATTTCTCATTAGCCAGTGCTAAATATGTTTTGTGCTGTGACCTAAAAGCATTTGTTCTCTTTTAACTTACTGAGTTTCTTTTCTGGGATTTATTTACGCATGCTTTGGTGTAATTAATTTTCCAGAAAAATGTAACTTGTTAGTTTTTCCAGTCTTTTCATGTCTATAGTTAGTTTGTGGTGTGTGTAAATGCATTTTTTTAACCCTTGAATGGAGCTTGGAGAGCAGCAGCAGGAAAATCATTAAAAAGGTTTGTTGTGATGAAGGTCTCACCAGGCAGATTATGCCTATTGGTTGTGTCCTGGTATCAATCATGAAGACTGGCTCAAGAGACACTTGTTCAATGAGCAATGAATGAATACATGCATCAGTGACTTCACTGGGTGGTCAGGCTCAGAGAACATGGGTATATAAAATTGAAATAAGCAACATTTTTTCTTTTATTTTTAATTGACAAAGAAAATTGTATTTATTTAATAAAGAACTAGGTGATGCTTTGAAATGGTTGGTTACACTGTGCTTATTAACATATCCATGAACTCATATGCTCATCTTTTTTTTGTGCTTAGAATATTTAGGATCTACTCTTTTAGCAATTTTTAACTGCAGCCACCATGCTGCGTGATAGATCACCAGAATTTATTTAACCTAAGCAAAACTTTATCACCTTTGCCCCAGATCTCCCTGTCTCCCCACACCACCATGGTCTCTGGCAAAACACTATCCTGCTGTCTTCTTCTTCTATGCATTCAACATTGTTAGATTCCATGTGTGTGTCGGATCATGGAGTGTTTATCTTCTGTTCCTGGCTTACTTAACTCAGCATAATGTCCTCTAGGTTCATCTATATTGCCCCATATGGTAGGCTTTCCTTCTTTTTCTCCAGATGAATAGAATTACTGGTGTGTGTGTGTGTGTGTGTGTGTGTGTGTGTGTGTGTGTGTGAGCACGTGCATACACACACACACACACACACACATGCGCATGCACATGAGATTCCAAATCTTGGCTATTGTGAACAGCACTGAGCATGGAAGTGCAGACATCTTTTTAACATGCCGATTTCATTGGATATATACCCAGAAGTGGGATTGCTGGATCATATGGTAGGTTCTACTTTTAACTTTTTGAAGAAACTTCAATATTAATTTTAATCCTGGCTATTCTGATTTCCATTCCCACCAGTAGTATTTAAGAAGATTGCCAAGGAGGGAAGAGATGTGAGACAATATCTCATTATAGCTTTAAATTGTATTTCCCTAAGGATTAATGTTAACGAACATTTTTTATGTACCCAATGCCTATTTGTATGTCTTCTTTGGAGAAATGACTCTTTAGATCTTTTTCCAGTTTGTTAAATGAGCTATGTTTTAGTGAGCTTTTTCACCACTGTGACTAAAAGAGCCCATCGGAACAATTGTAGAGGAGGAAAAGTTTATTTAGGAGCTCATGATTTTAGGTGAGACAGAACATCATGGCAGAAGAGTACAGCAGAAGAAAGCAGCTTATATGGTGATCAGGGGGCAGAGAGAGAGACTGTCTGCTGGCTAGATACAAATATATATTCAAAAGCCACACTCCCAATGCCCCTCCTCCAGCCACACCCCAGCTTCCTTCAATTGTCTCACATGTGAGCTTTTGGGGGATGCCTCACATCCAAACCGTAACAGGCTATGTGTTATGTTATTATTAAGTTGAGTTCCTTATATCTTTTGTATATTAACCCTTCACTAGACAAATGTTTTGCAAATATTTTTTCTCTTAATTCGTGGATTGTCTCTTCACTCTGTTGATTTTTTCCCTTGTTGTGAAGAAGCACTTTAGTTTGATATAATTCTACTTGTCTATATTTGCTTTGGTTGTCTATGCTTTTTGGATCACATCCAAAAAAATCCTTGCTAAGACCAGTTTTGTAAAGCTTTCACCCCATGTTTCTTCTAGCAGTTTTATAGTTTCAGGTCTTATGGTTTAGTCTTTTATCCATTTTGAACTGATTGTAACATTGTGTGCTCTGGACACCTTTGTCAAAGATCAATTGACTATAAAAATGTGAATTTATTTTTAGATTCTCTATTATGTTCCAATGTCTTAATTATTTTGTTATGTACCAGGTTATTTTGATTACAATATCAGGTAATATGATACCTCCAACTTTATTCTTTTTGTTTAGGATTGCTCCCACTATTTTGAATTTTTTGTTGCTCTTATGAATTTAAGGATTAACAAAAATTTCTGTGAAAATGTCATTGGAATTTTGATGAGGATTACATTGATTGTATTGATTACTTTTAGTTGTATGGAAATCTTAACAATATTAATTGTTCCGTTTCATGAACACAAAATATCCTTCAACTTTCGGTCATTTTCAATTTCTTTTTTTTTTATATTAGAGTTTGGTATTTTTTTGTTGTGTAAATCTTTCACCTCTTTCATTAAATTTTTTTTCCAAAGTATTTTTATTATTTATTTACTTGATCATATTATAAATGAGATTGCTTTCTTGAGATCTGTTTTTGGATAGTTTGTTGTTCCAATGCAGAAATGCTACTGATTTTTATGCTAATCTTGTATTCTACAAATTCACTGGATTCATTTATTAATTGTAACAGTTATTTATGGCATTTTTAGTGTTTTCTTTTTACATATAAGAATGTGTCACCTGCAAACACAGTCAGATTTACTCCTGACTATTTGATTTGAGTGTCTTTTATTTATTTTTTCTTGCTTAATTGTTTGGTTAACACATCTGGCATTGTATTGAGAAGGAGCATCCTTGTTTTTCTTAAATGTATTAATGATTTAACTTTAACAATATTAATTTCAAGATCACATTCCTGCTTTGAACTGGTGAACTGAGGTACTCCTGCCTCTGTCACTGGATATAGGATTTCATTAGACACAAAACACACTTGGGGTTTCAACTTCTGCAGGCTTTAAATAGTGGGCTTAGAATCTTCTCAGAGAGGTTTACGTTGGAAACCTGAGAAAAGTTATCCAGAGATAGGCAAAGAGTTCATCTCTCAATATACTCTACTTGTGGACTAGCCATACATCAGGATACCCAGCTTCTAGCCTTAGATCTGCCCCACTCCTAGCAGAGTTCCCCTTGGTGAGTCTCTCTAGCTTTCTTCCCTTCAGAATGCTCTTCTGTTAAAATGAGGGCCTTGCTTTTCTTCTGTCCATTTTAGCTCCAGAGTTTCATGATTCTACTTCAGGGATCAAGTCTGCAGTATTTGAGATATTTGCCTGAGCAGGATCCACTTATCCTTGCTGACCTGATAAATCTTCTGTTATTGGTCACTTTCTTTTTGGCCAATGAGGACCAATCAGCCCCCTGTTTATCCTTTATCCTTATTTTAGCTCATTTGTTCTCAGAAAATCTGTAGTATGTTAGCTCTAAGAGTTGATAGTACTGAGCCTTCCATTCAGAGCCAAGTAGTTTGAGTGACTGCCTAACTTGGTTTACTGACACAAGTGACATGCATAATAGAATTGCCACATATTTGTTTATGAGATCACTGTGTCTGCCAGTTTGGTTCAAAATGAAAAGAGAGTTCTGCAAGACAGAAAGTGCTTTTCTTGCTTTTAAAGTTTTCTGTATTCTGGCACACAACTGTGAGACAGACAACATTTTATGCACAACCAGCAATACATCTGGGTTTAATGCAATAAAGCAAAACCAAAAACAAAGACTCTTGTTCTCAATATTTCCTGACATATAAGGTGTCAGATATTTTAGAAAGAATTAAGAAAGATTTTTTCTGTAGTCTATAATGGCATTATTTCTGAGATAATCATTACAGAGTGAAATAATTAATTATGAATCAAAAGAATAAATTCCCATACCTACTTTATTTTTATTTCTTGTCCCCAATAGCTAAATACCTCCATCTGTCTCTCTCTTCATGTCTTTCCAGTTTTTCTCCTCCAATGAGTACCTGGAAAGATAGAGTTGTTTTTCTGGGCAGAGGGAATGGAGAATATAAAACTGAACTCAGTGTAGACAAACAAAGCATAGATTGTGGTCACAATAACCCAGCTGAGAAATGATGAGGAGCAAATGAAGGCAGGGTCAGAAGGGATAAGAAAGAAGCAGTCTTCAAGAAAAATAGCACTATTTTTATCTTGTGGCTTGGAAGAGTAGCAGAGGATATACAACTACCTATAAAAGTCAACAGGTTTTGGAAAATATCGTGAGATCTGTTAGGAAAAAGTGTAGGTAAGCTGACTGAGGTCTCAGTAAGTTGTGATGTTTCAGAGATACAGATATGCATTGTTTAACAACAGGGACACATTCTGAGAAATGCAGCAACAGGACATTTCATTTTTGTGCAAACATCATCGAATGCACAGACACAACCCTAGATGGTATAGTTCAATCACTGGACATTGCCTCTTGGTGCCATCAAGAGACATAATGAGCAAGAGATGTACCAGGCTATTACCTGTACAACGCTGCATAGTATTTTACAGTAAACTGCTTTTACTGTAAATAGGAATATATTCTAAAATGACAAAAGTATGGGATAGCAAATATGTAAACCATTAGCATAGTTACTTATTAAAATAATCAAGTATTCTGTACTGTTCATAATTATATGTGCTATGCTTTTATGGCTGTCTGTGCAGTAAGTAAATTTCATGGCAAATTACTATGGGTATGCTGTCATGAGGTGTTAAGAATTTTTCAGCCCCATTGTAATCTATGGAACAATTGTTGTATATGTGGTCTGTCAATCACCAAAACGTTCTGTGGTTCATGACTGTAGTAGAATATGTCTGTCTATTGCTTAGCGAGATTTTCAAATCCATGAGCTTGATATTGTTTCTATTTTTAAAATCAGAAATCTGAGCCAAAGAAGTTAATTCACTTAGCAAAGTAAATTTACAATAGATGGCAGATTTGGCACTCAAAATCATATGTATTTTATCCTTCTTGATTTAAACAGCTGGAGTGAATCTTAAAAACAAAGGCTGCAAATCTTCTAAGCATTCAAAGCTTTTTTTTTTTCTGAAAATCTATATTAGAGTGTCTTCCTGTCATCAAAGAAAATCATGTATGAGAAAAATAAGAGTCCAGAAGAAGTTCTAGTGCTAATGTATCCATGACCTTTCACCTGCTTCTCCCTTATTCTCTTTCAAAATCTGGACTCACTGGAATCAAAACACAGGCAAGCAACACAGTGGTGCTCTGGAAGGGATCTGGGAGCTGCACAGATCTTGGAAGATTGCTGATTCTACTTCTATCAAATAAACCCCACTTGTTTGATGTTATGGTTCCTGTGGTTACCATGCAGGTAGGGGGCCCAGTGAGTTTACAAGCAAAGCGACTGAACTCTTTTCTATTCTAGCTGTTGGTGGCCAGATGGTTTCCTTCTGTTCCATTTTTCATCTGTGGACTCCTACCTCCCCAACCTCTTTCTTCTTCTTCCCCACAACAAATCTGCCTCAGTTCCAACACTGACTGCTTAGTCTCCTCAGCTGCAAGCTTTCCATCTGCCCAACATTTATTCCAGACTCCAGGGAAAGCCAGAGCTTCATGAAGGAAACATGACCTTGACCAAGAGTCTTGCCTGTATTCCAGTTTATTCCAGAGAAAGTGAGAGCTTCAAGAAGGAACCATGACCTTGACCAAAAGCCTCACCTGCCATTTGTAAACAAAGAGGCTCTGCAAATATTCCCTATTCCCACTAGAAAAAAGCCCTACACCCTTTTAGAGTCACACAGGGACTTGGCCACCAGACTACCTCACGTAATAAACGATCTAAACACTGCCGTTATACTTACAGAGGTCATTATAATATCTATTAAAAAGTATTTTCACCAACATTTCCCTCCTTGATTTTTAGTTCTTTGCTCTAAAGTTAGTTATACCATCAGCATCATCTCAATAGACTTCCATCTCAAGCCATTTCCTTCCATTACCCACACTGGGAGACTTTGAAGTTTCTGTGAAAACATTATAGAGTATTTTTTTTAAAAAAGTACCACAAAAGCAAATGAAAGGCAATACATCTCATAATGTCAGAATGCAACAGTATTGCCTTCTATTTTAAATTGCCTTGAACCTGATGATTTTGTGGGGTTTTGCAGAATACATGCCAAATGCAGCATTCTTTAAAATTTCTTTGATGCCTCTGCAGGTATTTCTCTTCATCACCTCACCAAGGGCTTCAGTAACTATATGAAATGAGATGCTCACTAATGCATGAAATAAGTTAAGAATGCCCATTTTGAATTGAATGAGTTTTAAGTAGAACTTGGCCCTGGAACACCCGAAGCTCATGCTACTGGTTAAGGTGAATAAAGGCAATCTTTATACCACTAAGAGATTCCATGCAAGATTTATCAGGCAGGGAATGAGCAAGGCAACCTGTGCAGAAAAAATTCACTCCATTGTCTGTCCAGCAGTGTCTTCTTCTATGATAAAATTTTTCTTTGTTTATTCACTTGTTTTTAATTTACTTCCTCTATGGAATTTTTCTAATAATGCTAGTCTTTTGCAATAATCAGAGCTTTGACAAAAGTTTGGATTTTGAACAGCTTTGTCCTGTTTGTGTGTGATTATCTGGGATTTGACAAATAATGTCCTTTGGTGATGTGGGTGGGATGATCTGGCAGGAGCTGCTGGTGATATGGTGATATGGAGGGTTTTACTGGGGACATTTCATTCCCAGTTCATTATGCAACCCTTCCCAGACACCATGTCCTTGCCACATAGCAAACAGTGTTCATATTGTTCTAATCTTATTGTTTATTCCCTCAGACTTCATTCTATTGGGTAAGAGGGGAAAAAAACCCTTCCTCTCTACTCTCTGAAGTTTAATAAATGAGTCTACAAAATAAACTGACAGATTAACAGGCAAATAGGTGCATGGATTTATTACAAGTGTGAGGCCATTACATGAAAGAAATGGAATACCTCAAACCCAGTGGGTCTAGGAGCTCAGATACCCTCCGAATAGGGGAGAGGTGAGGGGATGTGGGCCAATTAAAGGAGAGTAAGTGAACACCAGGAGAGCAGAATGGACCTGCAGGACTGCAGAATAGGTGGCAGCGTCACTCCGGATTCCTGTCCTGGGCATTGCCTCCTCTGGTTGATGAGATTCCTGAAGCAGGAATCACAATTGAGATGAAGGAAAGGGCTTAGGCTCCTGAGGGGTGGTAGTGGAAGAAGTTATGGAGGGTGAGGGAATGAATGTAAGTGAAATAAAAAGTATCTTGAGCAGGTAAGAAGTCTCTTAGATAATAAAGTTATTTAACTGTAACTTCTTTGCAAGATGGACACTTTATTAAGATAGATTTCCTTTATAGATATGAACTTCTTTTACAAAAGAGCAGATCTTCCAAGTCACTCCTGTGTCTGAATAATCAGCTCAAAACATGCCAATTATATACATGCTAAAATTTTTTTTGTAGTTGTAGATGGACAGAATGGCTTTATTTTGTTTATTTTTATGTGGTGCTGAGGATGGAATCCAGTGCCACACATGTACTAGGCAAGCATGTTGCCACTGAGACACAGCCCCATCCCACTAATTATATTTTGAGGTGTCATATTTTGGTTCTTTGACAGTCGTATTTTGGGGTGGTGTGTCCTGAGCCCTGACACTATTCTGCGAATTTCATATATTGCATGAAAATAGCTATGATTGAAAATTAACCTTGACTTTGTGATAAATAAGTGAATTCAGATTTGCCAATTATAAGTGAATACAGATTTGCCAAATGTGTATACCCAATCTCCTAGCCTTTATGCAACCTTGTCTTTCCTTGTCTTTATAGCTGACATAGAGATATGTATAAACACTGTAAATTGTAATAAAAAGAAAGAAGGATGATGGGAATGTTTTCCTCTAATTGGCTGGTTCTGCAATGGTCACTGGGGGCCTTTTTTTAACATAGATTGCTGTGCCAGCCCTACCTTGCGCCCTCTGCCCCTAGGATTTCTGATTAGTAATCTCGAGTGGGCTGGGAATTTGCATTTCTAGCTACTTTCCAGGTACACCAATTTTTCCTGGTCTAGAGACCATACTTTGAGAACCACTGCTCTCAATCAGATCAGGTGTTGAATAATTGAAATTATTATTTGAACTGCCTGTTTTTCTAACCTGTGTGTCCTGTGCTTCTTCCACCCACTCAATTCCTTAAGTAGAGGCACTGCTAGCATTCGTATTGGGGAATAGCATGAAACAGGTATCCCCAAATGTTGCCCCTCCAGCTCCCCACAGGTTCTTTCTGCACCCTCCATGTCCAGCAGGCACGCATGCATATCTTTTTACTTTTTATTTTTGGGTACCAGGGATTGAACTCAGAGGCACTCAGTCACTGAGCCACAACCCCAGCCCTGGGGATTTTTGTATTTTATTTCGAGACAGGGTCTCACTGAATTGCTTAGAGTCTCACTTTTGCTGAGGCTGGCTTTGAAGTCACCATCCTCCTGCCTCAGCCTCCCAAGCCGCTGGGATAATAGGCATGAGACTCCATGCCCAGCTATGCATGCATCTTTGTTGGGCTGATTAGTAAGGCTCACAGTATGTCCCTCAGTTCTTCATTCTCTCATTGATTCCTTTGAGAAAACAGCCTGGGCAAGGCTGTGTTTTCCTCTTAACTGTGGTGCCAGCATTGGGTTGGACCAATGAGCAGGAGGGACCACCTAGATAGCTCTAGGGAGGATAATGATTCTTGATCTATCCTTTAAGCTTATTTTTTTTCAACTTCCACATTTTTTTGTCTGTTTCTTATTCTGTTTTGTTTTTGAGACAGGGTTTCACTTGTTGCCCAGGCTGGTTTCTAAGGCCCAGGCTCAAGACTGGAAGTAGCTAGGACTGCAGATTCCTGCCCCTGCTCTAGGTCTATTTCTTTATTTGAATGTAGGTGACTATAATCAAATAATTGGATAGAAGAACAAATATGGAGAAATAAAATTAAGCAAGCTTATTGCTGAGGGCCAGTAATTTTTGCTGACACCTGGGGTCTTTCTTCACATCGTGCCATTTACATAGACTACAAAGTCTGAAGAACATACAATGGGATGCAATAAATAATTGATTAAATAATTGATTACTAAAGGTCTTAATGACTGCCTGGAGCAGACAGGTGTGTTTCCATGCCTTCCACCTTAAACATCATGGCTGTGCAAGGCAGGCACCGCGATTGTTCACTGAAGAAAGTGAACCTTTAGAAATTTAAATAGTTTTGCTCAAGATCTGTCAGCTGTCGGCAGTGCTTTTGCACTCAGATCAAACTCATTTCAAAGTTGATCTTGTTGGCAACCCTATCGTGAAGATCACCAGGGTACCTCTTTACAAAATAGAATTCCAAGGGGAAATGATTTTGCTCTGGGAAATTACGTTCTGCCTGTGTTCAGTGATTTAATAGCTAATGCTAATAAGAGTAATAATAAATAGCAATAACGTATCATGTGCTAGCTCTATTTGAGGCTATGTGCTGGATGTGATTTTTCTCATGTAATCTTCAGAACAACAATATGATATAGCTTCCACGATTATCCCCATTTTATAGATATGAAAAGTGATAGATTAAGTAGGATGCCCAGGGTTCTGTACCCCTTACTTTAATACCGAAATAGGTCACAGTCAACTTGGGCGGCTGTAACAAAATACCTTAGACTAAGTAATTTATAAAAAACGGAAATCTATTTCTCATGGTTGTAGAGGCTGGGAGGTTCAAGGTCAAAGCACAAGCAGATTCAGTATCTTTGGAAGGTACTTTGGGAGAGGGGATGGGGAGACAGAGAGACAAAGACATATTTTCCTATTGCTGTGTGTTTTACCTCATTCCTTCACAAACCTCTTCAGGCTTAGTTTTGATCTGCATAAAATAAGGTAGTTAGATGACAAGTAAGATTTTCAGATTACCAGCCCTATATCTTCAAGTTATGTGCATGAGAGTCAGGTTCATGAATTTTCCCCTCAATTTCAAATTAATATTTCCATTTCTTGGTGAACAGAGGATTATGACATTCTTTACAATGTTTTATAATAACCTTTATTCATAAAAGTCCCCTGTCAGGTTTTAAGAAAACATAGCATGCCCGTGATAAAGCAAATAGTACAGAATTCAAGGGAAAAAATCCCAGTTTTATACCTATTTCTCATCCTTCTCATATAAGACTCAGAAGACCCTCTTAAGTTCATATAGATTTCTTAAAGTGTATCCTGTGTAACAAAATCAGCTTCCAAACTTTCTCTTCCATAGATACTGAGCGCTTATATCTGAAGGGTGAGAGTGATGGAAAGAATTCTGGGATAATGTATGTTTGTGTTTTGTGCATGTGTATACAAGTGTTTTTTTTTTTAAAAAGAAAAATCAATAATTAAAACCTAATCAAGTGTAGTCCCTGGGATCGTGTTGGGTTTGTCAAAATTCGGCTTTGGTATATTCTACCAGTTCATAGTACCTCACAGTCTTCTAGGAGTAAGGCTGGGAAAGTCTGTCACCAGTCAGTCCTGCCCAGTGGGGCAGTGAAGACTGCAGACTTAGTGGCTCAGAGCACAAACCCTGGACTCTGCCTATGAATTACCATGTTGTACTTACTACCTGTGGTCTTGGGGGCAAGTTGCCTCTTTTTGCCTCAGTTTCTCCATTTGAAAACTTGTTATAAGTATTGAGTAAATTAATATTTAACAACTTCAAAGTAGCTAGAATATATTAAGTACTATACAACAGTCTATTAATTAAAAATGCAGAATCTACTTCTTTGATCATGACAGATTGTTTTGATTGCAGTTGTCCTGGAATACTTAACATGGAAACTGGTAAATTTTAATTGGCTAATTAATATTTTTAAATGAATACAAATATTTACAGAGCTAGGAATCAGAATCCCATGAATAAACTCATTTCATCATTTGATAGCTCTAGATGATAGAAAATATTTTCTTTCAGCAGCCAAGAACTATCCCCTTCTTGTTTCTACTCAGTATTCCTGATTCTAAATTCTGTCACATGATTTGAAGATTATTTCCGGATTCTTTCTCTCCTGGTGCTAAAAATTTCTCAAAAGTTATCTTTTAGTCTGGCCTCTAGACACCATATCATCTGGACTGCCAACATTTTCTTGGTAGAATTTTCTTTCCCTGGGCCTTTGCCTATTCATATAATTTTGGGAAATCCTCCACAGGGTACTCCATCTGACTAGTTATTTTTAAAACCTAACATCAAAAAACTTTATTTGTTCTCAACCAATTTCTAAGACACATTTCTATGGTAATTTGATGAATTAATTCAAGTTAAATTATTAATGCTTCAAAAGCGTTTTATTTAGTATTCAGTATTAAACTGAATGAACAATTATCAAAAATATAACTTCAGGCTTTTGGCATATTTTGTTTTCATTGCTCCTGTTCTATAAATTGGGAAGAAATTAATCCAAAGCATAGAGCTTTGGTGTTAGGTGACCTAAGTTTTATCCCTAGCTATTTATCACAGATAGTGAGCTATCCAATTTTTATAGGACATTTAGAAGAATTCCATGCAGTAATGTACTTGAGGTCAACTAGCTCAGTACTTGCTATACATTCAAGCATTTAAAATTTTAGTTTTATGCCAGTGTAGCTTTCAGACATGTTTCTAGATTTCAATAGACTTTGGATTAGGCCTAGACTATTTTTTTTTGCCTCAGCAATTAAGTTTACTTTAATCTTTCCTCTGTATTATTATCAAAATTGTACTTCTAAGATACAGATTTTGTTATAGGATTAGTCTCCTTAGGGATTTTTGGTGACATCTGTTTCTTAAGGAGAAAGGTTTTTTGTTTTGTGTATGTGTTATCAGTTACTCAGCCTAGCCTCTTGGCCATTTTTCTCACTATACTGCATTCGCTAGTCACTTGAGAAAGACAGGCAAGACTGGCACATGATAGCTACTTTCATATTTCTGTGTCTTTGCACACATAATTTCTTTAACCTAGAATGCCTTCCACTCTCTGCTTTACAATAGCACCTTACCTTAGCAAGTCTTTCTTTTTGTTCTGTGTTCAATTCAAATGTTACTTCTTCAAAGAAGCCATCCCTAGGTATTCCAGCCAGAACTCATCATCTGCTTTTTTTGTATTGGCTTAACACATGATTAGACCTCTCTGGATATGTAAATCATTGTATTTTAGAGATTTATGCATAATGGTAATTTAATCACATTCTGTTTAGTACAATAGAGGTATATAGAAGTTTTACTAATATTTGATCTTTATGATTATTCTGCAAATCACAACTGCCTTTTATGTATGAATCAAATTGGATGAAATAATCTGTCAAATACAGTAGAAATTTAATAAAAAGTTTAGATGGCATTTATTTAGACTTAACATGTGTGGAATTATTTTAAGTATCTTACAGGCATTGAATCAATTAACTCTATACCATAGCCCCATAAGGTGGATACTGCTACCGTATTTCATTTGTATGTATATATTTCTGTTTTACTATTGCTGTTTAGCAAAACTCCCCAAAATTCATGGTCTGAAATCTTAATCATTTATTCTTGACCGTGATTATAGAGGGTGGTTCTGCTGACATGGGTAAGCTCTGGTGATCACAGATGAACTTTCTCATGGATCTCTGGTCCACTGGCAGGTAGGTTGGGGACTAGGTGATTTAACAAGATGTTGGTTAGGATGAGCTGGCTGTATCACCTTAGGTTACTCATCTCTCCAGTGGCTTAGCTGGGATGAATGCTCCTCTAACTTATATTTGAAATAGGCACACTATTAAGCATGTCATATTATAGTGAGCCAAATAACTCCTGACATTCAAGTGTTAGGGAAATAGTCATTTTGATGGGAGAGGCTGCAAGTCGTGTTGTGGAGGATGTGGATTCATAGACAGGAAAAGTTGGGGCCATACTGGCAATCGATATGCCCACATCCCACCCTGATCCACTGTAGCATCTCTGAAATAATTCTATAATGGATGCTGTCTTAGATTAGTTTCAGCTTGGATTTCCATCAGATTCACCCAGAGACAATTTGTGTTTACCTTTGGTTACTCACCTGGAGCACGGCCAGCCTCTATTCTTCTTGGGGTTTTTTTAGATCACATTGGTGGCGTGAATTCGGTCTGCTAAGCTGCTTGAATATTGGCTTATTGTTCTACTGTCAGTGGACATGTTTCTCCTCTTTCCATTTGGCAAGCAGGTTTTCTGGTACCCTTTTCTTTGCGTCAGGTCTTTGTCTCATTGTCTTCGAACTGAGGTCACAGCCCCCACGGCCCTTTGGTATATGCCCTTATCACAGGACTTCCTTTCCAACTTTCTACTTTTGGTGATTTTTTTTTTTTTTGTAGTGGTACATAAAACAGTGCTGTGTCTTACAACCAAAATCATCTTAGATGAAACATGGAATATCTCTATTTTAAAGACTTGAGCCATAATGAGTTTAATGAAGTCAACAGAGGCCTAAAAGCACAGCTATCAAGCAGGAGAAGGGTGTAGGCTCAAATAGTCTCACCACTGCCAACATTGAATTTATGGAACTAAATATTTAATTTAAAAAATCCACTGTAGCTCAGAAATCTCTTTATATTGTGCCTTTTATCACAAGTTGTTTTGAACAATCCTTTCTGACAGGACAGTAGGTGGGGGTTATAGTATAAATAATTTAATATATAATTCATGTATAAAGGATCAAAAATAAATAAATAATATGCTTCATCTTCCAGGCAATACATATCATTGGTGACCTAACTTAGTGAGGTTAAAAACATATGTGGTTCAAAATGTACCGTAAGACCATTAAGAGGGACTTTCCAACAGTTTTGTAATGTTTCCTCCTTCACCCCATTATAATTACCTCTGTCTCCATCCTCATGTGAAGCGGAGTGCCCCAACAGGCCCATCCATCACTTTATCTATTGTCTACTCATTATTTCTAAATACTAAATTATTTACTCTTAATAACCGAGGCCCACATTATATTTTGACTCACCCATTTTTAATTCATAAAATTCACGTGAATGGGCAACCAATACATTTTAATTAGAAGATAATGAATTTAAACCCCAATAACATGAACATTTTTTTTAGCTGTGAAAATCTATGATGTTAAAAATCTTCATATTTAGTTTTTTAATTTTGCAAAGAATTACTTTGTTGCTCTAAGCTATTGTTTCTTTTTTTTTTCATCTAACTTCTTAGTTTAGGAATATTAAACCTTTTTTTTTAATTCCATGCAACTTGAGATAAGCTCTGAAATATTTGCCAATAAAGAACCACAAGTTTTCCTCAAGCTGTAAAGCAGCAGTGGGATATTAAATATTTAAAAATCCCACAAAGTTTCCTTTCCCCCTCTGAGCTGCCAAGCCTTTCTAAAGAAACATATTAAAAGAATTCCCTCGAGTCTCTAGCAGATTCCCACGTTTCATGCATAAAGGTAATACCTTCTCCTCTATACTGTAAATAAATCTGAAACTCCTTCTTCCTGAATATTCCAAAAAGTAAACATATGATGCTTTTTGTCATCAAGCTGTAAAGAGGTCCCCAAATAGATTTTCACTATGTACAAATAACCAGGCGTGAGTTATTGGAAAGTGCCATATGTTTCTCAGTCTGGCACCTTGTTATGTTGGTTTTTAGTTTTCTTCCAGTTGGAGATGTGCAGTGTCAGACTGTAATACTAATAAATAAGACAAATAGTTCAGTGCTTTTCTAATTTCTTAAATAGATTTTTGGGCATATTTAACTCAACAGATTTTAGAGTTGACATATGTTATATCCATATTTCATTTTGGGTAAATAAAACAGTGATCTACTAATGGATAAACATTTTTCAATTATTTTTTGACATTAAGATTCTCTCTGAAATGTCATATTTCTACCAATTTTGGCTTTA
Source organism: Urocitellus parryii (assembly GCF_045843805.1). Classification (NCBI taxonomy): domain Eukaryota; kingdom Metazoa; phylum Chordata; class Mammalia; order Rodentia; family Sciuridae; genus Urocitellus; species Urocitellus parryii. The sequence continues at coordinate 107,436,172 of NC_135532.1, forward strand.
CTTTTTTTTTTAATATTAGCCCTTGGTAGTTCTTTTTTTCTTATGTGTTTTCTTTTTTTCTGCCTACAATATTATTTTAACTCAAGGAGACATTTCTTTCAGCCTCAAAATAAGATGAAAATATTAAATATTAAGCTATTATTTTTGATAATTATTTTTTAGCTACAATAATGGGTCAGTATTTCTCTTTCAGAAATAAGTTTTCAGGCAACTTCTTTTGCCCTTAAAGATTCGTTTTTGTGTCTATCTCCAAGTATTTTTAGCTTAAAGTCTTGAAAATTATTTCTGCTCAATATTTAATCAGGTGGTATAGTAGCATGAAGAATAAGAATGGGAACTAAACATTTACTTAGGATTTTTTAATACTTTATTTGATACAAAATCCTACAACTAAATCAAAGAAGAAGCACAATTATTTTAGTTTTAAGAACTAAATGAAAAATTGACTTAATATGCAAAAGAAAATGTACAAAGAGTGAGAATGTGTGCTTATTCAAAATGTACAGAACCCGCATAGCATAGTTATTCTGAAAATTCTTGTTTTTTTTTAACCTGTTCAGAGGTGAAGTGGAATTCAGTCTGTGTGGTGGTCTTCAAAGATGCAGCTGCCCCCAGGTCCTTTTCTTCCTGTAACTGCCTGCCACTCCTTCCAAATATGAAGTTTAATTCTCCTTATCATTCTGGCCTAGCTTTGGACTGCTTGCATCAATAGAATGTGACTGAAGTGGCACCTTAGGTCTTCTGGGTCTAGGGCTCAAGAAAATAAAGGGCTTTCTATGTCTTTCTTTTGGAATGTTCCTTCTTGGAACCCAGCTGCCATGCTGTGAGGAAGCCCTAGGAACTGTATGGAGAGGTCCCCATAGAGCTATTTCAGCTCTCAACTGCTAGCCAACATGCATTCCAGCTGTTCCATTTGGACTTTGCTGCCACTTAAGCACCCCACATTTAACCTTTATCACATGCAGTACCAAAATCTAATGATGATAATAATAAAAGATACTCCAACAAACCCACATGCATGGACCTATATGACTGATGTTAACATGTGATTTTGAGCAAAGGAAATGTTGAGATAAGTCAGATAATGAGAATGAGGTCTGAGGGACTGGGAAACCAGGACACAGGAGAGTGTATAGGCATGCTCATTCTTCTCAGCTCTACACTGGTTGGTTCCCATGATGAATCTCAGGCCAATTTGATGTGATTCTACAGGTGCTATCCTAACCAAGCTCTCGAGATGGAAGAAAAATAAAATTAGTTAGTTATTTAAAAAGTCTGTGTTACTTTTAGTTGATCAATATGCACAGAAGCCAGAAGGCCACATAGAGAAGCTCTTCTTACTCTCAGTCACGAATGTGTCCAGAACACCCCTGTAGTGGGTGAAGGATCAGGTATCCTTCATCCTGTTCCCTGTGCACACTAGCTTCTCAAAGAGCTTTGATCCTGTTTCCTGGGCTCCTTCAGCACCAGTTCTGCTCTTCTGGCCTACTGTTGCTCCTGTCTTCAAGCCCTTTCCTGCCCTTCTAGGGTGCTGCTGATCCTCTCCTGAGTAGCAGGTGGCTTGAGGAAACCTCCCCTCAGGAGCATCACCCTGAAGTCTGCTTCTCCAGGATATCCTGCACATCACCACCAGTTTTAATGCTGGTTTTGCTCAGCATTGCTAAGGCATGTTATGTAAAGGGCCACAGTCTCTTTTTCCTCTTCTCAATTGTTTTATGGAGGCCTCCTTCTTTCCTTTGCTTTATGTATTCTGCATCCTACAAACTCCTCCTAACCTTCCCAACACACTACCCTTCACAAAAATACAGCCTCTGATATTGAACCAGTACATATTTTTGTTGATTTTTAAGATATTTTCAGGCCATTTCTGATGAAACTAGTCTATCTGTCCCACTCTCCAACACACATACCCTGCAAAGGGAAACTGTTTCAATTTCTATTATTGTGATAGTAATAAGACTTTCTTAAATTACTTCTCATGCAGTTTGTTCATAAGTGACTTATTTTACTGGCCTGAGGTTTTTTTTTAATTGATGAAGTTTCTTCTTTATTAAAATCTCACCACAAATTCTAAGGATGCCAAGGCATCTGGAAGAAAAATTTTCAGGGGCAGGAGACTAGGTATTGAGATGTGCTGTCTCTACTCACCTGATGCTGAGAGCCAGGGTGGCTGCTACCTGTCCTTTCCCCAACCCTGTGATCACGTATAGTGTCTCACCGGTCGGATTTCTGGTCTCAGTGGCAGTGTGAGGTCGTTCATTAGTTCTTTTGTAAACTGCTGTTACTGGCTACTTGACACTTTAAATAAATGGTTTGCTGAAGTACATTTGCCCCTAGAACTATTAACAGTGGGAAGTCACTTTTAAGAATTTAAAAATTGATTAGAACACCCACAGAGTTCTCTGACTTTGGGGGAAAAAATAAGACTTACAGAACAGAAAATAAAATAAAGATATTCTAACAGGAGGGAAGTATTTTTCTGCAAGAAAGCCAACATAAAATTAGAGTTCAAAAGTCAGTGAAGTCCATTAACTCATCACAAAACTGTTCACACATTACTGATATGAGGCAAAAATTCAGACAGTCAGTGGCAGGCACCAAGATCAATCCAGTAATGCCAGAATCAATTTTAATTATGTGAAAAGTTTTATATATTGAGTCTAACAGCCAGTCAATCTATTCAGAAATTTTAAAGATATTATGAAATTATACAATATAAACTAACCAGTTATTTATCTTTAGTTATTTAACTACATTGATTGTTTGAAGGGGTGTTTAAAAGTGTAGGTGTTTTTTGAAAGTAATTTCTTGCTAACTCATAGAACTGTGAAGTGTTAGTCCTCTTCTAAGGAAAAAAAAAAAACAGGAATAAAAATTATCTTCCCTGTACAAAAAATATCTTATAAACGTTGAAAAATAAAAACAAAGCTGGGCAGATAAAATGTGAGAGCAGTTAAAAAGTAGAATACATCAACTTCTTGGTTAATTTGACAAAATGTCTAGCTCTCAAGCATGAAGAGAAGCTTATTTGAAGAACTGGGACCCTCAAGTAGATAGAGGTCATTTCTCTATTAAAGAGTACAATGCAGTATTTGCAAAATGCCACTCTTTCTACACGTTATGATGAGTTTTTTGAAAATTAATGATCATCTCCAGAAATAGCTATTGTCTGTCTCTGTGGATTTTGACAACACGTATTGTACCATAACACATTCATTACGTGTGGGATTAAAAATACATCAGCAGAACTAGAAAGCAGATGTTTCCTTGTATGTTAGCATACACAAAAAAATAAAAGGCATTTTACTTCAGAAAAAGAGAAAGAGTAAAGGATGACACAAACAACAGTTTGTTAAAAAACAAATAATCTTTGTTGCAAGTAATCTTAAATCCTTAACTCAAAGTTTTTCTTCTGATTATGCATTAAATTGATTTTTTTTCTATTGTGTTCTCTCATATAACTAAAATACTAGAGTGTCTTCTGAACCCTCAAATAAGAATTAGAGAAATAGAATAAAGAATTAGAATTGCCTTTTGAACAATTAAATCCTAATTATTTGGATAGAGGCAGTCCATGTGTTACTTCTAGTTTAACTAAATAATTTGCTGACCAAAATGTGACCACATACAAATATCAATTTTCTTCCTAATTTCAGAGTATATATTGAAATCAAAGGGAAGGAGAGAGACACAGATGTGGGCAAATGTGCTGTGTATTTGGCTTGTTCCAGTGAAAGAGAAACCTATTCAATAGGGTCACAGAAGATTCCTGATTTAGATATTTATATTTGTTATGAAATATTGGCTCATATACTTATGGAGGCCGAGAAGACCTCAATCTGCTCTCTGTAAGCTGAAGACTCAGGAAAACCAGTAGTATAGCTACAGATATTCAAAGATGGGAGGAGCCCTATGTCTCAGCTCAAGCAGAAACAGTGAATTTAATCTTCTGTTGCTTTTTCCTCTATTTAAGCTCTCAGCACATTGGGTACTGCCTACCTGCATTGGTGAAGGCAAGCTTCTTCACCCATTCTACTGATTTAAATGCTGATTTCTTCCAGAAAACACTCCCAAACACAGTTTTACCAGCTTTCTGGGCATCTCTTTGCCCAGTCAAGTTCACACATAAACTGAACTACCACAATGAAGAAGATACATAGAAGTAAATGATAGATTCAAAGATAAAGATTTGGATGGAAAGACTTACTAATAATATAATAACCCCCAACATTTATTAAGTGCTTTTCATAGTGTCAATGTGCTCAATACTGTTTGAATGCATGAGGCAATATTAGTTTTTTATTGTAGCAGTATAATTAGTATTTCTATTCCTTAAGTGAGTACAATGAGAGATTAAGGTATAAAGTGATTTGCCTGTTGTCACACAGCTGGTAAATGGTGGTTATTGATTTAAATTCAAATAGTTTGAATCTAAATTCTTAAGTTTCAAATTAGGAGTTTGCAGTATAGCAGAGACAGCACAAGGATGGCAGCAAATATAATTGCAAACTAAGATTCTTGAGCAATCGGTGAAAATTGAATAAATCAATGTTTCTAAGATAAATCTAGTAAGTGCCCTTATTTAAATACATGAGCTACTGAGTAATTTTAGCCTTCAAATTTATGTGCTCTTGTTTTTCTGCTTTGTTCCTTTTTTGTGTAAATTTGGGCATTGATTCGAAAACTCTTTCACCTAGTATTAAACAGGCTCTGCTAAGAATTCCAGGATACCAGGGAAAAATCTCTTGCTGAGAGAAGAGTTGCTATCTCCCTGACTGACATTCTCTATTGCCTTGGCCTCCCCTTTGATCCCAGAACTCTGAAACTTGAAGTTCCAACAATTGTTCAGAGAGTGACCCTTCTGCTTTCCCTGTGAAGGTGACAAGTAGGTGGCAAAGCAGGGCATGAGCAGTAAGCCATCATAAAGCCTCTTTGGAGTGTGTCATGGATTCAGGGGAATCCTCAGAGGTTATGTGCAAAATGATACCAGGCTATCTGATCACAAAACCTTGCAAATAATTGTCGACTCTTCATTGGTCAACAATTGCAAATATCAGAGGTTAACTTTAACAATAAGCGTGGAAAATGTCACCCCCCTCCCATTCCCTGCCAATCCTCAGAAGGGTTCTAAACTTTTATCAATTTTATTCTAATAAATGTGTTCTCAATTTTATAACAGAAGGAGCAAACAGTCTAAATCTGGGGCTTTGTGCCACTTTCTGTTTCAAAAGGCTTACAAAGATAGGAATCTGCAGAAGGGAGATGAATATTCTGTTTTTATTAAATCATAGTAATATGATAATATTATTATATTTGCTAGCATTATGATAATACTAACAATAGGTAACATATAGTGAGTCCTTATTATATGCTCCTGGGAACTGTGTTCAGTTAATACTCCTACATTTATCATCTCATTTAATCTTCACAACAGTACTCTGAAGTGTGTTCCTTGGAGTCCTCTGCCTGATGAGTCTTAGATTTTAAATAACTCCTTCAGAGAGCCTCATCCTTAAACTCACTCTCTCATTCTAGGTTTTGTGTTCTTATCAGTGTCTAAGAAAGGGTAAAAAGTCCAAGCAATTACCTGAATGTTTGGGCAATTTCCTGGTTACTTGATGTATTAGTTTGCTACATTAGTCCAAAGACTTTATCTCTGTTACCAAGCGTATTAGTCTGCTAGGGCTACTATAACAAAATACCACAGACTGGGTGGTTTAAACTACAGAAATTTATTTTCTTGCAATTGTGAAGTCAGGGTGTCCAAGATCAAGGTGTGCCAAGTTTGGTATCTCCTGAGGCTGCCTCTTTGACTTGAATATGGTCATCTTCTCTTGTACCCACATGACCTTTTCTCTGTGTGTGTGTGCATTTCTAGTGTTTCTTTATTCTTATAAGGATGCAGTCACACTAGTTTAAGACAGTTCCTTATCCCCAAATATAGTAACGTGTTGAGTTATTCTGACTTTAGGTCTTCAACATATAAAGTTTGGAGGAACATAAATCAGCCCCAACACTTGTTGTCACAGATATGAAATGCCTCAGAGACTGAGTTTCCACTTCTATGCAATTATCAGCAATCAATAGGTAGATCTCAGCTTTATGTATGATGTTAATACAAATGATGTTACCATCATTCATTAATTCATTTAATCAAAACAATACACAAACCCATGACATTTTTCAAAGAAGGATAAGGAGATACAAATGACAAGTGCTAAACATTACAGGCAGTGGATAAGAGTATGTAAAGTACCCCAATTTCTACAAAAGATCTGAGAATTTAAAAATAATTTAATGATCAACCTTCTTTTATGATCTCTGTTTTTTAAAGTAAACTTTTAGAGAATAAAAATTCTAAAATAAGAATATAACCTTGCATACAAATTATATTTTCTCAATGCTCTGAGCTCCCTTCTCTGGTTTGATGCATTCCCTAATCTCTGAATCTGTGGAGTTCATTGTTCTGTAAGGAGGATGCAGAAGTACAGAGAAATCTGCTGGGCATGCACTTATGGAAAATACTTCATTGTTATGTGTGTCCTGAATCCAACTTTAGGACAGCTAATAAAATAAGTAGTCCAGAGCAGTGCAATTTAGACTGCATTCTGAAGAAGGCAAATTTTATGAAATATTGCATAACTGTTATGATTATATTGGGAAAATTGAATGATTTACTGTTCTCTTCTTGAAGATTCAGCTTGAATGTAACTAATGGATCTGTACACTTCTGTATCAAAATGCCATTTTATCAGTGTTTATCTATATTGCTCAAAATTGTTCTATGGGCCCAGTAGGTATACAAAATGCTATCCAAAATGCTTTCAGGGAACTTAACTTTGTTCTTGATCTAGGGAAGATTCTTAAAAAGAAGAGAAATGGTAAATCAAGTTTAATTGAAGGTATAAATGGAAAACAAAAAAGACAAATCTAGTTTTGAAAAATTATAGAGGAAAAAAGTACAGTATGATACCAAGAATAGTGGAGAGAGGGATAATTTAAAAGCATAAACAAATTGGCTAATTACAGCATGCACACACTTGACAGGGTCAATACCAAAAACCAAAGACCTCTTTCTTAATCCAAGTATCTACTCTATAAAGATGCAGCTATATGTAACAACGTGTTATAGTACTGTATTAAACCCTGAGTATGACAAACAAGTCAAAACTGTCCTGTTGAAGGACTATCCAGTGATAAAGGAACTGATTCATAATTGCAATGCAGAAAACTTAAGAGTGCAATAGAAGTATTACACTGCATTTGCAGTGAAAGCTTAGCGTGTTTTGTGTGCTTTTACTTCTACTGAAGGAGTGCAAAGAGCAATCCTATGGTCTTCAAGGCAAGTGTGTGCCAAGAAAAGTTGAGAAGGCTGACTTTAGTGATGTCATCTTACAGTTATCTGATGTACTCTCTGGGGACAGCTTTGAACACCAAGTGGCGAGGTATGACATGGAATCTTTTAACACATTTCTTTTTCTTTCCTATCTTTGCTGTTCTAGATAGAGTCCCAGCATCTGAAGATTAAACATCCCTGCCCTTTTCAGTGGTTTAATGGTTGGTACTATTGGGCCATTAACTCCTACTGTTAACGAAGTAGGAGAGAAGAAACTAGAGAAGGTAAAAGAAAGAAAGAAAGGGTAAGAGTGTTCTAAATAGTAGTCATAGATATGATGGATTACCAAGGAAGATTCTGGGATCTTTGGAACTGCTTTTCAGGGAGACTCCAAGATGGGAAAGAGACCCAACTAGAACTAGTTGAATGAGCTTGGGAAGAAGAATCCTGAGGGGCATTGTTCAAATTTCCTGAAGCTTAGTATGACCTGGCTGGGGATTTTCTATTTTTATCACAGATTGAATTCTTTCTTCTTCGTGTTCATGAAGACTCAATTTGCACACAGCACTTGGCTTTCTGGCCTCTCTGCAGGAAGAATGCCTACCCATGCTGTATTAGTTAGCTATTGCCACAATGCAGCTGCAGAACAAATCACCCCAGTTATTACTTCTCATGGTTGAATGAGCAAGACTCTTCCTCTGGGCCCCCCCTCACACACTTGGCTGTGAGCTGATAGGTCCTCTCAGGGAAGGTTGGTCTAGAATGGCCCCCGATGGGCTTAATGAGTTTGCTGCTAAGTGGTTTCTGATCTTCTGGCAGGTTGGCCCATGCTGGTATTTATGGCGGTGACAGGAATCAGAAAGTAAGGAAGTGCATAAGACATTTTGATACTTGAACTTCTATTTGACACTACTAATTCTGCCACATTCTGTCAGTCAAAGCAACTCAGGAGGTCAGTCCAGATTCAAGGGGTATTGAAAAGAAGTGATTTGATGAGAAAAGCTGCAAAACCCAAGAGATTATGGGGAAGGAAAAAATTAAGGTCATTTTTATAAGCATTCTACCATATAAGCCTCGATACTTTTTGCCTAGTTCCTCTCTGGCTACTCTCAGTAGATTCTAGAACCCCAAGAAGTCCAAAGCCAGTGGAGAGGTAATCTTTCAGTAGGACATCCTTCCATCCTGTACGAGGAGAGAGATCCATTGACTGAGCTTAGACTCTGTGACTTGGGACAGGGATTGATGATACTCTTATTTTAAACTTTAGGAGCAGTTTACTAATAATAAAAAATGGAACATAACCTGGAGTACAATATGAAGACAGAAATTTAGGACAAGATCATGCACACACTGGTAGGAAAATAAAATTTAAAGCCAGAGGCAGAATTTGGAGGCAGAAAGAAAAGAGAACAAAACCTGAAAAAGAATTAGACGCATTATCCCTGAGGCACAAACAAATTAAAAATTTGGTTGGAAAAGCAAAGCTCATTACAGATTCCATGCTGCATCCTCTGACCAAGGGTGTTGTTCTGACAGTGAAGGTGCTTCAGCAAAAATCACTAGATTCAACTGAATGTTCTTTGTCCTGTCAGAATTGCCCTCCTCCCTCCATCACTGAAACCCATGAAAAGCACATGCAGAATATTAACAAGTTTCATGGTTACATAAAATCACCATGGAAAACATTAAATCTGTTCACCATTGTCAATCAGAATGAACAGCATGTGCTTCGTTTTCATTTACTCTGAAACTGCAAAACTGCAGGCTTGAGACTGAGGGTATGGTTCAATGGTAGAACACATGCCTAGTATAGGTGAGACTCTAGGTTTGATCCCCAGCACAGGAAACAAAAGAAGTATGCTTTAGAGAGATCACCAAACTTTCTCTTTGTTTTTTTAACAGTTGTCAGGGAACACATTTTCTTTTTTCTGGTTTGGGGTTAGGCAAATCATGAAGGCTATAGACTATTATATTAAAAGAAAAGGCTAAGGAAACTAGAACAAATGAGGGTACAAAGCATAAAGTTATTAATAAAATTACTCAATAATAGAAGAGTTAATTACATGGAAGATGATAAACATTGCAACTTGATTAAAAAGAGAATATTAGAAAGTGGATAAAAACAACTATAACTGCATGATGAAATCTGTCAAAGACCCTCATAGCTGTCGGAAGTGATACACCAACTCTGAAAGTATTTGAATGCCCAAAATATGAGTTTTTTTTTTTACTGGTTCAGAACCACTCCCTGCCATGTGACCCATAATAAAAATTCACTACAGAATGCCAGCCTTTCAGTAGAGTCTCATGACTTTAAATTTACTAAATTTATGGTACATATATTTTCACCACCTTGTTTCACAGAGTTTTCCATAACACCTCTAGAGGGTGGAAGATGGGCCTTATTATATCTGTTTATGTGTATGTGCATGTTTAAGATGGAGAAACTTGAAGACCAGCATCTTTTAAGAGTCTTGTCTATTGTCAAATGCATAGTATTCAGTATGATGCCTATTACATTTAAAATTGGGATCTGGTTTTCTATTCAACTGCAATATTGACTTGCAATAAGGACATGCTGGTTTTATTCATGGCTGCTTGGAGCTTTGGGACTTCCCTTTAGAATAATGCCATCCTCTTGCATGATCAATTCAGTGTCTCTGGGATTCCTATAAAACAAATTCCATGTTCCTCTGCCTGGGCTTGAAAGGTCACACATTCTCATTAGTGCCTCCCCATCCTACTCTCCCACCTACCTAGCCCCTAGCTTCTGTGTGGTGTCCCCTTCTCTACTCCCAGAGCCATGAGACAGGAAAGATGACATAGAATGCATGGGGTGGGACATCTTCAGTCCCCATGTGGAAGGTAAGGAATCTGCCACAAGGAAGTGGAAACTGTCTTGTCCACGTGTATATTTGGAAGTGGCTGATTTGGAAATAGCAAAGATGTCCTTTGCAGGCAACTGTTGCTGCTGTCCCTGTGAAGTACTCGTTCGCTGGCAGCTAGAGAGTCACACTCTTAGGTCTAGGCATACATCTTGGAGTGGGTGGTGACAGGGTTGAAGTCTCTGTGTCTGGCAATGATCGTGTCTATCTTTCTTTCACACAAAAAGAATAAAAGAGGCTAGGGTTTCATATGCTAAGTTTTATATATCTTCTCCATTTGAAGAGTATATTCTGTTTCTATTATTGGGTAGGAAAAAAATAACACTAGATTTAGATTTCAGTCAGTCCTGGTTATATATATGTTGTTTCTACCATCTACTAGATGAACAGTCTTGGGAAAGTTGGGTGGCCTTTCCTGAAGTTAGTTTCCTTGCTGTCAAATGGATATAGTCAATTATCTCTCTATTAAGGTCATTGTAAGGATTAAATAAGGATTAAATTAAATAAGCATCTATACAGTGCTATTCCTAGGCAAACTAGGCACTCAGGCCCAAGGATAATTGGAGAAATAACAATTTTTTTTTGCTTAATTTCCAAAGTAAACACATAACAACCACAAAAATCCAATTGCCCCAGACCTCCAGAATTGTAAATTTGATTAATTTCTCTTTATATATTTATCCAAATCTTGAGCTTCTACCTTAGCATACATTAGAGCACTTTAGGCATTAATATGTGGTTTAAGCATATATTGAATGACTTTTGCATATTAAACTGGCTGCTCTTGGGATATGGAGACATTGGCAGCAATTAGAATCTAGGCACAGTATATAAAATGTGAAGTGGCAGAGTGTAGACCATAAATTCACTGGAATCCCAGAGAAGAAAGAGGCTCTAAGAAGTTATGATTATCTAAGAAGACATGATGAATGCAAGGTGGCTTAAAGCTGGAGAGGTGAATTGGACTTAGTAGACAGAGTAGCTAGAGAAGGATGTGCCTTCTGGGGTGAAGAGTGATGCTTGGAAACACAGGAATCAGAACAGCACATACACAGCTATGCTAAAATGAGATCCTTCTGCATGAGCCCAGGATGTGATTCAAGCACAAGGTATGTGAGAGAGCCTTGGTCTTTGATAGGCAGGGAAGATGAAGACTATAGAGTGCTTCAGAACTAAGTGAGATTTAACTTTGATTTAAAAACGGCAAGAAGATACTATAGTTTCATCAGGAAAAAGTAAGATCTTTAATTTATTGGCCGTATGTAGAATAAATGGGATGTTATGATTTGGATCTGGAAAATTACCCCAAAATCTCATGTGTTGAAAGCATGATGTCCAGTGTAGCAATGTCCAGAGCTGGAGCTTTGGAAAGTGATTGGATCATGAGGACTTTAACCTCTTAAATGGATTAATTCACTAAGTGGATTAATCTATTAATAATTAAATGGACTACTGGGAGGTGAGACCTAATTGGAGGAAGTATGTCCCTGAGGGATGTTCCCTGGAAGGGTTTGTCTTCTCCCAATCCCCTTCTTCCCTTTGCTTCCTTTCTGCCATGAGCTGACAGCTCTCCTCTGCTGCACCCATTTGCCATGATGTTCTGTCTTATCTCAGGGCCAGAGCAATGGACTGAATTGCTCTGAACTGAAGCCCTTGAAACTGTGAGCCAATATAAACATTTTCTATGTTGTTCTTGTAGGTTATTTTGGTCATAGTGATGAAAAGCTGAGTAAGACATTGGACTAGGAAAAAAAAGTGAAAATCCTATTTAGCAGATTTTGATGCAGAGAATCACCATTTACTGTGATAGTAAAACTCTATACTTGCTGTCCTGGAGATGAGTTAAGGATCTAACCTTCAAATCAAGGAGATTGGTAGTGGGAACATAACAAAGAGACATTTTCAGTCATTTATTGTCAAATTATTGACAAGACTTAGAGATGCACAAATTATAGAAGGAGACAGGCAAACTCCTTCTTAGATGGAAGACAAGATAAAGGTGAAGCTCTTGTGTTAAGTTGGGAAGAGGGTCTCTGTGCCAGAAAGATCATGAGTTAGGTCTTGAGACTTCTGCACTAGTGGAAACGCATGCTCATGGAGACGTCTTCCAGGTTATTGCAGACAGTGGAACCCATGTTGGTATAAGGCAGGTTTCCTAACAGTATCTTAAACCTGTTCTCATAATGCTGACCTCATCTCCAATTCTAATCATATACAAATATGGTTCTTAAAGGATAAGAACCAACTTTCACAAAGAGAGCAAAATGATTAAGAAAGAAGAAGAAAGGGAAAGCCAAAGGAGATGATTGTATCCCCTGATTGTTTCCAGACAGCTCTCTCATTAGTGGGGTTAACAAACTGATGGGGTGGGCAGTCACTTTGGTATTCCCTCTTAGGTAGGTATTATGAATTTTTCTTTGTAGGATCCACTCTTCCCCAATTTTTCATAAGCCATAAATTTTGAAAGAGTGTATCTTTTCAATTTCTGCTCAGTGGAGCCACTCAGTGGAAAACTTCATGTTATATTCATATTTATATATATTCTCTTCTCACCTTGTTTCACTTATGCCTCCCCTGTGTTAACTGATGTGGGTGAGTTGAAAATAGATGAGTAGTTGATTTAACAAAAATCCACTCAAATGCATTCTCTATCACTCTATATCTTAATTTTGTCAGTTTATCTAGTCTAGTTCGGGTGAAGCCAAGGTGAAGTGAGCCTGGGATTTTGTGCTGCCCACTGAAATGTCCAACAACTTTCTTGTTTTCTCTACAACATGGCTAAATATGGAGAACATGCCATCTGGTCTTCACATCCAACTTTTTAAAACAAGCAAAATGCTCTGAAGTATGCCTCACCACTTCTTGGTCTTCTCTCCATTTCAATAAATAGTCACATTATAAGTTTTTCACAGTTTGTTTTGTTTTGTTTGCTTGACTTTTTTTTGGTACCAGGGATTGAACCCAGGGGGTGCTTATTCACTAAGCCACATCCCCAACCCTTTTTAGTTTTTATTTTGAGAAAGGGTCTTGCTAAGTTGCCTAGGGCCTCAATAAGTTGCTCAGGCTGGGTTTGAACTTGCAATCCTCCTGTCTCAGCCTCCCAAGTCACTGAGATTACAAGCATGAGCCACTACACCCAGCTTCCCACTGGTTTTTTTGGGGGGGAATTTCTGCTCTTTAAAACTCAACTCTTTCAAAGCCTGTAAGTGCTTTCTGAAGGAAACCATCTCCAGATTCTCACTAAGCAGGGTGCATGTTGAAGGAAATGTAGAAGGTTGAAAAGCCATCAGACACATCCTCAAAGGACAGGTATTTAAGAAGGTTAAATGACGCTGATCCCCTCTTGCTTCTCATGGGAGGGTTGTGAAGTAGTCATGATGTGCTTGTACAGTGGGATTCTCTTTCTCTTGCACCTTCTAGCAGCATGCCTGCTTCAAGCTCACTGAACACTCCATCTGTCTAGCTTGCAAAATGTGAAATCCATGCTTCAGAGCATCGATGGGCTCAGTAGTGGAGAAGAGAGTTATGGGGTGGAGGAGAGAGTGATGTGGCTTCCAGGTATGTATCCAAGTCCATTTCTTGGAAGAAAACAAAAATATTTCTATTTTAGTAACTTATAAAGTGTCACAAATAGGCTTTCTTTTTCAGAATGAGAGAGAGAGAAAGAGAGAGGGAGAGAGAGAGAGAGAGAGAGAGAGAGAGAGAGAGAAAGAGAAGAGAGAACAGAACATTTATTTCCCAAACTGGGAAGTACACAGTATGTAGACTATTTTCTTACTTTAGAGTCCTTGGTATATTATTTCTAGAAAACCATATGCAAAGATTGTTTTCGATTAAAGAGTGGTTGATGGTTTCTTCTTCTACATATGCTATATTTCTCTTGCTGATTGATGGCAATGGAATAATTCCAGGGTGAATATGATATAAGGCTAAGAGATCAACATTATTTTCTTGGTGAATTGATTACTTTCTCTGAATTTATAGTTCCTATCAGCACTGCAAATTAATATGGTTGATGCACTTAGTTATTCTGATTGTGTTTTACATTTAAATTCAGGCAGCTTAGACATTAAAATATTGCAAGTTTATAACTCATAATCAGATGGTAGGTCCTGTGAACAAGAGGAGGGATTTGTATCATGTCTCAATAGAAAGTGTTTTATAAATAGTTGTGTATCATTATGTTGGAGACTATATTCTGTATCATAAAATATTTGTCTGGGCATCTATTGCTCATTATATCAGAATGCATTTAATTTTAACATGTGACTTTAGGTTGGCATCTAGCACAATGAATATATGCACAAATAGCATATTCTATATTATACATAGTATATACATACATAAACAATAAATTTTATATGTATATATGTAAAATTACTATATGGGTTTAATGTGGTTTAAAAATTATGTTCATGTATGTGTAATAATTTAACATACGAGGAAAGCTTTCATTTTTTTTTCAGATATACATCCTTCCTATTTTCAAGTTAACCAGGAGAGAAAAAATATATTGTAAATGTTGAATTTTTTTTTCTCCTTTGACAGAGGAACAAGAATTGTTACTTTGTGTTATGGTTTAGATATAAGGTATCCTCCAAAAGCAAATGTGTGGGGCAATGCAAAAAGTTTAGAGATGAAATGATTAGCCTTAACCGAACCAATGAATTAATCCTCTGATAGGGATTAAGTGGGACAATAACATGGCTGGAGGAGGTGGTTCATTGGGGGTGTGACTTTGGGGTTTGTATATTGTCCCTGGTGAGCAGAGCTCTCTGCTTCCTGGTGAACATGTTCTGAACTGTTTTCCTGCTCTAAACCCTCCCACCATGATGTTCTACCTCATCTCTGACCAAGAGCAATGGAGCCAGCTGTCTATGGAGTGAAACCTCTGAAACTGTGAGCACCAAATATATTTTTGCTTCTCTAAAATTGTTTGTGTCAGTTCTTTTGGTCACAGCAGCAATAAAAAGCTGAATAAAATACCTTGCAAGTCATAACTTCATATCCTATATGCCCAAATACAGATTTTTAGAACTAAGACTTTTGAAATGACCTACTTTAACCTCCGGAGATTCCAGGTGAATAAACAAAACCCCAAACCCCAGGGACACCCAGTGGGTCAGGACATACCCATTTGCATCACTGGAAGTCTGGTTTAGCTCTGTGCTGTTTCTACTTTGTTATGTTTTGTAAATGATATAACCACCTGCAAATCAGAAATACAATTCCTATAATTAGTGGCTACTTTTCCTATAGATATCTTCAAGATTTTCCTAAAGGCAACTAAAATCATCAGCAATTTATTAGGTTCTACATTTTTAAAGTTAATTTATTTATTTTAATTAGGTAGATATGACAGCAGAATGCATTTGGATTCGTAGTACATAATTGCAGCACAACTTTCCATTTCTCTGGTTGTACATGATGTAGCATCTCACCATATGTACAATCATACATGTCACTAGGGTAATGATGTCCAGCTCATTCCACCATAAGGGACAACATTCAGCCTTTTTTTTGGGGGGGGATTAGCTTACTTCACTTAGCATGATATTCTCCAACTCCATTCATTTGCCTGCAAATGCCATAATTTTATTCTCTTTTAATGCTGTGTAATATTCCATTGTGTATATACATCAGAGTTTTTTTATTCATTCATCTACTGAAGGACATTTAGGTTGCTTCCACAGTTCAACTATTGTAAATTGAGTTTCTATAAACATTGATGTGGCTCTGTTACTATAATATGCTGATTTTTAAGTCCTTTGGGTATAGCTCAAGGAGTGGAATAACTGGGTCAAATGGTAGTTCCATCTCAAGTTTTCTAAGAATCTTTATACTGCTTTCCATATTGGTTGCACCAATTTGCAGTCTCACCAGCAATGTATGAGTGTGCTTTTTTCCTCACATCCTCACCAACATTTATTGCTGTCTGTATTTTTGATAGCTGCCATCCTGACTGGCATGAGATAAAAATCTTAGAGTAGTTTTGATTTGCATTTCTCTAATTGCTAGTGATGAGGAACATTTTTTTCATATATTTGTTGATTGATTGTACATCTTCTGAGAAATGTCTCTTCAGCTCCTTGGCCCATTTATTGATTGGGTTATTTTTTTTTAATTTTTATTTTTTCGTGCTTAGCTTTTTGAGTTCTTTATATATCCTAGAGATTAGTGCTCTATCTGATGTGTGAGTGGTAAAGATTTGCTCCCAAGATGTAGGCTCTCTATTCACCTCACATAAATTGTTTCTTTTGATGAGAAGAAACTTTTTAGTTTGAGTCCATCCCATTTATTGATTCTTGATTTTAATTCTTGTGCCAAAGGAGTTTTATTAAGAAAGTTGGGGACTAATCCCACATGATGGAGATTAGGGCCTACTTTTTCTTCCATTAAATGCAGGGTTGTTGGTTCTTTTTTAAAATCCTATCTGTCACTCTCTGTCTTTTAATTGATGAGTTTAAGTCATTCAGGGTTATTATTGAAATATGATTTGTATTCCTGGACATTTTGGTTTATTTTTGGTTTTTAACTCAACTTGTTTCTCCTTGATTTGCCTTTCCTTTAGTGTAGTTCTTCTGTTTGCTGATTTTCATTGTTGTTTTTCATTTCCTTCTCCTGGAATATTTTGCTGAGGATGTTCTGTAGTGCAGGCTTTCTAGTTGTAAATTCTTTTAACTTTTGCTTATCATGAAAGGTTTTTATTTCATCATCAAACCTGAAGCTTAATTTTGCTGGATATAAGATTCTTGGTTGGCATCAATTTTCTTTCAGAGCTTGGTATATGTTGTTCTAGGATTTCTGGCTTTGGGGGTCTGGGTTGAAAAATCTGCTGAAATGTGAATTAATCTCCCCTTATATGTTATCTGATTTCTCTCTTTTGCAGGCTTTAAGATTCTATCCTTATTTTGTAAGCTAGGCATTTTCATTATAATGAGTGTTGGTGCAATTTTGTTGTAATGTTGTACATTTGGGGTCCCAGCCTCTTGTATTTGATTTTCCAATTCATTCTTTATATTTGGGAAATTTTCTGATGTTTCATTAAAGAGATTGTGCATTCCTTTGATTTGAATCTATGTGCCTTCCTTTATCCCAATAATTCTTAAATTTGGTCTTTTGATGTTAGCCCATAATTCTTGGATGTTCTGCTCATGGTTTCTTACCATCTTCACTGTGTGGTCAACTTCAATTTCAAGATTGTATATTTTGTGTTCATTATCTCACATTCTGTTTTCTGAGTGATCTAGTCTGTTGGTGATGCTTTCTGTTGCAATTTTATTTGTTTTATTGTTTTCTTCATTTCAAGGATTTCTGATTTTTTTCAGAGTCTCTGTCTCTTTCTTGAAGTAAACTTTTACCACCTGTATTTGCTCTCTTATCTCTTTGTTGGTGTGATCAATGGTTGCCTGTATTTTCTCTTATCTCCTTATTGGAGTGATCAATTTTTGCCTGTATTTGCTCATTTAAGTTTTTCTTTAATTAAAAGATCATTTTAATTATGTACATTCTTAACTCCTTCTCTGACATTTCATCAACTTTGCTGTCCATGGATTCTGTTAGTGTAGTATCCTGGGCACTTTATTCCCTTGTTTTTTCATATTGTCTATGTGTCTTCCTTTCTTGAAGGGCAGATGTGAGGTATTACAATTTCTACTCTAAAAATCTTATAGTGTCTGTGCAGATTATATGCACCTCACCTTGGTGTTGGGTTTCCAGACCCTTCTGTTGTCCTGTGATGGATGCTACTGCAACTAAAGGTGGTGGTGGCAATAATGGAGGTAACTGGAGATAGCGCTGGGGGTGTCCCAAGATGGATGCAACCACTTTCAGAGATGGTGCTGAAAGGGTGGGCCTTACAATGGCTTTGGGCTGTCTGTTTCCAGATGTAGCCGTCTGTTGTCACAGATGAAGGCTACTGCTTGGGGAGGGCTATGGCAATTTGGGCTGCAGTATCTCAATATGGTGGTGGGATAGGCCAGGTCTCCCAGGTGCATCAGGGGTTGGTGTTGGACCTAACATGGACCTGGGGTCCTGCATGATGGGGGCACAGTCCTAGGACTGGACCTGGGATCCAGAGTGGGTCCGCTGGTTGGCCGAGGTGGTCCTAGGCCCAGGTTCTACATTTTTCTTCCTCTATTGAATCCTCATTCAAAAGCAAAGGAAGATATCATTATGACTATAGAGTATCATTATTTTGAAAAAAATAGTGAAAATAATATGTTTGCCTTGGATCAATGAGTACAGTTTTGTACACATTTTGGATCAAACATATCTTTTCTTAATGTTGATCATCAAAATTGTGAGAAATAAAGTTCCACACTAACCCTCACTATTGCACGGTAAAAACTCTTTTCCCAGGGCTGATGGCAGGCCACGTTAGTGCCCAGAAGCTGTCCTATTAGATGAAATCTGGATGTTATCCTGGGCATCTTGAATACATTCGAGGTTTGTTAAAGATATAATTTATTCTGTTTTTTTTTATGGGTGTGAAGAAATGTCCTTTAACTTTAAGATAATTGATGTCATCCGAGTAAATGTAACTGTATTAGAAATGAGAAACTGATTCATTGGCAACTTTATTAATATAGCAACTGCAGGCTGGAATTTATTGTTTTCATATGACCTTGTTTTATACCAAAAAACATAGGAACAGCTAGATACTATGTATGCATTTTTCTTAAATTGTTGATTAGCTGCTTTTAAAATGATTTGTGTCGTCATTCTCCAAAGCTGAAAGGCTAATTGCATAGCACAAAACTGGCTCCTTGAACATCATCTTATGCATCTGAGTAAGTGGCAATATCCACTGGTTTCCAAAATTGTAAGCAGCAGTTATAAATCTGTGTGGAGCTTGTCATCTGATATATTATTTTGTGTTTACCTTTCAGGATTTTATATTTCTCAGACTGTACAAAAAGTGCAGTAGAAACTAGTTTTAACAAAATAAGTCACTTATGCTACTTGTTACCCGTTGCTACTTGTAAGTAGTCATGTATTATTGCTTTAGTCAGTTTGTTTTCCAGAAGCACCAGACTCTCTTGTCATGCAAAGGAATAATTTTAATCCAACTTATGTCTTTTTCCCCCTAACATGTATCTCCAAAGAACAAGATATATTCTTAAAAATACAAGAAAACTCATGTTCACTTTTTTTGTCTCCCTTCTGATTTTTAACTTCTCTCTCCCTGTATTCTCTGTGCCCTGTGTAACTCAGAGATCATGCAGTTTGAATAAAGCTGAATGTTATATCGTTGTTCTCTGTCACTTTGTCACCCTCAGAAGCGGCAGTCCTGTGGATTGATGGGTCTTCAGTTCCTAAATTTCTGTCTCTTCTGTCATTGGCCTTTGGTAGATTTAGGGAAACAAAAGAGGAGGGGTGAAGGGTTTTCCTTGAAGAACTCTGAGAGCTAGTCTAGCTTTAGACTCAGAAAATGTCTCGCTGGGAGCATTGCTCTCTGGGTTCCAAGGTCATGGTTTGGTAAAAGGTGCTGCACTGGCTCTTTCTAGTGCTAGAAGCCATCTGGGGATCTGTCTCCTCACTCTGTTGGCCTGAAATAAGCAGAAGCTGTGCATAGGAGTGGCAGCAATGGAGAAGCTACCATTTACAGTTTTCTGTGTCCTCTGGTTAATCAGATTGTAGCTTTCAAAGATGGCACATTGTTTTCACAATTGATTACAATCTCCAGGAAAATGTTCTATGTTATTCTGACATTCTCCAAGGAGAGAAAAATAGGCATGCAATGATAATTTTAATAATTACTACAGGAGCAAAGGGTTTAAAAGTGTATAGGGTACTTGAGTACACTATTGCAAGGCCCTCTGCAATAAACCTCTATGATTAAATGGTAGATTATGGAATGGATATTTTTATCTCCAAATTACCATAACCAGTAAGCAGGGGGTTCAGAACCTAAATTTTCAACTTGACGCCTGGGATGCTACTCTCTCCTTTGTAAAATGTGAATCACATTGGTTGCGAAGGATTTATGCAGTACAATTATTGGATTGTCTTTTTTTTTTGTATGATGTTGAAAGGTTATATTTAGTGAAAGGGTGTCTTAACAAGTTTCATTTATTTCTTTGTAGTTCTGCGTTTTATTTCATTTGAATTTCTGTGTTTTGGATGTTAAAATGTTAACATCTTGTATAGCACAAGCTGTGCCAGGTTTTATAGGTCATCTCAAATTTGGTTGGAGTTAATCTTACTGTTGCTATGCAAAAATCTATAATAAGATCCCATCTGCTTTTATAATTGCTGAAGAAAAGTACATTATTGGTATCATTTGGATAAAGTGGAATTCAAATAAAATTGTCTTGCTGAAATTATTACTTTCACATTTTGCTTTTTATATTCTATGAATACTCAATATATTTTCTAGCATGCACTGTGCTTATGTATTTAATATCTTTAACAGAAAACTAGATCAATTGTGTCAAAACCTCTTTTTCTTTTTTCAGTAAAATTGAGACTTATCATGGATAGAAAGAGGTACAAAACCCTGTGATAGTACCAGTGGAGCATGCAAACTCTTTGGTCATTCCTCTGTAGCTTTGGGTTACTAGGAGTAAAGATAAGCTGAAAAAAACAGAACTCATGAGCTTTTTACCAAAGACAACAACACATATCTCTTGTTCATTTGCTTTTAGAATATAATACACTGATGGGAGAATTCTTCAATCACTGGAAAGCTGATTTTGACTGCTGTATGATATTCATGATCTCTCTCATGTAACTTAAACTTTAAAGTTGTTTTACATTGCTAACATGACCTCAGTTCAACAATTTGAAGAACTGCATTATGTCCATTTGGAGCTGAATTGACATTGGATCATCTCCCTTTTCCTGACTGGGATCCTGTTGCAGGTTTGTAGTTGGCAATGGAAGAGAGAGGAAGATTTTCTCTTTGTCCAGGTAATTTTTGAAGAAGCTTAAAGCATAAATCTCATGCAATTAGCATGCCGGCATATGTTAAAAACCTATGCAACTTAGGAAAACATCAGCAGGATGATCAAATTGTTTATGGACACCTGAGGAAGAACAGGTGTGGTCACTCAGGAAAAGAAAGCTGAATTAAGTTCCTTAGTGGCTGTTGACGGAGAACTGTAACCCTAAGGGTTACATTTTCTCCTGGACAGAAATCTGTAAGTTAGAAACTCCAGAGTTTGAGCCTCATCAGTAGAGAGAGTAAGTCCAGTAGTGATTCATCCTCCCTGGGGTAAACCTGTTAGACCATGTTCCAGTGTGACACTGGAATTCATCCTTATCTCCTATTGTCTAAATTTTGATCTTTTTGTTGTTGTTTTTCCCCTAGCATACATTTTCCAGGCTTTGTATTTATTCCTCTTCTTTTGCCCCTGAAGACTGAGGAAAAAAGAGGAAGTGGGCAGGAAAGGTTTTACTTGATCAGTAACATCAAAAGCTGGCCTTTTGACTCTGTGGCTTGGTGCTTGTTCAAGGTGGACTTCTCTGAATGGTGCTTCAGTGGTTTCCAGGGTACCCTGCTCTGTGGATATGGCTGGTCTTCCCCTGATATGAGTGCTGCGTTTTGCTCTTGTTTATCTTGGTGCTGTGGTTCCAGTGTTTCAGAGGTCTCCTCTACCTGGTGACTATGTTGAGGTGTGAGTGCCTTATGACATGGCCGTCCCTAGGGTGGTCCTCTTCAGCAGTTTCTATGGCTCCATGATAGCTTTCTCTTCTGTAGGGCCCACATCTGTTAACAGGAAACCCTCATGTGCCCTGTGCTTACAAACCCTGGGAAAACAGCCCAGTCCCAAAAGAGAAGCAACACATTGTATCAGCCACCAAAGTGGCAGGATCCTCAGCCCCTCTCTCCTGCTCACTAAGCCTCCTAGGTGGGATGCAGACTTGGGCCCACTGGGAGGCTTCAATGGAACAAGTGGTCCCTTTGTACCTCTTCCTTCTTGAGTTGTTTTAAAAAGGGAAGAGTCTTCCAGTCCTTCTCATTGGAGGGAAGATTGTTCCTGGAGCATCCCTTTCACGGCAGAAATTTTTCTTATGAATTATCTCACAAAATTCTCCCATGTCTCTTATTTTTCTCCATTTAGAGTTTTGTCTTCTTGCTTATCCCTTTCCTCCGTGTTGATATAAGTAAAACAGGATTGAAAACTGATATTCTATTAAGTGCCTTTCAACATTTATTTTAAAAGTATCATTTCTTGGTCTGACATCAATTCATCCTAATGTCTCAGATAAAACTTCCACTGTAACAGCCCGTGATTTCGGCTCAGGTGACATGAGGTGACTGAGAGGCACTACCCTGCAGGCACGCTATACTCCAGTTTTTCCCAGAATGACTTTATCTGCTTATTTTGGAGAACTATCAGTAACACACCAAAAATGAGGGCAGCTGTCTTGGGCCTTAAGTGTGGAGACAGGTGGGTGATGGGCGGGAGGAATGCAGGAGTCAGAGAAAGCCCAGGGCGGTGGGTAGCTGTGGAACGTCCTGTTCCATTTCCTGATCTGAAAGACACGTGAAATCAACTTTGATGCCTGCTCTCTCTTCCTTCCACGCACACGCCCTTTGTGTCTCTTCTGATTATAGGCATTCTCGGTATTTGGACTTACTATCACAGAATATAACATTCAGAGGGGAGAATTTAGGGTGCTGTACTACAGCAGCCTGTGGATTTCTTTCCATAATACCTTAGTTGAAGAGAGGAACTGTATCTTGCTTATTATTTTCCCTGAGCCCCTAACAGCTTGCCTCATGTACAACCAGTAAGCCTTCAGTGAATGAATGATTGAGACAGAGAGGGAGGCATGCAGACCGAGATTTCCCCAGCTCCTTCTTTCTAGAAAGGGTTTTGTCTCCTTGTTTATCCCTTTTAGAAGAGTTGGGGTGGAGAAAGAGAAAACTACACTTAACATTTGTTTGTAACAATCTTTCTTCTGTTAAAGTGGTTCCTCTTTCATCTGTGCCCTGTGAATGCAGGCGTGGGAGGAAGTTATAAAATTATTTGTAAAAACATTGACAGATAATTCATTGTACGAATATATATATATATTCATAAATATATATTCTTTATTTAGAGCTATGCATCATCATATCATGTGCCATATTTGTGCTTAGAATTCATTTATTCAATTGAAAAAGATGACGTCTAACTTTTATTATCCCAGACATGGGTGGCTTGCTTTTTTTGCTTGAGAGAATAATCCTTCCTTCTTGTCTTTGCTTTAGTATCCAAAATAAGCTTTTGAAGATGCCCCCCTCCCCTTTTTTTCATTTTTATATTTTCTGTAATAAATGCCAAAAAAATCCCCCAGGTTTTTAAACAGGGGTAGACACTGTTATCCCTCTGCCTATTTTCTTCTCTTCCAGTGATTAGAGTTTACTGTTCTACAGCTCTTCAATAGGATTTTCCTGGAAATGGAGTTCCATGTAAAAGTATTAACTTATGGCATTATGTATAGCATCAGAAAGGATAAAATATTATGAAGAGAGAGAAGCTGCATTATTTTGTTTAATAGGATTGGTGTAATAAATAGTCCTTAAAGAACATGCTTCAGTTCCACTTGGTGCATTCTTTCTAAATTTGCCATGAAATGTATTTTACTGATAAGAGTCTGTGTTGTGATCCATTTCTCTAAAAGGCTGGTTAAGAGAGCCACACTATTAAGACATTTCTACAGAGTCTCACGGTACTTCACTGAACGTAAGAATTTCCATTCTGATACTGGTGGGAACAAAATACATATCTTACCAGCTCATGTTTTATGGCTCTCCTTCTCACTTGGAACATGAAATACTGTGCCTTACACATCAACACTTTATGTACATTTATGTCTCAACAACATAGCTGCTTGTTTTCAGTAGGATACATAAACAAACGTAAAAGTTTTCTAAGAAAATATTATGAAAAATTTTTAAAAAATATATCAATGAAAAAAATCATTGCAGCCCTCAAAAAACGGGACTTTTGCTTTTCTTTTAGACAGGAGAGATCAAATGGAACTGTTTATTGTTGGGTATATATCTCTTTCTGACTCTAGCACAGATTTTCCAAAGAGAAGTCAGGTATGAATTTTTACCAGACTAGGATTAAATTCTTGACTTCAAATGGAAGGTCTCTTCCCCACAGTGGCTCTCAAAGTACTCACCTGGAAAATGGGGTTCAATTAGGTTCCACCTGCTCTGATCTCTGCTTATAAGGCTGAGGACAATGTCAACAGGCCAGGAAGGGCTGTGCTGCCCTGATCTTCCCTCTTGGTGACTTTGTTATATCTATGAAGAGATCTAGCTATCCTTTGATGCAGTTGGTGATGGTCTCTCTTCATAAACATGCTCTTAGAATGGTGGCTGAGAAAGTCCTAGAGATCACAATGAGAAACAGACCCAGAACTCAGAATCTATTGATTGGAGCTTTCTTTGGATTTCCATTCATTCTGGAAAAAAGCAATGTTTTAACTGGTTTTACAGCCTTGGCCATCTGAGGAGTCCTAAATAAGGCCTTGTGGACCACGAGATTTTTTTTTATTACCACATATAGAGATTTGAGGTGGTTTGACTTGTGCATCTCCATTTTGAGGGTTATTTATTGAAACTAACTCTCCCAAGTGATATTCACAACCAACCTCTCAGTGGTTTCTCTCACACTCTTAACAATACAAAAAACACTAGAGCAACTAAACTTGGTAGTGTTGCATTGAGAAATTTCCTGAGGAGTTTGTTTTGTTTCTGTACTGGAGATGGAACCCAGGGGTCTTATACAAGCTAGGCAAGTGCTTTACTAGTGATCCACACACCAAATCCCTGAGATTTTTATGCATATGAAATCAGGAATAGAGATCTTAAAATGAACAACCCAAAATGTAAATGCACTTTGAAGTAAGAAAAAATGTAGTATTTACTCTTTAGAAATTATAAGAAAAAAAATAGAAAAGTGTTATGGTATGTTTGGATGTGAGTACGTTTGTGGTATGGATATGGTATGTTTGGATGTATGGCATCCCTCAAAATATTCCATTAACTCAGGAATATTCAAAGGGGAAAATGATTAGATTGTGAGAGCTTTAACTTCATCAGTCCATTCTAGTTTGATGGACTGATTGGGTGCCATAGCAGGCAGGTCAGGTGTGGCTGGAGGAGGTGGATCAACGGAGGTGTGACCTGCAGGGGTGCATCAACCCTGTGGCCCCTCCCCTCACTATCTGGGCTTCTCTATCCCACCATGAGCTGAGCAGCTTTCCTTTGCTGAGTCCCTCCTCCAAGATGTGCCACCTCACTTTGGGCCATACCAATGGAGTCAGCCATCTATGGACCGAGACCCAAATATTTTTATTTTTGTTGTTTCAGTTGTTCTTTGGGGAGTTTTGGTCACAGTGATGCAGAAGCTGACTAAAACAAGAAGGATTCTAGGTCATGGTTTCATTGTGTTGAGGTTGCTTTACATACTTGAAAAAAATGTTCACAAACCTTATATTTCTAACCTTTTCTCTCTATTTTTGGACATTGATTTTGGAGTGTGTGTGTGTGTGTGTGTGTGTAAAGTAGATTTCTAATAGTGAACACCCCAATTCATAACATCACAAGTATGGAAGATAAGAATTTTATTTACACTGCTTTGAATGGTGCCTATTGCTCTCTGAAAAAATTACTCTCAAATACAAAATCAACATAAAGAAAATGGGACTGATAAGAAAATGGGATTCATCATATCTAAAATAGATTACAGGTCAACTATAAATAGATTCCACAAAAATTAAAAATATGATAGAGATAATAAGGAATGATAGAAATGTTAATATAAAGACATCATCATGGATCAAAGATAAAGTTACTAAGTATAATGCTGGCTCTGACTAGAAAGTGGTTCTGTTATGATTGCTTGGATCTGACCTGATTTGAGCTTCCCATTATTTTTCTGTTTGGCCAATTTCCAGCAGTCTAGGAGAAGCAACTCAAGAGAAGTAAATTCTATTGTATCATGGTTGGAAAGGTGCCCAGTAAGTAACAAGCTTTTTGATACAGAGGCCCCACATCCTCATATATGCTATACTAAAGAATCAGCTTCTCTCCGTTTTGTGTTTTGTCTTGTCCCTAATCCCAAACTTCATGAAAATATAAATTCTGCTATTAATTGAAATACAAAATTCAAAACCATATTTGCTTCCACAAATATCACCATAATTTTAAACTGCTAAGATATCAACTTATTGTTTTTTACCTTTCACTCTTATTTGTCTAATGCTATCTAGTTATTATCCTAAACAGTAAAATATGTATTTTTAAATTTTATTTGAATGATACCTGAGTTATATATAATTTATTCTACAAAACACAATCAAACTTCTTTGTAAGCTTCCATTTTTGTGAGCAATATATAGTTGATCCTATTAATGACAATTTTTTAACTTTTCACTGAATATTTTGGCAGAATTATTTTTATAGATATTGCTAATAGGAAAAAGTACTGATCTATGGAAATAAGTATTAAGGTTCCTCAAAAGACTAGAAATGGAAACAACTATATAATCCAGTATTTATAGTAAAGAATTAACATCATCATGCTACAGAAATACATGCCCACCCATGTTTATAGTAGCATGATTCACAGTAGCCAAACTATGGAACCAGCTTAGGTGTCCATCAAAAGATGAATGGATTAATAAAATGGAACACACATGCACACACACACACACACACACACACACACATGTATTTAGACATAAGGAAGAATGAAATTATGTCATTTGCTGGAAAGTGGATGGAAATTGAGAATATTACATTAAGAGAAATAAACCAAATTCAGAGTCAAAGAAACTAGAGAATAATAGGAAAAGAAAGGTGGGGGGATCTCATAAAAATCAAAGGGAGATGAGTAGATAAGAGAAAAGGGATGAGAAGGAGATAGAAGAGGAGGGAAAGAAGAAATACTGGGGAATGATAGTGGCCAAATTAAATTGTTTTCTTCTTTGCATGTATAGGTAATGAATCCCAGCACAACTATAATGCACTGATAAAAAATATGAAGCAAAAGGAAAAGAATACCTTTTAAATCACCAAATTATAAATCCTTAACACATGGAATTGTGGGAAATAATTTGAGTCTGTCATCTCATTTGATACTTGAGTGATAGGTCTAATGCTTTTAAAATAAATATGTGTGTACATCATATATAATATGTATGATAAATTTTGTGTATACATAATACACATGCTAACAGTGTTTCTATGCTGTTATAAATGCTAAACTTCTGGCTTTACTTGCACATTTCAAGTAGAACATAATTTATATACAATTTTGTATTAATTGTGTTGCATTTCTTTATAAAATGTTAGAAAGAGTATATTGGATATAGTCTTATGATGTGATAATATGCAGTCTGGAGTCCTAAAGGAAAAAAAAAAACCAAAAACCTCCATGGAGAAACTGGGTAGTAACTCTATTTGAGGAAAGTATGGTTAAAATGGTTAAATACTTAAGAAAGGAAAACATTCAGAAGATCTCACAGTTTCACGTCAGTTCTGCTCTTTTTGCTCTAGTTTATCTACTTTCTAGTGGCAATTTCATAAATTATTTTTGAATAATTTGTTACAAGGCAATTTATTATATTCAAAAGAACCTTCATGAAAAGATGTGCTTCATCTTCTATTTCACTCAAAATAACGTTTTTTCCTCTTTCTCATTTAAATTTTCAGCTTCATACAGTCATCACGCTTGACTTCATGTTACCTCTTGAAGTGCTTTATGATCACATAATTGGGAACAAGGAGGAACTAAATGCACCTAAGCAGAAATGGCTGCCGCTCACCAGCTACCTAATTATTGTCAGGAAAGCTAAAAATGTAGAATGTCTGTCAACTTTCAAAGCAGCACACATGGAGAGCAGCGGTGGGGAAGATGGAAATCGCAGCTGGAAGTAATGATTACTCTGAATGTCTTGCTACAGCAAACATAGCATTTGGCAATTCATGAACATTCCTTTTAAATGTTCAGAACTCTTTGCAAAACAAACCATACATTAACTAAAACACCGATGACTGAACTGCCTACACACAAAGCCAAACATAATTTGGGGGAAGGTTATTTCTATGCAATTTCAGAAAGAAAGAACCATGAATCTTTTCCTTCAGAAACTGAATTGGATGACAAGGAAGTTTGAGATTAAATAATACAGAGAGTTTTGCTTCTTTGACATCTAATATGCAGAGCCATGCCCCATAATTCTGGTTTGTTATTTTTAAAAATTTAAGGACAATGTCTATCCAAGTGATTCTTAAAGTGTGGCTATCCATTGCTAAATCATTCATAGTACATGAGCTTTACTTTCTAGCATTTTTTTTAAATGAACAGAACAAATTATGTTCCATGCTTTTATAATCATGTCAAAATACATTCTATTGTCATGTGTAACTAAAAAGAACAAATAGAATGCATTCTATACAAAATAAAAATTTAATCATATTATTCCCTTGATTAAAATCATTTAAAATCTACTCTTAGCTTTCAGAGTAAAATCTAAACATCTCACTTAAAATAAATGAATCACTCCCTGGGTTTTCTCCCCTGCACATGGCACCTAGATCCATTCTTTAAAATTCCCTCTGGGATATTAAGCCCCTCTTTCGGGAGGAGTAATGAACTCTCTGACCCCTTTGGCATGGAGGAAAGTGTTCTCACATTGGTTCCTGACCACATGCTCCTTGTCTGTCCAGTGGCCACCATGAGCTGCTGTTCCCTGTAGTGTTGGATGTCCCACTGTTTCCCTGGAACAGAGAGAGGCGATCTAGCAGTAACTGAAGGATACAGATGTACAGAGGGGCAAACACCAATATTTGTTTGTTTGTTTGTTTATTATGACCCTTGGGAAGTAGTCAACAAAATCTTTTTAAAATGGATGAATTAATAACATTCCCCCCCCCCCCAAAAAAAAATATCACCATGCAACACTGCTGGGCTTCATTGAAGAAGTATTGTGAAGTTTTGGCCTTTGTTCTTTTGCCAGCCTCTTTCCAAGAATAGTACTAGGGCCTCATTGCCCGAGAAATGGGGTTCCATTGCAAAGGCCTCTACCATTGTAGCCAAAATCTGCATTGTTGGATAAAAACTGCTTTTGTGTCCCAGAGGAAAGATTATCTGCAAAAAGGGCTGAAGGTGATAGTTTCATTGAGATCATCGCCATTCTCCTTGGGTTATTAACTAGTTGTATTTTTCTTTTTCCTTACAGAAACAATTTTGTAACAATAGATATCATTTTTTTAAAATGTTAATTTTAATTGTTTGCAATCCTGGTAATATTGTTGAGAAAAAGAGAGTAGAGGAGAATAAAAGAACAATAATTTTCATTGAGTATCTCTGTATTAAAAACAGTTATCCCTGGAAGACACAGAGGTCTCCATCCAAGAAAAATAAATAACATGATAAAAAGTGACTTATACAGATTCTCAAGCTGAGGACTGATAGAGGTGGGATTGGAAGTCAGGAGTCTCTTACTCTAACCAGCCTTTTTTCATGATTCAGCACTTTTCTAAAATCCTGAAGGAGTGAGAAAATCGGAAGTCATTTAGTGAATGTGCCTTTGCACAGAATCTATGGGAAATATGGAAGATGGTTTTTGAAGAATGGATATTTGAGGGACTTAAAAGGGGAGGGTTGGTGCTTTCCTGGTGGTTGCAAACTGAGAAGTTATGAATATTGTTCTGGTCAGATGATTTTCCACTGAAATTATATGCAGAGGTCTTTGAAGTATGACTACCTGCTGTCAAGTTGGAATGGTAAAACTCAGTTACACTACACATTTTATGGAGCTATAATGAGCTATTAAAACACATTTGAGGGAGTAATATGAAAAGTATAAATAATCATTAGAATACCATTCTAATATTTTTGTGCTAATTTGGAAGTCTACAAATCAAAGGCTTTTCAGGTTTTAACACCTATCAGAATACATATATAAGATTTTGGGGGCTGGGATTGTGGCTCAGGGGTAGAGCGCTCGCCTAGCATGAGACCTGGGTTCGATTCTAAGCACCACATAAAAATAAAGGCATTGTGTTGTGTCCATCTACAAAAAAGATATTTTCTCTCTCTCTCTCTCTCTTTCTCTCTCTCTAAAAAAGATTCTGGAAATCATCTGAAGTTAATATTCTGCATGTATTCTAAGGATATTATTTCCTTGAGATACAAGTACATGTTATAAGTTGCACAGTAGAATATATTTGGGAAGCATAGAGTTAAACACAGTTAACAGAGGAAAAAC
This sequence comes from Urocitellus parryii, assembly GCF_045843805.1. NCBI lineage: Eukaryota > Metazoa > Chordata > Mammalia > Rodentia > Sciuridae > Urocitellus > Urocitellus parryii. Next base: position 107,466,619 of record NC_135532.1, read on the forward strand.
GTAAATGTGCTAATGTACCCTTTGAAGCTGCAAGGGGTAGGAAGCAATGTTTACCAGAATTCTTTGACCCTGGACCCTTGAAACTGAAAGAATCACTGAAGATATTAGTGTCTTCCAAAGTCAACAGTACTTTAGTCACACATTCAAAACATTATACTCTCAACAAAGAGGTGGTTAGAAATACCATGACCTCTTTTCCCACCAGTCAATTTATGGATGAATATTTTTCTGTACAAATATTGAATGTTGCAGGACTTGTTCTAAATAGCTTTTTGTAATTTCCTGAGTAATGAGTGTTTCTGAGTGTTGAGTCTTTTCTACTGACCATAGGCAGAGGTTTAAGATTGGAATTAACCTATGGAAGAGTTCTGATTCTGATTCATCAGGAACTGGAATGTGAGTTCTCTACTCTCCACTACCCTTTGCCCTCTGTAATACAAGTCTTAAAAATGGCAGCATCTTTTACAAAATTCTGACAATAGCATCATTATTATTTTTTTAACACCACCACTCATGAAGAACTAGAATCTACAGAACCTACCTTGAGAAATACCTCCAGATTCCAACAATACTGCTTTATTCAGATGACAAACACGTGGCCCAAAGTATGAGTTATTTGTTCAAAGTAAACAATGTCTTTCTGCTGAGAAGTAGTTGTCACTTTGAAGGGAGAACTCTCGATTTGTTTAAAACCACACACACAAAAATTAATCTCACGACTTAAGGAGAAAGTGAGTCTACCACTCAAAGGCTGAAGCCATTTACATTGATGGACTACATATACTCCAACTGAAATTTACCCAAATATGAGTTTCTAAGCTGGAAAAAGAAAGACATGTCTCTGTAGGGATCTGGGAAGAATTTTTTTTTTCCTTACAGTTCTCCAAAAGTTCTACCACATATAATATCATGCAAAAAAAATTAGGTTGATTGTATATTGAAAAGATTCATGAAGAAATATGAAGTGAGCACAGTCACGGACTTTGGAAGAATCTGTTGTGGGTTGGTCACAGGTCCCTGCAGATCTGCAAGGGAAGGCTTCATTTCCAGCACCATGTCCACTAGTCACACTGCTTTCTTGAACTTTCCTCTTACTGACCAAAGGGGTATTACAATCACAATCAGGGAAAGAGGTTAAATTGATTTTCTTCTGTGGATTGAAAATACACACATTTTTGCATTCTATTAGCATCTTTTAAAAAATTTTCTCGTGCAGTAGAGTTATGAAATATCCTGCAAGCTACAGATTTTTTTTGGATAATTCACAACTGAAGATTTCTTTCTTTTAGAAAATAGGACAGTACTGAGATGAGAAGGAAGTCAGTGAATTTTGGTGCGGTTGGTTTTCATGAAATACTTAGGTTTGCTTATATGTAGAGATTTATACAGCAAAATTTTCAGAAAATAGTATTTTTATTCAGGGACTATTTAAATCAGTTTTTTTTTTCATTGCTGTAACCAAAAAGCCTGACAAGAATAATTAGAAGAGGAAAAATTTATTTGGAGGTTCATGGTTTCAGAGTTCTCAGTTCATAGACAGCTGGCTCCTTTCCTCACAGCCTGAGATGAAGAAGATCACTGTGGCTGAAGGGTGTGGTAGAAGAAAGCACTTCCAGATCTGGAACCAGGAAACAGAGAGAGAGAGAGCTTCCCTCACCATGGACAAAATATAAGCCCCAAGGGCATGTCCGTATCTATGGTCCTTCCCCAGCCACACCCTACCTGCCTACAGTTACCCCCATGTGAATCCCTATGACTGAATTAATACACTGATTAGGTGAAGGCTCTCATAACCCAGACATTGCACCCCTGAACTTGCTTTCATTGTCTTACACATGAGCTTTTGGGGGACACTTAATTTCAAAACCATAACAGGGACAATTTTGACGTCACAACTCTTCCTCCAGTTTGAGCAGTGATGGATGGTCAGTATGCGCAATATGGGTGCAGCTTCCCCAAGGATGGGCACAGTCCTCAATCAATTGGAACTTGAGGCTGCCCACCTGCTACCTCCCTTTGCTGGCTGATTATTCATTGCCATTACCTTCTCCCACTGTGAATTTCTTCTGCAGCTGAGCATTGTCAACATTGAGCTCTGAGGCAGAGCTACCAACTGAATCTACGCAGCAGTTCTGGTGCTGTGGTGGGGCCTCTGGGGACAGAGTTTACTTCTCTAATCTGGGTGCTTACTGCAGGCTGTGCTGAGCTATCCATCCAGGACTGCTGCCCCTCCCCCAGGGCCTACCCTGGCACCCCCAGCCAAAGCTTTCTCTCTTGTGCTGCTAACATCCCAGTTTCCTAGTGCCTCCTTTTTACTATTCCCTATTCACGATCCTCTTTATATCATGTGTTGCTCATTCTTAATCCATTTATTGATTTTGAGGCAGAGGGGGTGCCCTGCTTATTTCTTTTCTTTTCTTTTTCAAATTGATACAGGTTCTTGTAAATTGTCCCAGGCTGGGCTCCAACTTGCAACCCTCTCTCCTCAACCTTCTGAGTAGCCGAGGTTCACAGGAGCATGCCCCTGCCCATAGCTAGATAATGTTTACTGAGAAGTTGTTATGTTCTGTAGGACTGTTTCAGGCTAAGCAATTTTAGAGAAAAAGCAAAACAAATTTTTGACCCCACTGGATAATGGTGAATGCCTGGGCTTCAGATCATCCACAGCCACCATCGACATTTAGTCTTGGCTCTGATCATTAGAAGGTGATTTTTTTTTTTTTTTTGGCTTCCTATGCCGGATGTTAAACCTCCATAAACAGAAAGAGTTCTTTGCACATGATCAAGGCCTCTGGTATAGCAATTCTGTACTCTTTCGTGTCTGTAAAAAAAATCAACACTAAAAGGTTACTCACGGACATAATCTTACAGAACAAATCTCATTTCATGAAGCCCTTTAGTTTTTCTAACCTGCCATATTCAGAAACTGAAAATCTTGATTTCTGCACCAAAATAACTCATGCCGTTCAGCTTATTTCTATGAGCCATGCTTCATTAGTAGAGTGTTGTAAAATATCTCAGGGAAATGCTTGGCAAAATGAGCTGAGCATTACCTTAAAATGTGAATTATGTTTTACAAATTAGTACACGACAGAGTCTGCCTAGATTTCTATAGATGCACAGCACTAACACCAGTAGGAGATTTCAACTTTAGAAATATATTTACTAGAGGAAAATCATTGATAGGTTTGACATTTCCGTTTTTAGGGTTATATCAATTCATTATCTATTATAGGACTAATGAGTTAATTTGAGGAAATACTTTAAATCATTATATGTCTAAATGACTAAAAGTCTTGGCTATCAGTCACAGGAACCAACAGGTTACAATGTCCTATTTGGAGAATCAGCTAAGATGTTTATGCATTAATCAACGGAGATTCAATTGATACTCATATTCCTTTGGTGCACTGTTCCTTTAGGGTGAATCTAAAAGTTGATGATCATGATTTTCAAGTGGGTCTTAAGTGTTTGTTTTCTGCCAATTTTAATTCTCATCACTGAAAAACTCCTTCCCACTCTATCCCCTACTTCTGGATCTTTAAAGGATTATATTTTACTCAGATTTTTATAATGAACAGATCTTAATTATCTAATCATGAGTTTTGACAAGTCTAGTCACTATCCCAACCAAGATGTAGAGCATTTCCATTGCGCCAGAAAGTTATTTCTCCTTGACTTCTAGTTGAGGTTCCTGCTCCATGGAAATGCACAGGAGTGATTTTCATGTGGATAAATTATTTATTTTTGTCTGTGTTGAACTGTATTTAATGGAATCTAAAATTCTACATTTTTTTTTTATACCAGAGGTGCTTGACCTCTAAGCCACATCCCCAACCCTTCTATATTTTACTTAAAGACAGGGTCTCACTAAGTTGCTTAGGGCCTCACTAAATTGCTGAGGCTGTCTTCCAACCTGTGATCCTCCCGCCCCAACCTCCTTGAGCTGCTGGGATTATACACCTGCAGAACCACACCCAGCTACAAACTTTGCACCTCTCACCCTTTCTTTTGTCTAGATCTTCTTTTCTATGATTCCTATTTATAAGGTTCAAGTACACTGTTGTGTGTATCCGTGGTTTCTTTTTATTGCAATAAAACATTCCATTGAATACATAAACTACAATATATTTACCCACCCTCCTGTTGGTGAAATTTTGGGTTGTCTCCAGTTTGGGGCTTTTATCATTTAACACTGCTATGAACATTCTTTTACAAATCTTTGCGTGTAAATACCTTAGGATCAGAATTGTAGGGTTATACATTAATTACATGTTCAACATTCTAAGAAAGTTACAATTTTCCAAATTGTTTTAATCATATTTCACTGACATTTGAATACACAGGAGTTTCACCGACTTCACATCTTTGTCAATATTTGGTGTTCGGTGTGTAAAATGGTTTATCATCCTGAACTCAATTTCCATTTTTCCCAAAGGTTAATGATGTTCAACATCTTTTTTAAGTGTTTAAGGTTTAGATATTTTATTTAGCAGTGTCTGTTTGAGTCTTTCACCTACTTTGAAACTGTTTTCGTTTTTATTTAATTATGTGTCTTGATTGTATTTGGGGTACAAATATTTTGTTGGACATTCCTGCTGAGAATATTTTCCACCAATCCATGCTTCACTTTTCCTTTTGTGGCCTTTGATAAACAGAAGTTTCCTATTGGATACAGTCCAGATCTTACTTATTTATCCTGTTTCATTTGATCTCTCACTTTCCATTTGTCCTCTGGATCCTCACTATTCCTAGTATTTGCCTATCTCAAGATTATGAAAATACTCCATTTTCCTCTGAATGCTTCATGATGTTAGCTTTTATATTGCTTATCGTGTCAGTGAGCGCAGAAGACATTTCATGGATGATGGGGCACTGGGAGAGTTTTGACCCTTGATACAGATATCTGCTTTCTCCACCATCAAATCTGAACTAATAAAAATAAAAATTAAAAAAAAAAACTTTGATTCTTCTTTTGAATTCCCATGCAATCCTCATTGAATATCAATTGAAATAATAAATGAAAAGTCATCATTGAGCTCTTTTCCTTTATTACTCCGTGTTTTTAAATGATGTTTTTTTCTTTTTCTTTTTCTTCTCCTTATATTTACTTACTAATTTTTTTTTGTAGTAGTAGTAGTAGTAGTAAGGATTAAACCTAGAGGTGCTCTGTTACTGAGCCACATCCCCAACCTTTTTAATGTTTTAACTATGTGTCTTTATTGTATGTTTCATTTTGAGACAGGGTCTCACTAAGTTGCTAAGGGTGTTCTAAAATTTGAGATCCTTCAGCCTCAGCCTCTGCAGTCATAGAGATTACAGGATGCTCCATGAAGCCTGGCTATTAGAGTTTTGTACAACTTAAATAGGGTAGTAAGGATTTTTTTTAGTTTGAGACAGGTTCTCATGAAGTTGCTTAGGGCCTTGCTAAGTTGCCAAGGCTTGTTTTGAACTTACAATCATCCTGCCTCAGCCTCCTGAGCCAACATGCCTGCCATATTATAGATTTAAACAACAACAAAAACAAAAACTTGGAATTCTTTTTTTTTTTTAGTTGCATTATATCTAGAGACCAATTTGTGGAGAATTACATCTTCATGATTTTTATTCCTCTGATTCATGAACATGATAGAACTTGCCATTCAAGTATTTTAAAATATGTCTCAGTAGTGTTTGTTTGTTTTTGTTTTCATTTTTTTTTTTTTTTTTGGTAATGGGGATTGAACCCAGGAGTGATTAATCACTGAGGTATATTCCCAGATCTTTTTTATTTTTTTTTTAATTTTGAGACAGGATTTATTTGTTACAACATGGTGCTTTCCTGTTCTATCCATTTACTTGCAAATTACATAATTTCATTCTTCTTTGTGGTTACATAAATTTCCACTGTGTATGTATGCCACATTTTCTTTATCCATTCCCCTGTTGACAGACACCTGGGCTCATCCCATCAGTTGTCTTTTGTGAGTTGTGCTGCTGTAACATAGCTATTCATGTATCTCCATAGTAAGCTGATATTAATTCTTTTGGGTATATACCTAAGAGTGGGATAACTGGGTCGTATGGTGGTTTCATTCCTGGTCTTTTGAGGAATCTCCATACTTATTTCCACAGGAGAAATAATTTCTATTTCCATCATAGTAGTATTTCCTTACTACCCTATTTAAGTTGTACAGTGTATAAGAGTTACTTCTTGTTGGGCACAGTGGTTCATGCCTATAATCCCAGCGACTAGGGAAGCTGAGGCAGGAGTGTAGAGAGCTCAAAGCCAGCCTCAGCAGCTTAATGAGGCCCTAAGCAACTCAGCAAGATCCTGTATCTAGTTAAAATATAAAAAGGGATAGGGATGTGACTCAGTGGTTAAGCACCCTGAGTTCAATACCCAATGCCAAAAAATTTTAAAAAAAATATTAAAAAGTTACTTGGTTACTTGTTTCCATCATTGCCAGCATTTATTCCTATTTGTATTCCCGATGACTGCCATTTTATCTGGAGTGAAATAAAATCGCAGTGTAGTTTTGATGCTTCTTGCTGATGGCTAGAGATGTTGAACAGGTTTTCATTTAATTATCAATCATTTGTACTTTGTCTTTTGAGAGTGACTGTTTAGTTCATTTGTCCACGTATTCGGTGGATTAGGATTATTTTTTGTCATGAGTTCTTTATATATTCTAGTTATTAATCCTCTGTTGGAAGAATATCTGGTAAAGACTTTTTCCTATTTGTAGGTTTTTTTTTTTTTTAACTCTGTTATTTCCCTATTGAAATCATCTTGGCTTGAAACTTCCTTATTGGAAAGTTTTTACAACAAATTCAAATTCCTCAGTGGATATAGGACTATCTTCTGTGTTGGGTGTGTTTGTGTGTGTGTGTGTGTGTGTGTGTGTGTGTACATGCATCTCTGATTACTTGTGTAAAGTTGTGTTTTTCAAGGAATTCATATTTCCATCTAAGTTTTTAAAATTCCTTGGCATAATGTTTTTCATAAATTTACCTTGTTATTCTTTAATGTTTATAGGATTTATACTAGTGTCCCTTCTTTTACATTTATTATTGTCCATTTGCTATTTTTTTCTCTTTTTCTTGGTCAGTTTTACTTGTTTGTCAATTGTACTAATCTATTTCTCAGCTTTATAATTTTTAACTTATACAGAAAAACAAAAGAATGTACATATTAAGAGGGTAGCAGTTATGTTTCAATACATGTAAACATTGCATAATGTTTAAATCAGTTTCCACATATCTGTCTCCTCAAAATTTTATTCATTTCAGTATGGTGAAAGCTTTCCAAATACTTTTTTCTAGCTTTTTGAAATGTGCAGAACATCCTTGTTATCTGTAGCCCCCCTGCTGTGCAGTAGCTCCTCAGATCCCCTTGTTCCTGTCAAACTCTTTCTGCCTCTCCTACACCTGCTTGCTCTCCCTGAATTCTGGTCACCACCCTGCCACTGCAAATTCTGAGATCAGCTCTTTTCGATGTCACATGACCGAGACCACCAAGTTACTTGTCTTTCTGTGTCTGGCTTATTTCACATAATATAATGATCTTTCATTAAGTACAATGTCTGTGCTTGTTGATTGTATTGGTTTCTATTGCTGCCATAATGTGTTACCACAGACAGCAGATGACTCAGCCATTATTCTCTCACAGGTTCTGTGGGCAGAAGTTTGGGTACAGCATGAATCACCTGGTTCTCAACTTGGTTTCATGAGGCCAAAATCTAGATGTTAGCAGGACTGTGTGCATTATGGAGGCCTTTTAGCCATGTAAAATAATATTCACAGTCTTCAGGGACTGTAAGATGCTATTTTACCTGGAAATTTTCTTTGTTATTAGTTTTATATTTCATTGACTTCCATTCTTTTATTTTCTTTCTTATAATTTACTCCTTTTTTATTCACTAAGATATATACACATAGATCATTGACTTTTTAAATCTATCTTCTTTTCAATGTAAGCATTTAAGGCTATAAAATTTCCTTTGCTTTAGCTATATCCCACAAATTTTGATGTACATTTTCATTTAGAATTTTTTAATTTCTTCTTTCTGTTCTTTGATTCATAATTTTCAATTGCATCTTATTTACTTTTTTAAATTGTAATCTGACTTAGATATTTATTATTTATTAAGTTTGATTTGGACCAGATAAATATTCAATGATTCAATTTTTTGAACTTTATTTTTGTTATTTTCCTCATAGCATATGATCAATCTGATGAACCTATCATTTAAAAGAATATTTATTCTTTAGTCAATAGTGTATAAATACTAGTTCCACATATTTAATAGTCCAGACTTAAATAGCATTATGATCATCATTATTACTATTTTGCAACTCATTCTGTTTGTTAGTGAAAACTTTAAATATCTATTATTGTTTCATTGAATTTGCATATCTGTCCTTTTAGTTTGGTCAGATTGGCTTGTTTTATATTTTGAAGTTCTGTATTATGTACATTATTTTTTAGGATTGTTAGGCATTTTTTTATGAGTGGTTCCACTTGTTATTCTTGGTAATATCTCTTTCTTAAAAACTACATTGTTTGATATTTCTATAAATGTACTATCTTTTTATTGCTACAGTTTGAATGGTTCATAATTTTTATGGGTTTACTTTCAATCTTTGTCTTTTGTATCTGGTAGATAAAAATGTAATTGACTCTTACTTGATTTCCAGTTTGAGAAAAATTTCCTTTAAATTATTAAGCCAATATATATTTAATATAACTATTGATATCATTGCAAATTAGTCTTTAGTTTTGTTATTTGGTCTCTCTTTTTTTCCGTTTGTTTGATTTTTTTGTTCTTCTGCTTCATTTTTTATCATACAAACATTAGTTCATTATTCTAATTTCTTCATGAATTTGTTATACTTCTTTTTATTAAAAAGTGATATTCTCCAAATGTTAGTTTAACAGTATAAACTAAAATCTAATTAACATTTACAGAACAAAACCTGCTTTGTAAAACAAAGTACTCCATTTATTTGGACTGAAAATTGAATCACATTACATAAGTAAAAAGAATTTCATAAAAATCTAGTTTGTTTTGCCATTTTATCTTACAGTTTTCTTCCGTATGTTTTATAAAATCCATGATGCAATGTTATTATTTTGCTTTAAATATTCAGTATCTTTTAAAGAAAGTAAGAAAAAGTAGATGGAATTTTATATTTCTCCACATACTTATTTCAGTATTCTTAATCTCTTCATGTTATTTTCAGTTTCCCTTTGTTTTTTCTATTCAGTCTGAAAAACTTCTTTTAGAATTGTTCAAGAGCCCTGGCCTGCTAGCTACTATGTCTTTGATTTTCAGAAAAAATATCTTTATGACTTTTTATCCTAGGAGCAATGGGATGCCATTATCAGGATTTAAGCAAGGGAGTATAATTGTCTTTGATTTTTTGAGATTGCTCATCACAGGGATAAATATTTAAGCACAGATGGGCCAAGAGGATGCAGGAAGCCAGATCAGGATGTAATTACCATAGGCTAGATAAGGACAGGATGGAGGTAGTGGAGATGGAGATGTAGTCTCTAAATACAACTCTGCTTACTAAACAGCCTTAAGGAGAAAACAAACATTTTGGTCTCAAGCAAAGTCTAGACCTTACTCTAAATTATCAAATTGAAATTCTAATTTATCAATGTTTTATCTTTAAAATATTTTTAGAGCTGGACAAGGAGGCACATACCTATAATTCCAGCAGCTTGGGAGGCTGAGGCAGGAGGATCACACGTTCAAGGCTATCTTCAGCAATTTAACAAGACCCCAAACAACTAGTGAGACCCTGTCTTAAAATTTAAAAAGAAGGCTGAGGATGTGGCTCAGTGTTTAAGCATCCTTGGTACCAAAAATTAAATAAAATAAAATATTTTTACATTAAAAAAGTTTTTATCACTTGTGAATAAACTGACAAAAAATAAGTTTTCTGTTTGTCAGTTAAGAAACAACCAAGAGGCATTACCTGAATCTATTCACCTTTCCTAATTTGTCTATAATATGTAAATATAAACTAGTTCTCTGTAAACCATGTTGTATGTGGATATCCTATACATTGATAGAAAAATTAAGCATTAACATGTATACCTGTGGTCTAACAAGATTCCAGGCCAGATAATACAAATTATTACCCATTTTTATAAGAGTTGACATCATTTCAAGACATATTTGTTCCTTTGATAACTAATTACTGGGTCTTACCATTATCTTTCCCATGGAAGCTTGTTAATTAGTGAGTTACAAGAGTAAGACATGAGTGCTAACCATGCTAAGGGAAATTTGAAGTGTACCTTACTCATCGCTCCTTCTTCCCTTCAGTGTGGTGGGATGGCCAGAGACAGTCACACATTTTACAGAAAGTCTCTTCATCAGGCCACCTCTGGTCCTGAAAATCTCAACTGCAGATAGTCCTAGCTCTGGGAAGAGTTTGGTCTCTGACTTGGGCTTGCTACCAGCATTTAGTATATAGATAACAGGAATCCTTATCATTCTGCCCTGTGCTGTATAATCCTACACGAAGAACTGCCCTACCCCAAATACTAGAAGTGCCCAGACAAGCATATATGAGGCAGAAATTATGTCCCCTTTCTTTCAAATACCCACCATACTTAGTTCAATACCTTAAACTACACTATCACATTTTGTTATATTTTATTAAAAAATGAACATATAAATAAATGAACCACATATAAGATTTTGTTAATATGCTATAAAACATGAGGAAATTTGTATCTCTGACTGGCCTAGTAGAAATAAAAAAGATTTTATTTTAGTTGGCCACTCAATAATTTATATTCGTAGCCAATCCCTCCTTCCCCTCCTTGCCATATTTAAAATGAATTGCTCTTCTTCATTGCAAAGATGGCCTGGATCCTTTCTATTTAGCATGGCACATGCATCATAAATTAATATGGGCTTTACTCAGTGTAGCCAAGAATACAATAGAATTGCTAGAGTCTCTTTCTTCTCATGGAATTGCAGTGTACTCTCTTTTGTGGCCTAATACTCCATTAGCCAAATTATTCTCTGTATCTATATTCATTAAGTAGAAAGAAGAAGGTTTAAACTTCTCTGATCCTCTTCTCCACATTTTATCTTATACTGAAAAGGTAAAACGTCCTTGGATACTTTTTTCAAGTTCATAAGCTTCCCTTATGCAAGGGTAATATAGCTGCATCAGCATGGTGGTCCTTAAAAATGATCTAGCAATATATTCATCTGTTTATATTCAATAATCAAATACTGGATGTGTATATATAGAGAGATGTTATGCTACAAACAAGGGATATACATACTAATAAGAGAGTTTCTGCCCATAGACCTTAGCCTTGAAAGGAGAAGACAGGAAGTCAAGTGTCATACCTAGAGGGACATATATTCTATGACAAAGTTAGGTTCAGTTCCTAAGTGTGGTCCAGAAGGGAGCAACCAGTTCTACCAGCGTTTGTGTGTGAGCTGTGGGGAGGGGAGAGGGGACAATATGGAGAATACCTAAATGACATGGTGGGCACTTGTGCTAGAACTTGAAAGGTGAGTGGATGTTAAACCTACAAGCAAAGAAAAAACAGAGTGCAAGTGTCAATAGGTAAAAGGCAAACAGGCAAGAAGTAGTGGGGGATTTCAGTGCCCTTAGAGTCCATTTACTTGACCTAGAGATTGGTGGTAAGGAGCTGTGGCTGGGGAGATGGGTTGATGGTCTTCTGCATGCCCTGCTAGGGACTTCCAAATGTATACTACAGGCCACACAATGGTTCTCCAAGAGTGGTCTCTGTTTGGGAGCATCAGAACCACCTGGGAACTCCTCAGGCTCACTCCAAACCTACCAATTTGGAAATGCTGGGGAGTGAAGCCCAACTCTCCATGTTTGAACCAGCTTTTGAGGTAATTTTATCTTTGCTGAGGTTAAGAACCACTAGGCTAAAAGAACCCAAAACCTGGGATTACACTGGGTATTCATGTGCTCATTCCCATGTTTGAAAAGATTATTTCAGTGATGGTTTGATTGGAAAGAGAGAAGATGATAGGCAGGGAGGCTAGTAATAGTACATTGTCAAGAGACCACAAAAGTATGCCCACATGACCAGGAAGGTGGAGAGAGCTAGAGCAAGAGCTAGAGTAGAAATAGAGGTGTGTGTGTGTGTGTGTGTGTGTGTGTGTGTGTGTGTGTGTGGTGTGTTGGGGATAAAACCTAGGACCTTGGGGCTGGGGATGTGGCTCAAGCGGTAGTGCACTCACCTGGCATGCACGGGGCGCTGGATTCGATCCTCAGCACCACATAAAAATAAAATAAAGATGTTGTGTCCACCGAAAACTAAAAAAAATAAATAAAAAATAAAAAAAATCTCTCTCTCTCTCTCTCTCTCTCTCTCTCTCTCTTTAAAACAAACAAACAAACAAAAACCCTAGGACCTTGAAACAGGTTGCAAGTGTTCTACATCCTCAGCCTCGTAAAATATATTTAAAGAGGTGGAATCATTATTCAATTGAAAGGAAAGAACCTGATAGCATCCATGTTTCCACCTTTGATGACTTAGAGCAGGATGGTGGCACCAAGCATAAGACATGGGTGTGGAAGGAAGGCACTTGTGCTTTGGACATGTAGAGGTTCGATTTCCTGAAACATGGTTGGGCAAAAAGTATTGAACAGATAGTTGGACATATAATCACAGAGCCATCTGAAAGTAGAGATGAGGAAGTCTCTAGCTATCCTGGGAAACTGATAGAAGATGTGAAGGACAATTGATTAGGTAGAAAGAGGATAAAGCAGTGTAAAGCCTCAGGATCACTCATGGGTTTGGCAGAGAGGAACATCTTCACTTGCAAAGGGGAATAAGTGACCCATTGTTCTGTGAAGTAAAAGGAGAATGCAAAGGTACCTGAGCATGGAGATCAGAGGGAATTCGAGAAGAAAGGAGTTTATATCAGAGCTAAAGGATGGAAAGATGAAAGCTGTATTTTAGGTTTTAATGTTAGGGGCTCATTGGTATCCTTGGTCAAGACAGTTTCTGGATTATAGAGGAGATAGATTTTCTTAACTCTCCAGTCAGAAGCCACAGTAAATACCCCATTTTAGAAGACAGTGCCTATTGTTTCTCTGCCTTTGCTCAAGACTTTAGCACTCCTGAGAAGTTGCTAGATGAGCCAAATAAGGACATATTTTTGAGACAAGAATATTTAATTCCTTGAAGAAAGGATACAGTGCAATGAAGGTTCTAGAAAGAGAGAAGAAGGAAAGGGTAACTTCTTTGGTAGATAGAGCCAACAGCCCAGCAGAGCTTGCAACAAACACCACAGTCCTGGGATCACAGAGAGGAAATGGGAGAAACCCTGGGGCTCAAGGAATTACCTGTGTGCCATCTGCATTGCATTAGTCATGTGGCAGTGGTCATTGGTTGGTCTACCTCTCCTCTTTCTCTCTTTCTTTCTAACTCCCTTTCTCCCTGTCCCTCTCTCACTAATTAAGAAAATTTACTGAGATCTAAGTTTTGAAGTGAATGTTCTAAAGAAAGAAACATGCTCCACAGATTGCTATATAAAGTCATAACTTTAAAGTGTCCCCCCATTATGGTCTACATTCCATTGCCCTCATCCCCATACAAGGACAGGAACCAAGTCAATAAATAACCTGAGATGAAATAAAATATTCTGAGGCTCTCTCTGGCTCCTTATTTTTAGAACTAGGTTAGAATAAAACTTGTCCCTGGAGTTTGGGAGAATTAGTTCATGATACCCAATAGCATTAAACATTTAATTGGCTTCTGGATTAATTCTGGGTGCTTGAGATAGATTGTGTTTAATAATTTAGACTCCATTATTTTAGAGTCAAATTGAAATGACCTTTGGCTATCTGGGGTATGTATTTCCTTGGAAATCCTCGTATCTCTGAGCTTCACGCATTCATACATGTCATCCTACACCGTGTGGCTTGTCTCTAACAACAAACATCATTTATATTGGTGTCTTTCTCTAGCCATCTCAGTTTTTCTATGCAGTAGGAATGATGTCTGAGCTCCATTTCTCAGTTTGTTCTTCCTATTAGGCTATTGCTTCCGTAGTGAACACATCATATTAATTCAACATGAAAAGAGTATTTGGATGGTGGAGAGGTTCTAGGGAAAGAATCCAGAGGAAATTCTACCAAGTTTCTATCCTGCCAAGGCATCAGCAACAAAGAGGATGTATTTGTGGCAAAGAGGCTTGTGAATTTATCATATAAATGGTTACGAAGCTAATGAACATATGAAATTACTATCTTAAAAAGATGCATCTCTGTTTTATAGAATATAAATATTCATTAACTGATTGGAAGTGCACATATATAAGAGCTCTTGAATTTACAATTTGCAGTATTTGTCATATTGCATAATGCAAATGAACTCGATGGACAAATAATTGAAATAATTGATAGACTTAGTTGGCAATAATACAAATAATTACTACTTGGTTTGATAGAGTTCTTCCAAAAATTCAATTTATTCAGTAAATATTTATGGTGTTCCTTCTACACAGTAAATTTAACTCTTCACTATTGCAGCTTTGGCAGCAAATAAAACTGACATGGTCCCAGGTTTCCATGAATTTGCAGCTTAATGGAAAAAAACAATAGTAGGTAATAATGCACGTGTTGGGTGTCATAAGAAGCAAAAATAGAATATATAGCACTACAGACCTATTTTAGGGTCTGAGTTTCTTGGAGGAAAGATGAAATTGAAGAGATTTTACTCAAATAATGCCTAAGTAGAACACAGTTTGTTTTAGTGTATTTAAGGTGAAGAGGTGAGAAAGGTCACTGGGAATGAGTCACAAACCCTAAAGAATCCAGTATGGCTGGGCCATTGAGTACTGATCCAGAGCAGTGGAAGGTGATATAGATGGGGGCCGGACATGGAGCCCACATCAGCTGCCTCAAAGGGATCCAACTTCACTGAAGGCTATGGAAAGCAATTGTTACTTTTAATGAGTGAACATTTGTGGTCATATCTGTGCTTTATGGGCTGTCTCTGGATAACAGCATGGAGAAGAATTGGGGAACAAGTGAGGAAATGGTTGTCAGGCCACACAGGGGTCCCCACAAGGGAAGATGGTGGTTTCACTTGGATTAGGGAAATGGTAATGGATATAGAGATATGTGGGTAACTCTGAGCAATAATTAAGCTATAGAATCAGTGAGCTTAAGGATTAAGACTGCATGTGTGTGTTTGTGTGTGTGTGTGTGTGTGTGTGTGTATTGGGTGAGGTATTGAGAAAAAAAGAAGATTAGATCTGTAGTTTGAGGAATTAGGTGGATAGATTCCAAAAAAGAATGAATTCTGTTTTCTGGTATAGTAGTAAATGACCCAACATATGGAAGTAAGTACATTCAAAATATGTATTATCATATTGGAGAACCCTAAATAGTCCTATGTACAAAGCAACCCTTCAGGAAAATTAATTATGCAGGATTTATTTTTATATAATCAAAATCATTTCTGTTGAACTTTCCAGTTAATTTCAGAGTATTATATTCAATAAAATGCTACTGACAAACAGAATTAAACATGGTTTAAATTATGTTAGGTTTTGTATTCCTATAAATGAATCACAAAACATGTCTCACGAAATCTCCTCTATTCTCTTCTTGGCTGTATCATCTCTCTCTGTCGCTGGACACCCTTTTGTACCACAAGCTGCCCGACACATCCAAAGCAGAACCCAATCTCTGGCACTTTCAGATCAGTTTCCCCCTGAGGTCTCTGCCTCTTTCATGGATTCAATTTATACTTCTTGGAGAACTCAGGCCCATTTTTGTAGAGTTAATGAAAGCGGGGAACCTCACCTATATGCTGCACTCTATCTCATACACTTCTTGCACAAACACTTGTGGCAGATGCTATCAACAAAATATCAACTCACAGTTAGGTTTTCAGACCTCCAAAACACCTAAGTATATGCTCTTCACTACTCTGCTATTAATATTTCTTTTCCATTTCCCTGGTTGGTTATCAAGTTCTATTAAAGTGTTTTATACATTGCAGGTCTGAGTGTCTCTATTTTCATTCTCTTAATCCTAATCAGGCCTTTGAACTTCATAAGGGTAAAAAATACAACAATTTCTTTGCTGACTTGCCTTACCCAAACATTCATCTCTTTGATGCATTCAGCATATTGATACCTGAATAATTGTTTTAATTTGTAATTTTTATTACCAGTTTCTTAACTATTATTTTTAACTATTGTGTCCTATATAGGCTAAGCCTCAAATCTTTGGGCCTGATTTCTATGCACAGTCTCCATCTACAGGATTCTTTCTGAAAATTATTCCAGGCTATGACTGCATGATCCTGAAATTCCAGTCTAACCGGCAGGTGCTGACTGGATGGGTGTCTGATCCAAGGATGGGGAATACACTGGAGGCTAGCAACTGGAGGGGTGATGGAGTGAACCTGCCACCCAAAGAATGCTTTTCCAAAACAAGCTTCTCTGTCAGGAATGCAGTCATCAGCTCCGGGAAGAGCTGAGTGGAGAAGTTCATAAAAATGTTAGTCAAAGAATGGAATTACTTTGAGTTATGAGAAGGAAGCACATTAACTTTTGTGACTGAGCCTAGGACACAATAGCCTTGTCTCCCCAGAGCCCTGAAATCTGTACTACATCTGGGTACTAGGATCTGGTCACTATGAAGCCAGGTTGACTTGTTTCTATCTTTTCTGATGGTCCCTCAGTTCTTGCCGTACTATATCTTCATTTCTAAATTTAATCCTAAAAAACAAACAAACAACAATGGAAGACAAATGTAATTCCATTCTATTTGAAGGAAATGAGGAGGATATGTGTGTGTGTGTGTGTGTGTGTGTGTGTGTGTGTCTATGAAAATGCCTTTTCCAAGTGGTGTCATGGTAGACTCTATCATATTAAAAACGTAATTTGTTATTTGAAAATGAGTAAAACTATTAAATCACAGGTGCAAAATACATACTTAGTTTTACCTTAAGATTTTGGTGAATAAAGAGTGATTTTAATCAGCATTTAACAAAGTAATTTTAGTCACATGACAACTTAATGACTATTTCTCTGTGTATTCAAAGAATGTATGTCAGTTTAGTTTTATTTCAGTGTTAATGAAAAAAAGAAAAGATGATAATGAATATCTTTGTTTTTGGTGCCCAGCATCTATTCTCTCTCTCCTTTTAGTAATAAATCCACAATTTTACTTTAGGGGAAAAGTCTCTTTTATTCTCAGTTCATACACTTCAGTGCAGAAACCATCACTTCTGGCTCCTAGTGCATCAAAATTCCTTTTGTTTTCAGGGAGAGATTAAATTCTTCATTACCCATCCCTTCCCAAACACATAAACTCCATGCATTCACTCACTGTATATATCTATTTAGCCACTGTTCTCACATTCCACCAGGATCAACTGTTTCACAACATTCCTTATAAAAAGGATGAAGTGGGTGTGTTAATAAGCAAAATACACAAACATAAAACACTGATAGTGCTAATTACATATCTGTTGCTTTTTATTTAAGACAGATATATACTAAGCACTCTTGTATCTTATATCCACACTGTGTGCTTTGGTACAGGCCAGTGGTATGTGCCCTTGACTCTAAGAAGTCTTACTATGTCACCTAAAGTGGCAAAGAGTGCACAGGTGTTACTCTATACTTAAGAAGTGGTCTTCATTTTTTTTAGTCTGACTTGGTAAGTCCTCAGGGAAGATAATCCCAAATTGGGAAACACATCAGGTAAGTTTTTGAAATGGACACTTTTATTTCTTTGTCATAGAATAATTGAAAGATTTCTGGCTATTTGATTTGGGGTAAGCTAATACAGTTCCTCTCACACAGTCCATACTATCAACATGCAGTACACTGGAATATTTATTAGCAGTGAATCATGGGGGATCCAGAATTCACATGATATGAATCTTGAACTGTACAAGATTAGCATTAGCTTTGTCTCTCAAGCATTTTAGTTTATGAAAATGATCACATAATTTCAATTGGAATGTCCCTGAAGTCATCATTTTATTATAACTTAATCTTGCTCTTAACTGAGACTTCATAGAAGATAATGCCAATTGAGAAATACAGGACTGAGCCCTCTATTTATGATTGTTCTATTCAGGAAATACTTTAGACATGATCTTCTTGTTGCAAAATTAGCAATACTGTTAACAGGATGTTTATGTTTTCCCAAAGTAGTTCAAAACCGAATCCTCAATGTGATGATATTTGGAAGTGGGGACTTCAGAGGGTAATGGGGCTAGAGGAGATCTTGAGAACTCAGGAAGATATTAATTTCCCTTATTACAGAGGAGGAGACACAAGATTCGACTTTCTCCATCATGAGAGAATAAAGCAATAAATGGTCATCGGTGAATAGGAAGAAAGCCTTCATCATGAAGCTGACCATGAAGGTATCCTGGTCTCAGAGTTTCAGCCTCCAGAACTATAAGAAAACCATGTTTGTTGTTGAAGCCATCCAGTCTACAATAAAGTGTTTTAGCACACCAAATTTATTGAGACTTATCCTAGGTAGAGAAAATAACTATGGATATATTTCAGAAATGTTTGTAGCTTCCAACAAAGAACAACTAACTGAAAATGACTTAAACTCAATGGGTTTATTTTCTGACATGAAAAGAAATCCAGAGTTGAATGGCCCTGACTCTAACTTCTATAAAATCAGTGTTATCACTGGGTTATCTCCCTGTTCTTTCATCTTCCAGTTTTAGTAAGTTGTCTTTAGTCTTCAAGTAGCTACAAAATAACTGCTGGTCACAGGTATATCCTCCTGCCAGACATCCAGAGGCAGAAGTAGGTCTTTGTTGCCAGGGATGAAAACTTTTCTAGAAATCCTCTGCAAACTCATGTCTAGTTCCCCTGAGCAGCACTGAATGGTGAGTTTATGTCTGTGTCCTCACTGGAAAATCAAGTATTTCTCATGCCTGTGGTGGGTAGGCAGCAAAGACAATCAGTGAAGAACTAACCACTCGTGCCTCAACTGTCAGACGATTCTGCTACATGACTGCTTTGTAGAAGCAGAAATTTAGAAACAACAGCTATTTGCCAAATCAGTGTATTAGAATTCTAAGTTAAATGAAGATTGATGGATTCGTCTTTGGGTATGGTGAAAAGAAACTGTTCACTTTAATCCTTTAGTTTTTTAAAAATGGGTTTTTGTAGAATTTGGGATTCTATCTATACAGCAGGTCTATATGCTAAAGAAAACTTCCAGCTTGCTCTTTTGTAAATAAATGCAGCATTTTATATTATAATAAATACTATACTCTTAAATAAATTGTCAAGCTTCCGTTTTATTTATTGTTTTAGGTTTTTTTTTTTTTTTTTTTGTATCCTCCTGTTGCCAAAGGTCTATGTGTTTTATAAATGGATATCTAGGCTATTGTGTTGCAATGGAAATCTGCCTTGCATATGAATAGAAAACTTTCCTAATTTTGAGAAAATATAAGCCTGATTATGTTATCTGGAATGGTACCTGACAGGTTTCTTATCCAAGTAGTTGTTTTGTTTATAAGCCTGAAAAGGCAATATTCACACATGGACACACAATAAAACAAAAACAAAATTCTAAAGAAAGGCAGTCTAAAGCCTATTTAAATTTGTAACATTTAATTATTAAATAGTTTCTCTCTTTATCTTTATTCAGAATTGACAATTGTTGAAGCATTATTTTTGCATATTTCAAATTCAATTAGTGTTTATTAAGTTTCTAACTCATACAAGCCATCATACTAAGTTCTGTAGGGGCACAACTGAAATGAATTTCACATTTGTAAGAATTTTATCTACAAATAATGCAGATGGATAAGTAAATAAGTATAATTTAATATATCAGTCACATTATTTATCCTGAGATTTAAACACTGACTTTGGAAATAAGCAGCTAAGTTTCTCTGGCAGAATCTGGGGAGTTTCTGTGGAGGAACTCCCTACACATTTGCCTTTTAAGGTGGACAAACAAAGGGAAATAGGTAAGATTTAAATAAGGAAGTTGCATTGGAAGTTTAGAAAGTGTTGAGCAGTCAGATAATTGGTCTATGAAGTTAAGTTGGACTAAAGCAGGCAAGGGACCGTGAAGGTAGACTTGGACTAAACTGTAAACAGAAAGGAACATGCAAGTAACACTGACTATTGGACATTCCTGGCCAACTCTGAGCATAATCTCTCCTCTCTTTAGAACTCCCATGCTTCTGTCTGCAAATTACTAACATTTGTTGAGCTCCATGGTCTAGTCAACATTCTAAGTGCTGCAGATATATCCAAACCCTATTGGTTGCTTATTACTATAAGCTTCCCTTAAAAATGAATTTAGACACCAAGAAGTTGGGGAACTTGCCCAAGGTCACACAACTTGCCCAGGGACAAACCTGTGTGGATGGGAATAGTTTCCCTTCTTAATATACAGCATTTTCATATTTCAATTAGAAGAAAAGAGTATACATCAAAACAAAATTTTTATTTCTAATTAATTAATTAATTAACTTTTGTGGTGCCAAGATTTGAATTCAGGGTCTTGCACATGGGGCAGGGGAAAGTTCTCTACCACTGAACTACAGCCCCAATCCTTACTCTTTATTTTTTAAACTATTTGTCTGATGATTTACTGTAGCAAATTTTCAGTGTAACCTTCAATTCCCATAGTCTTCTGCACAGGAAGATATCGTGTAGAACAGTAAAAACTAGTGCATTAATAATCATAAATCTTTCATCTGGAAGGAAATTTAGAGGCCACTTAGAGTGTTACCATGTTCCTAATATTTATTATTTAAAACAAAAAGAAAGGACTTTATAACACTCATTTAGTAGACCTGTGGAACCCTGGAATTGAAAAGAACCATAACTATTATTGAGGCCATGTTTCAAGCAGATGAGATTCATTTGATATGCACAGCAATTTCTTCTCTGTTTTGATTGAATCTGTTGCCAACTGATTGTAAATTAGAAAATCCCAAACTAAAAGTAGCTATTTCCAGCACTAGGCCTATGCCATCAGCAGGAGCTGAGGAGAGGCTGGTTACTGCTGATGGGTCTCATGTGACCTGGTTAGTCAAGGGCAGTTTGCTATTGCTATAGATTAATTGTCATAGGTTGCAAGTTAAGCCGACACCCATGTATTTGCTCACAGTTCCAGAGGTCAATATTTCACCAGCATGGAGGGAGTCTCTTACTAAGGGACTCTCAGCACCACAAAATGTCAGCCAGGAAGAGCTCTTATCTGAAGGCTCTGGGAAGAATCTGCCTCCACGTTCACTCAAATTGGTGGCAGAATTCAGTTGTAGGACTAGCACTGCTGTTTCCTTGCTGGCTACCTGTCAGGGGTGACTCCCAGCAATTAGAGGCCACTCAGCTCCTTTCTCTATGTCTCCCCACCTTCCAAGTCCACAATGGAACACTTCTGTCATGGTAAATCCTTATCATGCTTTCAATCTCTCTAAAGTCTCCTTGCAGAGCTGATGTGACTGGTTTGGGGCCACCAGGCTAATTTTATTTTGAGGTCAACTGATTGTTTTCATCACATCTGCCAAATGCTTTTGAACATGCAATGTAACACTGTCCTAGGGGTTTCGCCATGCCTAAGATTATGGGGCTGCTTTAGATTTCTGCTTTCTGTAGACAGCATGCTCTTCTTAATTGTTGTATCTCCAAAAATACCAAGTGTGCAAGAGGATGTAAAAGCCATAGAAACTGTTACATTAATGGAAGGAGATAGCTAGTACTGGTGTACTGAAATACTACAGAATGGAACATGTTCATGTACACTGCAGTCACTCCTAATACTCAAGAGCAATGTACACACACACACACACACACACACACACACACAGATAAGTACTCAGGGAGAATGTTTTATGCTTTATAGTGTACCTTATGGAAATTTCAGGGATAAATCTCATTTTCTGAACCTTGAACTTTCTATACAGACAGTATCATTGTTGACCACTTTATCCTTTTTTTGAACATTTTGGTACTCGGCATCTAACCCAGAGGCTCTTAACCACTGAGCTACATCATCAGCCCTTTTTATATTTTTATTTTGATACAAGGTCTTGCTAAGTTGCTGAGGCTAGCTTTGAACTTACAGTCTTGTTGCCTCAGCCTCCTGAATTGCTGGGATTACAGGAGTGCACCATCATGCCCGACTCTGAGATCTTTTCTTTACAACTGATCAAATTTGCCTGAGCTACCTTAAGAGTGAGTGTTGGAACAATTCTATGAGTGGTACTTGAGATTTAACACAATGTTATGTTACAGTGTTCATTTTTTCTTTCTTTCTTCTGGGTTGCTTTTTTTGTGTGTGAATGGGGGGATGGTGAGAAGGCAGTAGTTGTAACATACAGACTCCAAGTATTATCTATTTCCTAGATAGGTATGTCAAGATTTGTGCGCACCTTCCCAAAGATTAGCTACGTGTTTGAATGAAAGAAAATATACAATACCTACAAGTTCTTCACTGAGAATCTCTTAGTGTAGAAGTGACTTTTGATTGTTTGCTTGTTTCCCTATAGAAAATTGGTAAGGCACATGTTCCTTGATATCTCAAATAGAGGCAAAAATAAAATTGACTTGATGCTACTTACAATCCATTTATAATTTCTGTTCTGGCAGAAATAAGAATAAGGGAATGAACACCTGCTGTCTTCCATCACTGGAAAGTCAGGCTGGCTGTGTCTCATCTCAGGAGCTTAGACAATGTCCCCTGTGATCCAAGCCCAGAACACAGACATGCACGGGGCCCAGGGAAGTTGTGAAGATCAGTGAATACCACTCCAGGTGAGCACCTTCAGCAGAGAAGACAGTGAGTTGGCATTTGATGTGTCAGGGAATAAAAGGAGAGGGAAACCATATAGCTGTCTCTAAATTTCTTAGGAAGTCTACCTTACTGAGATTAAAAGAATCAGGGGTAATCCTAAGGATGGAATATAAATAGCCTTAACTCTGACAGGGCCTGGGATACATATGAAGCCTGTTCTCTTCCCTGTGCTCCCTTTACCTAGTATAAAATGTTAACCCTGTACATTGTTTTACATCAAGAAAGACACTATTTATTTTGCTTCTATTTAAACAACAGCCGTCTTTCTGCTTTTCTAGAGCTTTTTCTATTCTATTTGATAGATTTTGTTGAAATTATTATATATGATTTTGGATATTATTATTGCCTTCCATTGTTATTAGATACTGTTAACATTGTTTTTTTCTCCTTCAGGATACCTGGTAGGATTTCACTTCTCCCTGGTGGATGTTCATTTATGTGCCTTTTGTTCTGTCAGGTAAACTGGGAATAGCTGCTTCATCAGCCTGGGCCATAGAGTAAGAAAGAGGAGTCTATAGAGCAGAAACCCAGACAACTTATGGAAAAATAGCATAAGAAACATTCCTGTTCTTAGATTTTGGGGGGTTGTTTGTTGTTGCAGCATAACGCTGCATATCCTGACTTATACATGGACAGAGTAATTTTAAGTAGCCATTTAGCTTGCCAAAATCATTTCATGATTTTAGTAGTCTTCTAATGACATTCACAGGGTTAACATATTTTGTTGACAATATGCACATAGGCTGCAAACATTTTCTGCTTGATCATGCGTGTGTAAGGCACCTGAATGTGAATTCTTTTAGCATTCCCATCCCCTCCTGCATGGAAAGCATGTTCACAAGTCACCCATTACATTTTAAAATTCACAAATGTTTTCTTATAAAGTCTATTTTATAATTCTAAAAATGATGTCTGATAGTTTCTCAGAGGAGTGGTAAAGTAATACATTAAATTTAGAGTAGAATGATTAATTGATTATAATTATTCTCATTTTAGACAGCTTATTGTAGGATTTGATAGATTAAACTGTAGATGAAGTAATTTAAATATCTAAAAGGCTTCGTTTTTATCATAACACACTGGGAAAATTTGTTAATCAGGGAGAAGGCTGCTGCCTGGCTTTCACCAAACTTCACATGAAGCAGATTTAATATTGATGGATTCATCAGAGTCTTTGAAACTAGTACTTAAACCCTGAAAGCCAAGTGATTTGTTTGTAACAGGCAAATTAATTGTTCCATGGACCACACTATTGATGATGAAAGAACCAGCCCATTTTGGGAAAACAAAATGTAAAGTACATTTCATCAAACATAGAATAGGGATAATTAGCCATACGATTTAAATGTACAATGGTTTAAAGCTAATCTCAATTCATTTATTTACACAGTTCTAGGAATGCCAATTATCCTTGCATATGCAAAGGCAGTTGTCTTAATGTTTGCTTTGGATGTTTTCTTTCATAATTCTCTTTCTGTGCTACTACCAACTCTATTTTGATTGACATATTCATTTTTATATGCTTATATCTTCAGTTTGGTTATAATTGAGTTTATAGGCCTAAAAGATTTGTTTCTTTATGTAACATTGCTTACAACTGCTTGATCTCTTCTCAGAGAATTTGACAGTGGAAATCACCTAAAATAATTTAATTTCTATATTTCTGAACTTCTGACCTCTCTCATTTAAACCTCCTGTTACCTACATCAGCTGGTGTTTGCTAGATAATAAAGACAGTGCTCATGTATTCAATTTTATTGGTAGCATATTTCTTTATAATTGTAAATGAATTTCTACTAGTCTTACAAGGAACTGCCAATTATAAAAAATCATCATCCATTTGTGAATATTTGCTTTAAGTTCATTTTATTTTTCCCTTTCATAATTTATTTCCATTTAACTAAGATGCTCTGTAAATAATTATGAGAGTTCATGAAGCCTTTGCAAAGAAGATGCTATTTGAAGACTACATCATGAAATGCTCATTGATTTCTGAAAATTTCATCAACTCATTCCGTAAACTTCATTTAAAATCATAATGATAAAGCAAATTGATGAATCTTTCCCTGAGCATCAGAGGAAAAATAATATCTGTTAAAAATTACTATGTATCATAAGAAGTATCTTGCTTAAATATAGACTTTGTATAAAATTGCTTTTTTTAAAAAAAAAATTTTACTCCTTCCTCCTATTAGGAGGATTTTTTACCTGTGTTTTATTGGGTGCATTAAAATTGCACATAATTGTGAGATTCATTATTATATATTCATACATTCACACAATATAACAATACAATGTGACCCATGTCATTCCCCAGTATCTCTTCTTTCTTTCTTTCTTTCTCCATATGCATCCCCTGGTCCTTTTCTTCTACTATACTGATATCCCTTTAATGTTCATGAGCTCTGCCCTCCCCTTCTTTTTCTTTTTTTCCAACCTGCACGTATGAGAGAAAACATATGACCCTTGACCTTCTGAGTTTGGCTTACCTTGCTTAACATAATGTTCTCAAATTTCATCCATTTTCCTGCAAATGACATAATTTCATTCTTCTTTATGGCTAAATAAAACTCCATTGTGCATATGTACCATATTTTATTTCTCCATGCATCCATTACTTAGTCTGGTTCCTCGGTATAGCTATAATAAATAATGCTGCTGTAAACATCGGTATGAATATTTCACTGTAGTATTGTGGATGATTAGTATTAATACTGAGCAGAGGTATAGCTGGGCCATATGATGGTTCCATTTCTAGTCTTTAGGGAATTTCTTACTTATTTTCATATTCATTGTACTAACTTGAATCCAACCAATAGTATAAAAGTGTTCCTTTTCTCCCCATATATTCTCCAGAATTTATTATTGCTTGTTTTCTTGATGGCTGCCATTCTAACTGTAGTGAGATGAAATATGTAGTTTTTTTTATTTTCATTTTGTTAATTGCTTACATAATTGTTGGACATTTTTTCATTTATTTGTTGACCATTTGTATTTATTCTTTTGAGAAACACCTGTTTAGTATCTTTTTAGATTCTCTCTTCACATTCTTAATTGTTTCCTATGCTGTGAAGAAGTTTTTAATTTGATGCCATTTCATTTATTAATTCTTGGTGTTGTTTCTTGAGTTTTAGGTGTCCTATTGATGAAGTAGTAGCCTGTGTCTATATGACAGAATGTTGATCCTATGTTTTCTTCTAGAAGTTGCATGGTTTCTGGTCTAATTCCTAGAATTTTGATCCATTTTTAGTTGATTTTTTATGTGGGGTAAAAGATAAGGACCTTGTCTCATTCTTCTGCATATGAATAACTTGTTTTCCTAGCACCATGTATTAAAACTTCTAACTTTTATCTAATGTACATTTTTAAGCCTTTGTTGAGGATTAGATTATTGTAACTATGTTTATCTTTGTACCTTCTACTCTGTACCATTGGTGTGTGTGTGTGTATGTGTGTGTGTGTGTATGAATGCCAGTACTATACAATTTTTGTTACTATAACTTGGTAGTATAATTTGAAGTCATGCATTTTGATGTTCCTTCAGCATTGCTTTTCTGGTTTATAATGGTTTGGGCTATTTTAGGACAGATTTTTCTAGTTCTGTGAAGGATATCATTGGTACTTTGATGGGGATTGCATTGAATCTGCATATGGCTTTTTGTAGTATAGCCATTTTAACAATATCCTGACTATCCAATATTCTGAATATGGCATCTCTCCATCTTCTTATGTCCTATCCAATTTCGTTCTTTGAAGTTCTAATTTTAATTGTAGAGGCTTTTCATCTCCTTGATTAGATTTATTCCTAGTTATTTTTGATTCAGGCTATTGTGAATGGGTTTATTTTCCAGATTTTTTTCCTCAGCAGATTCATTATTGGTGTATAATTAAGTTATTGATTTTTATATATTGATTTTGTAACCTGCTACTTTGCTGAATTTAATAGCTCTAGTACTCTTCTGGTGGACCTTTGTAGATCTTCTAAGTATAGGATCATATGATCTGCAAATAGTGACTATTTGACCCCTAACTTTCCCGTTTTTATCCTTTTGTTTCCTTCTCTGGCTTAAATTCTCTGGATGGAATTTCTACTACTGTTTGAATAGGAGTGGTGAGCATGGGCAATCTTGTTTTGTTCTGGACTTTAAAGGAAATGCTTTCAGATTTTCCCCATTCACTATGATGATGGCTTTGGTTTTGTTGCATGTAGTCTTTGTGATGTTGAGGTAAGTTTCTCCTATTTCTAGTTTTCTTTAAGCATTTTTATCATGAATGGGTGCTGAAAATTGTTGAAGATTTTCTCTGCAACTATTGAGATAACTGTAATTTTGTCCCTGATTCTATTTATATTGATTTGTACATGTTAAACCATTCTTTAAAACCCTGGGATAAAATAAACTTGGTCATGATGTACAAGTTTTCTTAATATATCATTGAACATGATTCCCTAATATTTTGTTAAGAATTTTTGCATCTACATTCATGAGAATTTTTGGTCTGTGGTTTTCTTTCCTCAATATGTCCTTATTTGATTTTGATAGAAGGGTGATACTGACTTTGTGGAGTACTTTTGATATTGTTGCATCCTTTTCTATTTCATGGAATAATTTGAGATGCATTGAATTAGTTCTACTCTAAAGTTCTGGTAGAATTCAGCTGAGAGTCTACCTGGTTCCAGGTGGAAAGTCTTTTTAATTACTATTTCTATCTCATTGCTACATTTTGGGTTGTTAGTTTTTCTTTATTCTCTTGAATTTTGACTGGTCATATGTATCTAAAAATGTTTCGATTTCTTCTAGGTTTTCAAATTTATCAGAGAATACGTTTTTAAAATAGTCCCTAATGATCCTCTGAATTTCTATGACATCTTTGGTAATTTCTCCTTTTTCATCTCTAATTTTATTAATTTGGGTCTTCTCTCGTTTTCTTTTAGTTGGTTTGGTTAAATGTTTATCAATATTTTTAAAATTTTTAAATACCAACTCCTTCACTCATTGATCCTTTGTATTTTTTTAATTGTCTATTTCCTTGATTTTAGTTTTGATCTTAATTATTTCCTTCCTTTTAATTGTTTTGAAATTGGTTCTCAAGGGCCTATAGAATCATCATTACTTGGCTTATTTGATTCTTTCTGATTTTCTTCTGTAGGCTCTCAGAATTGTATACTTTCTTCTTAAAGCCAACTCCACAGTTTCTTGGAGGTTCTGGTATATTGTAACACTATTCTTGTTGGATTCTATGAATTTTTAAATTTCTTCTCTTATTTCTTCTGTAAAATTTTCATTATTCAGAAGTGTGTTGTTCAATTTCTGTGTATTTATGTGGTTTCTGTAGATTGTGTGTATACACACATGTGTTTATTTCTAATTTCATTCTATTTTGATCATTCTGATTGCTAAGAGTTGCCTTGCAGCCTAAAATATGGTCTAATTTATATACGTTTCCATAAGACAGTGAATTCCTCAAATGTTGAATAAAATATTTTATATGTATTCATTAAGTCCATTTGATATATAATATTTTTTTCGATCTGAAGAATCTTTACTGAGTTTGTGTTTTGATAATCTATCTATTGATGAGAAAAGTGTGTTGAAATCATACAATACTATTTTATTGGGGCCTGAGTCTTTGATTTCCATCTTTTTATTCTCAGCCAGTGAATACATTCTCCTGTAAGAGTCTCTAAAAACAACATATATTTGGGTCTTGTTTTTTAATCCTTTCTGCCAACTTATGACTTTTAATTGGAGAGTTGGGACCATTTATATTCAATGTTGTAGAGGGATGTTTATTCATTCTGCCATACTGATTTATTTATAATGTTTAATTTGGTCTTGTTTTTCATTTGCTTAGCTACTTTTGACATGAGATTTGTCTATTAGTAAGCTCTGGGGTTTGTTTTCAGTTTCTTATGCATATAGTATTTCCTTCAGTATTTTTTTGTAGTGCCAGCTTAGCAGTTATGAATTCTTTTGTCTTCTCCTTGTCTTGAAAGGTTTTATTTATTACACATTCTAATAATAGTTTTCTGAATGCAGTGTTCTTGGTTGACAGGTATTTTCTTTCAGGAATTGGAATATATCATTCCAAACCCTCCTAGATTTTAGCATTTTTTTTCCTGAAAAACCAGAAGTATTTCTAATTGACTCGTGTCTAGATGTGACATGGTGTTTTTCTCATGAGGCTTTTAAAATTCTATCCTTATTCTGTAATGGTAGGCATTTTGATTAAAATGTATTCTGGAGAGGTTCTTTTTTGATCTTGTCTGTTTGAGGTTCTGAATGCATTGTATATCTGGATGTCCACCTCATTCTCACGATTTGGAAATTTTTCTGTTGTGATTTCCTTGAAGAAGTTATTCATGTCATTAGTTTGCATCTCACAAGCCTCCTAGATTCTAATTATTTTAATCTCTTAATGTTGTTCCAGAGTTTTTGAGTGTTCAGATCATGGTTACTCATTTTCTTTCATATTGTCTGAATGTTTAAGGCAGGCCACTGTGGTTTTCCAGTTATGAGATTCTGTCTTTAGCATGGGCTACTCTATTACAGAGATTGTCAACTGTACATTTTATTTGATTCGTTGCGTCTCTCTCATTTCCTGTATTTCTGTTTGGTTTTTATTCAATATTTCTATCTCATAATTGAATTTCTCATTCATATCCTGTACTGACTTCTTTAATTCATCAAAGTTGTTTTTGTGTGTCCTCTTGGGATTCATTGATCATCCTGATAATCATTCTTTTGAATTATGTATCAGCTGTTATGTATTATCCATTTCAGTATCTCTGGAGTAGTTGCTTTCAGAGGTGTCATGTTACCTGTTTTTTTTGCTTCTTCATATTTTTTTATATCCCTATGTTGAGTTTTATGCATCTGTTGAAATGAATTTCTCTTCCACTCTTATGTATGGACATTTGTAGGGCACATCCTTTCTTCTTTTGACAAAATGATCTGGAATATCAAGTTGTTGTGGACTTTTAAATATTTTTCCAAATTTTTTTTTGTGGAATAGTTTCCCTGCTGGTTCTTTGGTGATGATTGCTTTGTTTGATACAGTCTACTTTGCATCGGAGCTTGAGGATTCCACTTCTCTTGTAGATCTGAACAGAGTAGTGTCCTCCTTGTAGATATGGAAGTTGTACTGTATGCAGCAGGGCTTGTGGGGCTGCATCCTTTGTGATTACTCCTGTTCACTTAACAACTTTGTATATCCTAAAGAATGATGGGAATGGTATTCATAGAAGTGGTGTCCATAGCTTTTGTGTTAATTCTTTCTGTTTTTATTGCAAAAGTGGATGTCCATGAGTGAAATATGAGTGGGCCTTGTGCACCTTCCCCTGCCATTGCTCTTTGGGGCCTGGTCATTAGTTTGGGAGTTTCTGTCTCCACTATTCTTTGTATTAATTTATCGCTGAAGTTTGTGGTTAATTTGTGTATGGAGCAAGGTGTGCTGTCCACTGGCTGGATTCAGCCCAGCCGCAGAGTCTGTGTCCTGTGAACTTGTAGCATCTCTCCAGATGCTCAATACCTCACAGAACGGGAGAGACAAAAAATAGCATGACAGAAGTCAATGATGTATGGCATTAAAATAATTGCCTGGTGCCTACCATGACATCTACACTAATTACTATAAAAAATAGGATTGTGAGGTCAGTAATTGCCAAAAGCAAAAAAATAATAAATAGCCATGAACTGCATTCTGTAATAAAGTAAACTGCAGGTGTCAACTATGTCATGAAGTGCAAGAACATGAATGATGGAGGCAGGAGTCACAGAAGCCAAATCGTTCTAAAATGTGATAAAATACAGTGTTAAGAAGGTAAAAGAAAGCTTAGAATATTCAAGAATGTTACCAGAGAGAAAGAAGAGGATATATAATATAGCAAGTGGTGGCTACAAAGAAAGAGAAAAATAAATAAATTAAAAACACTAAATAATAAAGGGAGTGATGTCTTCTCTCTACGTAGGCCTGAGTGTCCTTCTTTCTGTTTCTTCTTGAGCTATGTACTAACATAAGGAGAAAGAACAAGGGCTGGAGGTTGTTAACTCCTTCCTCTTTTTGTGACATTCATTGATATCCCAAATGGAATGGCATCAAACAAGCGGATTGAAAGATCTCTCAGCTTCCCTTCTCATCAGGATGAGGTAGGATGGAAAGGGAAGTACTGTCAGTTGGAGTTTTGTCTGCACAGACCAGATCCCTGTACTCCTAGGGTGGGGCTGCTACAGAGTTCTATGAGGGGAATCCCCATGAAGAGGATTAGGTCTAATCAGGCCTTATGTTGGGTGGTGTGTGCTCTGGAGAGATTAGATTAACACAATGTTAGGGCCTGTCAGATGAGTTGCCTATATTTCTGGATTATGTTTATTTTGATATATATATATATATATATATATGTATATAATTTTATTCTAATTGATGAGAGAAGTTACCTTCAATATGATAGAAAGTTTTGGAATTTACTCGTGCATTATTTTTTTTAATTTCTCCTTTCATAATGGCTAAAAGGAGAGAACAAAGAATGTCCTTGGAATAGTCTATCTTGCAGAAATTGTGACAGAATCTTGTACGTGTTACATTCTTTGTATTCTGATTGTATTGTTTAACTTCTTATATGTGCTGAGGTGACAAAGGAAATCCTTTTAGAGGATCATAATGATTTCCATGTAAGACTTTGTCATTTTTTTGAGTTTAAAAATTATTAAAATTTGCTTGATGTTTTTAGCTTAAGATGAATGTCTAGGGGATACCATATTTGCAAAGAATTAGAAGGTCATAACAATAAATCAAAGCACTGCTTCTACTTTTAAACATAATACATATTACTCTGCCAGCAATGTGAAATGATGGTCTTTTCCAGCTATTCTGATTGATTGATTTGAGTAATCTCAAAAATGGATGTTAAGGCTAAATAGAATAATGCAAATACTAAAAAC
This sequence comes from Urocitellus parryii, assembly GCF_045843805.1. Classification (NCBI taxonomy): domain Eukaryota; kingdom Metazoa; phylum Chordata; class Mammalia; order Rodentia; family Sciuridae; genus Urocitellus; species Urocitellus parryii. The sequence continues at coordinate 107,498,382 of NC_135532.1, forward strand.
ACAATATTAAGAGCAGCAGCCTTCATTCACTTCCTCGCCATGCTTATATCAACTTTCTCCACTGTAAAAGGTCAGAGAGGTGCACAGTAAAAAACAGAACTCCACCACAGTGGACCGCAAGACATTCCACAAAAGGATCGTAGAACCTTTGGCAATTACAGGAAAAGAAATAAACATAGCCCTCCCCCAGTGCCTGCAAGCTAGGCCAACCTGCAAGCCACGGGCGGGCGGGTCAGGCCCAGCAACCAGCCAAGTGACTGCAGCTACACGCGCTGGCGGGGAACGTGGTCCGGACCCACTAGGACAGGTCCCGCGGACGGCTGAGGGCTAGGCCCGTCCCCTCCCCCAGTGTCTGCAGGTAGGCGGGACTGTGAACACCAGCAGAGCGGGCCCAAAGCCTGCTGAGGGGCGGAACCGGCCCCTCCCCCAGTACCTGCAAGCTAGGCGAACCTGCAAGCCACGGGCGGGCGGGTCAGGCCCAGCAACCAACCAAGTGACAGCAGCTACACGCGCCGGCGGGGAACGCGGACCGGACCCACTAGGACAGGTCCGGCGGACGGCTGAGGGCTAGGCCCGTCCCCTCCCCCAGTGTCTGCAGGTAGGCGGGACTGTGAACATCAGCAGAGCGGGCCCAAAGCCTGCTGAGGGGCGGAACCGGCCCCTCCCCCAGTGCCTGCAAGCTAGGAGAACCTGCAACCCATCGGGAGGTTAGGCCCAGCAACCTATGGAGTGACACAGGTGCCCCTGGCGCCTGCTGGGTACGTGGACCTTTGACCGACCAGCAAAGCAGACCTAGGGCCTGCCAGCATGGTAGACGGATCACACTAATTGGAGGAGGATCACAGCCACTACATGCCCTGCAAGAGTGATTTTTCAACTATACAAGAGCAATATAAATAAATAGAGGGGGAAAATATCAAAGACACAACAATTTCACCAAGCAGAAAGAAACGCCAGCAGTATGAAACGACAAGGAAAGAAAGGACCACAGGCAATGCAGGTCAACTCAACTTTAGAAGAGGTAATAGCTGCAACAGATGGAATGTCAGATAGAGAGCTCAGGACATACATGCTTCAGATGATCTGGAGTCTCAAGGAAGACATGAGACAGCAAAATCAGACAATGAAAGATCACATTGACAAACAAATCCAGGAAGTAAAAGATCAATTTCACAGGGAGATAGAGGTAATAAAAAACAAACAAATAGAACTACTAGAAATGCAGGAAGCAATAAACCAACTTAAAAACTCAATTGAGAATACTACCAGCAGAGTGGATCACTTAGAAGATAGAACATCAGACAATGAAGACAGAGTATTTCAACTTGAAAAGAACATAGATAGCTCAGCAAGTCTACTAAGAAACCATGAGCAGAATATTCAAGAGCTATGGGATAATATCAAAAGACCAAACTTAAGAGTCATTGGGATACAGGAAGGCACAGAGCTCCAAACCAAAGGATTAAGCAATCTATTCAGTGAAATAATACAAGAAAACTTCCCAGACTTGAAGAATGAGACAGAATCCCAAATCCTAGAAGCCTACAGGACGCCGAATGTGCAAAATCATAAGAGATCCACACCTAGACACATTATAATGAAGATGTCCAACATACAGAATAAGGAGAGAATTTTAAAAGCTACAAGGGAAAGGAAGCAGATTACATTTAGGGGTAAACCAATCAGAATAACAGCTGATCTCTCAACACAGACTCTAAAAGCTAGAAGATCCTGGAATAACATATTTCAAACGCTTAAAGAAAATGGATTCCAACCAAGAATCCTGTATCCGGCGAAATTAAGCTTCAGGTTAGAAGATGAAATTAAAACCTTCCACGATAAACAAAAGTTAAAAGAATTCGCAGCTAGAAAACCATCTCTTCAAAAAATCCTTGGCAAAACATTACAGGAAGAGGAAATGGAAAATAACATTGATAACCAACAATGGGAGGTAGGACAGTAAAGGGGGGAAAGTAGTCAAAGAGGATAACAAATCAGGTTTAGTAACATCAATAAACAAATATGGATAGAAGAACAAACCATATCTCAATAATAACCCTAAATGTTAATGGCTTAAACTCACCAATTAAGAGACACAGGCTAGTAGAATGGATCACAAAACAAGACCCAACAATATGCTGTCTACAGGAGACGCATATGATAGGAAAAGATGTACATAGACTGAAGGTGAAAGGGTGGGAAAAATCATATCACTCATATGGACCACGGAAACAAGCAGGAGTGTCCATACTCATATCTAATAAAATAGATTTCAAGCCAAAGCTAATCAAAAGGGATAAAGAAGGACACTTCATACTGCTCAAGGGAACCATACACCAACAAGACATAACAATCATAAATATATATGCCCCAAATAATGGTGCAGCCGTGTTCATCAAGCAAACTCTTCTCAAGTTCAAGAGTCTAATAGACCACCATACAGTAATCATGGGAGACTTCAACACACCTCTCTCACCAATGGACAGATCTTCCAAACAAAAGTTAAATAAGGAAACTATAGAACTCAATAACACAATTAACAACCTAGACTTAATTGACATATATAGACTATACCACCCAACATCAAGTAGCTACACTTTTTTCTCAGCAGCACATGGAACCTTCTCAAAAATAGACCATATACTATGTCACAGGGCAACTCTTAGACAATACAAAGAGGTAGAGATAATACCATGCATCTTGTCTGATCATAATGGAATGAAACTGAAAATCAATGATAAAAGAAGAAAGGAAAAATCAAACATCACCTGGAGAATGAACAATAGGTTGCTGAGTGATCAATGGGTTTTAGAAGACATCAAGGAGGAAATTAAAAAATTCCTAGAGTTAAATGAAAACACAGACACAACATATCGGAATCTATGGGACACATTGAAAGCAGTTCTAAGAGGAAAATTCATTGCTTGGAGTTCATTCCTCAAAAAAAGAAAAAACCAACAAATAAATGATCTCATACTTCAGCTCAAAATCCTAGAAAAAGAAGAGCAAAACAATAGCAAAAGAAGTAGAAGGCAAGAAATAATTAAAATCAGAGCTGAAATTAATGAAATTGAAACAAAAGAAACAATTGAAAAAATTGACAAAACTAAAAGCTGGTTCTTTGAAAAAATAAATAAAATTGACAGACCCTTAGCCATGCTAACGAAGAGAAGAAGAGAGAGAACCCAAATTACTAGCATACGGGATGAAAAAGGCAATATCACAACAGACACTTCAGAAATACAGAAGATAATCAGAAATTACTTTGAATCCTTATACTCCAATAAAATAGAAGATGGTGAAGGCATAGATAAATTCCTTGAGTCTTATGATCTGCCCAGATTGAGCCAGGAGGATATAGACAACCTAAACAGACCAATAACAATAGAGGAAATAGAAGAAACCATCAAAAGACTACCAACTAAGAAAAGCCCAGGACCGGATGGGTATACAGCAGAGTTTTACAAAACCTTTAAAGAGGAACGAACACCAATAATTTTCAAGCTATTTCAGGAAATAGAAAAAGAGGGAGAACTTCCAAATTCGTTCTACGAGGCCAACATCACCCTGATTCCGAAACCAGACAAAGACACTTCAAAGAAAGAAAACTACAGACCAATATCTCTAATGAACCTTGATGCAAAAATCCTCAATAAAATTCTGGCGAATCGGATTCAAATACATATCAAAAAAATTATACACCATGATCAAGTAGGATTCATCCCTGGTATGCAAGGTTGGTTCAATATACGGAAATCAATAAATGTTATCCACCACATCAATAGACTTAAAAATAAGAACCATATGATCATCTCGATAGATGCAGAAAAAGCTTTCGACAAAGTACAGCATCCCTTTATGTTCAAAACTCTAGAAAAATTAGGGATAACTGGATCATACCTCAACATTGTAAAAGCAATCTATGATAAGCCACAGGCCAGCATCATTCTGAATGGAGAAAAATTGAAGGCATTCCCTCTAAGATCTGGTACAAGACAGGGATGCCCTCTCTCACCACTTCTGTTCAACATAGTCCTGGAAACACTGGCCAGAGCAATTAGGCAGACGAATGAAATTAAAGGCATAAAAATAGGAAAAGAAGAACTTAAATTATCACTATTTGCAGATGATATGATTCTATACCTAGCAGACCCAAAAGGGTCTACAAAGAAGCTATTAGAGCTAATAAATGAATTCAGCAAAGTGGCAGGATATAAGATCAACACGCATAAATCAAAGGCATTCCTGTATATCAGCGACAAATCCTCTGAAATGGAAATGAGGACAACTACTCCATTCACAATATCCCCCCAAAAAATAAAATACTTGGGAATCAACCTAACAAAAGAGGTGAAAGATTTATGCAATGAAAATTACAGAACCCTAAAGAAAGACATAGAAGAAGACCTTAGAAGATGGAAAAATATACCCTGCTCATGGATAGGCAGAACTAACATCATCAAAATGGCGATATTACCAAAAGTCCTATATAAGTTCAATGCAATGCCAATCAAAATCCCAACAGCATATCTTGTAGAAATCGATAAAAGAATCATGAAATTCATATGGAATAATAAAAGACCCAGAATAGCAAAAACAATACTAAGCAGGAAGTATGAATCAGGCGGTATAGCGATACCAGACTTCAAACTATACTACAGAGCAATAGTAACAAAAACAGCATGGTACTGGTACCAAAACAGGGGGGTGGACCAATGGTACAGAATAGAGGACATAGTAACCAATCCACAAAACTACAACTATCTTATTTTTGATAAAGGGGCTAAAAGCATGCAATGGAGGAAGGATAGCATCTTCAACAAATGGTGCTGGGAAAACTGGAAATCCATTTGCACCAAAATGAATCTGAATCCCTATCTCTCGCCGTGCACAAAAGTTAACTCAAAATGGATCAAGGAGCTTGATATTAAATCAGAGACACGGCATCTGATAGAAGAAAAAGTTGGTTATGACCTACACGCTGTGGGATCGGGCTCCAAATTCCTCAATAGGACACCCATAGCGCTAGAGTTAACAAATAGAATCAACAAATGGGACTTACTCAAACTAAAAAGTTTTTTCTCAGCAAAAGAAACAATAAGAGAGATAAACAGGGAGCCTACATCCTGGGAACAAATCTTTACTCCACACACTTCAGATAGAGCCCTAATAACCAGAATATACAAAGAACTCAAAAAATTAGACAATAAGATAACAAATAACCCAATCAATAAATGGGCCAAGGACCTGAACAGACACTTCTCAGAGGAGGACATACAATCAATCAACAAGTACATGAAAAAATGCTCACCATCTCTAGCAGTCAGAGAAATGCAAATCAAAACTACCCTAAGATACCATCTCACTCCAGTAAGACTGGCAGCCATTAGGAAGTCAAACAACAATAAGTGCTGGAGAGGATGCGGGAAAAAGGGCACTCTTGTTCATTGCTGGTGGGACTGCAAACTGGTGCAGCCAATTTGGAAAGCAGTATGGAGATTTCTCGGAAAGCTGGGAATGAAACCACCATTTGACCCAGCTATTCCCCTTCTCAGTCTATTCCCTAAAGCCCTAACAAGAGCATGCTACAGGGACACTGCTACATCGATGTTCATAGCAGCTCAATTCACGATAGCAAGACTGTGGAACCAGCCTAGATGCCCTTCAATAGATGAATGGATAAAAAAAAATGTGGCATTTATATACTATGGAGTATTACTCTGCATTAAAAAATGACAAAATCATAGAATTTGGAGGGAAATGGATGGCATTAGAGCAGATTATGCTAAGTGAAGCTAGTCAATCTTTAAAAAACAAATACCAAATGACTCCTTTGATATAAGGGGAGTAAACAAGGACAGGGTAGGGATGAAGAGCTTGAGAAGAAGATTTACATTAAACAGGGATGAGAGGTGGGAGGGAAAGGGAGAGAGAAGGGAAATTGCATGGAAATGGAAGGCGATCCTCAGGGTTATACAAAATGTCATATAAGAGGAAAGCAGGGGCAAGACAAGATAATACAAATGGAAGAAATGATTTACAGTAGAAGGGGTAGAGAGAGAAAAGGGGAGGGGAGGGGAGGGTAGGGGAGGGGGGATAGTAGAGAATAGGACAGACAGCAGAATACATCAGACACTAGAAAGGCAATATGTCAATCAATGGAAGGGAAACTGATGTGATACAGCAATTTGTATACGGGGTAAAAGCGGGAGTTCATAATCTACGTGAATCAACCATGTAATATGATGTATTAAGAGCTATGTAATGTTATGAACGACCAATAAAAAAAAAAAGAAATAAACATATACATGATCATTCCAGTGCAAGTAAAAAAGAGAAAGAAAGTAACATTTATACCTCTTGTTTTAGCAAATGAGAGGCACCAATATTAAATGTTACAGAAGATTAGATTTGTAAAGGCAGTTTTTGAAGATATTCAACCTTAGGTAAGAATCACAGGCCAGCAGCCATGACAGTCATTAGTAAGGGACATTCTAACAGCAGGACCTGCAGACTGCTTAGCATCATGGTGCTTTTTAAAGCAGAGTTCCTGCAATCAGTCACAAAAGTCACATTTTGTTCAGTGAAAAAGAGGGAAACTTGCTTCTCCCCAGTGTATCTGGTGATCCTTCCAAGTCAGGCAGTGAGTAATAATTCATTCTGTTTTTTTTTTTCAATAATAAGAGAACTTAGAAGCTTGTAATTTGGAGAACACTGAATGAGGTGTGTATTTTATTCATGTATTTTACTTGGGTCATTCTTAAAAATTTCTGGTTGAAAGAGAAGAGCTGTCTATCAAGTTCCATTCTGAGAAAATTGAGTGGTAATAGGATGGAAGGGAGATTGATTCAATAAGACATTCATTAGGCTTAGTTATATAAAATTGCTAATCTAGACCTACCCTCCAATGGGGCAATTTGTAATTGGGCAATCTAGTAAATGGAACTCTTTTTGTCTCATTTTTGACTGAAGCTTTCACAACCAGTAATAATGGGATAGATGTCAAGTATTACAAAAGTTCCCAAGAAAGGTGTTCTACCATTTAACCTGAATGTGCACAGAGATGCTAAATTGAATCTGCCTATCAGTGATCACTCACCTTCAACCATAAAAAAAAAGAGATAGAAAATTAATGGAGAAAATGTCTTTTAGAGACTGCATTGCAGAGTTGTGTCTTCTATTGGTGATTTCTTCCGGGCTTTAAATCAAATAGGAGTCTTAAAGGGACCCTCTCACCCTACCAAGCTGAAGGAAGTTTAAGTGGAAGTGTTTGAAAGGGAAATTCATCCAACACAATTCTGGAGTGACATAGCTCATAAAAGATTCAAATGTCTGTGGTTTCCAAGTTGACAATCTGTTGGGCACCCTATGCTTCACAGTATTATAGTAGGTATAGAGAGAGAATCTGAGAAATACCCACAAGAAAAAAAAAATCAGTTTGGAACATAGGCCAGTCTTTGTGACAGAGACATCTTCCCAAGTTATTCAGTAATTCTTTTTTTTCTCTTTAACTTGTTCTGCCTACCCTGGGAGAGGACATGTTCTCGAATTCATGGTTTATTACACAAGGTAAAAACAGAATACCAGCATAGTATGCATAAGTAATTGACTTTCCAATTGTTTTGTGTTTTAGATTCATAAAGAATATATATGTTTGTCTAGAATATTGAGGGAATCCTATATATACATGAAAATTAGGCTTTTAAATTTCAGAAGATTTCCCCTCCCCCCACAGGCATGTGTAGAAGAAGTTATTTTCACACGACAATGGATACTATGACAAGACAAGAATTGGATTGTCTGGCCAAGTTCTCTCTCGTTAGTTCTTGTTTTTCCTTCACTTTTTGTTAGATTTCTCTCTCACACACTATTGTTCATGTATTTATTGTTTACTTATGTGAAGTGAGTCACTTTTGCAGTGACCCCTTTCTATTAGGAGGCTCTGGTGCTGCACATTGAAAGAGACCACCACTCCTCTGCCTAGGCTAGTCCACTTCCATAGACATCTGGGTCTGGCCTGGGTTTTCCCCCTTCCTCCCTTGCTCAAGGGTTTCCTACCCTCCCACTAAATGACTTCCTTCAGCCCTCACTTCCTTTTCCCTCCGTGATCCTCTGTGTGCCAAGGAACTCTTTTTATCTTTTCAGAAAGCTTCGTCCTGGCCAAGTTTAAGGAAAACAAAATACTTAATGATTGAGATAATCATTTAGAAAAGCAGCAAGAAATATGTGGTAAAATTAAAATACAATCAGATTTCAAGGCTTCTCAATGTAAATGAATTTCATAACAACACGGTTTCACAAAATGAATGTCAAATGTTTTTATTGAAATCTGAGAACATCAGAAGATTATGCTTTTATGCCTACGCATTGGGTCTATTGGAAAACAGACAAGAGCATGTGCATCTACTTTTATGAGTGAAAGGATTTTAACAGAAGACGTCTTTAAAGGTGTCACTTCTCAACTTTTTTTTTGTGATGTGTTTATTTATTTATTTATTTACATTTGAATTAGGTGGAATATAATTTCTCATTTTTCTGAGTATACAGGTTGCAGAATCACATTGGTCATGCAGTCACATATATACACACAGTAATAATAATGTCTGTTTCATTCAACTTTTCTTATGCAACACCTATAGAAAATGATAATACTGTCACTGTCATGTGGAAAAGAAGGTTCATGGACAGAGGCTCCTATTTTACCTGGGCTGAGGACACCTGTTTTCCTCCACTGCTATAACCCATTCCTAGCATGCTGACTGGAAGCCCTGCTTTAGGGATTATTACCAGGACTGACTCCATTTAAGGTTTTTACAAGTGACCGAGAAGATGAAGTGCCCAGTAAAATCTTCAAGTTCACAGATGACATTGAGCTTCTCTAGGTAATTAAATGTCACACTGATAAGGACAAACTGCAGACAAAAATCTCTTGCTGGTATATGAGATCAGGACACAGAAGATGAACAGCACTATGTGAATGTAAGGAGGACTAACATGAATTTTATTTATATGGTAATGATTCTTGAGCACCATTGATGATACAGAGAAACATTTGAGAGTCATTATTATTTTCTTTTCCAAATGAGCTCCACCTGAAGTCCATGTGACAAATAGCTATCAAAATGTCGATTTTATAGGTTATTTTGTTTAATTCTCAAAAACATTTTGGTGGTATAATTTATAATGTCTATTACAAAGGAAGAAACCAAAACGAAGTGGATTATTTACCCTAGTATCAAGGAATAGGAGTCTGCAATTTGTTCTGATTTCTGGCCCCAAAAATAGAATTAAAAACTGTTCAGAAATGGATTATTGAATAACGACTTGAGAACTTTAATGAACTGACAAGTAGAATAGATTTCTATAAGAGCATATCCTCTAGACAGGAGAAATTTTTGATCTAGAAAATAATTTGAATATTACATATAATATGGCTTGAGTAGAATTCTAAAAGTCTAGATTTAATTAGCATAGATTTGATTTTAAAATGACAATATTCATTTGCTAGGCTGCCATCACCAATTATCATGAGCTGAGTGGCTTATGACTTCAACAATAGAAATTGCATTGTCTCTTAGTTCTGAAAGTGGAAATTCACAATCAAGGTGTCAGCAAGGTGGTTCCTTCTGAAGACTGTGAGTGATGACCCTGCTCCATCTTTGGGTTGTAGATGGAATCTTCCCCTCTGTCTCTTTGTACAGTCTTCCCCCTATGCATTGCCTGTCTGTGTCTGAATTTCCCATTTTTATAAGAAGTCCAGTCATAATGGATTAGATCTCACTCTAATGACTTCACTTTAATTAATTACAGCTGCAGTGACCCCATTTCTAAATAAGGTCATGCAAAGATGCTGGGGGTTAGGACTTCAACATATGGATTCTGAAGGAGCAAAATGGAATCCATAACAAATAGCCTAGAAGCACAGTACCGTAGGTGATACATTTACAATTGATATTGCTCTGAATCAGAGCAAGACCTGAAGAGTCTGTATGCTGGGGAACACAAGGCATTAAGAGAGCATTAAGGCAATTAAGAGCTGTGGGTGTTGGCAGGAGGAGACTGTGGCAGCACTGTAGCATCACCATGTTGCAGAGTTGTAGATAACCACAGAGGTCACGACCCAGCAGCATCTGCAGAACGATTTACTCTCCTTGCCCAGCAACTACACAATCAATTGATTTGATTATTAGTGTTCATTATTGTTATGATTTATTTATTTGCATTTACTACATTACAGAAAAAGATCAAATCCCAGATAGTTAAAAATGTGGCTTATTCCAAAGCTCCGATAATCTCAAATTTTTTAAATGTGCAATGGCTTGGCTTTCTCTTTGAGATTGAAAATGAAAGCAAAGAGACTTTAGACAAGTTTGTGTTTGATATGTTAACAGTGATACTGGATTTTAAAATGAATCTCAGCTATACTTCTCCATGAAATTGGAGAAACACTTCAATTAAATTTTATTTTGATTCAGGGTACATTCAGCCCCATATCACAATGACACATATACATGTCACAATGTCCTGAGAGATGTTTTAAGGTATATAACATAATAAGGAAATTGCAGTTAATCTTTCCTCTGTGTAAGTAAGACACGAAGTGATGTAGACAAATGAGAACACATTTTCATCTGTTTGTCATTGTGCCCATCCTCTAGAGGCAGTGTCTTCAGTCAGAATTGACTCTCAACTTTGTGACTCTCACGATTTCCTGTGTCTAGGACTGACTGCATCATTCCCACATGATGAAGGTTATTGTTCATGGAACTATGGTTTTTAAAATGTCTCTGCAATTATTTTCAGTTTATACTGACTCTCTGAGTCCATAGCAGAATAGATTTTCTTCCCTCAGTCTCAAGTCTCTTAATATGTTTCTGGATTGCCCCCTGGCAGGAGGTTGATTGACAGCTTTGGCAATGCCAGTGTTCACCAGGCAAATCTGACCAGCAGCAGATGCTGATATTATGTGTATACACAACTAGTACTTACTGTTGAGCTGTAAATGCCCTTGGGCTTCTTGTCAAGGACTGGCCTAAATTGACTTTGTTTTTTTTAGAGCATGGAGAACATTGAAGTTATGAATACCAGTTTGCAATGCCCTGTGAAACGAGACGGATGACTTGAGTCCACTCACTGAATGGGACTTGAATTGGCCTACAATCCCTGGATCCAGGTATGTGAGAAATAGAAGAATGCTGTGGTCAAGGAGTGATAGTGAAGACCATCACCAAGTATCATCTGCAAGTTAAGGAGGTGGGAGATTTTCCCTTTGAGAATTTGAAGAAGGAAACAAAAGGAGAATCGTTGAGTTATTTTTTAGAAGAACATGGCAATATTTGTATCTTTGTTATTTTTTAAAACATGATTAATTTTTTAACATAATATTGGAAGATAGAAAGTATAAAACCGATGACCAATATACACAGTATCCAAACACAACTAGTTAAGAGTTGGATCCATTTCTTTCCAGGCTTTAAGTGTATATGTGTTTGTAATTCTACTTCTGGTACTCGGATCAAATCATCTAATTATTTTAAAATTGTGATTTTTTAAATTGCCTTTCTAGTATTTTCCTGTGTCAACTGTGTATACATAATCATCTCTGTCTATTCTCTGAATGCTGATGTTTCCTGATGTTCTATCTTTGACCGTCTTCTTTTTTTCACTTTCCGTAATCATCTAGGTCTTTCTCAATTCTCCATCAGAACAGTCATGACCTGAACATGGACAGTTGATAAGTCCTTATCTCCAGACTTGACTTTTATCTTGTGTTCCAGACTCATACACATGATTATTAACAATTCAATTTTTCATTTAATTAATCAACTAATGGACAGTGTATCAGTTAATTCATTAAATATTGGTACATATTAGCTAGTATAATGAGTACTGAGGGCTTAACCTGGAAAATAGTTTTAGATTTGAAGGAAAATAATGAGAAATGAAGCAGGAGTTGGAAAGGCATAAAAAGTCTACATTTTATTTAGGCTTTGTTTATTTATTACAAGACTACATTATGTGCCTCTGTTACATACATTCGTCTAGCACTCATTGTAGTTGTGTTTAATTGTTATTGTAGTAATTATTCTATTGGTGGCTATGTGTGTCAGCTTTTTGTCACTATAATGAAATGCCTGAGGCAATTAGTTTGTAAAGAGAGAAAAGGTTATTTTGGCTTATAGCTTGAGAGCCTCCAGTCCATGATTAAGTGGCCCCATTTCTTTGTGCCTTTGGCAAGGCAGTACACATGGTGGGAATATTCGGGAGAGCAGACCACTCACCTCCTGAACCAGAAAGCAAAGGGAAAAGATGGAGACTAACAGGGTCCCAAAATTCCTCTAGAGGGTATTCTCTCAATGACCTAGGACCTCTCATAAGGCTTTATCTCCTAAAGATTCCAGCATCTTCCAATAGCACCATCCTGGGGACTAAGCCTTTAACATACACATTTTGGGGGGGGCACTCGACCAAACCAAGCAGTGTCTGAATTGGTCTTCTTTTGCTGCTTTGGCAAACTACCATACATTTAGTGACTCTGAGAAATGCAACATTATTATCTCCCAGTTCTGCAGATAAAAACTTCAACACAAATCCTCTACTGAGATCAAGGTGCCAGCTGAGAACATTCCTTCCAGCAGGAGTAGGAGCAAAGCCACTTGCTGGTTTACAGCTTCTGGAGGCTTCTCACTCCTCCCCTTGGCTCATGGCCTCCCTCCTCTGTGTTCCAAGCCAGCACCAACAGCTGCCATGTCTCTGTCTTTCTTCTGACTGCAGGGGGCCTATCCAGAAAACCTGGAATAATCTCCTTACTTTAAGGTTAAGTGATGGCAATCATGTTTACATCTGCTCCCTCAAGGCCCACAGGATGTGGACAACTTTGAGAAGTCATTATTCCATTTACCTTTCCCCAAACTTTAGTTTCACTAAAGAGCACTATGTCCACTCTTCCCCTCTTTCCTAGATATAGAAGCTTAGTTTTATTCCATGTGACAACTGCCCGGCTAGTAAAATTCGAATTCCCTCTTACTGTAGTACAGAGGTGTCATGTGGCACTGGCCTAGCCATGATTACAAGAGGAAGTATGAGTATTTCTTGCAGAGATTTTGTTTTCATGGTAAGAAGGGTCACCCCTCTCTTTCTGCGGCCCCACTTAAGCCTAGGGTAAGAATATCTTGGGATGGAGGAAGGTAGGAGTGAATACACCAACACAGAAGTACAGAAGGGCCTTGGTCACTGATGGCATTGTTTGATTATCCCATTGAACCAGTGGAAGGCTTGCCTTTTCTGGTCTTCTTGGGAAAAAAAAAAAAAAACATTCAGAACATGCTGAAGCCATTAGTGAAGGAATTTTAGATACTTGGAACCAAATGTCCTCTTGCTTAAAAGCCAAGAGGAGAGTAGACACATTTTTACCTTGTTTGTCCCTCTTCTTCTAACATCCTATGCAGAGCAGACATACCTTGGGAACCCAATATGTATCTGTGAAACTTCTCTTGAGATTTCCCCTTTGGATCTGCATTTGCAGCATAAATTGATATTAACTGGTTTAAGAAAGGAGAGTGAGCGAGTTATCCAGAACATCGAGTGCTTGTCCGTGTCCTACAGTGGCCTTGAGCTTGTGGTAATTAGGGAACTAATGGAAATTGATGTGACTGAAATAACTAGGGCAGGGGAGAAGGTTGCTAGATACTGGCAGATCTGCTGGGAGTGAGGTTGTATCGGATCACCAAAGGGCAGGTTAAGATGTTTTACACCTAAACTCATTGATCAGAAACTGACAGACTTTATTGGGGTTATTCTATTTTTTTTTGTTTTTGAAAGCTCTTCTCTTATAGGCTGCTATATGAATAGAGGAGGGAAAGTACTTTGAATAAGATTAAGAAGGATGGAAATTATCAAAATCAGAGAGAATGAGAGCCAGAGGTGGTTTGGTGATCCTGGAAATGGAGATCCATGGATGAATAGAGAGACATTAGGTGGTAAGGTTGATAGGACCCACGTATGCCTGGGTGTAGGGTGGGGGGCGATAAGGATCTGGCAGAGTGTGTGCTGGCATCTGTGACACCACAGTCTTGCATTGTCCTGCTCAAGGTGCCAGAATTATTTTTTGATCATTTACTATGTACCAAGTTATCAAATGTAAGACTGTGACATAAAACTATGAATGCTTCAGAGCCCAGGATGAGGGACAAGTGACTACAGAGAAAGCTTCCCAGATACAGGGTTTAACCGGGAACCAGGGGGGCAAAAGGCTTTGTAATTCACTTAATGGAATTTATTCTTTCTTATTTTCTGCTTATTGGAGGCAACTTTTTTTGAGATGTGGACATGCTGATGAGTATCTTGCTTTTGATGGCCTCATAATTTAATGCAGATTTTTCTCAGGTGATACACTCATGGGTCACAGAGACCCGAGACCTGCCCCATCCCTCGAAGCACACAGCAACCCCTTCCACCTCCACCAGTGTGGGGTGCACACCACTTGCAGTTTTCTATGTGTGCTCTGAGGGAAATTTTGAGATTTGCTCATCTTGGAGACAAATTAGATACAGAGATAAAGAGACTAACAATAATGATTGTATCTATGTATTATAATATAATGATATAATAAAAGAACACAATTTTAAAATATTGGGGAGATGGATTTGGTGGCAGTTTAAAAGCAAGCCCTCTTCATGAAGATAAAAGGACTGGTCCTCATCTTTATGGATGCTTTAAGTCTGAAGGTTCTGGTAGGGTTTGATGTGTAAAATTCCTTATTGGTTTTTTTCAGTTACTTTTCCAGAAAAATGGCATGAGTATAATACCTTCCATCATATTTCATCAGCTGATGAATTTTGAAAATGCAGTAGCTGGAGAATATGAAGGAATGTAAGGATTTGTCTGTACCATTTCCCCCTGTGGGTAAGAAATGGATTTGGGTTGGTGATGTAGCTTTCTCATTAAGTTGAAGTTGGTGAATCCTAAAGTGATATCATGCTCTTTCAATTATTTATCTCTTCTAGCCTCTAAAAGTATAAGCTACAGCACTTTAGAAGCTTTGAATACTTTTTAGTAAAAGAATTATCCTTTTATATCTCCTAAAACTATGTGTTTGCCTGTTAAAATTATGATTTTTTTCTCGCCAGATTTGCTTTGCATATCAAATAGCACTATTTTTTAATTTATTGTTTGGTGCCTACCCACTTCATTAAATCTTTGTATTTCTATTGTTTTGTTGCTCTTCACTTTTGCTCAGGGAGGCATATGACATTAAATGACCATTGCTTAAATCCCCTTTCCCTACTGAGACTTCATGAGACTTTCAGTGGGTTCCAAGGAGTTTGAATTATGATTTAGAGTTGAATTGAAATAGATAAGGGAATCGCTTAAACTGCAACCATGGAGCTTGAAACTTGGCCTAGAAACTCATTTGGTAAGGAGAAAATAGGTGTGAAGCCATTTAAAATATAATTAATAGCATCTCATTAATGCATAACTTGTCATGGAAACAGCATGCTGGTGTGTTGAGCTCTTCTCAAACTCCTTCAGATCTGTGGTGTCAGCAGTTGGGAACAATGTCAGATGCTACTACCTTTTCTAATGCCACCCATGTATTATGAATCCTGTGAGACCCTAGTACTGAGGATGCAGCCTGGGCCTCCAAGCCTGGTCTAAGCTCTCCCAGTTCTTCCTCAGGGTGCTTAAATCACAGATGGAGCTTTGTAAAACTTTTAGCATTTAGCACACACACAAAAAAAACATTCTTCAGTTTCAGAAAATGTACAACGTAGGCTGTTATACACAATCACTAGGATAGAGCTGCTCACCACATCAGCCCACTGTTATAATCAAGCTTTTTGTGATAAGAGTGTTTTAAACCATCTTGACAAATGCTTATAATTATAATAGTTATCATATGGAACACTCCGTATCCTCAAAGGGATTTAAGTGTATGATGGAATCTTCCTTTTAAAAGAGTTTATCAGCTAGCAGATTTCCTTTCTTATGTGCATGAAGTGCATTTTAGATACGTAAAACCACAATAAATGCGCTTTTGACTATGTCAACTGTTGTAGTAATCAAGCCCCTTTCTTTCCAAAGTATTTAAACTACCTCATTAGATATCCTTGCAGAAGATGAGATGACGTCTCTCCACACAGGCAAGGGGAGGCCTTGCAGTTAGATCCTTGCTTATCAGACCCCAGAGTTTAAGCAGTTTGGTCACTGGGATAATTAGGCTGCCAGAGTTCCTCCTCCTCTTTTGCCTACCTGTCAACTCTAATGACTGGCAAGAGATAATTTGCCAAATTGAAAAAGTTGCTAGGAGGCTGGAGGGAAGTAGAGGACAAAGTCAGCAAATGTTTAACCTGTCATTCTTAAAGGCTCCGAGGAATACGTGCTGAACTCTTAAAGCTCAGGAAACACAGGCATTTCTTATGTAAATCCTGAAACACTTATCTGACACACTAAAAATATGAGAAAGTCTCACCAGAATGTTCCACCAGGGTTCTCTAGCAGTTCCCCAGTGAGTCAGGCATGCAGTGGGAACTCCTGGCCTGGCCATACTTCCAGATACCAGTAGACTGTGGCCCCAGCTCGGCCCCCAGCTGAATTCCAGAGCTCAAAGTACCAAGATTGTCTTTCATATATTTTGATTCCCCCTTTAGCATTTTCTAGAGTAGGCAATAAATGTGTACTAAAATGCCAAAAAAAAAATGAGATATCTGTGTTTTCTGGAATCAGACTTATTATTTTATTCTGACTTTATAAGTCCATATTTAAGCTATTTAAGCTCATTCTCTACTCCAGATACCTTTCCATATAGAGATATGTGGTAGAGGATGGGGGAAAATGTGATATAAATATTAAAAATGAAGAAATAAAGCAATGATTTTGTGTTACTTCATATATACATATATATGTGTATACACACACACGCACACGTACACACATATAGACACCTAAATTTAAATGATGAAAAATGTTAAATTGCTTGACAATTTTATTATTATTATTATTATTTTCTTATTTATACATGACAATAGAATCTATTTTGATACAATTTAAAAAATCTTCGAATATATTTTGTTCTAATTATCTCTCCTTCCCCTTCTCCCCTCACCCCAGTCCCTCCCCTCTATTGAGCTTGGTCATTTTGATTTGTAATAAAACATTGTCAATAGTGAGAGAAAGATGAGTTTTTTGGTGTGGTCTTCTTTCTATCCTGATACTCTCACACTCAAAAATCAATGTTAAACTACTAAGCTTGCAGTGTTGTGGTTCCTGCAGAATTGAAGTCCTGTAAAGAGAGCTGCCCCCTCACGATCGACTTCCTTACCTTCTTTGTGCACATCTTTGAGGGCATGTGCTTATTTACTGCAAATACCAGTGGCACAGCCCATAAATCCATATCACTATTTTGCTTTTCTCAATCTGGGAAAATGGCAAAATCAAAGCCAAATGAATTGGGTGGTACTGAGATGTGGATGGTGTTTGTAAAGGACACCAACATGCTTTGTTGTTCTGAGTAATGTGTAGGCAGTTTTCTGATGTCAGGGCTGCTGGAAGATTGATATCTCTTCACTGAGAACAGTTTTTATGCTATGGGAATGATCAAATTGAGAAAATTACAGGCTTTCTGTAAGAGGCTTTTCTAATGTGATATGCAATGATGTCATTTACAGAGGTTAGCATTAATTTTTCTCCTTCAGTAGATGGACTATTTCATGCAGTTTTCTTTCTATAAAACCCATTGAAAAGTTCTAGTGTGTACTATAAATCTTTATTTTGCCATTAGGTTCCTGGTGGAACATACTGTGCATTTTTTTTCTTTTTATTGCTTTGGACATATTGACAGACACCTTTTTTCCAAAGCCAAGGGAAGTCTGCTCTTTGGGCACCGAAAGGGGAAGTATCAGCAACAGGGCTGGGGTTGTAGCTCAGTGGTAGAGTGCTTTCCTAGCATGTGTGAGGCACTGGGTTCAATCTTCAGCACCACTACAAATAAATAAAATAAAGATATTTTGTCCATCTACGACTAAAAATATTTTTTTTTACAAAAATCACGAGCACATTTCTCCCAGATGTCACTGATATGTGAGTGATGACTATTGTTTATGTTTCCATCTCTGCTCAACATTATCCACATCAGCTGGTTAGATTCCCTCAAATCACTTCTATTTGTTCCTTGGTCACTCATCTCTGCTAAGCCTTTGGACTTTCATTAGGTTCATTTCATCAAATTACATTCTTCCTTGTAATACTTAAAATTCTAGCTGTCAGGGCTCCCCTAGAACTGATGGCAACATGTCTTGTGACCATGCAGCTTGGAAGAAATAGACAAAATAATGGTGAGAAATGGTGAGCCTCAGTGTTGTTTGGCATGAGACTCTCTGCAATGGGAATGGAGAAGTGTGTCAGCATTTGTCCTCATTCTGCTGTGCATCACAGTGCTTCTGACAGGCAATGCTTCATCCCAGGAGCAGATTTGAAGAGGACTTGTGGCAGTACACTGTACTTCCATAAATCAAAGACCAGGGCTGCCTAGGCCCTCCTAGTTAAAAATAAATGGAATTGAAAATGAAATGCTTGGTAATGAACACTTAACTGAAAAGGTTAGCAACTGGGACAGGGAGTGGGAGATGAGAGGATGAGAAGCAGGTGATGTATTAAATGGACAAAATCTCTAATTTTGCAGTTTAACACTATTTCCCTTTGTTCTGCTCTCAGTTGAGATGGAGAACAGCTGGCCAGTCCCACCTGTGTAAGAATTCTGTAAGAATTCATCGTGTTCTTGAAAACCATTAATACATTTCTTTTTAGCCTTAGAAGAGACCCATTCCTTTAATCTTTCTAAAGTGGTAAAGGAAACTTTCATTTGCTCTATAAGTCTCAAAATTCAAAATGTGTTTTGAAGATGGTTTGTTTCTGAGGTTAAATCCCAGAAGAGAAAAAACTAAATTTGTTGTGCAGATGGAAGTGGAGAACAGAAAGTCAGGAATTCCAGTTATGGCTGTTAGGTACTGCAGGAGGCTTAGGGAAGGCCCAACAGTGGGCCTCTTTAGAGCACGAATCTTAGTGTGCCCAGGCTTCGGTGGGCACTGGAAAGCTATTAACATCCAAGCCACTAGGAGACAGTATGACGTTGACCCGCAGCAGCCGAGTGTGTGGATTCTTCCTGCTTCTTCTTTTTTTTTTTTATTGTTGGTTGTTCAAAACATTACATAGGTCTTGATATATCATATTTCACACTTTTATTCAAGTGGGTTATGAACTCCCATTTTTACCCCGTATACAGATTGCAGAATCACATCAGTTACACTTCCATTGATTTACATATTGCCATACTAGTGTCTGTTGTATTCTGCTGCCTTTCCTATCCTCTACTATCCCCCCTCCCCTCCCCTCCCCTCCCCTCTTCTCTCTCTACACCCTCTACTGTAATTCATTTCTCCCCCTTTTATTTTTTCCCTTTCCCCTCACTTCCTCTTGTATGTAATTTTGTATAACCCTGAGGGTCTCCTTCCATTTCCATGCAATTTCCCTTCTCTCTCCCTTTTCCTCCCACCTCTCATCCCTGTTTAATGTTAATCTTCTTCTCATGCTCTTCCTCCCTACTCTGTTCTTAGTTACTCTCCTTATATCAAAGAAGACATTTGGCATTTGTTTTTTAGGGATTGGCTAGCTTCACTTAGCATAATCTGCTCTAATGCCATCCATTTCCCTCCAAATTTTATGATTTTGTCATTTTTTAATGCAGAGTAATACTCCATTGTGTATAAATACCACATTTTTTAATCCATTCATCTATTGAAGGGCATCTAGGTTGGTTCCACAGTCTTGCTATTGTGAATTGTGCTGCTATGAACATCGATGTAGCAGTGTCCCTGTAGCATGCTCTTTTTAGGTCTTTAGGGAATAGACTGAGAAGGGGAATAGCTGGGTCAAATGGTGGTTCCATTCCCAGCTTTCCAAGAAATCTCCATACTGCTTTCCAAATTGGCTGCACCAATTTCCAGTCCCACCAACAATGTACAAGTGAACCCTTTTCCCCACATCCTCGCCAGCACTTGTTGTTGTTTGACTTCATAGTGGCTGCCAATCTTACTGGACTGAGATGGTGTCTTAGGGTGGTTTTGATTTGCATTTCTCTGACTGCTAGAGATGGTGAGCATTTTTTCATGTACTTGTTGATAGATTGTATGTCCTCCTCTGAGAAGTGTCTGTTCAGGTCCTTGGCCCATTTATTGATTGGGTTATTTGTTATCTTATTGTCTAATTTTTTGAGTTCTTTGTATACTCTGGATATTAGGGCTCTATCTGAAGTGTGAGGAGTAAAGATTTGTTCCAGGATGTAGGCTCCCTATTTACCTCTCTTGTTGTTTCTTTTGCTGAGAAAAAACTTTTTAGTTTGAGTAAGTCCCATTTGTTGATTCTAGTTATTAACTCTGCTGTTTCTACTAATATCCATTAATAAGCCAGAGTCATTAGCCTCACTCAGCTACTCTTACCTGATGCAGCTTCTACAATTCACCAAACAACTTTTTTCATTTGCTACTAAAAAACTTTGCAAAGGGTTTGTGTTTCACTGATAAAACTCACAGATAATTGATCAGATAATGTGTTGATAGTTCATTCTTGCTCTGATCAATAATAGGAGACCCTCATAGAACAGAACAAGTCCACAGAGGTGAGGGGCTGCCAGCCTCCCCTATGAGTGGAGTTGGAGCTCTCTCCAGCTGGTCTAGGAGGGCTGGCAGAGATGGTTAAGTGGAGGGGGAGGACAACTGTTTTCTGTGGCCTTTCCACTGAAACACCTCCTTAGGGTTACAAATGCCTTTCTCTGTAGCAGGGGTCACACCACAGAACCAAATGAGCATCAATTGCTAGCCACTGAGATCCTTGGTTTTATAACTAGATCTTCCAGAATCTTCTCTTCCCATTTTTAATAACTTCTATGATTTCCAAACTATTCATATATCTTGAGTTTTGTTTGTTTTGTTGAGTGTGTCAATTTTGTTCATGGAAATTAATTGATGAGTTTTATCTACTCTTTGGGATCAATCTTTGTAGTTTCTGTCTTTATAGAAATCTTCTTTTTTATTTGCATTTTAAATGTCTTTATATGGAGCTTTGCAATGCCCTCTATTATAGTGGTTACTTTTTCCACTTGTCTTGGATAATCAATTCTTTCAATTTTTAATGCTATTATTTTTTCTTTCTATTTTCCTTATTTTTTAAAACTTATACAGTTGGAAATGTAGGATAAAGGGAATGCTCTGTAGGTTCACTGGAATAAACTGACAAAGATTAATAGGAGAAAAGGCACACAGATTTATTAAAGAGCAAAGGGGAAGGATCACAGCAGGAGGGGATAGCAAGAGGAGTATGATTACCCAGGAGCCCAGGAGCAACTGACATACCCCGTTTTCTAAAGAGGAGCAGGAGGGTGGAGAATGGAGACACTTTTTAGGGGACTAAAAATGAAATTTAGGGAGTTGGTTGGGTTTAGAGAACTCTCAATGACCAAGAAAAAGCCTGCTTGGCTTGCAGAATGGACAGTGGTATGTACATACTTATTTATGGGACTAAAATAGAGGACATTGTTTTGTAACAAAAGCCTCTTCAGGTCTGGGGGCAGACCTTGCTCTTTCTTCCTGAAATATGAGTTTAGTTAACGAAAGCTCAGAGGTGAGAAAAGAGGTAATTGTTTCTTCTTCAGCGGGTCCAGACTTTAGGTACATGAGGAGACTTTGAAGACAGCCTCTCCCTGCACCGAAAGGCAGAGGACAAAGGAAGGTCAAAGAGACCTTGGTTCTGAGGCAACTTCCAAGGCCTTTCTGCATGTTGAAGCTCAGTCTTTGAAGTAAACTCCAACAGAAGCTTAACTTGTTGGTCTTCACTCTTTTTATTTATAAAAACACTTTTTCCAAACTCCATGAATTTGTCAAAAATAAGGAATGAAGTCTCTATTATCCTACAGTGTTCATAATGTATTGTTAAATGAGAAAATTACTTAAAGTGTTAAGTGTTGTAAGTTATGAATTCTGTACTTTGCCATTAAAATGTCAGTCATCGTCACATACCAACCTAACATTGCTCACAAACCTTGCTCAGTCAATTTCTTTGCATGGGATTGGTGCACTCTTTGCCTCATTCTGGATCTGAATCATCTCTCTTTAGCCACTAAAGAGCTCAAGATCCAGCTCCCATGTGTATCTGGCTGTTAGGTCCTTGAAGCACTCCAGGCCTACCAGACACCTGTTCTCTTCTTCCTTGCACATATACTTCGGTGCCTACAATAATTGTCTGAGTTCTGATCACATTGCCATTGTATCTGGTTAATTTTAATTTTTATTGTTGGAGCCCATGTTCACTGTCAAGGTGGAAATGTATAGATGCATACAAGACACAGTAAATCTCATCACCTACTTGAAATAACCTAAGTGAACAGCTTGATGTATATCATTATATAGCATTCTCTGTGATTATATAAACTTATATAAACTCATTCAAATATGCTGATTTATATTTGTCTATTTTCCAAAATTAAGCTTATGATATATCTATTATTTTGTAACCGGTTCTTTTCATTTTAACATTACAGTGTGAACACACACCTAGGTCAATAGATGGAGAAATAATCCATTCTTTAGAATTTTAAGGAATTGCTGAGTAAAATTCCATTGTGTATATATGCCACATTTTTTTATCCATTCATCCACTGAAGGGCATCTAGGTTGATTCCACAGTTTAGCTATTGTGAATTGCACTGCTATATTGATGTGGCTGTGTTCCTGTAGTATGTTGTTTTTAAGTCTTTTGAGTATAGATGGAGGAGAGGGATAGCTGGGTCAAATGGTGGTAAGATAATAAAATCATGGCATTTGCAGGTAAATGGATGGCTTTGGAGAAGATAATGCTAAGTGAAGTTAGCCAATCCCCCCCAAAACACAAATGCTGAATGTTTTCTCTGATATAAGGAGGCTGACTCATAGTGGGATAGGGAGGGGAAGCATGGGAGGAATAGATGAATTCTAGATAGGGCAGAAAGGTGGGAAGGAAAAGGAGAGGGCAGGGGATTAGCAAGGATGGTGGAATGTGATGGACATCATTATCCAAAGTGCATGTATGAATACAAGAATTGACATCAACATACTTTATATAAAGAGACATCAAAAATTATTCTGTATATGTGTAATAAGAATTGTAATGCATTCTGCTGTCATTTATTTTTTTAAAAATCAATAAAAAATATAAATAAATTAAAAATAAAAACAATGAAAAAAAGAATTAACTGTGGCAAAATATACATATCATAAAAATTTCCCTCTTAATCATTTTAAATATATAGTTTAGTAATATAAATTATATTTATATTATTGCATAATGAATCTCCATAACTCTTTTCATCTAATAAATCTGAAGTTCTGTCCCCATTAAATAGTAACACCAAAAGTAACACCTCATTCCCACTTCTCCCCAGTCCCTGGTACCCACCATGCTACTTTCTGCCTCCATGATTTTGACAACTTAATTTAAGTGGAATCATACAATGCTTATCTTTTTTATGGCAACTTTTCTTTAGCATAATGTCCACAAAGTTCATCTTTATGTCATAATATATGTCAGAATCTCCTTCCCTTTTATATATTTTTATTTTTTTTAAAAAAATTATTTGTTCTAATTAGTTATACGTGACAGCAAAATGCATTTTGATTCGTTGTACACACATGGAGCACAACTTTTCATTTCTCTGGTTGTCAGTGATATAGAGTCGTACCATTCATGCAATCATACATGTGTCTAGAGTAATGATGCTCTTCTCATTCCACCATCTTTTTTCCCCTTTTAGAGCTGACATGTACATCACATGTTCACCCATTGATCTTTCTATGGGTACTTTGTTGCTTCTACCTTCTGGTTATTGTGAGTAATGCTGCTATGGATATGACTGCACAAAAATCTTTTTATGGTAATGTCTTTGATTCTTCTTATTATATACTCAGAAGTGCAATTATTGAAACATGTGGCAGTCCTGTTTCTTTCTTGAGTAATTACCATACTGTTTGCTTACTCACTCCCTTCCTTCCCTGCCTTCTTTTTCCATACTGGGGATTGAACCCAGGACCTGGTACAGGTTAGGCAAGCACTCTGCCAAGATGGCTATAGTTTGTTTCCCTCACTGAGTCTTCTATGAACTCATATTTTCAGTGTATAGCCAAGGTCATGAACACCCTGATTCAGCATATGTATTCCAGAACATACACATTTGTTTGTGAGCATGCTCCCACTTATGTAGCCTGTTAGCAATGTGCCTTCTTTGGCCTGCATATTGCAAAGTCCTATGGAAGTGCCTCAGGGGGCTGACTAGGGGCTAAGTGGACCTGGTTGGGAACCAGGTTCAAAATGGAGCTGTAGCTGGAGGCTGGAGGGTGCTGCTGCCTCTGAATAAAGCATGGCTACTTTCCCAACTACATCTTGCATCTTCTTCCACCTGCTGGGATCCTGAATCTGTTTCCCAGGATCTGAGCCTCCACCCAACACACATCCCCACCTCTTTTAATATTTTATTTGAGTCAGGATCTTGCTAAGTTATCCAGGCTGAGCTCAAACTCACAACCCCTTTACCTCTGCCTCCTAGTAGCTGGGCTCACACTGTTCCGGGCTACCATTCTGTCTGCTACTGCAATTATACTATTTTCTATTCTGGCAGGTATAACTAGAGTTATATTGTTTTTATCTTGCACCAATGCACAAGGGCCCAATTTTTCCAGTTACTCATTCTTTTGGTCAAAAATTAATATTATCATATACACTTCGATTTCATTTATTTCTTTGCATATGCCTTCCTCTGAGAGTACTATAAATACCTATAGAGAGTTTGTGAAGAGAAAATGCAATTTGATCTTGGCCTTGAAGGACAGCTGAGATCTTGTCTGGTGACAGAGGGGTTTGCAGGTCTCACATGTGTCCTGCCATTACAGCTGACTTTCCACAGATTCTTTCTAGCTCTGCAGATTCATCCACTTTCAGATGAGCTTTCTACAACTGCTATGTTTCCTTTGAGACCATTTGAGCCTTATGTCAGAACACAACAAATTGCTTAGGGAAGATTAAGTAAATCTTAAACTTTGGGGAAAAAATTGATTTAGAAGTTTGTTTCCTCTATAAAAAAATACAAATATGCACCCAGCACTTTACCTTCCTGTTTGAAGGTTTAAGATCCCTGATTCCCCTATGATGCTCCATCAGGACTCTGGTTGGAATGACCTGCTCTGAGATCTGACTCAGTTTTTACTCTGTTAAGAATGAGTCCATTGAGGTTCCATTTTTATCCTACTTTGGTCACAACACACTTGTGCTCCCCTTATCTCTGTATTAACCTTGATCTTTCCCATTGACTGTCTCTTCACTTTTTCCTGAGTCTTTGTTCAAAAATTATAAAATACCCTCTTCAGTTTATTCTTATGATGTTGGCAGGTAGTGTTTACTAATATTCCTCGAGCCATCCCCAGAAGTGGTAGGAATCTTGCATAGTCAATCAAATCCTGTTGAGAAGGCATGAAGGCTCCAACTGCCACCTCATAATTGTCAATAAAGTTTTATTCATAGAATAAAATGTTAATGTGCCTAGGCGGCCTTGAAATAACATCAAGTGTTTCTTACTTTTATCCCTAAAATGTTTTTTTTTTCTTCTTTCTCTTTGCTCTAGTCTCTTAGGAAGCTTCTTCTAGTCTCTTAGGAAGCTTTTTTTCACATTGGAAAAAAAAATACTGAGCCAGTATTTCTTGAGTAAAAGAGGTCTGCTCTTCCTGACATTCTTCTGAATAAATTCTGCCATTGTGGTATTTAGTTCATTACAAAGAACTAAATACCTAAAAAAAAAAAGAGTTGTATTTGCATTAAAAAATAAGAATAGTACAATGTAAGCAGTAAGTTCTACAAATTTGCAGTAAATTTTTTACAAGAGATTATATTGTTAAGTATTTCTAACATCTACATATATTTAATTGTAAATTACCATGTCAAAATTGAGAAAAAAAGTGAAGAGAGATTTTGCAGAATACTAGGGTGAGACCTGTTGAGAAATGCATTTATGCTCCAATTTTCACTCTGCCTTGTTACCCTGAAATGCTGCATTTGTTTACAATTTGTGTTGTTCTAATCATCAAAACACATTTTGTCAGCACCTTTTCATTTAAAGTTTAAACTCACTTACTTTGAAGGAGAAGATAAGTACAAAGTGCAGTGTGTTAAAAATTAATTTGCAGTTAACTTTTCAAAATGTTGTTTAAAGATTTTTTGATGTTTTGAGAAACCTCAAGAGAAATTTTTTTTGTGTGTGAGATTCTTAGAGTCTACTACATGGAATATAAAGTTGTGTAATGTGATGAATAAATAAATAAATCAAAACTTAAAAGATTTAGATGATCCTGAAACTTTGGAACTTCATCCACATATATTTTCTTATTTTACTTACAATTTTCATAGCTGTTTCATCTTGACTAATTAATATGCAACAAGCAAGTTAGGATAGGCTTATGCTTCAGTATAGGCATAGGATCCTAGGGATTAATCACCTAGTTTATTTCTTCTCCTGTAAAGGTGGCTTTAGGTCAGAAAATTTTCCTGAATCCTTGTGGTTTCAGGAGATTTTGTCCTAATCTTCTTTGCCTTTATGACTCAATCATCTCAATACTTGGTCTCCTAGCATCCTGTGAATAAGGAAGAAACTCAGACCTGCTTTATCTATAATGCTAGTCCATCCTCTGTGCAGAGCACATTGACTGGAACAGGTCCCATGACATTGCCTATATGTAAGAGTTAAAAAAAAAGAAAATAAAGTGGGGAACATATGGAATATTTGGATTGCATTATTATCCCTGCTGAAAACACTAACTCTATTTGAGTTGTGGAGACAAAAGGAACTTGAAATAACAACTTCTGAATCTTACAAGTGATGAGTGAAGGTGTAAGGGCTGGGCTATGTTTTCAAGTGGTACACTTCATGTTGTAAGCTAGCAGATGAAGTGTATGCTTCATCATGCCTACTTAGTACCTCAAGAAGACCACTCAGACAATCTAGCTACAACAATGTTTTACCTTAACTTGCCATTTTGGAAAAGTAATTCTGAGACACTTTTGATTTGAGATCACAACTAGAGAAATAGTATGCCATTTTATTATGTTGTGAATGTTTGGAGAATCACAGGATCCAGCTCACTGTTTACCATTAGGGAGTAAACTTTGGAACATAAAGTTTACTCCTCCAGGAGTAAACTCTGTTAGAAATTCGTGGTAGGATTTAAATTCTGCTCTTGAGCCAAAATGGATATGAAATCTGGATTTTATCTGAAGATTAAATTCTCCTACTCTTGGCTCGTGTTTCTTCCAGAGCTTTGATGATTTAAGTCTAGGATCAGTCAAAATGAATCGATTTTCAAAAAAACCAAGTAGGGCAGCAGTTTCAGTTGGTAGGCAAGGGATTGAAAATCATAATACAAAAGTGAGTACTTTGTTTGGTGATGATAATGTCTGAGGAACAAACTACCTTTCATTGCACAATGATAACATACAGAATAATATTCTTAACGTCTCTTCTTACTTTATTGTTCGTAGTAACAGGTTTTTGATTTGCAAGAATCTGTGGACAAAAATTCAGCACTAGAACAGAGGAAATTTTACAATGGTAATGTGGAAAACTAAGGGCAATGATAACCAGCTATTTCTGTCACCTGGCATAGTCTCATATCTGTATGAAGTTGAGAAAATTATTATTTTGAACTTGACTATATACTTATTTCTTCTTTGGTTACAGGTATTTTTGCACACATGCCATTAGGCACAACACCAGAGAGTAAAGCTGGTGTTGTGCCAAAATATTTTATAACAGCCTATGCAAGTACTTATTACCATACCTATTTAATGGATGAGAAAATACAGGGTTCAAAGAGGATAAATACTTGGCTAAGATTACATAAAATACATGGCAACATTGGAATTTCCTTTGTGAGTGTCTTTGACACTGGAATTCATACTTTACCAGTATTTTAAATGGCTTTGTTGGAATTTAACTGTATGTATTAATTTTTTTTCTTGCTGCTGTGATAAGTTAACACAAACTTCATGGCTTAAAACAAAACAAAACTTATCTTATGAATTTGAATATCAGAAGCCCTAATGCAGCTTCAGTGGGTTGAATTTGAGGCATTGGCAAGGTTCTTTCCAAGGGACTCTAAGGACAACCTATCTACCTTTGGTAACTTCTGGATGTTCCATGTACCCATTGACTGGAAGTCCCTAATGCCATCTTCCAAACCATCCTCCATTCTTTCAGTCTTATAAGGATACCTGTGATTGAACTGGGTTCACCTAGACAATCCAGGATGATCTCTTTATTTCCAGGCCAGTAGCTCAATTTCCCTGCAAAGACTCTTTTTGCCTTCTAAGGTAGCATACACACAAGTTCCAGAGGTTAGTGCATAGAAACCACGATTCTGTCCATGACTGCCAATTTCTTTGGAAATGCATGTTTTGAAAACAAATTCTAAATTATTGTATTATGTCTTTGGGGAAAACAGAGCCTGATTATTTTTATTTTTTTACTTTAGACTCTGTAGATCATTACAAAAATTAGTAATGCATATTTTTTAATACAAAGAGCTACACACTTGGCACAAACTTCCTATAGCCATAAGTCAGAAAGGCACATGATGCACCTCAAAAAGAACACAAGAGACATAACAGAACCTTGCCATAACAACATATGAATATTGTACTTGATCAAACATGGCAGTGTGAATTTTGATTGTCTTGGAAAAGTTTAAACATGAGATTGGGCAAGATTTAGTAACTTATCTGCATTTTCTCCCCTACCTACATGGAATAGAATGCTACTCCAGCCACACCTATGAAAAATAAAATTGACAAAACAGTGTTTCATCTGAAAAAGAGAAAAAATAGGACTTCTAGTGATAATGTGGTGGTGAGACCCATCATACTCTTGGAAGTCTAAGAGAAGAGGGTTTCCTGAGAATCACATTGAGAAATGGAGGTGATGAATTGCCTGACATAAATAATGCTGCTAGTACCTTTAACTATAGTTCTCCACAGTACTCTGTTACCTTCAAAATTTATAGGTCTAATGTGGAGATTATCAAATCATAATATTGGGGCCAATTACGATATTACTTTAAAGGCAATATTAATAAGTACAGATAACTGTCCACTGAATTTCAGTGGCATTATTTACAATGAAGGATTCATCCACAATATCTTCTGTTCCCCTGACAAACCTTATTTACATTGCCTTAGTAGGAGACAGGGAAGGAAAACATTGTGACATATTTTAGAGAAGCATTGTCCAGTAGAATTTTCTATGTCTCTGGAAATATTCTTAACTCTGCATTTCCAAATGTCATAATCACTGACTAGAGGTAGTTATTGAGCCCTTGAAATGTGGCCAGTATGGCAGAGTAATTAAATTTTTATAATTTATTTAGTTTTAGTCAAGTATAAATGGTCATATATGGCTAGTGGCTACCCTTGGGCCACCCTGATTATGTAGCCATTTTATAGGGTCAAGTTTTAAGGGTCCCTCTGCACAGATATAAATAGATACCTTACAAGTTCCCCAGCACCTGGAACACCAGATGCTGGGAATCTAGCATACATAGCAAGGTAGCTCAAGTCTAAGGTAAAAACACCTCAGTACCCCCTTCTTCTTCCTGGGTAACCCCTTTATCTTGCCTAGATACACATGGCAGCAGTAAAATCATTCTTAGAGGCAGGTCTGCTGCATGACTTTCATGGGTTTTAGGTACTTTGGCCTTGGGGGGATGCTTCCACTACAAAAAAAAAATACAAAAAATTATACTTTGTTTCTGTTGGCATAAATATGACTATCACTTTCAACACCAAAATTTTATAGTTATTTTCCAAATTTAAAAGAAATCAAAACACTTTAATATATTCCCAAGGGTTTTGTGGGCCCCAGAACTGCACCTGTTGTGTGTGAGAGAGAGTTGGCTGTGATTAGAAGGAGTTCAGTAATGAGGATCCAAACTAATTGGTTAGCACATAAGTCAGAGGACTTTGACTGATATAAATTAAAATAAAGTTTTGATTACCATTTTCTGGATGGTTAAACATGTTCTAAATGAAATTTCCATATTTTATATGTCTCTATTTTTGATAGTTGTATACATACAGATTTAAAGAAAAGTTTAATTTTAAAAATACAATTTTGAGGGAAAATTCCAAGATGATTTTGCATAGGATAAGGATAACTTCTGACTACAAAAGTAGGATACTTGTCAGCCTTACAGGTAGGGTCACGGAAATGCTAAATTGGTGGTGCCCATCAACATGGACTTGGTGTGGCGTTGGGCACAACTGGTGTCAATTCTCCATCCTTGCTTAGGAGACACTATGATCAGAGGGTAAATATGAATTTGCAAGCAGTTAATTGCTTGGTCCAGAAACTGAAATTTCTGCCATTTCCTAGGTGTGTGAACTGGGGGCTGGTTGCTTACTCCGTTTAAGCTTCAAGTCATTTCTATGTATAATAGGAGGAATGATTGTGAAGATGGTTGTGAAAATTAATGAGACAATTCATGTAAGTGACTTGACAAATAGTGGACACTCCATAAATATTAGTAATAATCATGAATAGACTAAGATTTACCTTGACTGAGATTGTTACCTTGACCAAGATTTCTTAACTCAGAGCTTCAGCTTCTCCTTTCTAAATTAGACTCTATTCAATCAACAGATATTTATCTGGCTTGTGGCATGGTACTGCAAAAGCCCTGTGGCTACAGCTTGGAATAAAACTCAGGGAGTTAATAGCATCTACCTGCAGAATTTGTGTGAAAATTTAATGAGACCATGTATAATTGAAGTGCTCATTATGCTTCCTGGCATACTTTATTCATTAAATAAATGTTAATTTTCTTCCTTCCTCTTTCATAGTTGGTGTAAGGGCTTTACTTTACTTTTCTGTAAAGTATAAGTCTAATTTTTTTCAATGGTTTGATAGAACAGCTAATGGAATAAATCTTTTGTTTTCCTTTTATTTTACTCCAAGTGACTTGTGTTGATAATATATGATTTGTCAGAGTGATCACACCCATCATGAACATTATTTTAAATTGTATGACATTAAAGAATAGAATAGGGAAAAGATGAAAGAAGCATCTTGTTCTTATCAAGTACCACTAAGATGTAGGTGGTATTCTCCAATATTAGTTTCCATTAAAGACCCTTAATACCCAAGAACAGTGTTTGGCATTTCAATAGTTGCAAACCATAGTTTTTCAGTAGAGACTGAAAGACCAAGATTGGAAAACACTCATCTAGGATCCCATTAAATGAAGAAACTTAAAATAATAATAATAATAAGAAGAAGAAGAAGAAGAAGAAGAAGAGGAGGAGGAGGAGGAGGAGGAGGAGGAGGAGGAGGAGGAGAGGATATGTTTTGAGACGTCATTTCTAATCTCTCTACTTTTTCCACTCCTTGCCCCTTAATAGGGAAAGAGGGTTGATCCAAGTCAGGATGGCTTGGTCATGGGTCTAGGTTCCATATGTTGGGAAATGCAACAGGGACTAAGCTCATCAAAAGAAGCACTAGAGACAGGGAATGAGAAAAACAAAACTTTACCAGGGAGACTAGATCCAAGTATGGGGGAGATGGCTACGTTTGAACATGTGTGTACCAAGATGGAAGTACACAATGCTTTTATGACCAACATTTGCTCAGATAGTCCGGGCCCATGTTGTATCAATTGATAGAACCCTTTAATACTTACTTAAAACTTTTTTATTGTTAGGGAGAAAATCATGCAGAGTGTTAAATGTAGAACAGAGTTAGGAAGAGGGAAGTGGTCCCAAGGTGGTAATGGGATTAAGAACTAACAGACTGGAATCAAGGAAACCAGAAAGGGTAAAACTGAGCTAGAAGCAAATTGGAGAAGGAGATTTTCTGCCCTGGCTTTGAGTACCATGTATCTTTTGAAATTAGTTTTTAGGGGTCACATTTGGGGAGGCATGATTAGGTGGGTTAACGTAATATATAATGGTAAAATATTAGTAATATAGCTACTTCTGGTATACACTGAATTATAAAAAATTCTATTTTTCAGGAATTTGGAATTATTTCTTAGGAAAGAACATTTAAAAAAATTCAAACCAATCCTATACACTTTAAATGAAAAGAATTTTACCATTTCCATTGAGACTTTAGGAAAAATTCTAACATAGATACTTCTTTTATTTGGGGAAATGATTGGATTAAATTCCCTGAATTATTTAATCTTCCCTCTCTTCTTTTACTGAATTCCTAGAACA
Organism: Urocitellus parryii; assembly: GCF_045843805.1. Taxonomy (NCBI): domain Eukaryota; kingdom Metazoa; phylum Chordata; class Mammalia; order Rodentia; family Sciuridae; genus Urocitellus; species Urocitellus parryii. The sequence continues at coordinate 107,530,713 of NC_135532.1, forward strand.
CACTTAGCTTAGGTCAGCATTTTTCTTTGAAAACGTATGCATTTCTAATATTGTGGTATCTCCCAGGTCAGACAGATGAGTTTGTGTGGGGTGAAGTAATGATGATAGGCTCAAATTTCAATCATCTTGAAAGCTTCTGGACATTTATTTTGTAAATGAATGCCAGTATTTTAAAACACTTAATATTAAAAACAAATTGAAATATCTGAGTGAATTCCAATAGTGTACTATGCATTACTGACTGACTCACCCAGAAAGATTGGGATATTTATAAGAAGTGGGAAGAAAAGATGAAGGACAATAAAAACTGAAATGCAGCAGCCTTTACTACCACAAGTATCTGGGTAAAACACATAAAACATGCCATCTCTAAGTGCCATCCATAACCTGATACTTATAAAAATAAATATCAAGACATGCTTTTAACTAATATACCCCTTTTGCAAACCTGAATCACTCATGTTTAAGGTAGTTCCAAATGCATTTCAAAAAAATAATGAAAATAGTAGTAACCACTCAGATTTATATAGCAGGTTGTCTAAAAGATTCCAAATTGTGCTCCCAACTGCATCCTCTTGTTATTACCTAAGTCTCACTCACATTCTCAGAGACCTACTAGTGGCAATGTCAGGTAGTTATGTAAAATTGATGAAGAGCTATGCAGGTAGGCTAGGGGTATAAAATCCTAGCTTCTAAGTACCACATGGCCTCCATCATTGTTCTGCTTTTTACCTCTCACAGCAACACTATAGAAATTTTCAGTTTATTTTAAACATAGACTGGGATTATGGGGGCTGCAATGCAAACTCTCTTCCCTGATACTCCCAGCACAGACCACAGAGGCCAATGACATTGAGTCTGGGCTGCTGGGCTCCCAGCCCTGCCCTCCTCTGCAGATCCAGTGCAGATGTGCTGAGCTGGCCAATAGCAGTGGGGAGTCAACTGTCTGAGTGTGCAATTGCCCTTAGCATCAGATGTGTTTTTCATGCTCTCTTCTGTACTTTCTTCAATTTTAAAAGTGAAATTCTTCTAATCAACATAGAAGTGAAGAAAGACTCCACCTCCAGAATAGAGGCTAGAATAAAAATTAATGGGTGAACGTCCAAGTGGAAGTTGTTTCCTTTGGGTCTGAGTACATTGTTGTTTAGAAAAAATGAAATGATTTGAAGAAAGAAGAAAATACTGAGTCAACTCAATCACTGGTTGCATGAAAATTGGTTGGCTGAGTGATACGATGGGGATATGCCTGTCTGTGTGGCTGCTTGATCAGGACACATAGGCCTCCAAAGTCTAAACCAACCAGTGAATTTTATCAAAGTCTCTAAACCAACCACTGAATTATAGTGAAGATGACTTGAGACAATAAAGAAAAGGTCTGATTGCTTCCAGAGGAGAAACGACTGGCCTTGCATCCAATTTGAGAGAAAACTTGAACCATGAAAGGAAAAGTACCCAAGATATTTTTAGAAAAATTTACTTAGATTATTGAAAGAGAAGTTAAGTACCAAAATTTATATTGAAAGCTGATGATACAGGACTTTGGGAGAAACCAATATCCTGTTAAAACTGCATTCCCAAGGAAGCAAAGTTGTGCTGCTGGTGGGAGGAGATGTGTAGGCTCTGGTTTACAGGAGCCACCAAGGAATACCTCCTTGAAAAGCAAGCACGTAGAAGCATGAGGAAAGAGCAAGGTGAAAGAGGCCATTTTTGTTTACTAACATGTTCCAAGGACATGTAACAATGCCCTGCATGTAGTAGGTGCCCAATAAATACTTAGTCAGTAGGAACTTTGAAAAGCCTCAGCTTCTACAGCCCACTTAAAACAACAACCACAAAGATAGATTTTATAGTGTTTCAGGTGGATATATTGCATGTCTGTAAAGTACATGTTTCTTTTTAAATTTGTTTAATTAATTTTGTCATCAATATTTGGCATATCTTGATTTGGTGTGGAATGAATTTTTAGAAATTAAACATGAGTTCTTAACAGGGCATCTATAGGAAATAATATGGGTTCAGTTTGAACTCATAACTCCCTTTCAGGAACAAGCTTGATTGAGTCCCTGTTTTCTTTATCTCAAGAAATTCCCAAACACCATCTCTGTCTTTTATTATTCCATTTTATTTTTCTTTCAGTGTTTCTTTATATAATTCAATTTGTTATATGAGACTTAGTCACAATCCTCCCCCTAAAAAGTTCCTCAAAGAAGTCACTAATTATATTTAGAATTCAATAATAGTCCTACATATAGAGTAGAATTATGTTAGTATGTTAAGTGATATTATACATAATAATATTATATATAATAAAAAGCAGTACCATTATCTTTCAATGCCTTTCAAAGACACTGAATGGTACATTGGACTTTCTCCAGATAGTTCTCTGTTATGTGTTTGTCTCTTCCCATTACGTGTCTCTGCTACCACTGTCATTGAATATTTATTTTAAAATGCTATTAAAACCCATATATTGGTTTTGTTTAGTTTTATTTTTGTACTTACATGTGAACCTATGTTAAAATTGGAAAGATGAAGTAATTCATCGTTTAGCCTGGATAAAGACATATTGTCATTTAGCAAATAAACCAAACCATTTGTAGTATTGTTTCTAAGAAAAAGATGGGCTTTAAAACTGTTTTTTTTTAACAGGCAATGTTAGATGAAAAAATATAGACCACATTTTTCTATGCTAAATTGCAGAGGTAGAGTGATATTGAATTTCCTCCTAGTTCTAACAATGTAATTTTCAGTTAATTTTAATCTTAAAATATGAATCTACTCATTTTCTTGATTTCTGGAATTCTAGAATTTTATATATATTCATATATATGGATTTCTTTGCTGAGAAGTCATAGAGCTTCAGATTACAGAGGGTTCTTCACATTTGGTAAAATTAGACATTTCATTTCATTTTCAGGTCACATATTCTCCTTACTTGATGAATTAAGACTAATTTTTATCTTTTCTTTTCAAGAAGGAATAAATTTTAAATAAAGAAAAAGAAAACCCCTTCAAATTCTCATCAGAAAATCACAAATATTAATTTGTACTTGGTAATCCAATATAAGAGAATACTTATCTGAATTGCTTGCTGTAAATTAAATTTTGTCCTTTAAATTTTTCCATAAGCATATTATCACTGATAACCTCATACAGCCATGGGTTTTGTTTTCCGACTCTTACAAACTGGAAAAGAATCTCGGCCTTATTCAGAGAATTAAATGTGTGAATATCAAATACAAGGGACCAATCTCTGTGTAGTGTTTTGATTTTTTATGTTTTGCTCTTTCTGTTCATACAGGAAATCAACATGCTTCTATGGCATGAGAGAGATACAATTATTTCAAAATGACACATTTTCTCTAGATTTCAATGGGTTGATACACAGAACAGGTCCTTTTCTGTCTTGCTGATGCATGAAAGCCTACCTTCTCTTTCTTATTCCTTCCACTTTCTTAACAACAACAACAACAAAAGAAGCAATACAAAAAGCAGAAAGAATAAAAAGATCATACATTTTTGGTGTTAGTGTGCTTACGTGCCTACTCATCCTCAACAGTATGAAGAATAACAGAAACTTGCTTTTGGAAGATCTTTCATCTCAGAAAGCAGCGTACTAGAGTCATCATTAATTTTATTATTGGCATTCAGGGAAAACCTAATGAAATAACAGTTTCAGAAGGTCTTGCACCTAATGAGCACCCTGGGAACTCAGAGTTCTGGGGTGAAAAGTGCCTTCCCCACTTCAATGACTTTGGGTGCTGTTGTTTCTAAAGCACTGGTGGAAAATGAGCAGTTTCACAGTTTTATTTGGCTGATTTCCCTTAGGTGGATCAAAGTAGATGTCACTGGTTTCATGGTGATTCATGCTAATAAGACCTGGAAGATTCACTTGAACCTGGAAGCTTTCAGGAATGGGATGTGGTTTTCAGAAGCAAATGCATTTGGGGTGCATTAATAGAACAAACAGCCAAGTCACTGTGCACTGGGCTAATCACAGTGTTGGGTCACTGGGTCAGATGACAGGATCTCACTGTTGAAAGGTGTTGGCAAGCCTAGTGAGACTGTGAGGAATCTACATGGATGAAGCAACAGACAACCATTCTTCATGCAGCTCATTTAAAGTGGGTATTATGAAATCCCTGAAAAAAGGAGGGAGAAAGCATCTATATTACATCAAAATCATGCTTCATTTGCTGAGTGTGTTGCTTTTTTTTTTAAACAAAGAAAAATGAGATATACCACTTCATGCACTCATTCCTGAGAAAGAATGTCTGATACATGAGACCTTTCTTGTATTTCTTTAAATACAGGGGAAACATCTTATCTGCTAAGTATTATTCTAAAATTATATTAACATTTTCCTGTTTTTCTTTTTAACATTTTTTAGTTGCCAATGGAATTCTTACTCTATTTGTTTATTTATATGTGGTGCTGAGGATCAAACCCAGGACCTTACACATGCCAGGTGAGCACTCCACCACTGAGCCACAACTCCAGTCCAATTTCCTTTTTTTTTTTTTTTAAAGAAAGCATCAGCACGTATAAAGTGAAATGATTTACCAAAATAGTAATACTGAGTAATAATATTTTGATTAATTTTAAATCCTTTTTTATTTGACAGTTTGGAATAAACAAACAGGGATTTTGCATTCCTCAGTAACCCAGTCCTGATGAAACGATGATCTTGTGCTAAAACTAATTCTATTTTTTTAAAAAAATATGTATATAGTTGTACTATATTTCCATGAAGCCTGTGGTAGCCAAACATAATGTTTATTTCTCTTTGATCTTTTAAATTAAATGGGAAGAGTAGTAATATATTCTGTAGTTAATGATCAAGCAGGAAACATGCCACAATATGAAAGGTACATTTATACCAGTAATCTAATATAAAGAGAAATGGTTTATCAGTTATATTAGCATATACATGTATTCATTACAAATATGGATATGTGAATAACTGAAATGAAATTTTAAGAATGCAAATAGAACATTCATTTACTGACATCAGAACACTGAAATGAATTGGAATTGGAGAAATTGAATAAATAAATTCATTCATGCATGTACAGACACAGTGATCAATAATGGGTCAATAACTGGCTTCTTCTTTTAGACTTGCAATGAGATAATGGGTTCACAAACAGACCTCTGGAGGTAATTTACACAATGACATTATCTTAGAGAGGTCCCTTAAGTTCTGGGTCTGATGACTGAATTGTAGCTCCAGAAGTTGGTTTGTCAGTTTCTAAGGGATTTTAGGAGATATATGCTATCAAACTGACAAAAAACTGATCTATTTACCATGTTGCCTAATCATTTAATTAAAATGAGAAATACAATTGTCATAGAGACCAGAGGAACTAGTAATGTTGTAGAAAGCCACATGGGAAACCAAATTAAAACCAGAAGGTTGCTTGGTGAGCAGTGAGTCAGAGCAAGCAGAGCTGGTTGCATGACTGAAATAGCTAGTAGTGCCAACTTATAATAACCCAATACATCTGCTGCCATCATTAGGTCTGGGCTGCCGTGGGAGCTACTCATTTGAGCCTGATGTATTAATACCACCAACATGCCAGCTTGTGAGCTGGAGCCACTCTGCTTCCAAGGGTGGCTTTTGCTTTGCTTTTATTACCTATTTTATGAATTGATTTTATAAAATTCTAATTCCGGAGGGTCCTGATGATACCTGGCACAAGAGCAGAGTGAAATGAACATTTTGTGTGTTTGAATCCTGGTTCTCCAACTTACTATCTCATTGTGCAATCTCGATCAGGCCAACTTTTCAAATTTGTAAAATGGGAATGAAAATCTGTATTTCGTGAAACATCATCAAATCAGTTCAATAAAACAATGGATGTGTGTGGTGTTTGTGTGTATTGGGTTTGGAGTCAGACAGACCTGCTGTGATTTCAGTTCTGTTCTTACTTTTTTCCTCTAAGTATCATTCTATTTATTTGTAAAATGTGAATAAAAATTAGTTTTAAAATTAAATAAAATAAAAGTATTTTATGCAGTCTCTGACAGTTGAAGTGTGTTAACAATTTTCCTGCCATGGTTAAGAATTAAAAACACTCTGTAGAGAATTTTTTTTTTAATTGGTACTTAATATTTACACAGAATAGTGGGTTTCATTGTGGCATATTTTTATATGAATACTATACTTTGATCAATCTCAAGCATGATGAATACTGTCATTAATTATAAGTACTCAAATGTTTTCATGATTTAAGGAATATCTTCAGTTTGAAGAATTTTCATTGTTCTTGTCAGTCATTGAGCTCAGTTTGGGGTTGACAGATCACCTTTGAAATCTGTGGGTTTGTATGGAGTAACTCAATACCTCCCTTTGTTGGCACAACATAAGAACCATCCCTAAGGATGGGGGACTCCAAGGAAGGTAAAGCCACGCTGTTCACAGACTTAGGAATTATCCCACTCCCTAAATCAGCACTTGATCTGAATGAGGGCAATCTTCCATTCTGTTCCCAGGACTACATTTTTTTTTTCTTACAAAACTTTAAAAATTCTATGGCTTTCTATGGTAAGACTCTGACTTCTTTTCCCAATCTGAAAGCATTTCCAAAGAACAGAAAATTACAAATTTCACAAGGGGGAGTTTTAAGAGAAGAACAGGTCACAGTGGACAATGCTTTGGTAAAACATGCGATAGTGACGGAAATGAGGGTGAAAGAGAATTTGTACAAGTGACATTATCAAAATGACATCATTTGAAAATATGATATAATACTACAATGACGAAGCATAATGATAGTAAGACTTTGTGTTGAAGGCAAAAAGTGAAAAAATGTTGCATGAGTGAGACATTTCCTAACATTGCCATGAGACCATAGATATACTGTGATTATCTTAGGTACTGGAGAAGAGTAGTAGAATGTGGCTACCAAGCAGCCACTATGAAATTTTACATGGAAAACAATTCCTCCAGGTGACTTCCAAGGAATTATGCTAGACTGTAACTTAGATTTAAATATATCAGAGCATCTAAGATTTTTTCTTGAAGAGCCTTTGTGCATAAAATGTAAAAGTCTCATATATATCTGAAACACATGTCCCAAACCAGTCCTGATTCCTCACCCCCGCCATAAACTTGCTTTTCCCACCATTTTTGAATTTCAGTGGCTAAAGCCCAAAACCTTAGATTTGTTTCTTAACTACTCCCTTTTCCTCACATACTAGATTCAGTCTGTTAGGAAACCCTTTTAGCTCTTCCTTCAAAATGTATCCAGAATCCAACCACTTCCCACTCTTTCCTCTGTTACCATGAGAGCTATCACCCCTTCTCATTTTGTCACTCCCATAGCCTTAGAGTCTCCCTGCTTCTATCTTAATCCACTATACATTTTACTCCACAAAGTAGTGATCCTTGAAAATCTATGTCAAATTATGTTCTTCTTTCCGGGCACAGTGGCACACACCTGTAATCCCAGGAGCTCAGGAGGCTGAAGCAGGAGGATGATGAGTTTAAAACCAGCTTCAGCAACTTAGCAAGGCCCTTAGCAACTTAGTGAGACCCTGTCTCTAAATGAATAAATAACTAAATAAAATGGCATGGGGTTGTGGCTCAGTGGTTAAGTGCCACTGGGTTCAGTCCCTGATAGCAAAACAAATAAACAACAACAACAACAACAACAAAACCAGCAATGGCTCCATATTCCATATTCTTCCATATCCCAATCATCTGGAAATCTGAAGATTGTCTTCAAGATCCTCATTTATTTGATTGTCTACTACTTCTCTGCTTCAGATTTATTATCCTTTTTCTCATTCACTTTAGTCCAGCAACACTGAGCTTTTCCTGTTTGAGAATCTATATATCCATGTGCCTACTCTAGAATATTGTGTAGAGTTCAGTTTACCACCTAAAAGGAAGCATGATAGAGCTAAATTTGCAGATGGAGCCATTATTCAGGAAAATAAATATAAAGACCTATAAAATCATGGACACTAATGGTCCATAGGAACTTATAATTAATGACAGTATTCAAGATTATTTAATGGGCAGTAAACTGAGACATTTTTAGAGAGTAATTTTAGAATATTTGAAAAGTTAAATAAAATAAAAACTGTATGTTTATAAAAATATTTCAATGAATATTTACACTGGGATAAAACATAAGTTATAATCTTCTAGCAATATTGGGGTAAATAGGTAGGTGTACAAAGTAGCAAAGTAAACTATGTATTCATCAGATGGCGATCTAATTTTGTGAATACAATGTTTATAAATTAGTCACACTAGCTTATAAATTGTCAATTAGTATCATTTTTTCCTGTGGATGGCTGAATGGATAAACTACTGTATTAACTCAGTACGGTTTTTCACATTTATATCATTTAAATAGAAATGTACAAAATATTTTCATTATTTGACTCTTAAAGTGAAATAAATGTAACCTGATACTCTTAGTTTATGACATCTCTATGCATCAAGATCCATTAAAAAAAAAAACAACAGAAAATACCATTATAAGGAAGGGAAAAAAAGACCACCTGAATCCCTACACCTTGGGGAAACTACCACGGACTCTTTGAAGATTCTTTTTTCAGTTCATGAACAAGCATGCAGAGACCCACATACTGATTAACATATATGTGATAATTTACACACATAACTATACCATAATTGCTGCTTTTATCACAACCTTATTATCATACTTCACACCTATTTCTCCAAATTTCCTTCATTCCATCTAAACAATATTAATACCTGATTATATATTCTTTTATAATCTTCTGTTTATTTAACCATTCAATCACAAAACACATACAATCATACACAAGAATTTTGGGCATTCTTATGCAAAATGATGCACATTATTTCTCTGGCTTATTAAGTTGAATCCATGCGTAATTAAATCCTTTTATGTGCACCAGTAAAACCTCACTTCATTCTTTTAAAATTCCAAATAATATTTCAGAATAAAGTTACACTATGTTTATTAGCCATATCCTCAATCATTCTGTATAATTTTGTCCACAGCTTCCTTCTTCCCTTCATTGACAATTTCACAATATATATCCTACACATAACATTCATCAAATGTTCCTTTTATTTCTATGAGGCAGTTTATTAATCAGTTTTGCATTACTACAAATATATACTGGAGGAAACTAACATTGTAAACGTAAAAAATTTATGTAACTCACATTTTGGGAAGTCCAAACAGCATAGCCTTTTGGCAGGGGTCACCCCTTTACCTCATTACCTCACAGGGCACATCATCTATGGCTAGGAGCAGGGAAAAAGAGTGTGGTGGTATCCCACAGTTGCCTTTAGGAGCATACCCCCAGTGAGCTAAGTCCTTCTTACTAAGATATAGCTCTTAAGGGTCCTTGGCATCTCCTAATACTGTCTCCTGGAAACTAAGCCTTTACATATTACCTCTGAGGGATACTCAGCAGCCAAATCACAGCAGAGGGAATTATAGGAGTATGACGGATGGCTTTGAAATTGTCAAGCTAGAAGATTGTGGAATGTATGTTCCTGGAAGGAAAAGAATGGCAATTTAAAAACTCTACATCCTTCTCAGAGAACATTTATCTGCCAGAGTGGGAAAAAATTTGAGGACATGCAAGGATTCTGAGAATATATCATGAACACCACTTCTAAGTAAAATATTAGAAGAAGGACTGTACAAAGCAAATCCATCAAAGCAGGGACACTTGATAGCAGAAGATGAAGTGGAAAGAAGCCATGGTCAGCGAAGAATCTTGCAATATGTACAGTTCATTCTGAACAGAAAATGATACAGTGATTGTGAGTGTGGAACTGAAGAGTCAAAGATTGACATAAAAGGGCTGTACTACAAACAAAAACCTGGAGTCTGAAATTATTCTGGTAAAACTTGTGGCAGGGCGTCGAGGATGGGGTGGGGAACACGCATTCTAAAGACTTCATGCTTATAGGGGGAGTCAGAGGGTTAAGAAAATCAATGGAGCCTCTTTTTGGAAGAAATGAATAAATTTTGGGAGGGAAAGATAATCACATACACAACCATCCAAGTTAACAAAAGTTAAATATTCTAAGTTTCTGCAAAAAAGAGGAAAAAGAAATAATAAAATACATTTCAAAAAATAAAGAAATAAGAAAAAGTAAAATAAAATAAGTTTTTTTCTGTAGATGCTGATAAAACATTTTGATGGGGACATTATAATTATACATAGTAGTGTGATTCATAATGCTATATTTGTATATGCACATAACATAATTTAATTAATCTCAGTCCTTAGCATCTATCCTTTCCTTTACCTTCTAATTCCCTCTAATCTGCTTGTTCCATTCTACAGAGCTCCATTTCTTTCTTTCTTTCTTTATTTATTTTTAATTTATTTTATTATCATTTTAACTAGTGCATTATGATTGGTTATATAAACATTCATTGTGGTACAATTGTACATGGACACATCATACTTTGGTAGATTGGATTCCCCAACACTCACGTCTCTATGCCTCCCCTCCTTACAGGTTCTTGATCCCCTTCTGCTGCTCCATGGGTCTCCTTTCTATTTTCATGAGATCCTTTTTGAAATAAACCCATTTTTGCATTCAATGTGAACATACTAGCCAGGATCAGTGGTGTGTTCCTGTAGTTCCAGCTACTTGGGAGGCTAAGGCAGGAGGATTGCTGAGGTCTAGATAAAACCCAAACCAAAATCATTGACTTGCTCAATGACTCTTCTGAAAGACAGAGACCATTAGGTTGATGTAAAAGTTTAAACCTAATCTAGTTATTTTCTATTTATAATGAAAAAAAAACTTAAAATGGCATATTAAAAGAGGCTGAAATGAAGAAAGATCCAAAGAATGACCAGGCCAGAAAGTAAAGAGTGGCAATGTTAATACTTCAAAAGATGGGATTTTAGGTGAAAGTCATCAAAAAGTATTGAGGGCAAAAATTTACAGGTAAAATTCAAATTAAAATAGAAAATATTGTAATACAAATTCCTGTGCATCAAAATATCTAGCAGGTGAATATGTTCAAAGCAAAAGTTATCAGTAATGCAAGAAATGCTGAAAAAATGAAATATAATTTTAGAATATTTCTTTGGGGATAAGATGGACATCTTGATTTAAAAATCAATAAAAACGCAGAGCAACTGAACAATATATACAATAAATTTGATTATGTGTGTGTGCATATGAAATATCAATTTTTGAATATACAAAGACATTAATATACTATAAAAAGGACATATATTTAATTCCACATTCTTGAATCACTACACAACCTTTTGGAGGATATCTCATATCCAAACCATAATAAGATATCACCATCATTAAGAAATAGATTAATTTTAAATTAAAAAATAACCCCATAAATAATATTCAGCCACTGAAAAAATAAAATCATAGTGGCCAGCAATAAAAGAGAAAGATAAATAAAGTACTTAATATTAAAAAAACAAAATAGCTGGTGTTGAGGGCCACAGCCTAGTCGGGATGATGCATGGCATTTTTGCCAGAAGTAGTGGTTGAGAGGTGACACCATCGAGCCATTAAGATGATGACTTTTGAGTTCTCGCAGAGTTCCCGTTGAGTTCTGGAGATTCCTGAAGAGTTCGCACTGGTTGGGGAAGTGCTGGAGGAGGGATTTCCAGTTGGTGGTTCCTAGAGGAGCCCTGTGGCGTTGGGGAGAGTTCCCAGGGAGCGTGTGTGGAGTGTGTTGGTGGAGTTCAGAAATAAAGTTTGTTCCTGCTTGAGTGGCTCGTGATTTGTGCCCAGCCAGACTGCGGCAAGCTGGGTGTGCTGGCATACCAGAAAGAAGATCCAACTCTAGGCTGCATCTAACAGACAGATCTTAGCAGTGGAAAAAGGTACTTTGCAGGCTTAGATAGGAGGATTGTCAAAATTTGAGGCCAACTTGAGTGACTGTGACCCGTATCAAATAAAAATAAAAAGGTCTGAAGGTGTAACTCAGTGGTAGAACATTTTCTTAGTGTATGGGAGGTCCTGGGTTCAATCCCCACATTGCAAAACAAACAAACAAAACAGGACAAAGTTGCTTTACGTCCTTTGGTGCACTAGAAAACACACACACATACACACACAGAGAGAGAGAGAGAGAGAGAGAGAGAGAGAGAGAGAGAGAGAGAGAGAAATATGGGAAAATAGATTTCCAGATTGTAAGAATTTAGGAAAAGAACCATAAAACTTAAGTAACTAGAAAAAACTTGATAAAAATAAAAGCCCAAATTAATGAAATAGATAATAATTAACAGAAAATAAACCCTTAATTTCCTTTTGTATGGAATACAATAATATTCATAAAGTCTTTTGACTAAATAACATAAAATTAACAGAAAAGCAAAAATTTGAAAATTTATGAGTGACAGAGAAGGATTTCAACATTTTTTGACAAGCTATGACAACAAACATAAAACCTAGAGGTAGTGATTAATTCCCTAGATAAATCTGTAATTAGAAACAGTCACAGCAGAAAAGATAGGAAGTCTGATTAAAAGTCCACCATTGAGCAAGGCATCAGATGAAGTCTGAGCGAGAATAAGACATTTCATCAAGAGACAATAACAAGAAAAGTTTTAAATGGCAAAATATAAAAACATTTTCATGAATGTCAAGAACAAGATGGGAGTTTTCTATTGGGCATTTTCATTCAGTATCTTTTAACAAGTAACAATTTTAGACAATGCAATAAGGAAACCAAATAATCTGTATAAAAACATAAAACCATAGCCTTTTCAGGTAATAGTTTATATCAAGATAAACAAAGCATTAACTGAACTCCATTATGATATATGTTAGTTAGATAAAAGATTACATAGTTATAAAGTGTTCTGAAATTTTGATTAATATGTTGAATATTATGTGAAAACAGCATTAAGGTTTTAAATATTCTTATGAATGACCAATTACTGGCCTCAATTTAAAATGCAACATGATACTAATCATAGTATCTGACACTCAAAGCTTGGAAAATAATCTCTACATCCTACTAAACAAATTTCATCTATCAAAAATCACTGATGTCTTCATGTTAAAAGTAATGGTAAAAACAAATTTAAAAATTTTTTTTTGTTTTGTTTTCTTTTCAGGCTGATAACTGCCTGACTATACTTTTGGAAAATTATGAAAAACGTTACCTTATTTTTTTTCTATTAGAATTAAAGATTAAAAAAAAAACTGGAAGTTGAAAACCATTAATCATCATTTTTCTAAAATATCTACAAACAATTTTTCCTTTTAATTTTCCCTTGAGTTGTTTCCAAGTCAAAATGGACCTTTGCAGTTATAAGGTATTTTACATAAGTCTGATGATAACCACAAAGGAAATACCTATTCAAGATCCAAAAAAGACAAAGAGAACCAATATATCACTATAAAATTTAATAAATCACAAAAGGAGACAGGAAAGGATGAGAGGAACAAAACATGGGCTGAAAACAATTACAAGATGGCAATAGTAAGTCATTTTCTATCAAAGAGTGTTTGAAAGGCTTGAGGATTAGACTTCACCATCAAAAGATACACAGTGGTTGAACTGATTTTAAAAAAGAAAGCAAAAAGAAGATCCAATTCTAGGCTGCATCTAATAGATAGATCTTAGGAGTGGAAAAAGATAAAGGAGAGCAGGCACAGCTGAATTTATATTAGACACCATATCCTTCAAAAACCATCATAAATTAGATAGCTGGGCAGGCGAGGTGGTGCACGCATGTAATCCCAGTGGCTTGGGAGGCTGAGACAGGAGAATCGCAAGTTCAAAGCCAGCTGCAGCAGGTATGAGGGGCTAAGCAACTCAATGAGAACCTGTCTCAAAATAAAATACAAAATAGAGCTGAGGATGTTGTTCAGTGGTCGAGTGCCCCTGAGTTCAATCACTGGTACCAAAAGATAATATAATAATAATAATAATAATACAAAAAAATCACAAGTGACAAATGTTATTGATTATATAATGATAGAAGGATCAATTCATCAAGAAGATAAAATGATGCTAAGTATGCATGCACCCAAGATTAGAACACCTAAATATGTAAAGCAAGTACTATCAGATCTGAAGGGAAAAACAGAAAGCAACACAAAAATAGAAAGAGACTTAAATATCTCCGTTTTAGTAATGAATAGAACATCCATGCTCTTCAATTACAATACAGACCAAATGGACCTCCAAGATATGTACAGAATGTTACACTCAGGAGAGCGAAATGCACATTCTTCAGAAGCACACACAAAAAATTTCTCCAGGATGAGTTAAGATACAAAACCTTAACAACTTCCAGAAGATTGAAATCATATCAAGTGTCTTTTCTAAACACAATGTTACAAAACTTAAGGTCAGTAACAGGAAGAAAACTGGAAAGTTCACAACGACATTGAAATCAACACACTTGAACAATCAATAGATCAAAGAAGAAATGAAGAATGGAATTAGAAAATATGTCCAGATGAATAGAAACGCAGCATTCTGAACTTATGGGATGCAACAAAATCAGTACCTAGGGAAGTTTATAGCAATGATCGCCTTCACTAAAAAAGAAGATATCACAAACAAATTGCCTAACTTTATACCTCAAGAAGTAGAAAAAGTAGAACAAACGAGGCACACATTTAGCAGAAGAATGGAAATAATAAACATTAGATGAGAAATAAAGAAAATAGAGCATATTAGCCATAAAGAAGAATGAAATTGTGGCATTTGCTGGTAAATTGATGGAATGGGAAAATATTATGCTAAGTGAAATAAACCAATCCCCCCAAACCAAAGGCCAAATATTCTCTCTGATATGTGGATGCTAACACACAATAAGGTGGGGAAGGGAAGAATAAAAGTTCAAAGGATTAGGAAAAGGGGAATGAAGGGAAGGGTAGGGAAGAGAATAGGAAAGACAGTGGAATGAATTGGATGTAACTTTCCTGTGTTCTTATATGAATACATGACCAGTGAACTACATCATGTACATCCACAAGAACAGGATCCTAATTGGAATAAGTTGTACTCCCTTTATGTATAGTATATAAGTATATCAAAATATGCTCTACTGACATGTGTATCTAAAAAGAACAGAAAAAAATAAAAAATAAAATAAAATAGAGTATAGAAAATAAATCAACCAAAAAAATATTAAGGAAACTATGATTTGGTATTTTGAATTGTATAAAAAATTGCTAATTCCTTAACTTGACTAATGGGAAAATAGAATATTCAAAACAAAAAAATGATAGGAACATTACAAGTAAGAGCAGAAATACAATGATTAAAATGGACTGCTATAAATAATTATACAAGAAATTGGATAACATAAAGTTAATAAATAAATTTCTGGAAAATTTCAAACTTATCAAGCCTGAATCATGGAGAAGTAGAAAATCTGAACAGACCAATAATAACTAAGAGAATAAGTAATAAATCTCCTAACAATGAAAAGCCCAATAACAAAAGCTTCATTTGTGAATTCTATCAAACATTCAAAGAAGAATTAACACCAGTATTTCTCAAACTCTTCCCAAAAGTTGAAGACAACTTCAAACTCATTTTATGTTGTTGGTATTGCCCTTATGTCTGAGGCAAAGATACAATGTGAAAATTGTGGATTAACATCATGAGGAACACAAATGAACACTCCAGATGAAATACTAGCTAACTCAATTCACTGGCACATTAAAACAATGGTAGCTGATGCAGTGGTGCACACCTATAATCCCAGTGGCTTGGAAGGCTGAGGCAGGAGGATTGCAAGTTGAAAGTCTCAGGAAAAGCAAGGTGCTAAGAAATTCAGAGAAGCCCTGTCTCTAAATAAATTACAAAATAGGGCTGGGGATATGGCTCAGTGGTTGAGTGCCCCTGAGTTCAATCCCCAGTACACCCTCCACACACACAAACACAAAGAATGGTATACCACAACAGAATAGAAATTACCTCTGGGATGCAAGGAGGGTTCAGTCTGGGAAAGTCAATGTGATGCACCACTTTTGCAAAAAGGATAAGAAATTTACACAGCCATCTCTATAGTTGCAGAAAAAGCATCCACAGCATTCAACACCCTTTTGTGATTAAAAACTCTCAGCAAATTAGGTGTCTGAGGAATTTATCTCAAGACAAATAAAAGCCTTATATCCCCTACATAACATCATATTCAATAATGAAATACTCAGAACTTTTTCTCTAAGATCAGGAACAGGACCAGGATGTCCTATCTCACTCTGCTATTCAACATTGTACTAAAAGTCTTAGCTATGACTAATGAGCAAGCAAATGTGAAAGATTTGAATCAGAAACATGAGAAGTGAAATTATTTCTGAAGATGATGTGATTTCATATGTAGAAAACCTAAAGACACCACAAGAAAACTATTAGAACTGATAAATGATTCACTGCAGGACACCAAAACAACATACAAATGTGTTCCTATACACTAACAATTAACTATCTCAATGGGAAATAAGGAAACAATCCCATTTACAACAGTAATAAAGAGAATAATACCTAGGAATCAACTTAATGAAGGGGATTTAGTGGGAGATATTTCTATTTCATTCTTTTGTTTGACTGCTACTTATTATTCCAAAATATGGCTGTATTTTATTAATGGTAGACATAGATTACTTCCTTTTGTTTATTATTACAGATAATTCTATAATAATACTCATTCCAAACAGATTATTTAAAGATTTTTTTAAATTGCATATGTTAGATTGACTCAAATACATTTTGGAACTTGGCAAGGTTTAAGTAAATAAAATGGGACTATTCTGGTGTAGGGTATAAAGAGAAGAGTTTTATTTATTTATTTTTCCTTTTACATTGCTTTTTAGAATAAAAAATTTATATATAGGTTAGGTGCTAAGACATCAAATTATTAAACTAAAGGGTGTACCCACTGAAAATAGAATTCTATAATGCTGAATTACTATGTTAAAATGTTGCTTCAATTTATATTTCCACAAAGGATGCGTTAAAACTATTTTCTCACTTCACATTTACATTGTTGCCAATATGATGGGTGGAAATGACATTTCATTATTGGCTTAATTTGCATTTTTTGATATTATAAATAAACATTTCTACTTATGTGTATTAGTCATTTGTTTTTTGCCATCTGGTAATTGACTAAGAACATATCTTTTGTTCCTTTTCCTATTGAGATATTGCCTTTTCTAATTTGGTAAAATACTTAAAAATATTCTGGTTATTAATGGTTTTACATTTTATAAATATTAATTTAATATTTAATATTTTGCAAATATTTTCTCCCTGTCTGTCATTTGATTTCTAACTTTCTTCATAGCATTTTTCCTGTTGCTCAGAAATTATTAACTTTGAAATAATCAAAATGATAATTGACTTTTTCATATATTCTTTCACAGACTTATTTTAAGAAGTTTTTCCCTACTGTGAGATTATTAGTTATTTCTTCAAAGTTCGTCTACATTTTCTTTTAGTACTGTGTATTCAGTTTAACAATCACCCTTTTAATAAAACTGAAAATTTTGTTTCATGTTTCTATCCACAGAGTGTTTCTCTTATAGAAAAAAACTTTAAACAAATTTGTTGGGGGGATCCTAAATGTTCAACTATCCAGATTATTTAAAAGATTTTGTTTGGCTCATAAAATGGGTTATATTTTGAGCATTAATTTGAATATTTGAGAAGCAACTGATTGAGTTTAAATTTTCAAAGAATACAGGGAAACTAAAATGATCAGTGTGTTCATAAACTCCCCATTACAAAACAAACACCTGAGGTAATCAACACAAAAAGAGAAAAGATTTATTTTGGGTCACAGTTTGGGGACTGTTGGTTTGTGGTCAGTTGACCATATTGTTCTTGGGCATGTGGTGATGTAGCACATCAAGGTGGAGAACATGAGGAGCAAAGTTCCACCTCAAGGCTGGGAAATGAAAAGGGATTAGGGCCTGGGCCGACTATTCCCCTTGAGAACAGAGTCTGGATGGCCATAAGAACTCCCAGTGGTCTCACTTCTTATAGTGAGTTTCCACCACCTTCCAAATAGCATCCAGCCAGCAAATAACCTTTAACATATGTTTCTTCAGGGACATTTAATATTCAAACTACAGCAAACAGTTAGACTTTGTTGTTCCTAACTCTACTCTACATAGAAACAATAATGCAGGTCCTAAGCTAGGTGTTAAAGTTAATCATGATGTCAACAACAGTGTGTACTCTTGACATGATGTGATAAAATGGAGATGTATTCCATCTTATCTGTGTTTGTCTTTTCCAAAACCCATAGCTTTTACAAACTGTAAAAAAAAAAAAAAAAAAAAAAAAAAAAAAAAAGGATAAACCCCAATTGAGGGACATTGCACCAAATGCTCATCTAGTACTTCTTCAAATCTGTCAAAGTCATCAAAATAAAGAAAGTCAGAGGAGAAGCTGTCATGGTCAAGTAGAGCCTAAGGAGAATTGATAACTAAATATAATGTGGTATTATATTATATTAATCTTGTAGAGATTCAAGGAAAGAAAATACACAAGGGAAAAATATATAGAGTCTAAAAATGTACTTTGTTAATGACAAAGTACTGATATTGGTTCATTTATTGTAATGCATTAATGACCATAATGCAATGCATGAGAAACAGGGTATACTCTTTCTGCACTATCTTCAAAAATTTTCTCTAAATCTAGATTTGTTTTAAAGTAGAATAATTATTTTAAAATAATGTAGTAGTAGATTATAGATTCACCTCATGTTAATATTAAATATGTGAAGGACATTATGACTTTCCCTTAATACCTTTAATATCACCTGCAGTTTCCTGTGGGGTGGTGAATTGGTGGCTAAATGGATAAAAATTTAATATCAGATATTAATTTACTTTCTTATATAAAAACTTAATAAATATGAGTCCTGCTTTGAGGGGATATAAGTGGAGATAATAATTGTGTTAATTTCTTCAGAAAGATAAGTAAACACTCCTATTTTAAAATTAGATTGGAGCTCCTGTTGTTATTCCCTGTCCCCTGTCACTAACTAAATTAAAAGTACTTAAAGAAAGAAGAAGAAGTTTTAAGAGATTATTGAGGCAGGAAAAAGCTTTCTTTAAAAAAATATCCAAACCTAGAAGCTGTCTCTTGTTGTCTCTGACATGCTATCTGGTTGATGACATGGATTCATAAATTTTCTTACAGTTTGTGAAGGTATTAGAGAACGAGGTTTTTTTTTATCATAAGGCATTTTGAAAGTATTAAATACTTCTACCATAATTATTTTCTTGTATTTATGTCAAACTCAATGTTCCCAAGACAATGCACCAAGCTGTGTGTTAATCCACATGGATGTGAACAATGTGATTTTTTTCAGAGAAACTGGAATTCAGTTATTAATTTTATAATTGAATGAAGGGAGACAGTTTATATCCTGTGACTTATCAAAACCAGCACCTGTTTCTTGAACAAATTTTCTAACAGAACAAGAATTGAGAGAACAGAAGTAAATCTCTCTGAAAATCCCAAGATGACATGTCCTGTCTGCATTCAGGTTAATACATTTAAAATTTCTTATTGATATAGACTTTATTTCAGTGAGGAACAGGGGCTTGAAAATTATTTACAGCCCTGTTAAGAAATAACTGCATTCTTCAATTTCAGGATACACACATAGCACATGAAATCATCAGAAATGACATTGACATTTTGCTCCTAGCTGCTAAAATTTCTTAATATATAAGAAGAATGTCAGACATGGTGGCACACACCTGCAGTCTCAGAATGCACACTGTGAGATATGTGGAATGCAGTCATGTGAGAGCAAGGAAAATAAATATCCATCTGCATAGTTCTTGGGTGGACAAATAAGTTACTTATCTTTTTATAACTATGCTTTATAGTTTCTTATTGATATCTCTAAAGAATTTTGGTTTATATTTCTGCTAAAGTTTTTATAAGTCTAATAAAACAAATTCAAATATTTAAAATTTTTTTTTGGTTAGAACTGTCATATTTAGCATTACTTTCAAGCAAACACATTTTTTAAGTTGGTAAAATTACAACTGGTCCTTGCCCCTATATCTTTTGAGGACCAATATTCTCCATGTGGTATTTTTCACAACTTGAAAACTACGATGATACCCATTTTTTTGTACTCCAAAACATTTCATGAAATTTCTTAAAATTATGACACCTTCTAATAGTTAATTTTTTCCCAAGGGACAGTTGATTCAAACATTTAAAAAAATGACATACTACTCTAAAACTATGTGGAA
The DNA here is from genome assembly GCF_045843805.1 of Urocitellus parryii. Taxonomy (NCBI): domain Eukaryota; kingdom Metazoa; phylum Chordata; class Mammalia; order Rodentia; family Sciuridae; genus Urocitellus; species Urocitellus parryii. The sequence goes on from NC_135532.1 coordinate 107,550,928, forward strand.
ACAAACTCAAATATTCACAGGTACATAAATGTATAAGCTGCTCTGATCTTATTCTAAGAAAATGACCTTCTTTCATTCAGAAGAGCTTATTGTCTTTGTATCTAGAATCCACACTAAAATTTTGTGGTTAATTTTGCACAGTAACAGCTCAATTCTTGTTTACACAGTGTAAAACTTAGTAGCCATTGTGTGTTTATCATCCATAAAGATCATTTCACATCTCATCTATTATATGAATAAAATGTGAAAATTGCTCTTTTTCTAAAATGACTTTATTAGGACTGATTCGGGGGGGGGGAATTAAAGAAGACTCCACCAGCTCAATAAGTTTCAAGATAATTTTATTTTATTATTAATAAAATAAAATAATAAAAAAGGCGATGAACTCATGAAAAAAGCTGGATACATAATGGCAACACCCAGAACATAGACCTTGAATTCTAAGTCAGAAATGCAAAAATGAAAGTGTGAGAAATGAGGGGTGGGGTGGTGGCTCAAAGGTAGAGGGCTCACCTACCATGCATGAGGCACTGGGCTTGATTCTCAGCACCACGCAAAAATAAAAAATAAAGATATTGTGTCCACCTATAACTAAAAAATAAATATTAAAACAAAGAAAATGTGAGTAATGAAAGCAAAAATAGGGAGGGTGGGGAGTTAAATGAAGCTTATTCAAACTGTTCCCCACCCCTCTCTTTTTGTTCTGTTAGAGAAAAATCCTCATTACCTATGCATGGGGAAGATCCATTTTCTGTGAGATGCAAATTGACAGAATTTGAGTTGGGGTTTCTTTAAGGAAAAAAATAATACAAACCCAAACTAAGATCCCAAAGTAAATACTTGGAATGAAAAATTACTGGAACTTTGGATATACAGATCCATGTCATTTGGAATCTCTCAAGGTAATCTATGAGTGTGGTTTTATCTTTTATCTAGATCATTCCAGGGCATCCAGCAAGTCCCTGCACTCCCAGTGATCAGGGAAGAGACCACCTGCAGGTTAAGCAGCATTTGCTTCAGGGCCAACCCGCATCTGCCTGTTCTAATGATGTTTTTTTTTTTTTGTCTATACCTACTGTGCCTCTAAACCTGCATCCTCCCCCATTTTTCTGGCCTGCCACTCAAAGGGTGGGTCCCACTTAATCATCTTTATTTTTCTTCACTAGTTTTAGTTTTTCCACAAGCAATGAAAATAGGGGGAAAAAACGCAGTTCTTTGGTAATAATATGATTTTTAAGCTATCTTTAATAGTAAGTGGGAATATACATGATTCTTTTTTTAAAAGAGAGAGAGAGAGAGAGAGAGAGAGAGAGAGAGAGAGAGAGAGACTGAGAGAGAAAGATAATTTTTTAATATTTATTTTTCAGTTTTTGGTGGACACAACATCTTTATTTTATTTTATGTGGTGCTGGGGATTTAACCCAGTGCCCCTCGCATGCCAAGGGAGAGTGTTACCCCTTGAGCCACATCCCCAGCCCCTATACATGATTCTTAAGTCATTCAACCTCTCTTTCCACATGGATAACCATGAGAATGTACTATTTCCACTTGGGAAAGGGTGTCTTTAGATGACAATCTGGTCAGCCTGAATGGCCACATGTAATATAGTCCCTCTAAGAAAAAGCAGAATCCAACATTCAAGCTGGGTCAAGTTACTTGTAAGAGGCATTTTAAATGAAGCATTTTAGGTAAAAATGACATTATCAGTATTTGGATAAGACTCACAGCCCAGGGACCTAGACATTATTTTGGCCTCAGTATGAATAGTTTGGTAGTCGAAGAGAAGTCAAGGGCTCATCTTCTGTGGTACATTTTATCCATGTCAAAGTGGGTACACAGCCTGGGCATAAAAATGAGTCAATTCATATATTAAATGTTTTCATCTATTAACTTTAAATGAATACATACACACATACAATACATACAATTGTGTAAATACACTTTACATTTCCCTAATATTTTACAGAATCATAACTGGTATGCCCCCTCACATACTATAAGCAAAGTGTAGCCAACAATGCATAAAACTTATTTAGATAGTAATCTAATGTATAGATATCGTTCCTATTTTCCATAAACTCGAGTCAAATATTTTAAATTCAAAAAGCATAAACTGCTAAACATATAGTACAACTACAAATAAACTACATATAAATGTTCCAAATAAAAATAAATATTGATGAAAATAACTTTTTAGGAGAACAATCAATCTCTTGAGTTATACGGAAAATACAAGTGAATATTATATTTTGCATGCACAAATGGGTTAATTTTAGCTTTCATAAACCAAGGTTTAAAATGTCCCAACAATGGGGACATTCTTATAAATTTGGGAAAAGAAATAGATAAATACAAAATTAGAAAATCTTAAATCTTATTTCTCATATTTTTAATTAAAAGATTTTTAATATAGTTTTACAATGCCTGTTACTTTTTATAAATGAACTAAAAACAATGGATATAGAAAATGTGGACAATGGAATACTATTCCGCTCTAAAAAAGATGCAGTTTTGTCATCTGCAAACAGGGAAAGACAGACATTCATTATCTCTCTTGTGGGAAATCTAAAAAAAAAATAATTGATCTCACAGAATTGGAGATGAGAATCAAAGAATCAAGTCAAAATGGAGAGAAATTGAAGTTGGTGTGATTTATGTGATGACAGATGTTTCACAGATTAATATAATTGTATAATTTTGGTGGAAACTGTGCTCTATAAAGATTTCTTGACGAAGTGATATTTAAGCAATGAAAAGGTATTGGACAGTAGTTTTATAGGCAAAGGGAATACCATGTGGAATGCTTAATGTTGAATAAAAGTATAGATCTTTAAAAGATGTTCCCGGATAGCTGAATAATAAGGTATGAAGATGACGTAGTGAGAGTTGAGTTCAGAAAGGTAAAAGCAGGATGAGGCTATTTCAAGAAATTTTTATTTTGTCGTAAAAGTTATAGGAAATCATGGATAAGTTTTAAGAAATGAATATGATCGCTGCTGCTTCATTTTAAGAAGTTTCTGAAGGTTATAGAGAAGGAAAAGAGGAAACACTGTTACAGTGTCTATAAATCACTTCTAAATATTTTAGGATAATCAATGTGATATTATACATGCCCCCACTAGATTAAACTCTAATCCTGGGTCTGGTCATTGGACATGTTGTTAAGAGTACACTCAAAAGGGAGGTGAACTAGCATTTTATCATAGAGGGCCAGGAGCAGCTACTTTCTAAAATTCCATTTTCATCAATAACCAATTCTTTGTGAAATAAAATACTGAACATTAGAAATAGCATCCATTGGTGTACCTGGAGACCTGGCCATTAACATGATAATCACCTAGAAAGATCTCATCATTAGTGAAAGATTTTCCAGACATGTAGAATGACTAAAATACTTCAGATATCATCAGACATTGCATGAACAGGAGGAGATAAGAAATTACTGGAGTCTGAAACTCATGTCCATTAAGGATAATGCCAAGGTTTCTACCCTGATTGATTTCCACACTCAGGCATTTGGTTTAGGAGGATTTCTGAGTATATGATGCCAAGCAGAGGAATGAATGGAGTTTATGGTTTTACTAAAGACTATCTACATAATTAATGTCTACATCCTCCTCAGAATTTGGCCTGCGACTTTCTTTCATTGAAAGTTAATAGCAAGTTAATGGAGAAATAGTTAATCCTTTCTATCTGAGTTCCTTTGACGCCTGTTAGAAGGAACCTAAACCTTCTGCAGAGTCCATTGGGCTTGTGTCTTTCCATGGCAGACATGAGGATGGTGGGTGCTTGAATGACAGCTGGGTTCATTGAGGAAATATATGGGAGGGAGATGCAATGGAGTGTAATATCAACCGATAAGATGAGGACATCAGGGAAGAGAAAAAAGGCAAATCATGTCCAGTTTTCTGCCACTGTCAATGGGGTTGGAGTTTCCATTTAATAAGATGGAAATCAAAAGTAGAAAAGCAGGTGTCGGGAAAGAAGGTGGTTTGTGTTTTGTAAATATTGAGTTTGAAGTGCTTGGGTCACTCCAGTAGAGTTACTTGGCAGTCAGGTAGGCCCACAGGTCTGAAATCAGGCAGGATCTGTGCTAGACATGCATCTGTGTGTGAGCAAGGGGACCCACCCCTCCTCAGGAAAGGGAACAAAACAGCAGGTAGACCTGCTGGAGCATCACCCTGCCAATGAACTTGTGCTGTACTTCAGTCCCACATTCCTCCCAGATAGCACTGTTGACTGAGGGAGTAGTAGACTGACATGTGACTGTAGGATTGATTGGTACTAGTTAAAGATAAATTCATGAGAAGCAGTGGACACTCTCTCCAGGGGCTCCCAACTCTCCTGAGTCCATTCAACTCATTTTTACCTGACTCCATCTCTCTGCCTCCCGAGATCTTTTTTCTGAGATGGACCTAATTGCACTCTGAGTTTATATGACAGTTATGTCATTGATGCTGGCTTTTTGTTCCTTTACGTGTTATTAGCATAAAGGGAGGAGGTCTCTATTTCCAAGGAATCCTAGGGATCCAGGTGAGTGCACAGGTGAACTTGACTTGCTCCTTACTTATGAACTTCTGCTTCCCTCCTTATCTGTTTCCTGAGATCAAAATAATCTAAACATTGTATAATTTCCTCTATGTTTGTGACTCCATAAGATCTTTTCCCCCAGTTTTTTAAAGGTAGAATTGACAGATAAGATGGCATATATGTAAAATAATTGTATATATTTACTGTGTACGACATCTTTGGACACATTGTGACATGATTGAGGCCAGCTAATTAACATATTCATCATCTCACAGACCATTTTCATCCATTCAGGTTGCTATAACAAAATACCTTAGACTGAAATATTTATAAACAATGAAAATTTGTTGCTCATACTTCTGGAAGACTGGGAAGTCCAAGACAAAGGCTCTGGCAGATACTGTGTCTGTAAGAGCTTGCTCTCTGCTTCCTCAGTGCAGTTTTGCCAAGTCCACATATGGCAGAGAGGGAGAACAAGCTCTGGAGGTTGTCATTTATATGGGCACTAACTCCATTTACTAGGGCTTTGTTCTTACAATTTAATCCCCTCCCAAAAGGTCCTACCTCCTAATCTTGTCACATAGCAGATTGAGTTTTAACAGATGAATTTGAGGGAGACAGAAATATTCTGACCACAGGACAATTTATCACTTTTTGTCATGAGAAAGTTTATAGTTTACTCTTTCAACAATTTTCAAGTAATTTTAATTATCCTCAATCAATTTTCAATAATTGAAAACTGCAAGTAATTTCAATTATTTGAAAATTACTTTTTTAGTAATTATTAACCATTGTCCATATTTTGTAAGTAGATCTCTACAACTCATTCCTTCTGAGACTATGTGTTCTTTGGTCAACATCTTCACCTCAGCCCCTTGCAGCTATCATTCTTCTCTCTGGTTCTATATGTACAAATTTTCAAAGACTCGCCATATATGTGCAATCATGTAATAATTTGTGTTTCTGTGCTTGGACTGTTTCACTTACTATAATGTTGTCAAAGTCCTTCCATGTTTTTCAAGGTTGAATAGTAATCCCTTACCTGTATATACTACATTTTTAAAAGGCATTCACCCATTGATGAATCCTAAGGTTCACTCCATAGTTTGGCTGTTGTGAATAAGGCTGAAGAAATCATGGGAGTGCACATGTCTCTTTGACATTATATAATTTCGCTTGGATCTATACCCAGGACTGGGATTGCTGGATACAAGATTTGATGACCTACTTATTCCCTTGAATGTATTGATTGAGATGTTTTATTTTTTCTCACTGTATCTTATATATTATTATTATTATTTATTTTACAGTATAGATTATAACTTCAGATCAATATCACTTTCTTAAAAAATCTGTTCAGGAAGACTGAGGGTCAGAAGAGAAAAAATTCCCTGAAAACGTCTTAAACAAACAAACAGATAAACCAAACCAAATAAACCAAGATTTAGAAGAAAATTTTCTAAATGGAGAAACTTTTATAAGAGTTGGAAATGTAGTGGCTGAATGACAAAGAGTGAATCTAGGACAGCACGGATTTAAGATAAAAAGAGATGAGAGGGTTTCCAGATGGAAGGAGTGGTCTACAATGCAAATTGCTTCCAGAGGAGTAAACACCTATTGGCTTTAGCTACAGTGAAGCAGGGTTGATGTTTTTTGAACAATATTGGAAAAGCAGTGTGAAAGTGTCAGAAAACATTTAGCTGGGGAGATGACAAAAGTGAAGAAACTGGAGAAGATGAGTGAATAAGTAACATTGACTCTTGAAATGTTTGGCTTGCTAGGGAGAAAGACTCTAGGTACCATAGGGTACTGATAGTGATTTTTTAAGTGTAAATAAAATGTGCATATATTCTAGTAGATTAATTCAAATGAGAAAAAAGAGGAGGAAGAAAGTAGAGAGAGAGGAGAGAGAGAGAGAGAGAGAGAGAGAGAGAGAGAGAGAGAGAGGATAAAGAGCTGATCTTCATTTATAAAGGATTGATTGATCAACTTATAATTAATTGATAAAAAGATCTTAAAAGGGGAGAATTCATGGGTTCCAGAGAACAAGGATGAGAGATGAATTGTCCACAGGAGAGAGACTTTTCTACAGTCTCAAAATGAAAAGAATAAATGATAAGTATGAATGACAAAAATTTTGGGGTCTTAGTCAGGTTTCTAAACCTTCACATCTAATCTGATCAGTGTTTCAGAGATTGCTTCCTGATGGGCTGCAACATGAACATTTTGTAGAAAATTGTTAGAAATGCAAATTCCAGAGCTGGATCCAACCCCTACTGAATCAGACACTATTGAAGTGTCTTTTAAAACAAGAGTTGTGGATGATTGTGAGCTTATCCAAGATTGAGAACCACTGTTCTGGTTCATTTAACCATGAAGTCTCTGTTTTAGTTTGGTATTGATATTGTACCCATTTCACAGATGAAGAGGCAGAAACACAAAAAGTTTAGGCAATTTTCCAAAGGCTGTCATTTGCCTGTGAGATGGGAAACATCCTGTTGAACGATCTCCATGTTTTGTTGATGTGGCTCCGGTTTTCCTTGCAACTCAAGAAGCAGAGTCACCTTATGAGACTGAGAGGGTAAGTGATAGGATTAGGATAAATTGCTGAAGCTTTAGAAAAGTTTCTACAGAAAATTGAATAAATAGTGAAGAAAAAAAGGATTGCTGTTTAGCATTCAGGTTCAATAGATAGTAAATATCCATGAATTCATAAAGGCAATAATCTTCATGGTTATTGGTTTACTTAAGTGTTAACTAGGAGTGAAGAGGTAAAACAGTTTAGTTTTACTAAGGACCCAAAGTTTCCTAGGCAGATGTCACAGAAGGAAAGTTCCTGAGTTAGTAAGAAGTGGTTCTAATGATGGAGAATGCTATCTACTTGACCAGGAATGAAGTGAAATCAATATCATAGGGAAAAAAACGTAGAGGGACCAACATGCACAGATATCATAATCATCTATCATCAAACAATAATAATAGTAACATCAAGAATAAATACAAAGCAGCCAGGTATAATTCTCAGTATAAAAAGTGTAGGCTTGATAACCCTCTTCTTGAAAATAAGTTCTTTCTTTGACTGACATTATGCTTTATTCTCTTGCTTTCTCTTCTTACCCATGAAGCTTTTCCTTGCTAGTCTCTTCTACCATTTCAACTTCCATCATCGAGCAATTCAAAGTTCAGCCTCTCTAAGGCTCTGTCCTTAGAATCCTCCTCTATGACTCTTTTCTACAGATGAATCACCCACCATGGTGATTTCCATTAAAAATAATCCAGAAACCCAAATCTCAGGTTCAGACTTTGCTTTTGAACTGGAGACCTATGCATTCACTTGTATATTCAAAATCACCACTTGGATGTCGTAAAAATGCCACAAGCTCAACGAAAGGGAAGCAGAAAACACCCTTTGATCCATCAAACCTGGCCTTCTTCCAGAGTAGTCAGCATCAGTGAGTGGTGTTGTCTTCCAACTAGTCATACAGGGGTGGAGAGCTGTGAGTTATCTGTGCTGCCTTCTCTTCTTCCTATGCATTATGTGGCCAAATCTAGTTGATTTCTCTCTCTTAAATCCCTACCAAATGAGTTCTTCTATTCTCCTTTTGTACTACTATCCCCTGATTTCTTGTGTGAAGGTTGATTGGTTTCTAGAGGACTACCCTATACCATGATCCAGTTTCCACAATATAACCAAAGTCATATTTTTAAAAATATATATCCCAACATATCTTTTCCTAGATTTTTAGGATTAGGGAGAGTCCTTCATATAGCTGTTCTAGTCCAGTGTTTTCACATTGTACATACATAATAACTCATTATTCAGTGAATAATAATAATTGTCTTAGCCCTCTCTCTCTCTCTCTCTCTCTCTCTCTCTCTCTCTCTCTCGCTCTCTCTCTCTCTCTCTCTCTCCTGATTCCTGATGTAAAATTGGTTTCTTACTCTAAGTTACAGCCACAAAAAGTAAAAAAAAAGTCCATCAAGCTTTACTTTAAAAGTTACTCTCATCTCTTACCATATATTCCAGCTACACTGGTTATTTTCATTTTCTGTGAGAAGGGATCTGCACAACCTCTGAGCTTGGAGAAATATATGCCATTTCCTTTATGTAGTTGAATTTAATTTATCTAAAGTCCTAAGTCATTCATGACTTATCTAGAATAGCCTGCATCAGTAGAAAATTCCAAAGCTTCCTACAACTTATTTACAAAACCACATCTAACTCTTGTAGAACTTATCATAGTTGAGCTTATTTAGTCCTGCATGTTATTACTCAATAAATACCATATCCATCTGCAGCTAGAGTTTATTCATTTACTCATGAAGTTTTTTTTTTTTTTTTTTTTTTTTTTTTTTGTACCAGGGATTGAATTCAGGGGCACTCAAACACTGAGCCACATCCCCAGCCCTATTTTGCATTTTATTTAGAGACAGGGTCTCACTGAGTTGCACAGTGTCTTGCTTTTTGCTTAGGCTGGCTTTGAACTCAAAATCCTCCTGCCTCAGCCCCCCGAGCTGCTGGGATTACAGGTGGGCACCACCATGCCCAGCTTACTCACTAAGTATTTATTATGTCTATTATACTCCAGTTTTTCTTCAAGGTATTTTTTCAAGGTATCTGAAGAGATGAAACTTGAGATGAGAATTAGTGATAAGGACAGGCCAGGCCAGCACAGGGTCCAGACGTGTGCTGTTCTCTGCACATGTCGAGGCCTTGCACGTGGCACCTGGTTCTAAACATTCTATTGCTGAATAAATGAAAGGATGGATGAATGAATGACTCTGACAGATGGCAGAAGTACATCCCTAAAAGCAAGAATGAAATTATTTTATGGTCATAAACTTGAATCTGTTGCAATAAGAAGGAGTAAGTACACATGGAGATGATGGGATAGATGAGAATGTTTTTCATCTTTCCAAAGGAGTTTACAGAATTATCATGCTTCAAAAATATTCAGCAAAACAAAAGCAATCTGCTTTTCTTTTTAATGCCCATCAAATAGTAATTTGATGAGGCTATGTTTTGGTTTTGTGAAGTAACTCGTTCATTATATATTTGGCTTAGAAATAAAATTACATATTAAGATGGGAGGTAGAGGGGAAATTAACCTTTTATATCTCATTCTGACAAGATTATACTCTTACATGAAACAATCTAGTCTTTGGTGGAGAGAAATGATAATAAGAACAGATGGCACCATTCTAAGATGAACCCTAAAGCCCTCTTTAAATTCCTAAAATGAGAGTTCGGAAAACAATAACTTGAACACATTTCTAACCCAGACCATCTCTATTATTTGTGTAGCCTTCCAATGGAAAAGATCACAAACTAATCACAAAGTCACAAACTACACATTTCCTGTGTGTTTATTTCTTACACAATGATACTTAGTTTTGCCAACCTGTTATTTTTCAGATAAAACAGATAAATTCTGAGCAGGAAGTTCAGTTCTGTGCTGTGTTGTTGTATTTTCTTCCCTCAAAGCAGTAGGGGCAAAACTGCATTGCCCAGGTCTCAATTTTGTTAGGCTGGATAAAGTTCACTGATTAGTTTCCACTAATCATCTCTTTAAATGGGAGGCTGAGTCACCTCTTCATCTACTGTTAGCTCCCTCCCTGGGGATGAGGATATAATAGTTTGGCCAAAACCGTATTCTGACCACTACGGTCGTTATTTAAATTAAACAAAAGGGGGAAATGTTAGAGTCTGTAAACAAGTCAGGATGGCACCTGGCATTTTGCCAGGGGAATGTTAGAGTCTGTAAACAAGTCTGGATGGCCCCTGGCAAAATGCCAGAGGGAGTGGTTTGTGAAGTAAGGCCAGCAAGCCATTAAGTGTGGAGATTTCTTATTGGTTGACTCATGTATCTAGTTTATGCTAATTAAGATAAGCTGTGTGGAATGTATAAATACCGCTCCTGTCCTACAATAATGGGCTCCCACTCCTGCTGTGTCAATGTACACAGGTTCTTCATCACCCCCCAGTTATTTTGCCCAGCTAGCCGTACTCCAGCACTGATTATCAGACATGGTGACAAATGCTCATTGTCCATAGACTGGTTTATACCTGTGACTTGGTTGTCATGAAAATTTTGCAGGAATTCCATTTTGAGATGGCTGATTTCTCCCTTTTTGAAGAGAAAACGGCAGCCTATGTTTTTCTCAAATCACTTACACCAATTCCCAAAATTGCTCAGCCTTCCTCCCTCACTGTAATGAGAGTTATACCTGAGGGTCAAAGGATTAAAGCTCTAAAGAAGAAAATGACACTAATAAGACAAAGCATTTTTTTCCCTTTAAGAAATGTTTCATTTTCTACTTCCAAATACAAGGTTGGAAGGAATCAGAAAAAAAAAAAAAAGCCTTTTGATCTTCATCTTTGTTTCTGGGAGATTCGCTTTCTTTTTATTTTGAAGAGGAGATTCCTTTCTGGTAGCACAGATAGACATCCTGAGAGTGAAGGGAGACACAGATGTGATGAACATACTAAGGCTATAAAATCACCCAGGAGACACAGGATCTGATGACTGACAGAAGGAAGAATATGTTACCCTGAAAATGTGTGCCACTTAGTGTCATGCTTGGTTGTAACAAGGGTCCTATGACATGGTTCCCATGACTATTCTCTTGAAATGCAGGAGGATCTCAGATTGTGGAGAAACTAAGCAACTTGTTCAATTCCACACAACTAGTGAGGAGTGGCATTACTTTGATTTGAAATTGATTTGTACTGGGTTATCTCTCAGTATGAAATGTAATAATGGTTTGGTAAAGTCCCCCAAATATCTTTTATAAACATATGCTACCCCCGGGGTACTTGGATGCCATTTTGTGATTCCTACATTCAATCAGTCACTCATTTATTTAGTTATTTAATAATAAATACTAAACTGTCCCTATATCCTATTTGTTACACTCTAAGATACTGGGAATTTAGCAGATTATATTTAAATAGATTATCTATTTAAATATAATTAAGTTTTAGTGAAATTACTATTTGGTATTATTTGTAAGCTCAGCTAAAACCTTTCTCCTTTAGCACAGAAAAAAAATTTATAGAGAACATTTATAGTAGTTACCAGGGTTCTAATGATGGTTCTGGTGGACATATTTATGCTACCTATTCTTTCCCTATCTCCAAAACTCCTACCTTTGGGAGAATCTGCTCCTTTCTTTCCATTCTCTGCTTGGGCATGCATTCATCAAAAGATTTGGATACCTGCTTCCCTGACCACTGTAACTCATAGAGAATTAACTTGCAGTAACTCAATTTTCTGACAATAGCAATTCGTCCATGGGCTGGGCATGTGACTCTAGTTGACTAATCAAAGGGTTAGTCCTGGATTTGTGAAACTGGAACTGTTGAAGAAAAGCCCTTTTTCTCTGTTCTCAAAACCCTGGAACTGCCGCTGGTCTTGATTCCAGTGGGGATAATCAGCCTGAAAAATTGAATTTGTCAAGCAGAGAAAAGCAAAGGTATGAGCTGGGATGAAATAGCATTTGAGTCCCAGATTCCAACTCCATCTCTGAAACCATACAGAAGTTCAAACTAATAAGTGTACTTACATCCTTTTCTTTTCCTCTCTTATTTGAACTAATTCAAGTTGGACTTCTATGTAAGATGGCGTTCCATTGCAGATAAAAGTCACCAATTCTGACCAGTTGAAGAAGGACAGTTTTGAAAGGATATGAAAAACTTGACTGAATTTCGGGTATGGCCAGGAGCCATGCTCAGAAACTGTAAATCCTGTGTCAACATCTCAAAACATAGCATATAGCTGTCCTCTTGTAGACACCTTGGCTGCCATTCCTAGGGACACAGACACTGGGTTTACAGTTGACAGTAACTTAACTCTGACCCCTCTGCCTCTGAAAATTGGATGTCAATGTCAACTTTCTGGCCAGAATACATTCTTCACAGTGTCTGCTTTTTTTGTATCACTGACTCCCAATTCACCATTTGGCAGGAATTTCTCTGATGACGGAAGCCATGTGCCTTTATCCTTACTGTAATTGAGACTGGGAAAACTGATGCTGGACTTTAAAGGTGAGCTTTAGTAAAACACCCTAAAGAACAGAAAAATGTTCAAAAGTGTTTGGTCAGGGGACAGAATTATTAATGTTAATAATTAATGAAGACATCTACATATGTCTTTAGTAATAGAGTGAATAGAGTAATAAAGCCATAAAAGATTGAGATGTATATCCCCAAAGTATACCTTGAAATCCTAATCCTTAGAACCTATGAATGTAACTTTGTTTATAGAGGGGGGTTAATGCAGATGAATTCAGATTAAGTTGAGGTCTAAGGGTAGGGCCCTGAATCCAATAAGCACAGTGTCCTTGTAAAAGAAGGGAGATTTGGACACAGAGAAGCATCTTCTAGGAGAACTTGGAAGCCAACATTAGAGTGAAGCATCTAGAAGTTCCAGAACATCAGGGGCTGCTGGTCATATCAGAAGCTGTAAGAGGAGTCAGGGAAAAATCCTCTTCTGTAGAGGACATTCAGAGAGAGGATACATTTCTATTGCCAGAATCTACAAAGTTTATGAGTATTTTTCTGGAAGTCTAGGAAACTAGAGCTTCTTCAGGAAATACAATATCTGAACAGACCTTTGGAGGAGAAGCAATTGGAAGCAGACTCTGAAACTGTTTAGCAGGTAGAATGGTAATTGGGGAAAGTCATCAGGATCCACTTGTGTGGAAGGAATGGAAAGGAAGAGGATCTCAGAGGGGAAGTCCAGCTGGGATGCAGACCTCTGCTGATCCCATATGGGCCTCTGAAGCTAAACTGACCCATCAGAGTCTTCTTGTTATTCTCCATTTTAGTTAGGCATTGGCTGTGGGCCTCTCCAGAATGGGCATGACCTTGGACAAGGTGGATTACCACAGCTGAAGCAATCCCAGAAGAGGCTGATATTTGATGCTGTCTGCAGACAGTGCTCCCATCTGCTGGCACATCATATCCTTCCTCTGGGGAGACTTTTCATACCACCATAGTTGTCATCAATGAGGCTGAGCATGAAGTCAAGAAAGAGTGCCATGCCCTAATGACAGCATGTATGAGTGACCAAAGGGTACATGGCCATTGAAATGTTCTCAGAAACAGGAAAAATTAACAGTAAAATGGAGAGTGGCTCCAAGTCAGACCAATGTGAGAGAGGAGTCGAAGTATATTCTATCCCCTTCTAGGAACAACAGGAAGCCAAGAGATATTTAAGTAAGGCTAGAGATGACAGGTTAGACTGACATTTTAAAATGTCAACAGTGGCTGCGGTATATAGAATCATGTAGTGCATGGCTCAATTAGGAAGTGTCTCCTCAGTATTCTCCCAGTAAGGGACCAAAGGTCTGAGACCAGAGCAGCAGGGTTTATAGCTGAGGAAAATGTACAAACTTGAGAGTCCTTGAGGAGGTAATCCCATCTATGTAGAAAAGATGCAGAGATATCAAGGAGGACTCTAAATTCCTTGCTGAGGTGGAGAACTGTTAAAGAAAATCACTTCAGTGTGGCCAAAGCAAGGATTCTGTTTTGGTCCTAAAGAGATTGAGATGGGCAGGAAGCTCTCACGAAAGGACAAGAAGTGATGGATCACACACACTTGCATGAAGGCCAATTAGGGCATGAGGCATCTGCCCAGTGGTACAAATGTGAGAGATTTTAATGGAATTCCTGGAGTGGATGAAATCACTTATAGAGAGAAGGTATGAGGAGGGAATGAGCTGCAGAAGCTCGAAATTTAAAGATGGAAGAGACAGCTGTAATCAGGAAGGGTCAGGGAGGCAGGAGAGCTACTGGGTTGATGATGGACATTGTTGTATGTTTATAAGCGGTCTCGTTTCTTTTCTTTTCTTTTTTTTTTAATTTTGCCTATCCCCAAAGACATGAATATCTGAAATGAGAAATCCAGGCAACTATTTTAAGATGAATGAGTTCCCACTCAATGTATACACTAGTGCAATTTATAAAATGACCTTTTCTAAAAATAAATAAAAATAGACTGAGAAAGGTGAAGAAGTATTTTAAAGTTTTCTACCATCAGAGGATTGACCTAATTAGGGTGTAAGGAAGCTAAAGGATTAAAAACAACAACAACAACAAAAAACTTATTGAACAGATCATTGTGTTACTTTAGTGCATATTTTAAAAGTTAATAAGCATGGAACTTCCCCTTTAAGATTTAAAGCACGGATCTGCTGTAAAAAGTGAAGGACTTATTGAAGGACTACTATTAGTTCTTTGAAGAAGGGAATGGACATGCACAGTTGCCTTGGTTGCAGCATTAGAAGGGCTAATTTGGCATCTTCATACTGCATGTAGGCCAGCTAAATCTTTTCAAATAAGAATATGATTTTGCAAGAGAGATGTTGACTGCATACCTACAGCTCACCAGCAGAAGCTGAAGGAAACACAAACTTTCCTTTCACCTTGCCCAGAATGCTTTTCCTAATGAATACAGTATCAGTATTAGAGTAGCTAAGGTCCCAGGATTGTAATTATGGGCTAAGTATTAAGCCACATGGAGCAGTACTTGAGGTTAAAACTCAATGCTTAACATGGAGCTTAGTGTAGTCATAGTAGAACAAGAAGTGCTAAGTGATCAGATATGCACATGGGCTCTTGGGTAATCGCAGTGAAGAATTAAAGTCCAAGGTACAGTGGTTGACGACAATGGGATGGTATTGATCTTCAGATATGTGACACTAGCCATCTCTTATATTATAAATTCTTCTCGTACAATTGGTTTTGTTTAGTACATAATAACTGAATACAGTTCTTATCTAAAATTTTTTTATCTAAACTACTCTGAGTTTTTCATAATTCAGATAATTAAATTAGGTGACATATTAAATTGGAAAATATTGTCAGTGAAGACAAATGATTTAAGTTTTCTAAAGAACTTTTATAAAAGCAAAAAAATAGTTTTCAAAGTTTTATGTTTGTTCTTAAATGAATTTTGCTGCATTAAACATTAAAATCATAAAGAGAGGCTTCAGGAAATTTACCACAAATCTGCAAAGCTAGGTAAGGACAACAGATCAAACAACAGAATATTCCCAGCACCCCACATGCTCACCCTCTATCTGCTGCTTCTAAGGGTAACATTGTCCTGACTTCTACCAACTCTTTAAGGGGCAGAAACTAAAATTGCTAAATGAAAATCTGATATAAGACAGGTTTTCTTTGCTTTCTTGGCAAGGATGAGCAGCTTTATTCAAGCATGAGCTCAGTTTCTCTGTTTAGAAATTCAAAGGACTTGATATTGATGAGAGAGAGAGAGAGAGAGAGAGAGAGAGAGAGAGAGAGAGAGAGAGAGAGAGAGAGAGAGAGAGAGAGAGAGAGAGAGAGAGAGAGAGAGAGAGAGAGAGTGTTTGGATAATTAGGCAACTTTTGGAGCTTGGGTATCTGTTTTTTTTTTTTTTTTTACAAGGTGGACTGTGCACTCTTTCCTGAGAGAGACCTCTATCAAGTTTGTTCTCACTATTTACCATAAGCCTTGGTATCAAGTCCAGAATGGGCTGCATAAAATTCCAGAGAACACAAGTTGTTCAGCATCCACACTTGTGTGTGCACGCTCAGAGCTGAATAAAAGTTTTCTTTAAAAGAGTGTAGATTAGTTTTCAGCTTTACACAAGTGAAGTCATACAGTATATATTGTTTTGTATTTGGCTTCTTTGGCTCAATATTACACTTACGAGGTTCATGCATGTCACTGTAAGAGTGATCCTACATTCATTCTCATTATTATATGATATTCTCTCATGCAAATACATTATGAATTATTCATACATCTTATTATTTAATGAATTGGTTGCAGTATTTGTTTCTTAGAAATCGTCTGATTTTCCTTCTAATATTTTTGGAGACATAGACACACACACACACACACACACACACACGCGCTCGCATATTCCCAGGAGTAGGAGTGCTGAGTCCCAGGGACTCCTATGGGGGTTTCAGTGGATGCTGTCAGTTTTCATAGTAGTTGAATCAATTAAATTCCCACCAGTAGGTTATGAAGTCCAGTTGCTTCACTTCTTATCCACAGCCTTTTAGTTTTACCATCTCAGTGAATGTGTGGTAGTCTCTCATTGAGGTTTGAATTTGCACATCTCTTATCACTGGTGAAATTGAAAATACTTTTAAATGCTTATTGTTCATTTGTATATCTTCTTCTGAATTTCTCATTGAAATGTTTTGCCTATTTTTCTACTAGTACCTTTTTTTAGCCCCTCAAAGAACTTCAGGAATATACAACTAAATATAAACACGCATGAATGAACACATATACATTGCAAGTTTGAGGTTCTTGTAGTAATGTTTTTTCACAAACATCTATTTTAAGGCTTGCTTTTTCACTCTTGTTTACTATAGCTCTTACAGTACCTTGCATTAAACAGAAATTCATGAGTAATACATTTTTTAACAAATTTAAATGATACTGGATCAATTTAGGTATTCTGTTTCTTCTTGTGTCTGTTTTGGTAATAATTTAACAGAATGGTATCTTTTAAATCTAACTTTATAACTTTCTCTATTTCTTTATGATTTTTTTTAAACTCTACCCAATCTATATTCATGAACTTTTTTTTTCTTATTTCTGGTAATGTTTAATTGTGGCTAGTTTATCTTTAAAACAGTGTAGATTATTGGTAAATGTTACCATTTTGTCTATTTTTCAATTCAGATCTTTATGTATTTTCATCAGTGTAGTGTCTTGAGTAAGTAAGATAGACTTAATTTCATGGCACATATTTATTTGAATCTCTTCTAAATTTTATACAGAATATGCAAGACTTGCAATTCTTTATTGGCTAGGGTATTTGTAAGAGTCTGAACACATTAGACGAAAAATCCTTTAGGAAGTAGTATACAGAGCAGTTAGACACTAAACAGTATACCCTGGATTTTCAGTTTAGTTCATAATGAATATACAAATATTTTCTGAAATTCAACTATTCTATTTTTCATCAGCCTTTCCATCTCATAGATTTTATGTGTTGGGGATGGGAAACATGCTAATGCAGAAAAAAATTAGATGAAAATATTATTCATGAAAAAAGGCAAATAAACATATTTAAGGAATTTAGGCCATGATTTCCACAATAATTTTAGTAGTTTATGTAAAAGCAGGTATGAAGGCATCAAAAGTAGAGATCTTTTTTTTTTTTTTTGCTTCTGAAATAAAGATGCACAGGGCTTAGGGTCTCTAGTGGAGATGTGTTATCATTTGGATTTAAAAAGGAGGTGCTTTTTCCCTCCCAGGGCCAGAACAGAATAGCAGTCCCTTCCCACCACAGGAGGTTAGCTCTAAGTACAGAGTTGGAAAGAGAACACTATACACAAAGAAAAATAAGCTGATTTCTGGGAAATATGCTATTGGTGGCAGGCATTTTTTCAGAAGATATTACCAAAAGAGAGAAAAACTCTTCAGGTCTTTCAAATTAAGAACAGAGACCATTGGGTGTCAACCCCTTCCATCTCTGACACACTTACTAAACAATCATTAAGGTCTCTCTCTCTCTCTCTCTCTCTCTCTCTCTCTCTCTCTCTCTCTCTCTCTCTCTCTCTCTCTTTACACTGCTGGGACTAAAACCCCAGCTCTCACGCATGCCAGGTGGGAGCCCTACCACCACACTACATCTCCAGCACCAATTAAGGAGTCTTGCAAAACTCATAGCAATAAGAAAGAGGAAATAAAACTTTTTGTAATTAGGATAAAGATCAATAAATGAAGAAATATCTGCTCTTAGAGTCTTGGAATATTAGAACTCTCAAATTTGATAAAAGACTCAGTCAATAAAATTGCAGCAGGTAGGGGAGGCGTAGGCAGGACAATCAGGAGGACCAGGTGAGGAGCAAGGCTGCTATTTATCCACCCACGCATGACTATGGTGGGAAAGCATGCTGTGAATGTGCCCGTGTTCACTGTCCTGCACACACAACAGGCACTCCAGTTTCCACAGGACAGATTTTATTTTCCTGCTACTCTCACATATGCCTCAACAATCCTGTGCTATACGCTTGAGATTACCATTTCTAGTCTACCTATTAGAGCTGGCCTCTGAGAAGCTATTACTTCATTTTTGTGGGACCAAGGACTTAACCTATTAGTTAGAGAAAAGAAGTTAGTAGTTCATAACAAAATTATATTGCCTGTAGAGTTTGTGTGTTTCTTCTTTGCAGCAAATTCTGTATTCTTCCCTTCCTATTCAACATCATCACTGTCCATCTATCTCTCTCTTTACAAAGTCTTGTATCAAAGAGTCTGTTCAGAGACTGTTGCAATTGGATGTCTGGGTCAAGAGGAGCCCTTCTCATAATAGGGCTAGAGTTTGGTTTCTACTGTGCAGCAGGCTACCAATGTGGCTTCTATCATGTCAGCATTTCTTTGCTTTCTAGTTTCAGAATGATTTTGTTTCCACTCTTCTATGCTGTGACTATGCTTTAATTCTTCTCCTGAATCCTTAGTTCTTGATTTTAGCATGTATATACCTTATATGCAGCTATGAGCACCTGTATCTCAAGGACTGCAAGGCAGCCCATGGTCTGACCTGGCTGTGGACATCCCTCTGGAGGAGAACTGAGCTCTGGAGAGATTACCAAGACAGACAAGGATTCATATGGCTTTATGTCTGCTTTTATTATTGATTTTATTTTAGTTGTACATCATAGTAGAATCTGTTTTGATAAGATTATACATGCATAGATTATATCTTATTCCAATTAGGACCTGATTCTTGTGGATGAACATGATGGTGGGATCCATTTAGGTATTTTCATATATGTACATTTAAATATTATATCAGATTCATTCCACTGTCTTTCCTATTCCTATGCCCTCCATTCCTTTGTTCGCCATTGTCTCATCTACTGAACTTCTCTTTTTCCCTCCCCCCACTTTATTGTTGTTTAGCTTCCACATATCAACATAAGGTAGCAATTCTCAAACATAAGAATAACTTTAAAAATACCAAATTCTGCTCCATCCTGATATTTGGATTGAATGGTCTTGGATACGTCCCAGGCAAAGATCTGGTTTAAAAGGTCCCTGAGTATTTAATGTGCATCCAATTTATAAAACAATAGTCTTATGGGTACAGTTCTGTTTAAGGCCAAGGGACACACCAGCATGGGTTTACCAGGGAATTTCCAAGAGCAGGCTCAGTGTGGCCAAGAGGACCCCAAGAATTGGTTTTGTCCCATGGGAGCAAATGTTTCAGAGTAAATTTTCTTCAAATAGCTTCTTATCAGATTTATTTGATTTTTCTACAATGAAAACATGGAGATCCCCTGGGGTCACTCCAATTTCTTGGTATGACAGAGTCAATTTTCTAACTAAGAATCATTCCTTGGAATACCTTTGGTGTAGTATTTCCAAGTGCACCCTTCCCTTCTCCATTTTTTTTCTACTTTGGGGCACAGTCACTTTCTTTCTAAGGGATGTCATATTGCTGTAATTCTGCAGATCTCTTCTATGAACGTATAGGAAACTATAGAAAGAAACATTATTTGTATGGCCATTGTATTCGCAAAAGAAATGAACACAGAGGGAAAGAATGGGCTTAAGCATT
Organism: Urocitellus parryii; assembly: GCF_045843805.1. Classification (NCBI taxonomy): domain Eukaryota; kingdom Metazoa; phylum Chordata; class Mammalia; order Rodentia; family Sciuridae; genus Urocitellus; species Urocitellus parryii. The sequence continues at coordinate 107,571,034 of NC_135532.1, forward strand.
TGAATATATTTTCTCACTATAAATAGCAATTTGAATATAGTGGAAAGGTGCAGGATAGCCAAAAGGACTCAAGGAACATAAAAAGCATGGTCGAACTGTCAATTGTTCAAGGGAATATTTTTGCTTATATGAAAAAACTACTGATATACCTATCTAGTCAGGTTGTTTACTAAAATTTCATTAAATATCTGAGATTTATCACATTAAGCCAATTTACTACTGCCTTTGAAAATGGTAAAATAAGCCTTATCAAGTGAGGTTTTGTTGTGATTTAAGAATTAAGGTGCAGAATTTAAACTAAGCGTAGATAATACATTAATGCCACACTCTGTAGTTACCTCCTGGGAACTGACTGCTATGGACACAAACTAAAGTTCCACACTTACAGGAGAACAAAGGGATTTGTCAAGAGATAATGCCAGGCTTTTCAGACGTATCCCTATCGATTATTGCATCTGGAGAATTTCAAAACAATTTGTTGACTAAGGAAGATGTGTTGAGGCTAATCCATAATTTATCAATTTCATCGAACAACTATCAAAAAGGACATTTGAACACACATAAGTATGCTTTTTGTGTTAGAAAATAAATCAATAATTAGATTTTATGGCAGAAGTTTGCTTGTGATAATGCAAGAATTTACCTTTGATTTATTGCTGATGCAACTAGATAATTAATTTTGATTTTCAAAGGTCACACCTGTGAGGAAATACATTAGGATTAATATCTGATAATCCAACTCCTGAATGCAGTATAATTTTAATTATTGGAAACATATTTGTAGAGACTAATATCAGCAGAAGGAATAAATAGACTAATCTTAAGTAGATGAGTTCCAAGTTCAGTGTTAGTAATGCTTTTATACTCTATTAGTAAGAGTAGAATTCCATGGTAACAAAGCAAGCAGTGTATTAGTTAACCATGAAGCACATTATAATAGGCATTGCACATAATTATCTATTCATAGCATTCAGTTCAGAAACTTCAAAAACACAGAGGAATCAGAGTACATAGAGAAAAAGCTAAATCATTGAGGAGCTGATTTTAATTTTTCCTATAAGTAACTTCTTAGGCAGGAATGTGTGCCTTTGGAACAAATAATGGTTTTAATGCGACATTTAAATTTGTACTGATGATTAAAATTCATAACAGGAGAATTATGCCTATAAAGTATGTATTTCCAAAATACCTTTAGTTGAGATGTTGATTGATTGCATTTATCCTTATGTATTTATTGTTGTGGTTGTTAGTGTCACTACTATTCTCCCAGACACACACGTTTCAAATGTGGGCATCTTTGATTCATCCATGTTATCTACCATTTCTTCTCTCTGCCTTGATGCAAAGCAGCTACCCAGTATATTTTATCTGTGGAAGTCATGATTTCTTGTATAACCTCTACTTTCTCACAAGCCATTAAATCTACTTATTGCACACTGAGTTTTAATGACATAAATATTATTAAAACTTTCATATTTTCAAAAATTGTGTCATAAAATCATGTCAATGTGTGTGAAGGGAGAAAGTCAGAGAGAGTAAATACTAAATCAGCAGCAACCAAATTGTTTTTTCTTCAAGAATTTCAAAATACAAAATTATTATTTATAGTGAAAAATGAAAGCTAAAAGTAGTAAACTGGTTGATCAAAAAAACCCAACTAAATATATATCGAAACATCCCTGGGAAAATTCTGAAGAGTATGTATGATCAGACAAAAATCAATACACTTTGTACCATCAAAATGAGTTCTAGTGATGTTTACAACTTCCAGCAGGAAACATAGAAAGCCAGCCAGCAGAGCTTCCATTCACGGCATGCCAAACAGGTGTGGTTCCCATACTGTTTACTGAATAGCATTTTCCCACTGAGCAAGGTGCTTCTTCCCCTCATAATAACGTTATATCCAACAGCTGCTGGCATAGAGTCAAACCTTCTCTTATTTATTCAATCATGCTCTCTTCAATTCATATGACAAAAAATTTATACAGTAGGAGAAATGCCTGAGCAAGTTCTTCAGTCTAGGAAGCAGACCAGGGCCCTGTAATACAGCCTTAATCTACTTAGCAGGTTGATGGCCTCCTGTGTGCTGGATACATGGTGGGGCACCATCACTCTACCCATTTCAAATTTGGGCTGTTCTTTGAGACAAGTCATGCTAACAGAGAACCCTTTGTGCCCTAATTTTATCTTGTGTAAAATGGTGATGACTGAATATTAATATCACCATTACTCTATAAGGAAACTTGGAGCACAGTTATTAAATTTAGATCTAGTGTAAATTACTGACTATGCCTAGCACACAATTCCCAAGCATCAAGGCAGCTGCTGTTATTCTTATGGATTTGGAGAGCCATTTCCTAAACATAAGTCTCTTTCCTGCATTGTTCCCTCTGATAGGCATGCTATTTCATTGTTCTTGACCTGCTGAAGTCATACCTAGACTTGTAGGTCCATTTTTAATGCATTTCTTTCATAATTTTCTCAAGCTCTTCAAATGGATGGAATTTTGCTTCCCTTTATACTCCATTGTTGCTTTTCCCCTGAGACTTAAGTTTAAGACAATTCAAGTGAACACACACACACACACACACACACACACACACACACATAGAGAGAGAAATCATACACATTTGTATTCACACACAAACCCACGCACACACACACACACAGAAATCATACACATTTGTATTCACACACAAACACACACACATATTTGTTTCCCTTTTTTCCAACCTATAATAGTTATTAATTTATTAGTTTAGAATGCCACAAAATGTCTCATTCTCTTTTGGGGTTTCCAAGTGTCTGATGAGAAATAAATCAGAGAAAAGGATAAAGCCCGCTTCTCTAGTTTGTACTATGGCCATTTGGTAAGAGCACTTCAGGATTTAGTCAATTAAGAGGTAGTCAAGTGATTCCAGGCCTGCTGTTAAATAACTAGGAGTAATATTTGGAAATACGTATTTCTCTGTTTATCTCTCAAAGCCGCAGGTATGTGCCTGAGGTTCTCAACAAATGGCTGATTATCTCTCTGAATATTCAGGGGTCTGGCAGCTGGCACTAACAGCTCAGACTAAGCCGTGTTTAACTTGAGGGTCCATCTGGAGTGTTGGCCACTCATAATGGTGAGACGAGTTACAGAATTCAGTTTCTTTGAGGCTATGCAAAGCTCCTGATTTTGTTTCTAATTCAATTTATTTCCCGTGGATCAATATGAGATCAGAGCAAAATATTCAGCCATATTTTCCATATACTTGTCCAAACTTTGAGCCAGATTACTTTTCTCCACATGCATTTGCATTTCCTATAAATGTCATTTTGAATGAAATAAAAGCCCATGGTTATTGAGATTAAAATTTTATAATAGCATTTGTAATACAAGAGTTTCAAAAAATGCAGAGAATTTTCCCTATTGGAGATTTATTTTGCCTTTTACAAGTTGGAAGCTGAGGATTCAAACAAAGGTATTGTTTGAAATCTATTGAGGTTGGTCATTATTTATGTTGAAAATTTTAAAATAAATTTCTTTCTTAGGAAAAAAAATAGAAGAAAAAAAAACTTGGACTGTGTGTTGTGGCACACACACCTATAATCCTAGTGAGTTGGGAAAATAAATCAAGAGGATAACAAGTTCAAGGACAGCTTCAGAAACTCAGTGAGACCTTGTCTCAAAATAAAAAAATTAAAGGGACTGGGGATGTAGCTCAGTAGTAAAATGTTCCTGGGTTTAATCCCCTAAAAAAAGAAACTTGTTTTGTTCTAATTGAAGTCAAAACTATTAAGTAATTAAAATTTCATTGAATTTGTTTTCTAAGAATAAACATTTTATAAGTTAATGTAGAATCTTTTGTGCAAGTGTGCATTTTATATATATATATATATATATATACACACACACACATATATACACATATATATATTTAAATAATATATATGCACATACACTGTATATATATTTGATATAAGTTTTTTTAAATGCAAACTGTTATATATAATTACATTATGAAATTCATGCATTTCTTTTTAAATTTCTTGGTTGCCAATGATGTACATATTAGTCATTTGAACAGAACTTCCACGGTCTAGTACTTTTTATGCCTTTACAATTTGGGGAGATTAATCTTCATTGAAGAGATACATTCTTGAAACTATTAAGCATAAAAATTTAAGCTATTTTAATTTAAAATATTTTAAAATAACATTTCTATCTTTGAAATATTGTATTTAAACTTAGATTTAATAAATATTTTTCAATTATCTATAATAAAAGTGGTCTTCTATTAAAAGAATATATATGAGTCTCACTGGAGGGATTGGTCCTAAAATAGAAAAGAATCATGCCCAGGGAGGGCTGTAATGAGACAGGATCCCAGGAGCTGCTCCTGATGTGTGGGTCTGTACCCTGGGCTGCTGAAGACTCTATAGCCACAGACAAAACTAATTCAGGTTACAGACGTAAATGAGGAGGAAAATCCTTTGGTCAGAAGCTCCAGAGATGAGGAGAGAGTCAGGTTCTTGCACCTATTTGGACTTGGTATTTCAGATCAGGGCTAGGGTGTTGGAAATCTATTCTTGTGCACTTTGAGCTGCCAAGACAGGGCTGGCTGGGCCCAGTCACATTTACAAACTGCAAGGAATATGCGTTTAATAGAGAAATTGATGGTTAAATTAAAAAAAATGTTAAGTTCAAACACCAGTTCTAATTTAATTTTATTGACTATTTTTAATACCAAAAAATTCTTTATGGTTTAAATTACTGCCTCTATTCTATTCCAAAGTTGTCAATGGTCCACTGTTGTAACCACAGAACCTATTTTATTTTCAAATAACTAATATATATTTTTCCCTTGAAAAAATATTTGTTATTTTGAATATTTTTGTGTGTGATTTCAAGATAATGGATATGATAGGAGATTTACTCCCCTTAGACTGGATTTCTCTTGTTTTATATACGTGTTGTGTGTGTGTGTGTGTGTGTGTGTGTGTGTGTATTTTTCCCTCTTTTTTGAGTGCCATCCCAAAACATCCCACTTCACTTCTACCTATCCCTTTCCCTTAGACCTTGAAGTCAGTTAAAATTTTGTTGTGAGATTGGGCATTTTACAAGTGCTATTTGTTTTTGGACATTTTTTTTTTTAATTTCTGGATAGTGTTTATATGGAGAAAAAGCAACTTGGGCTAAGCTTCCATCCTTGCCATAGGAGGTCCCCATATTGATTTATAGTGAACTTATAGAAATCTATGCAAGTATTAAGAGTAGAAATTTAGAGGTGCAGCTACACCGACCTGTTTGTAGCCACTACCTGAATATTTAAAAAAGGTGAGCTGTGTCCAGCATGCTAGGCAAATATACCATAGGGAATGCAATCTTATTAAAATACCAGAATTTATGGCCCATATATTTTCTCTTGTAACAGATTCAATTTATTTTTAACTTAAATGTCTCTGAAATTGGGAAACAACTTATAACCCATATTAATGAAGATTAAAAACCATTGGGCAGTGAAGTAAATCATGAAGTCTTTGTCATTTCTGAGAGTTTGGTAACGTGTCTAAAAATTCAAGTACTTGTCTATTTGCTGTCTCACAGAGGGCTAGTCAAGAAGAATTATTTGCTACAATACTACTAGTGGTGGTTGAATTTTACATTTGTATATGGATTTATCACTTAAAATGTCTTCAAAATGATATGTTTAGGGAACATGGAAACTAAAATTTACTATGAATCTAGACAATCACCTGTCTTTTGCTACCAACATAATTAAGGAATGCAATATAACTATTCTTGGAATTAATCAGACTTTTCAATACTAGATGAGGTTTCTATTACCCAGTTATGAGTTTGGAGGGATTATCACTTATTTCATAAACAGTTATAAGTAAACCAAATAACTAAAGTTGAGTGCAGAAGAATCTCTACAGTGATTTCTTTCAAATTTACACCACTGTTCCTCAGAAGGTAAAGGAATCGGGATCCTGAGCATTCCTGATCACAGTGACACTGAGCTAAACCACTGGTAGTCAAAATTTATCTGAATAATCTTTAGATTTGGATGGTATTATGGATTAAATGCTCATACTGATGACTAATATGACTTGGGGTTTTATGGAAAACGTGTTGTCAAGCAGATTTTAAAATACGTGCATTTTAATATAACATTTTTTCTCAAAATTGATGGATGCCTTAAAAACATGATACTGTTTTAGGATGAAGGAAGTGGGATATTTTTAAGGTGTCATTAGAATGTTGGGGACTGCCATAACCCTTCCTTTGCATTACTCTTAGGATGTCAGTTTTCACTGTAAATCATTCTTATTTGTGTTGTCTTATCTTTCATACTACAGAGAAAGTTTTTTGAGGGTCGAAACCATATATACAATTAATTAATAATCACATGCCGATTTACATGAAATTGATGCTCAGTAAATTCTTATTTTCCTGAAGGAATTAGGAGGAGGTGAAGAAGAGGGTGAGTAAGACATAGCAAAGACGTTGCTGTTCCTAACCTGACTTTCTGACACCAAGGGACAAACCTTCAAAACTTCTACCATGCATCTATTCATTCATATTCTCACACAGAATCTATAAATTAGCAAGTAGCTGTTTTGGGTTAAGCCTTGATTTTCACGAGAATGCAAAGATAAATTAAATATCATCTCTAAGAGACCAACATATGCATAATTGCAATGACCTGGTATGATGTAAAAACACTGGATTGTATGGTAGTAAAGCAGAGTTCTCATTTTCCACATACAAAAGAATATTCAAAGTGATGGTGAGTTCAGAGTAATGGTAAAGAATTTATTTTCAGGCCTTCAAGCAATATTATCTTATGTATTGAGGATTTTCATAAAAAACTAATCATTTGCATATCATGGATGCCCAGAAAGAGTAGTTGTTGTGGTTCAAATCTCCTCAATTTGATTTATGACTCCTTAGTTTATTTGAATGCCATGTCACAGGGTACAGCTAATAAAAGCATGAACATTTGTCTTGGAGCAAGTTTGATCTGAGGTGAATAACATTAAGTAATGGCTTATTGACAAGCAATTAAACACCACTTCTTTCCCTAGCGATGTTTTGAATTATGGTTGTCCTGACTAATGGAAGCATCCTTAGGTTTTAGAATTCCAATATAATCTTAAGACGAGAAGAACGATTTAATTACATTTTCGATAGAATCAGACAGGACTCACTGCTCATCATCTTGACTGCTTATCTTCATCGACTTAGGCCAAAGCAAAACAAAGATAAATAGCAAAATTCATTAGCAATCCATTTACTTCAACTGCCTACTGCCATGTCCTCGGGGAACAAAGCAGCACTTTCTCCAGAGAGAGCTGTGCTGCTTCCTGCTTTCAGCTTGAATTTATTCACCTCTTCTTTGCTATGGAGGAAGTTGGCTGGTGGGGAAAGAAATAAAGTGGTGTCTTCTTCCATTCACAATTCAAGTGTTTTTTTGTTTGTTTGTTTTGTTTTGTTTTTGTTTTGTTTTGTTTTTTGAGGACTAAGAAACCAAAAACAGAGACACCATGTGCTTCTTAGGAAAAAAAAAAAAAAAAAACAAGAAAGAACAGAAGGAAGGAAGGAAGGAAGGAAGGAGGGGCAATAAACAGAAAGCTATACTAAGAATATATATCACTGGAAAATATTTGCATCACCCAAGACAATACTGAGGTCAGCTCAGAAGAACATTTCCAAGATGAAGTGGATCATAAGATTGTCTTGTAAATGAAGAAGCTACTATTTCATCACCTAGATCTGAGTATTCACAAGTTTTGAAATAAAAGTACCACAGAAGCCTTTGTCACCCAGGAGCAGCATTCATGTGTATAATGAGCAACCTCTGTGCAGGAAAGCTTTGTCACTTGTCTTCAGGTCTGATGCCCCTTCAAGCCTTTCCCTAACACTTTAGCAAGGGTATTGTTGTGTTTTGTCTTTCATTATTGTTTCTGCAAGACATGTTTGACTGTCAATTAAAGCAATGCTTTATTCACACAGTGGCAAATACTAGAGAACCACTTTAAATTACCAAACAAAGAAACAAACCAGATTTTTTTAAAAAAAATCTGTTTCTTAGCTGCCTGTGCTTTTCACATAATTCTGATTGCCATGCTCGTTAACTTTTTAAATCCTATAAAATTTCAAGAGCAAAAGAATTTCATTACAGTATAATGCGAGATTAACCATTTCAAAATAATACTTCTGCTGCTTAAATTATACCTGTTCATCCAAGTCGAAACTAATAAGGACTGGATAATAAACGGACAGATACAAGGTTGCTAAGGAAAGGGGAACAGGAAATTAACTCTCTAATTAGATAACCAAGGCTTTTGTCTACATAATGCCAAAATAGCTAATTTAATATGTTAAATCAGTGAGGCTGGTTTTTATCATGTAACCAAAACAAAAAGCCTGACTCCCTGCTGACTTTGTTCTTCATTTAGTTGTATGTCATCATATAGATAAAACTTAAATATGTTTCAAGCTGCTTTTTCAGAAAATATATCCAAGGGAGTCTGTCTAAAGAGAAAATAAGCTTCTCTTGAGTTATGAAGCAGTCTGTATTCACAAATGAGTTTGATGACTTTGGTTGAGTTTCCCTGAACAGTTACACCCCTAAACAGTTTGTATGCCATCTTAACACGCATACATGATTTACCTACATTTTCCATTGGACTAATCAATTCCTCCAGAAGCTAAACCAAACATGTGTATATATTTTAGTCAACAAATTCTGAGAGAATAGAAAAAGAGCCTGAATTGTGGATGCAGGGCTTATTCTGGAAAGTTTTAATTTCTTTATATTTTATATTCACCTGGTTTGTTTCTGACCTTTCTTTGGGATTTCTAAAGTTTATCATTAGATTCTCCCATCAGTTCTAGAAAACTTGGTCATTATTGCTTCAGATATTCCCTCCCCTTTATTATTTCTCTCTTTTCTTTCTGAGTTTTTCAGTCAGGCACTGCTCTGATTCTCTGGTTTCCTAGACTTTTCACCCACCCCTCTCATAGTTCTATCCTTTTGAAGCTAGAATTAGACAGGCAGTCAGTATAGATAGGTAAATCCAATCATTTGAGATAAAGAAGGCCAATTTGAGTGAGGGATTTAAATGCTAATGCCTTCAGAGCCCTTCCTCCACCCTGAACAAGATAACCTGCCCCTTCTCCAACCTGTTGCTAAGGTAACCTGTCCCAGGGATAGTCCCTCCCTATAGTTGTTAATTATGCCCCCCTTTCTGCCTGGATCACTCCTCCCTGCCCTTCCAGCCCTCCTATTTCCCACCTTTTAGCAAGAAAGAGAGATGAGGGAAGAGAACAGGAGAACAATGGAAGCCTAGGACTTATAAAAAGGGTAGAACACTTCTTGGGATACCAGGATACCAGTTATGGCCCCCTTCTCCCTCCTGGGAGAAGTCTATGTTACCCCTTTTTAAATAAACCCTGCTTCATAGGCTTGCTTCTTTGTGCTTCTCTAACGTTATACTTCAAAATGTGAGGGAGCAGGTCTCACTTTTATCCTCAGATGCAACATTCTCATTAATTTGTTTAGGTCTGTCTTAGAACTCATTCATTAGCTCTGTTTTTCATTTCTGTTGATTGAATTGGCCTTTGAATCTGTTCATTCAGGGTAATTTTTCATTTTTACTTTTTGACTTTATTGAATTAATAAATGCGTATGAAGAATCAGCTCTGGATAAAACAGTTCCTGGGGCCTCTCCTTATTTCCTCATCATAAGAAGGGGTTATTTTTTTTTTTAAATTTGATCTGGTTATATTTGCATTTGTCTCTGTATTTCCTTATTATGGGTCAGTTTTGGTGATTTTACAAATTGGATTTTACAAGAAATGTTCACAATTCAGCTATTAAAGTTTCCAAGTAGAAATTCATATATTTTCACTGTGGGGACCATTGGGGTCATTGTGACCTCTCAATTTTCTCTGTTCTCTCCTGCTGGAATGTCCACTTGGAAGTTAAGGCTTCTGCACTGATCCCCTAATGTCTTTTAATCTTGTTTTGCTTTTTTTGCTCAATTTCTGGGTCTTTTTTCTGACTCTATCTTAAAGCACTTCCCTAAAGTTTTTCATTACTTGCTAATGTGGTTTTATTCACTGAGCTCTTCTCTGAATTCCCCCAACCATTACTTTTTATTATATTTATTATATTATATTTATTATATTCTTACTGTATGGCTTTCCATCTTTCCTGTTTCTTTATGGATGTTAATTGTTGTATTAAAACATTTCTTTCCTGTGCTTCCTCTCTCTCTACCCCCAAGGTACTCTTTCCTGTTTGTTTGCTTTCTTCTCTCCCCATTGGGCTGGAGGCTTTGCCAGAAGGTGTGCTCATCCTGGGGTATCTGCACGTGGTTAAGGACAGTGGAAGCTTCTTGGTACTGATGACCATGGGCTCCATTGAAGGGCGACGTGGTTGGGCCTTTCATTTGGAAAACTCCTGGCCTCAGAATCTTAGGTGTTTTCTTTGATGTTGTCAGATTTTCCAGATGTCTTTGAAGGGTCAAGACCTCATTGCCAGCCTCCTAGAAGCCGAAGAGAGGAAAAGAGAAGTGTGTTGGGTAGGGGTGAAGAAACGGATTGAGAAAGATGATGCCTTTTGAAATGAACAAGCTTAAATTCACTTAATTTCTCTGTTTAAAAACACTGTTCTACTTTCAACTCTAAAGTCCCCAATTAAGAAACTCAAACATTCTTATACAGTAAGGCAATCCCATGAAACGAGGTCCAAAATCTGGAAAATCTTATTACTTAGATTTTAGCACATCCTTTTTACATGTCTCCCAACACTGTCCTTCAGGGGCAGGCAGTTCTGGGGACTTTAGGGAAATCTGAAGCAGAAAAGAGATCAGTTCTCTGCTCTTTCCACTTCCACTTGAGGAGGCAGCTTTCCTGGCTCAGTTCTTTTGGCTACCACTGGCCTAGCCACTTTACAGCTTCCAAAACCTTGTTGCCATTTCTTCTCTTGTTCTTGGTCTTTGTGGGTCTTTGATCTTGTCATAAAGTTTCTGAAGGGAGAGAGATCAGATGTCTAATGCTGTCTGCCAACTTTGTTTGAAGTTCTCCCATGAATTTTTAAACTATATTTTAGCTCCACAAGGCCTATTTGTGTCTTTTTAAAATAGGTACATACCCATTTTGTAGTTTTGTTCTTTTATCATATTTCAGAAAATCCGTGTTTTTGTGTTGAACTTGTGTAACAAATGTTTTTTCATTTAACTATGAAACTTTTTTTTGGAATGAGCATAAAATTTGTACATGTCAACGTGGTGCCATGTAAAAATATTCAATACATGTGTATAAACACCATTTAATGTTTAAATCAGGTTATGCTTAGCCATTTTCACCATAATTATTTTGTATTCTGGAAACTCCAGTATATACAGTAGTCTGATTTGATTCTACTTTCTGTTGTTCCTCTAGTTCTCTTGAATGTGTGTGTTTCCCTGTGTGTGTTTTTGTGATTATTATTTTTATTTATTTATTTTTTTGGTGGTAAACCTGTATTGGGTAAGCATGTGCTTATAAATTCTTAAGGGAAGTTTGTTTGTTTATTCTCCATCTAGGATCAAAGTTTGAAATGTCAAATTTCCTTTCTCACTGACTTTTTTTTTTAAAGACTGTTATTTATTTTTTCTACCCTTATTCTGAGATGTAACACTTTGAAGACCTCAGCTTTATTTAACTATACTGTTAGAAGGCCAAATCAGGCTGGGTCCAGGTACTGTCTTTTTCCCCTGCACCTTGACAGAATATGAAGACCAAGGGCAACATTACCTGGGTTTGGCAAGTACCCTAGTAGTCAACTTAGCTTCAATTTTCTGTTTACGGTATAAACTATATGAATTCCCACTTTGACTGTGTTTTAGCTTATAGTTTTGTTTCCGCCCTGACTCTTTGAAGTTCTTAAAATCATGCTTTTTGTAATTTATCCAGCATGGTAGGTTGATTTCGGTGGGAGGATCAGTTATGATATCAAATCAGTTATCTATTATCTATCAAATCAGTTGTGTATTAACTATTGGTCTTAGCTGGAAGATGTGAGGTCTCCAGCTCTCAGTTCTTCTCTCCTCCTTTCACACTCCTTTTCTTGGCAGGATTATCCATATCCATAGATTACTCAATCATCTGCATGCTACTCTTTCTCAGAAGTGACTCTAACTCAGATCTTTAAATTTAGCTCCAGAAACATCCAGGATATATGTATCTAGTCCTCTTAATAACTAGAACATGAAAAGTTGGGGTGTTGATGTTATTGATGGTTGTTTTTTATTTTTTATTTTTTTCTTATCTTGGATAATCTAGCAAGTTTCTTTCTCCTACTCATACACTTAAACACATCTTGATGGATCCTTCCTCTTCATGTGTCACCAGGGTACAGTGTACATGCCTCTGTTGATTCACACTTGGCATTAGAATAGCTTAAGCTTTTTCTTATGTTTTAGAATACAAACAACATCCACCAGTACTTTTTTTCTTTATTTTTCCTATATAAGTTCCTGACACCTAGCAGGCACTCAATAAATTTGGAATTTATGAATGAATGAATTTATTGGAAAGCTTGGAACAGAACTATGGCTCCAGACTTCCTTTTCATTTTGCTCTCTGCTGTGTAACATGAACCAAATTTAATAAAAAGAATCACTTTTTATAGAAATGCTTTCCATGTCCTAATAATTTTAAAACTCTTTTGGAGACTTCTGATCTCACAATATCATAACCTCAGGGCTGGAAAGGAGCCTGGAGGGTATTTAATCCTCTTTTCCAACCAGACTGAGTTTCTGTGTAATTTCTCTGACATGTGTTTTTCCAGATTGTGTTTGTATAACTTCAGGGATTGTGAAAATGAGGAAACCATGGGGCCAGTTCTTTCTAACCTTGAAGAATTATGACCATGGAAAAGGCCTCCTTTTATATCAAATCTCAATCTGTCTTTCCACAAGTTTCACCTACTGACCTTTGTAAAATCCCAAGGGCAAAGCAGTAAATATATAACATCCTTCGATAAAATAGCTGTTCCAGAATTTGAAGACAGCATATACTCCCCACCCAAGTCTTCTCTCTCTACTCAAAGCATATACAATGTTTTCTACTTTCTTCATGTGATAATTATAGGCCTCTACTGCACTTTTCCCACTGTTTCTCTTCAACTATGAGGATGGACCTAAGCCTCTGGGATTTCCTCATTGAAGAGAAATGTGTTGGATTCTAGTTTTACTGTTTCTAAAAATTTTGATAAATTTTCATGTGTTTGTCCTTATTGCTATTTTCACTTTTATAAAATTAATTTCCCTTTCATTATAAAAGATGAGAATAACAGTTGCATACTCAATACATATGATTCATAATTCCATTTTCCAGGCATTGACATGGTTAATGGTTTCTAATTTTCCAGAACACTTTTAGTATTCATGAAATACATATTTCATTTATGAAAATTTATACGTATTTATGAAAATACATACATATATACATCTTTTTGACAAAATTAAAGGAATTGAATCAACATTATATACAGCATTCTTTGACTTTCTATTTTAACTTAGTATCATAATTAAATTTTGTCATACATTTTGGATATCTTTGCATACCAGTACATACAACACTAGTAGATTCCTTTATTCCTTTTAAAAGCTATAAGATATTGTACTCTTTAAATATATAGTCACTTATTCAGCTAATTCTTTGATATTATTTCCAATTATTGCTATCATAAACAATTCAATAAAAGTTTTTGAATATTTGCAGCATGCACAGCCTTAAGCCAACCACGAGAGCTAAGGAGACCAATGCAATATCTTCTGTCACTAGGAGCTCACAACATAGTAGAATGCAGTAATTAATTCCTAATTAAAATACAATATAAGGTCTATTTCAAAAATATTCAGACCTACAGAGGAGACAAATACTTGCAGCACTGTAATGCTTTCAAAGCTTACATTGTATACTGAAACATAAGAAAGAAATCACTAACCAGCAAAGATATTTCTAACTGCTAAGAGCAGCATACTTAAAGTCAACAGGTTATGTAAAATTATGGTGTCCTTGAAGAACCGCAAGTAGCCTTATGTGTTGCCCATGTTGGACCCATGCCAGAGAGGACTCTGATGAAGCAGAAATAGGGAGATACTAAGGTTGCTGTTGAACCACATCACATGGTTGGATCTCATGGGGAACAGAGAGCCAGGCTATATCAGTGAAGAGAGCAGAAAAAAAGTATAAAATGCAGCAGGGCCAGATGGCAATGAGTCCTCTTAATGAAAATTTCATAAACAGTGGTATTTTGCCTGGTTTCCCTTTCTTGGGCATGGCAGGTGACATTTGTGTCCTGACTACCACCTTGGATCTTATTAGTGGAGTGTCCCTATATTAGTATAGAATGAAGGATCACCTTTTTAAATCAACTACTTGTTTTCAAATATCTGTTTAAAGGTCTATTTCTCCAGGAACTCAAACTAAGTTGTAGGCCAATAAAATTTTGGCCAAAATAGTCCAAATTATTTAACTTTACAGCTACCTATGTCTTATATATAGCAGTACCAAAAAAAAATCTTTTTTTTTTGTTCCAGGCTTGAAAGGATAAAATGATTAACTGAAAGTGACTGTTTCAGTAATGGTAAGTTTGGCTTCAAGGGAAGAACCCACTCTGGGACACTCACAGGAAAAGAGAGACTCTCAGGAAACTAAATCCAGATAGGTTGCACTTGAACTCCAATCCCTGGAGGTCTGGAGGTAATATCTGTGACTGCTGAGAGACAGGAGTCTTCATGTTTCTCCATGTGAAAAAATCTTCAGTTTTTCCAGCATCATTTATTTAAAGGTATATACTCTTTAAAACATCAAACTATTAGTCACTCTTTTCTGAGTATTCTTGATTCCTTTGTCAAAACTCACTTGGCTGTTAATGTGTGGGGTTATTTCTGGGATTCCTATTATGTTTCATTGGTGGTGTCTCTATTTATGCCAATATCGTGTGTTTTTGATTATTATGGCTTTATACTATATTTTGAGATCTGATAAATATGATCTCTCCAACTTTATTCTTTTTGCTTAAGAGTGCTGGGCTATTCCAGGTGTTTTGTAATTCCATCAACAAATTAATGGATAAAGACAATATGGTATACATACACACTGGGTACTGGTCAGACTTAAAAAAAAAAGCATGAAATTCTGTCCTTTGGACATTATCCTAATTGAAATAAATCAAGCACAGAAAGACAAGCACTGCATGATCTCACTTATAAGTGGAATCTAAAGAAAGTTGATCTTATGAAGTGGACAGGAAGATTAGTGTTTACCAGAGAGTAGGGGGAATAGGGGAGAGAAAGCAGAAAGTACATTATTAGTATTACTACTACTATTATTATTCGATACCCAAGATTGAACCTAGAGGTGCTTAACCACTAAGCTACATTCCCAGCCCTTTTGATTTTGAAACAAGGTCTCAATAAGTTGTTTAGGTCCTTTCTAAGTTGCTGGCTTTGAACTTACCATCCTCCCGCCTCAGCCTCCTGAGCCACTGGGATTACAAGCATGTGCCATCATGCCTGGCCTGTTATTGTTTGATAGGAGAAGTAATTTCTGTTTCTGTGGCACAGTAAGGTGAGTAAAATTAACAGTGATATAATACATATCTTAAAATAGTAAAGATAAGAATCATAATATATTCATCATAAAGAATTAATAAAAGGTTAAGGTGATAGATGTGCTAATTACTCTGAGTTGGTCACTATCCAATATATACATTAGTCAAAACATCACATTGTACCTCATAAATATGTTCAGATATTGTGTATCAATCAAAAATAAGTGAATAAAATGAATACCAAAAGGTATATACTCTTTAAAATGTAAAAGCATTCCATTTCTAGAAATCTATCCTAAAAAAATAAAAAAAAAATGTCAGCCAATGACTTACATAACAGTATGTTCCAATGATCTGATTTATGTGAGTGGCAAATTTGTAAATAGTCAACAATAGTGAATTGATTTAACAAATATATAGTTTTTAAACATAGTGCTATTGAAGCATATTTAATTCCATAGGGGTATTTCACCATATAATCTTGAGTGAAAAAAGAGAAACAATTGTATGTGTAATTTAATTTTATACATTTTATACATTTTCTTCTACCATTTTCCAATAGGGAAATGGTAGAAGAAAATGTATCAACATATTTTTTTTAATCCCTGTGCATTTATTCTCTGTTTTATTTTGTTTCTGATTACCTTGCATACATTTCTGTACATTCCTTCTTTTTCTACTTCTCTTTGACTTCCCCTGTGAGAATCTGAGAATTGACACATTTGGATTGCTGGTCTACACATGGCATTTGACTGCAATGTCACCAGCTCCTCCTACATATCCACTGTATTTTATCTCAAGATATCAATTTATTTGTTTCAATTTTAAAAGTCAATTAACTTTTAGTTTTTGAGTTATATTTGACACATTATAAACTGCATATTTAAAGTACCATGTGGTAAAACTCAATCTGTATATAAGCCAATAAAACTATCACAATCAAGAGAATGAACATGGGTATTGCCCTCAAAAATTTCCTAATGCCTGTTTGTGACTTTTTGTTCTAAGTCCCCACCTTTTTAGGCTTTTTAATTGCTGAGAAATATTCTGTTATAAGTACACAATAATTTGTTTATCCATTCAAATTTGGTCATTTGGATTGTTTCCAATTTTAGACTATTGAAAATATTGCTATGTATAATCCTTCATGTATAAATGTTTTTATGAAAATACATACTTTTAATTTTACTTGAGTAAATACCTACCAATAGAATGACTGGATCTAATAATATGCATAAGTTTAACATGCTTTTTTTTTTTAAAGTACCTGAGTTTTTCAGAAGCAGCTGTGACATTTGGCATTCCACCTTCAGTGTGTAAGAGTTCCTATAGTTTTGTAGTCACAACACTTGGTAAGGTGGGTCTTCTTAATTTTAGCTTCACCAAGTGTGTGTATTAGTATTTGATTTTGGTTTTAATTTACATTTCCCTAATTACTAATGGTGTTCAGCAACTATTTCTATGGGGTTTTTCACGCATAAAACTTCTTTAGAAAGCATCTGTTCAAAGCCTTTGTATATATTTTTTTGAGTTGGGTTGCTTATTTTCTTACTAATGGATTCTGTTTTATTCTGAAACTTTTGAAATTGGATGTGTATAACTCTGTGGTTGTAGCATCCTGCAGTGTTGTACAGTGATTTCCACTATCTATTCCAGGACATTTCCATCATTCTATAAAGGACTCAATACCTATCAGCAGTCACTGCAAACCTCTCCCCTCACCTCAGTCTGGAAACCTAGTAATTTCTTTTCTCTGCTTTCATGACCTTGCATATTCTGAACATTTCATATAAATAGAGCCATATAGTATGTATAATTTTTAATATGACTCCTTTCTGTTGCATAATGTTTGAAGGGTTCATCCAAATGTAGCATGTGATATTTTGCTACATTTCTATGGTTATGCAGTATTTACTACTGAGTTTTGAGATTTCTTTATATAGTCTGTGTCCATCATGTTTTTTAACAGATTCATGATTTGCAAATATTTTACTGTGTTTGAATTTTAATGCTCTTTAATGTAACTCTTAATTTTGATGAAGCTCTTAATTTTGATGAAGTTGAAGTTATCATTTGCTTTTCTTTTGTAGGTCACGCATTTCATATGGTATCTAGAATCTATTTGCTTCTAACACAGGACCTCTAGTGTTTTATTCAGTGCTTCCTTCCACATTTAAAAAAAATTAGTATGGCATTTATATTTATGAATCATTTTTCATTAATATTTTATGTGTGAGGACCCTATCTTTCTTTCTTTGTCTCTGCCAGTCTTTTTTTTTTCTTTCTTTCTCTTTCATATGTATACATAACTGCTACGGCCCAGTCTTTTTAAAAGGTTGCTATTCCGCATTGATGGACCTTGATTCTGTTTTTAACAGTCCCCAATATCTTCTGTTGTTTCACTTGTCTACCTTGACACTAATGCTCTATTGTCTTACTGTAGCTTTATAATAAGTTCATAAATCAGGTAAAGCCCTCCAATTCTTTCTCAAAGTGTTTGGCTTTAGATTTCATATTATTCATATTTAACTTGTCATATTCTACTTCCAAGAGATAGTATACCATTTCATACCTAGTATTATATTTTTAAAACAGTTTAATTCCTTTCTTATTTCCAGTCATTTTTACAATCAATAAACTTTAATTTTTAGGGCAGTTTAAGGTTCACATCAACATTAAGCAAGAAGTAGAGAGAGTTCCCATATGTCCCCTGATGCCCCATATACATCCTCCTCCATTATCAAAAGCATTGGTATAATTACATATTTTTAGCATCAATGGTGAGTATACATTGACAACATTATCACTTAAAGTCCACAGTTGGCATTGGGATCCATTCCTGGTGCTATGCATTCATAGGTCTAGACAAATATATAATGATGTATATCCACCGCTGCAGTGTCAGGCAGGAAACTTTCACTTACTTCTGTGCTCTACATATTCATTCCTCCCTCCTGCTTAACTTCTTTTTCTGGAATTTGAGTAGAGTCATGCAGTCAAGTGCCTTTTTAGATTGACTTTTTATCTCTTTTTAGGTCTGAATAATAGTCCATTGTGTGGATTACTTCAGTTTTTATTTGTGCATTTACTTCTTAAGATAGTCTTGGTTGCCTCTAGCTTGGGGCAGTTATGAATAAACCTGCCATTAATACCTCATGTAGGTTTCTGTGTGTTCATATGTTTTTAACTTACATGGGTCAATACCAAGTGGCATGATTGCTGGCTCATGATAAGAGTATGTTTATTCTGGAAACTGCCAGAAAGTGGTTGTACCAGTTTGCACTCCCAGATGCAAATAATATAGTATCTACTGTTTTATAGACTCTCCAGCATTTGATGTTCTTAGTGTTCTGGATTTTGGTCATTCTAATAGGTCTGCATTGGTATCTCACTGTTTTTGAATTTTCAATTCGATACTCACATAAGATGTTGAACATTTATTTTTTCTTATGCCTATACCATTTGTATATTTTCTTTCATGCATGTCTATTCAGGTGTTTTCCCCATTTTTAATCAGTTTTTTTTTCTTTTTTTTTATTATTGATTTCCAGGAGTTCTTTGTGTATTTGGGGTAACAATCCTTTATCAGATGAATCTTTTGTAAATATGTTATCCTAGTCTGTGTCTTATCTTTTCTTTGTTGAACTTATCTTTCAGAAAAAGGTCTATTTGTAATAAAGTTCAGCTTATCAGTTTTTGCAATTGATTTGTCTTTAATGTTGTATCTAAAAAGCAGTCATCATAATCAAGTCAATTAAGTTTTCTCCTGGTATCTTTTAGGACTTTGCTAGTTTTGCATTTTGCATTGAGGTCTTAGATCCACTTTTGAATTACTTTTTGTGTGGGTGGTGAAATCTTTCATAGACTTATTATTTATTTGTTTTTGCATTTGGCTGTCTGGGAATCCAGCACTCTTTGTTGAAGCAACCCTCTTTGGCCCACTGTATTGCCTCTTTTTTTTTTTTGAAAGATCAGTTGCCTACAATTGCCCATTTCTGGGCAGTTCTTTCTGTTCCATTGATTCCTTTGTTGTTGTTTTGCTGATATAAACATATTTTAGTGATGATTGTCTTATAATGAGTCTTGATTGAAACCAGGGAGTATCAGTCTTCTGACTTGGTACTTTAAGACTGTGTTGGTTTCTCTGGGTCTTTCCTCTCTTCATATCAGTTTTAGAATCAGTTTGTTAGTATCTCCATACACCTTACTGTTTTTTTTTTTTTTTTTTGGAAGGCGGGGAGGAAATTCAGTTGCTACTGACATCTTGAAACCTTTGAGTTTTCTGCCTATGAACAGGTATTCTCTCAATTTCTTTGTTTCTTCTTAAATATGTTTTACCAGAGCTTTCTTTATATAGAATTTGTACAACTTTTGTTAGATTTATTCATAAGTATTTAATTTGTGGGTATTAATAGAAGTGATAGTGTGTTTAGAATTTAAATTTCTCTTTTCAACTTGTGATAGTGATTTCTAAGATGAAGTATTTGCCTTTTGTACATTAACCTTGCATCCTAGACCCTCACTATAATTGCTTATTAGTTTTAGGAATTATTTTTATTTATTTTTTTATTTTTTTGAAAATTGTTTTGGATTTTGTACACAACTGGTCATGTCAACTAAAAATAAAAGCAGTTTCATTTCTTTTCCAATCTGTACACCTTTTTCTTTCCTTCTGTGTCCTATTGCATTAGTTAGGACTTCTGGCAAGATTTTGAGAAACAATGGTGAGAGAGAACATCCTTGTTTTTTTCCTGATCTTGGTGGAAGAGCTTTGATCTCATCATTAAATGTGATCCTAGCATTAGGCTTTTGTAGTTATGTTTAACAGTTGAGAAAGTTCCTCTCTATTCCTAATTTGCTGATATTTTAAAAAAAATAATAAATGGGCATTGGATTTTGTCAAATGTTATATTTTTTATGCTTGCTATTATGGACATGTGATTTTTCTTCTTTATTTTGTCAGTTTGATGAGTTATTGTAATTGATTTTCTTATGTCAAACCAGTCTCTTATAACTAAGATAAATGCCACATGTTCATGGTGCATTTTTTAAAATAATTTCTTTAAAAAATTCTAAATATAATTTATGATATTGTGTGATCTAACAAAGTGTGCTTGCTAATATTTTGTTAAAGATACTCTTATTTAATATTAAAAAGAGCTAACTAGCTAGCTATACATAGAGATTGATCTGTGTAGATATCCACAAAGGCAGCGATGTGAAAATTTTTCTCCATACTACCCTCAAGAATTGTGAAAATACTTAGATAGAGAGCTTTGAAAATGTCTTCCCCTGGACAACTTATTTGTTTATTGAATAATTCCATTTCTGCTGATCTTTTCTTTATGACTTGGAATCATGATTTTCATTCTCTACTGAGATCCACTAGAATTGTCAAATCCTTGAATTGAACTTATTAATAATTCAGGGAAATTCCCAGGGTCTACCTTTGTAGCTTGCAAATTCTGTCTATAGTTTTAAAGAAGTTTGTTTTTCCTCCAACATTCTGAAAGTCTTCTAGCAATTATTCAAACTTTATAGAATGATTTATTTTTCTATTTGTGCAGTCATGGGACTTTATATGCTGCCTAATAGTTCTGCTTTGTTCCCAGTCTTGTGGAGTGCCTTTAAGTTCTATGGAATAATCTGTATGTCCTCATTATCAAGGTCAAATTCACTCATGCTACCTTTATCTGCCTGATGACAATCAGCTTTATTATGTAATTCTTTCTAGACACTACGTTTTCTTATTTATTTAATGGTGTTGGCCCACAGCACTGAACGCTTTTAAATATCTGAATGGGATATTGTATGTGATGAATTTCAGCTTTTACAAGATTTCTGGTATTCTGTGTTTTAGATGTTTTGAAAGCATTTACTTAAAAATTTGTTTGCTTTGGTAGAAAATACAAAGAAGAAATGGTGTTATTTGCAAACAGTTCAGTTTAAAAATATTAAAGTTTTACTTTTTATCTTTTATGTGTACATATTTATGTTTTTTGACAAGATTTATACAAGAAAACACTGGCATGAGCTTATAACTCACAATTTAAAATGCATTTTGTTTAGTATTTAATGACAGTTTGTGTCAATATGTTAAGAAAAAGAAAATAAATGTAATCTGGTCACCTGATCAAAGAAATATGCATGGGATGGTTTAAAATATTTGATCACTGAATATAATGAGAAAAAAACAAACTATCATGTGGCAGTTCAGGTTAAATTCATAGTTAAACTGTTATCAATGTGTACACGATGTCGAAATCAAGCACATTGATGAACTGTAGAAAAAGAATCATTATGTTCATACCACTAATAAAGTAGTGCATATGACTGAAAGTTATTAAACTGTGATATTAGTTAACCACAGTTTCCTTGGAAACAATGATGGCTGAAATAATTCATTGCACTGTATTAACCTGAGGTAATAGAGCTAATGAATTACCTACCTACATTTGTCTCTTGTAGGTCTTTTCCATATGCTGTCAATCTTCCCTACAAATTTTTAAAATTAAGGGTTAATGACATAGTAGACTCATCTTCTCTTAATTCTTTACTATCTACTTCTATCTACTTATTGATTTTATTATTGATTATCCCTTATAATTTGTTTATATATATATATATATATATATATATATATATATATAAAGAGAGAGAGAGAGAGAGAGAGAGAGAGAGAGAGAGAGAGATTGATTTTCTCCTTAAGACAGATTGGTTCTCAAATTCTTTGTGCCATTTACATGTTATTTTGACCAAAATTAGAGGGCAGCTGAGCATTATGGTACACAACTCTAATCCCAGCTACTCTGGAGGCTAAGGCAGGAGGATTGCAAGTTTGAGGTCAGCCTGGGCAACTTAGTGAGAACTTGTCAAAACTGTGTGAAGAAGCTGACTTTGCCAATAATCCGCTTATGGATTTCCTATTTTAAAATGAACACATAAACACACAAATTAATTAAATAAATATATCAAGTGTTTAGCTGTCCATGTGGTGGGGACTATTGTTTCCCCCATTTTGCAGACAAGGAACCTGAGAGACAGAGGTTAAGTAACTTACGTAGGGTTACCAGGCTAAAGTGAAGTTTAAACCCATATTTTTCAGTTCCAGAATCTGTGCTCTTAAACATTATGCTGCATTGCTATTGCTATAGGATGACTGATGAGATGTGGGAGCAAAACCAAGCTCAGAAGCTCAAGGGTTTAGAAGTATTAGGTTAATGATTTCATGGAGGAGGGTGAAATACACTGGGTAATGCTCTATTAACTCTTTGCCATTCTCACTTACATCTGTGTCTTCATATATGACTGTGCTGAAATCCGTTCTTTGAACTCATACTTCCTGCTCACATCCTGAGTCAGTCCAAGTCCAACTTGGAAGGAAGAATTCTGCATTTTTGAGACACGAGGGACTTTTGAAAGGATTAAACAGGAAATGGAAGAGTTGAGATGCCAGCAAAGGCTGGGGAAGCAGCCCTAAAAGTGGGATCAGTAAAAGCACCAGAAACCCCAGTCCTGGGGGTGGGGGAGAGAGTTGTCAGCAGAGCCCAAGGACCCTTCCCCATCAGTAGGAGCTGAAACCACACTGGACCCACTGAGACTCAGATGCTATAGAAAAAAAAAAAAAATACGCCATTCCAGAAAAGGAGGAAAATGACATCTCCATTCCTCCTGCCCTTCACATTCTTTGGTCAGTCTTCCTTTGGCCCAAACCAGCTGCATCCCAGCTGTCCTGGGAACCTGGGAAAGGCAGCCTGCAGACTTGTTCCCACCCAGCTCCCACCTTGAGTTACAGTGCAACCATGAATAAGTAGAAATGTGGTCTGAATACAGACTCGGCACTGACGTGTTTCCCTTCTATTTTCTTTGTTTTCATTCTCCTTAGCAATCATTTCCACTAGATTGCCTTCACCAGGGAATGAGTTATTATGACAGGTTTAGACTGTTCAATGACACTGCATTGTTTTTTCTTCTACTGACAAGATAAGTTAGAGTTAGCTGCTGTAGAATTTGAAGAATATGTCTGTTTTTTTTTTTTTTTCTAGAATCCTTGAGGTTCCAAAGATGAGTATTATCCCTGGCACATAGGAAATGTTCACTGATTATTATTATTATATTTATTGATGGCATTGTGAACCCTTAAAAAGTTGGTGATTCACATGTAATGAATTTGGTGAATGGCCCCCACTCTTTGGATTTGTTTCATCCTTCTAGTATTTGCTGCTGACCATGCCAAGAAGAATCCCTTTTTCTCCCGAATATCTGGCTCCATTTTTAGTTATATTTTCCTGTTTCAAAAATTCTTCAGTAACTTTCTATTATTAGTCACTGAGAGTCACATTCCAGATTATAGAGGTTAGCCTATTAATTTTTCTCTATCTTAAAAAATGTTCAAAACTTTAGCATAAACAGTACAGTGATCATTATAGAGAGTAATCCCCTCTGATAGTGGTTATGCTTCTTTTGTATCAGTTATTACAGTCCACCACCGTCTGAAAATATTAAAAGAAAACTTGCAGAAATACACAAGTCATGAGTTTAAACTGCATGAGTAGCATGATAAAATCTTGTGCCATTTTGCTCCTTCCTGTCCAAGACATGTACCCTCTTTTTGTCCAGCGTATCCATGCTGTATACACTACTCACCCTGTAGCCACTTAGTAGCCATTGTGGTTATCTGACTGACTGTTGCATTTGTTAGTTTAGTATCATTAATCTTTTACTGTGCTTAATTTATAAATCAAAATGCATTATAGGCATGTATATGGAAAGAATATATATAAAGCCTTGCTTACTATGCAGTATAGGCATCCTCTGGGGGTCTTGGAATGTATCCATTTTGGATAAAGGAGAGTCACTATACTTTTTGTTTATGTTTAGTCATAATATATGTATTTTAATTATTTATTAGAATACTAATTTTATGTAAATATGCATCATTCTCTCTATTTGCAAATATATGCATATATACTCCTGCTTTATTGAGGTATGGTTTATAAATAAAAATTATATGTATATAAGGAATATAAGAGGGATAACAGAATTAAGCTAATTAGCATATCTGTCACCTTACACATATCACCTTATTTTGTGGTAGAAACACTTAAGATCTACTTTCACCAAATTTTAAATATGTAGTTAAATATGTAAGAATGCATAATATATTTTATATTACACACATATACCTATAAATCCACACAACATTTAGTGGCAGGGATATGTTCTGAGAAAAACATTATTAGACAATTACACATCCGAGTGTTCTTTCTCATAACTAGCTGGTATAGCCCACAATCCACCTATAAAATTTGCAACCTCCTACTTGTATGCTACAAATCTAGACAGTGTGATATTTACTGAATACTGTAGGCATGTGCTACATTGAAACATAGAACAGTTACAGTAAAAATACAGTATGAAAGATTAAAAATAGTACTGACCGTGATCTGAGCCTTCAGGACAGTGAGTTTCTGTGGCCGAGTCAGTGAGTGGGTGGGTGGGCAGCTATTGAATGTGAAGGCCTAGGACATTACTGTCCAGTGGTAAAGACTTTGTGAACACTGGACACTTAGGCTACAGTAAATTCATTAAAATTTTTTTTTCTCTCTTCAATAATGAATTAACATTAGCTTGATATAACTATTTTATAAAATTTTAACTTACTATTTTGTGATAATGCTTGGCATTTTACAGCTGCACAAAAATAGTTTCATTCTTTTTATCCTCATTCCATGAGCATTTTTCTATTTTTTTAATCATTATTTTTTTGTTGTTGTTGTTAAAAATCACAACATGGCTGGACACGGTGGCACACACCTTCAATCCCAGCAGCTCTGGAGGCTTCAGGAGGATATCGAGTTCAAAGCCAGCCTTAGCAATTTATTGAGGCCCTAAGAAACTCAGAGAGACCCTGTGTCTAATAAAGTACAAAAAAGGGCTGAGGATGTGGCTCAGTGGTTAAATGTCCCTGAGTTCAATCCCTAGTACCCAAACAAAACAAAACAAAAAAACTAAAACATAAACACATGTATTAACCTAGGCCTTCATGGGATCAGGATCATCAATATCTCTGTCTTCTACCCTGGCATCTTGCCCCACTATAAGGTCTTCAGGTCAATAACATGCACAGAGCTGATGTCTCTGTGATAGCAAGATCTTCTTCTGGTTCCCTCTATATGGGACATGTGTGAGCCTGCTTTCCAGTGAACTTTCTATTTAGATGTAGAAGTATACTTTATTTATTTATTTTTTTTAATTGTCGATGGAACTTCATTTTGTTTATTAATTTATTTATATGTGGTGCTGAAAATCAAACCCAGTGCCTCACACATGTTAGGCAAGTGCTCTACCACTGAGCCACAATCCCTGCCGAGAAGTAGACTTTAAATAGCAATAAAAGTACAGTGTAATAAGCAGAGAGACCAGTAATGCAGTTGTTATCATTTTATTGGGTATTATGTACAGTTCCAAACTGTATATGCTATGCTTTTATACCACTGGAAGCACAGTAGATTTATTTAAACCACCATCAATACAAACATGTAAGTAAGGCATTGAGCTACAACCTTATGGTGGCTCTGTCACACAATGTCACCACGCGATAGGGATTTTTGAGCTCTATCATAATCCTATAGTATCACACTAAGATCACACATGCACACACATACTTGCTATGTAGAAATAAGTAGTAGGCCTTTTGACACTGTAATCCTAAAAAGTATAGAAGATATCACCTAAGAATACCAAATACCATTATCACTCGAATAAAATGAATAATAGTTTTTTAATTTCTTTTTTATGGAAACTAGAAAATGTTTAAGAAAACTGGGAAAATTTTGTGTGAATGTGAAAAATTAAAAATAACTACATAACATTCTCTAATATCTAGTTTATATTTAAATTTTCTTATTTGGCCAAATAATATATTTTGGATATTATTTTCAGATATCATGTCTGAAAGTTGCTTGAATTATTATCATTTTTTTTCAGCAGAGTTCAGCTATCATTTCTATATATGGTCAATCTCACTTCTATTTATAGTACAGTTTAAAAGTTTTTTTTTAAATCTTTTTGATTTCATTATGTTTTTTAAAAATTTACAACATGGTTCAAATATCAAACCAAGTTTAAGCTGTATACTTAGAAAAACCTAACTCTCATTCCCATTCCATCAAATTCTTTTTTATAAACTCCCAGTGTAATAATTTATCCAGTTCATGGTTTATTTTTCCTATGTTTACACACATATAGAGATATAGATATGGACATAGCCATAAAGAATATACATGTAATTTTCCCTCTTGATGCCACAAAGGTTAAAAAAGCACTACTCTACTGTCCCTTTCTCCATATATATATATATATATATATATATATATATATGTCCTTTTGCATCTTGCATTTTTCTGACTTTAAAATGTGGTCATAACTTTAAACATTTTTTCCTTTTTTATATAAACAGGAATATACTTTTATCGCAGTTCTGCAGCTGAAAGCAAGAAACCAGAGGGGAGCAGGGCCTCATTCATCTGAAGGCTCTATGGAGGAGTCCTTCCTCGCCTTCTCCTAGCTTCTGCTGGCCACCAGCTGTCCTCAGCTTTCTCTGTCCTGCAGCTGTATGACTCCAGCCCCTTTCTCTGTCCTCAGGTGGCCTTTTCCCTGGCCCGTCTCTGCATCTCTGTCTTCTTACAAGGAAACCAGTCATACGGAGTTGAGAACCCAACCAAACTTCACTATGTCTTCATCTTCAAGTTAAGTTAGTTATATATACAAAGATACATTTCCCAAATAAGGCCACATTCTGAGGCTCCGTGTGGACATGAATTCTGGGTGACAGTGTTCAACCCACAACAATCTACTGCCTGACAATAATAAATAAATAAACAAACAAATAAATAAATAAATAAAATAATGACAAGTATGATTTCTTTGCAACATTAAAAAAAATCCACCTCTATATCAAATTCCCAAAAATCTTAATGCTCTCTAGCATCAGATGCTAATATGAAATCACAACTATACACCATCACTCAAAAATGTCACAAATCTCATGCTTTAAGTCATAGAAATCTGGTCTGATGAGATTCTAGTTATGATCCTTTTAGAGGTAAAATAACTCCCTGTGTGTGAACCTGAGAAACTAGAAAAGAAGTTATCTCTTTCCCAAATCATGATGGGAGAGTTATAGGATAGACACTTCCATTCCAAAAGGGAGAAAGTGGAAGCAAGAAAGAAGTCAAAGCAAGTTCAAAACCCAACAGGACAAGCTCCGTTAGGAATCAAGATCTGAGCATAATCCTTTGTGGCTTGTTGCTCCTTTCTCTGGGCTTCCCTGGGAGGAGAGGGGTGCAGTAGGGGTTCAGTGGGTACACCCTCCTAGTCTGCAGGAGTAGTCCTGCTTTCTGGGGTCCCTGCACCCTTGATTCTGTACTTAGCATCAATCCGTCTTCATTTTCCACGTGTTTCCTCATTTCTTTCTGTGGATGGCAGATATTTCACTATGCGTGTCAGCCACGGTTGGCTTAACCAGTTGCCTACAAATGAGTGGACATTTGAGTTATTTCTGATATATTGCTAGTATCAGTAATTCTTCAGTATATTAGCATAACTATTTAGTATTTGTATAGTATGTGTGAAGGTTTATCTTTCAGGTAGTTTCTCATCCTAAAATGCAATGAATTCAGAGGCAAAGGACAAAGTTAGACACTTTGGGTTTGTCACATTTTCCATAGGATGACAATATTATAAAAATTTCTTCTATAGAAAGCGATTCCATTTGTACCTTCATTGATGATGTGAGACGTCTTGTTTTCTTACAGTGATGCAAACCATTGCACCTAGTTTTTATATTTCTGCCAGTATGACAGGTGAGAAATTAAGTTTTATGATAGTTTTATTAGTATTTTTCATATGCTTGAAGTCCAATTTTTCACCTTTTTTTCTTATTCTTTAAGAACTATTTATATATTAAAGAAATAAATGTTTTCTGTGGTATTGCTGCTCTTCACTTTAACACTTTCTTTTTTCCTTGAATTCTGCTGACTCTCTCTGCCCTCCCCAACTCCAACAAGTAAGGTCAGAGGCTGCTCTAACTTGCATTAAGAGGGAGGGGATGTGCTCTGCCCTCTCACACCCATTCTTCACTGCCTTCTCTGGAGGCAGTGCAGGAAACAGAGAGAGAAAACAGAAACTGTTTTCAAATCATTTTTTATAAACTCCAAGTGGAGCAGCAGACTGTCTTTTGCAACTACCCTGGAGAAGATGGTTGCCCTTATCTAATTCGGGTGTTACAGATTCTCAATTAAACAAAAATGACTGAGACTCAAATTCCATGTCTTTCTGAAGCACATTACAGGTTCTTCCAAAGACCACGTGAAGGCCATTCATCACATAGTTCCCTTCCCTCAGCATGCATTGGCTCTGGCTGGTGAAGTCTTCTTGTCCAGTGGTCAGTCTTGCTGGACTAGCTACTGGAAGGGTGATTTAACTTCACCCACTCACCCCTTGATTCATGGGAAATTCAGTTATTCTTGCCAAAAAAAAAATATGCTGTGATGCAAACTGACCTTCCTCATCCCTAGCTTCTGCTCCCTTCTTCCATTAGTTGCAGCCCCTCTTCCTGCTCTTGCCCCCAAACCCCCAGCTTCAAGAACTTGCTAGTTTAGATGTTGTGCAATTTTTCAACACATGCAGCTGTTTTCTGGGACTGGGGAGGAAGAAGAGACCATCTAGTTTACAGTTTTAAGAACAGGGTGTGGGTTAAAAAGCACTATTCCACAATTCTGAAGTTGTCTCCTCAATGATAGCCCTGGGGAAGGCAAGAAGAAAGATTTACTATTCCTCAGAGTTGAATACTCATTTAATCTCCAAGGGATCACAGGGATGGGCGTGGTGGTTATAATCATTCCTTCACGCTATAAGCTCTGGTCATAGGTTTCTCACTACAATAGTGTAAGTAGACTCTATGTCTACCTAGGACATAGAGTCTACTTACATTTATTTTTTTTCTAAGCAGTAAATTTTAATAGTTAACTCCTGGAAAGCAGGGAAAACCAGCTTGGCCTCTCACATGATTCTATACACAGACATTTACCACCTGAAGAGAGTCCTGCTAAAATGACAATATAAAATTTTACCAGTATTTAGAAATTTAGACCCTTTCAGAATTTCAGAAAGTCCTGCATGTAGTAATCTATTAAATTTGTCAACTATGAGACATGATGAAAATCAAGTATTTAGTTGTGAGTAGTTGAGGTTATTTACTGGAAATTTTAAGTTATAGTCAAATGAAAGTTAAAATAGGATATAGGCCATGGCTATATCTCTCCTTTTTTTTCTTTCTTTTTTTCCCACTAGTTTCCTACTGTTCAAATAATCTTACACTGTCAGGACACCTTTGTGATTAATTTTCTTGATCAAAATCACCATTTGGTGGTATTGACTATATTCTGTTCAACCTTATGTGTATAAATATCCTTTTATATAATATGTGAGGATTCTTTCACCAGAAGGTACAGTAGGACTGTATTCACATCTGCATTCAATTGGATGTAGACATCATTATTGTAGAACAAAAAGAGAAAAGAAAATAGTTGCTACACACTCATGTCAGAAGTGACGTCATATTGATAGAGAAGTTAAAAACCAACAAGATCATACTAGTTTCCATGAATGAAACATTGACTGTATAACAGCCAGGAGTGGGGAGACCACACATGCCTTAAATTTTTTTTTTCTAACCCACACATAATATCTCACTCATATTTGGGCTGTGAGCAAGCCAGATCCTCCTCAGCCAGTTAGAAGCAGCTTGTGCACCAGCCCACCAGAGAGCTGAGTCCGACTCCTTGTGTACTCAAGCTGCGGCTGTATTTAAATGGATCACTGGGAAATATTGGTTGCTGGGCTCTCTCTACAATCTGTCTCTGTCTTCCATGCCAGGCCACCCAAGTACTTCTTTGGAGAGCTGTCCCTTTTCCCCTTGAAATTCCACCCAGGGCACTTTGAAAGACCACCCAGGACTGACTTGTATAGAGGCATGACAGAAAAGAACCCAGAGTGCCTAGTGGACACCTAGCTAGGGGCTACTGCATTCTGGAGACAGTCTGCTGCTCCAAACTCAGAGGTGAAGCTTGTTAGGAAATTTACTCAGGGGGCTGAAAAATGGCTGGCATCGGGCTCAATGGTACACAAATATTTCTCCATGAGACATTTAGTTTTTACTTAGGTTTTAGTCTTATCTTTGGTAACCTATTTAAATACCAATAGTTCAGAATATTTGGAAGCTAAAGGATTTAATATTTTTCTTTTCTAAGATGTTTAAACTGATTTCTTGTTAATTCCTGTAAGCCATCTTAGTCAGCTCAAACAAGAGGCATTATTTTAAGATAAATCAATTTAAGATCAATTTGGCCATTCCCCAACTTAATCATGGGGCCTTGTGGGACTATTTCCTCCTTCCTTCTACTAAATTTTGAGGCAATTTACAATACCTATCTAGCTATCAATCATCTATCTATCAAAAAAGAACTTAGCAAGATCTCAAATGCATTTTTTTTAATAAAGGTGAATGGTAAAATGGGCATGTATTTGAGGTCCCAAATGGACATCTTATTCCAGTTCCATGGCTGAACTTATTCAACCTGTCACTCTTTGGGCAACAGGACACCTGCAGGCCTACTTGGCAGGGGACAGGGGAATAGTCTCCCCAGGGCTTATCACAAAACATACTACAGGTGGAATTCCCACAGCAGAGGACTGAAGAGCACAGAGGCAAGGTGTCTGCAAACCATATCTGCCTTCCTGGTGGAAAGTGGGCCCAGGAGAGTTTTAGACTCTCCCCATCCCCCGCCCCCCAAAAAAGAATCATGTTTCACTTTCTTTATTGAGGAGGTTCCCAGCTAAAGGCTGTGTGTTCCAGACCATGATTGCCTCCAGGAGTGGCTTGATAACTAATTCTTTATCACTAGAATATTGGTCAATGCCAGGCGCGAAAACTTACACCTGTAGTCTTAGCACAGAGAGGCTGAGGCAGAAGGTTTGCAAGTTCAAAGCCAACCTCAGCAACCTAGCAAGGCCCTGTCTCAAAAAAAAAAAAAAAAAAAAAGTAAATAAAACATGAAAGGTCCAGGGATGTGGCACAGTGCTAAAGCACCTCTGGGTTCAATCCCCAGTACAAAAAAAAAAAAAAAAAAAAACAAAACTGAAAAACCATAAAATAAAATATTGTTGGGAGGATGGATACCCAAATGTTGGTGCATTTGCCATCTCTTTTTTTTTTTATCATTGGCTAATTGGATGTGGGGTCTCCAAGACCCTAACAAAAGTCAGAGCCCTCCCACAAGCGAGGGATCCACATCCTGAAATCACTTCACTAAAACATTTCCTTACAGTCAGGTCTCATGGTGTTGGACTGTTATGTGAGATAGAAAGAGATTTATGTTATGCCAGGTTGTCCCTAAAATTTGAAGGTTTATTTTTCGGGCAGTTAGGACTGTGTCAATGTTCACAGTTACTAGTCTTCTCTAGGGCAGGAGGGAGAGGAAGGATATAAAAGGACCGAAGGTTCCTTTCTAAGAAATTCTTTTAATAGGCTGAACATTCTTCCTAAATAAACTGAAAGGGAGATTAGGAGAGAGGAAAATATAGCTCCCCCTACTGTAAGTCCCCAAACACCAAACAGACTAAACTATCTTTGCAGTTCGCGTTCAATCCTTAGGCAGATAGGCCGCCACACAAATCCTCATGTCTGTTGTCTCTAGGGAGTGGTTTAAGGGAATTCTAGTATCTTCAAGACCATTTTGAGAGCTTCTCAGGATAAAACAAAAAGATGAGCTGGAAAATGAGAAGTCCCTCCAGAGATTGATTAAGCTCTTTGGGTGCTAAGCTGTTGCTGCTTACTTTTAAAAGCAGATGGATCATAGATTATAGACAAATCTACAAAAGACAGGCTTTGAAAAGGGAAACCATTGCAATTGAAGATTTGTCCGTAATGTAGTCAAATATCAAGTAATCATTTAAGGCTTGTAGTTTGTCTGATTTCCTGAGGAATAAAATACTTGGAACAATATCATATTCTTCCTGGATATTAAGAAAATGTGGACTTTTTAGATATGTAGGTGTGATAACTGGTTCAGAAGAACTTGGCTCCTGAGTTATGTGACAGTTTTAAGACAACTAAAATAAATTGGATAGCATTTTTTCAATATATTTCTAGCCATATCAATTCATTTTGTTTGTTTAATAATTAGTATGCAGATAGTAAGTGTTTACTATTTTAGACATTTTTAGGTACTGAGGATATTGAATAAAGCAGACCAAAAAAACTCCACTCCAAAAATGGTAAGTTCTAGTGGGAGAAATAGACAAAATATATATATAAAATACACACACACGTATATGTGTGTGTGTGTGTGTGTGTGTGTGTGTGTATATATATATACACACACACACACAGTTCAGAATATGCAGAAAATTATTAGCAACAGGGATGCAAATAAAACAGGGTCTTCCATTTTTATAATTTATGGAATATCTTGTTTTATGTCAAAGAGGCAACTGTTTCATTTAAAATGCAAACTCTTAGAAAATGCAGAAATGCTGGGCAGCCTGCTTTCAAAGCCAGAACTAAGTGTCTTTTGAGGCTTTCTAATATAGACAGGAAATTAGAGCTGGTATGTTTTCTTTCTTTTTTTTTTTTTTAATGGGTTCTGAGTTTCCTGCTTAAAGAAGCACTTATCTAGCAATAGCAAATGATTTCTTTATCATATAGTCTTTTGAAATGTAAATGCAGAAAATGAAGGTCTCTGTGCTAACAAGTCCAGGGATGACTCATTTATATTCTCTTGAATTGCTTTTATACTTAAAGAATTTCTAGCATAGTCATCTGGCACCCATCACTAACAAAAAGGAGTGACAATTTCCAGGCTCCATATGCTGCTTGCTAGCTGTGTGACCTTGGGAAAGTTACTGAAACTCTCTGAAACAACTTTCTAAAGTACAGACAGAATAATACTTAACTCAATGTTTTTGTAAGGATTAAATGAAATCATAAAAATAAATTCCTTTGTTTAACATTTCCTTGGGAAAGGTAACATCTATCATTTCTATGATTTTTATCATAATGCTTATTTCACATTCTAAAAACAGGATGAGTCTTGAATGAAATCCTCTTGCTTTCTTATTTTTCAGACCATAAATTAATGTTCATGTCATTGATTCAAAGTTCAGTACTGAATTACTAACAGTACATTTTCACCAAGTGACTAATCAATTAATTGGTTGGCTGGAAATGGGTTTTCTGAGTGTCTCACTAAACCTCCAGCTGCAGAACATTCTTTGCCAAGTCTGATTGTGATTAGAACATTAATGGCCACAGACTCCATATGAGACAACAAACTATGTTCCATACACTCAGTAATATGGCCACATTTATAAGTTGATAGGATATGGATTGCCTGGCATTTCTAGAACTTGGAACTAGACCAACTGTTCCACAGTCTAGTTATGTCTCTCATATAGATGCCTCCAAGATATTATTTTCTGTCTGCCCAGTTTTTTAAATAAAATCATGAAAAATAATAAGTCCAATCATATACAATTATATTGCCTGTGCTATGTATCAACCCCCCCATCTTTGTCAATATCCTGGCTTTATAGTAATATGCTCCATTTTTAAAAAAATATAAAAACAAGTAAATATAGAAAAAGATAGCTATGATTTCTCTTCTACCGTTCCACTCCTGTGAATCAGTGGGATTGTTTTCTTTCCCTGTTTCTTGCTTGTGTCTCTCAGAAGATTCAAGAAAGCTTTTCAGCCCCAGAATCAGGCATATGGACGCTGGAAAAGGTTTTTGAAGTCTTATGCTATGATTTTCTTTTCTTTTTTTCTTTAATTATTTATTTCTATTAATTATTTATTTGTGTCTTTTTAAAAATTATTTATTTCTATTAATTTTGCACATATGGGATTAAGCATGGACTGATCAGATCTAACCTCCCTTTCTGCACTGCCCCCATTTCTAATCTCCAGTAGCCACTTTTCTATTGTTGACTTTTTCAGCTTCCTCATAGGTCAAAGAACATGGGATACTTTCTGGGTCTGGTTTATTTCACTTAACATACTGTCGTCCAATGTCACCTATTTTGTGCAAGTGACAGGATTTTATTTATTTTTTATTTTTATTTTTATTTTTGTGATTGAAAACTACTCTGTTGAGTTTACACACCACATCTTCATTAACCATTCACCTGTTGAAGGGCACCTAAGCTGACTCCTTAGCTGTTGTGAATAGAACCACGTCATACACTGTTAGTGGAATGTAAAGACTGTGAAGAGTGGGGCAGAGGTTCTTCAAAAAAATAAAAGTGATCTTCCACAGGATCCATATATCCCACTTCTGTGCATCCAACCAGAGGAAACAAAGTCATCCTTCCAAGGAGATAACCTGGTGCCTGTGTTGACTGTGGCTCTGTGTTCTGTGTGTCTTGGTTCAAAAAT
The DNA here is from genome assembly GCF_045843805.1 of Urocitellus parryii. Taxonomy (NCBI): domain Eukaryota; kingdom Metazoa; phylum Chordata; class Mammalia; order Rodentia; family Sciuridae; genus Urocitellus; species Urocitellus parryii. The sequence goes on from NC_135532.1 coordinate 107,606,134, forward strand.
AAGAAATCCATTGTTTGGTATGCTTAAAAAACTCGCTTCAAGGTGAGAGGTCTGTGGCAAGGTGTAATAGACAACGTTATTGATCCTTCATTATTACCTAATTTTTTTTTTTTTTTGGCCAAGTGTATCTCAGGTTTTATCTTCTTTTCACCTTCCAAACACACTTGTCTTGTTCTCTGTGGTATTTCCCAGCATCCAGGAGTGCTCCCTAGCATGAGTGCATCTCAGTATTTACTTAAAAACTAATAAATAAATGAAGAAATTTAATTTGCATCCATTTCGCAGATGATGGCACAGAGGCTTACAAAGGTGAAGTGGTTTGCATGAGGTCATACAGCTGATTGACAGCCTGGGGTTGACTCTGGTGACTCTGGAATCCCAGGTCTTAACTACCTGGAAGAGCCACATCTGTGTAGTTGGAGCTAAAATCTGTGGAAATTATTCATTACAAACATCTCTTTCTACATTCTTAGATTTAATTTCTTGGGACGCCTAGGATTTAATGAGATTTCCTGAATGAGACATGGTGTGAGAAATAAAACAACCTCACCTCATTTCAAAAACCTGCAGACAGGTGGTGAAAACAATTGATTTGAAATACTCTGTTTTGTATGAAAATGTTCAAGGGATGAATTTAACCCTTAATGCTCCTTGCATTGAAAGAAATGGTAGAAGCAAATATCTGCTTTACATTTCTTTAGAAATTGGGTAATTGGGAATATGTACTTTATAATAGGAAATCCTAGATTTCCAATAATGAGATTCCCAACGGGTTCTGCTGATTTCACACAATGTGCACAGGTCTGTTTAATGTCCTTTGAACACAAAGTCTTCCTTTCTGCCTGCTTATTCCTTCATTGGCACTCTTCCCTTATTCTCCACCATTTCTTTCTCAAGTTCTGCAAGGACCTGTGCAATCCCCCTGTCTTCCAAAACCTCACTTAAATGACATCAGCACCAGGTACCTCTTTCATCAGTGATTCTATGCATCATTTCACACTTAATCACTGTCTGATATGTAAATATTCCTGCTTTTCGGGCTGGGGTGCTCTCTGTACAGATGAATGGCAAAGTCTTCATGTCTATACTGCATTCTGGCCTATGTCATCCTAGGGCAATGCCTGGGTATGGCGACAGATCTGTTGATTCCTGATGGAAAGAAAGAGCAGGATAACCAGATTTAAAAAGACACAAGGAACACTTCTCCAGCTTGATTTTCGTTTTATAAATTATCAATCTTAGCCATGACAAACTTGGAAATGTACCATATAGAGAAATTCACTTCATAAAAATGAATTCACTATACTTTTCTCTTCTTATCTTTATTACTAAATAAGATGTGGATGTGGTTTATTGCATGGAGCTCAGAACCCAGTTCTATCTTTCATGGTCCCCGTCGACCTAACTAATTTTTGGATCACTTCCGATTTATGTCTCAATTTTCTACTCTGTTTTCATAAACAGCAATAAACCTGTCCTTGGAGGAAGTCCATGAAATTTAATTTATGCTTCTACAGGCCTGTGGGACATTTGTGTGAAAGTGTATAAAATGCAAATTATCCTCATAGATTCCTACCTGCTTTTGCATGTGTTGTTTTTAGTTTAATTTGGGAGGCTGGGAATGTTTTCATCACTTCATCTAAACATATTCAACCAACTTTTCTTTCCTCGTGAACAGGCGAACAGGTTGAACCACTTGTGTCATGCTAATCAAGTTTTCATTTTCTGGTCAATTTTTAAAAATTAACTGTAGCTGAAATGTTAATTATCAACCTTGGTAAGCTCTGGGCAGCTAGGAATAATGTCACTTATGCAGGCAATGGAGTGGAAAATTCCAGAGTTTTGAACCTTTTACAGTCCCTACAAGTGACAATGTTTAGCATTTTGGTGAAATTCTGGACTCTGTAAGAACTCACAGCGTGAGTTTGCTTTTAAGAAGTCCCGAGGCTCTCAGCTGAGCTAGTCAGGTAAAATCTCTTCCCAGACAGATTCAGACCTGTCAATTAGTAGTTGCTGTAGCTGGCTGTGACTGCCAAGGAAAAGTGAACACTCATTCCTGATTATTGCCTTCCTCTGAGCAAGAACCCAAGGAAGGTATGCTTGGTAATTAGCTAAAGCCAAATCTACTCAAGTCTGGTTTCCTTTTGTTATGAAAGACCAGGTTGACAATGAAAAAAAAGCTCTGGCAGTTAGTTAATATAGAGGCAAGATGTTTCTCTTTATTTCAAGTGTTTCTATACATGGCAGAGTAAGGGCAATCGGAAATGTCTCATGGAAAAAGACAATAACATGGGAAATTAAGACACGCGTACTGTGATAGGTCCTGATAACATCTCAAAATGCAGATACCAGGAGCTCTATTTCCCTGAACTGTTGGGAATTCAGTAATATGATAATAACCCCATATTTTAGAAATTAATCCTGCCTGACTTTAAAGAATGGGGAAAAGCCCATGTTTATGGAGTGTTACTCACTGAGCTAAGTTCTTTTCGTACATACACATTTAATCTTCAAAACTACCCAGTGAAACAGGTACTAGCTGGTTGCCAGTTTATAGACAGGAAAATGGACAATGAATTTCTAGTTATTGAGGTTTTCATAGTTTTTTTTAACCACTTTTTATTTATTTATTTTTATATTGTTTTGGTACCAGGCATGCTTAACCACTGAGTGACATCCCCAGATCTTTTTATATTTTTAATTTTCAAACAGGGTCTCATCAAGTTGGTTAAGAGGCCTTTCCAATTTGCTGAAGCTGGCCTCAAACTTGCAATCCTCCTGCCTCAACCTCCTGAGCCTCTGGGAATACAGGTGTGTTGTGTCACTGTGCCTAACTCCATTAAAAAAAAAATAAAAAAGTAACACTTAAAGAAGTGTAAAATGTAAAGATTGAACTTTGAAAAAATATTAAATAAATTTTGGAAGAAGTAGCAAATATATCATCTCCATGACAGAATTTAAACCTATGTCAAAGAAAATGAAGAAAATCAGAGAATGGTAAGGACACAGCAAGAGAATTAAAAGTAAAAAGGACAATTTTCTTTGCATTATCAAATATAGATATTCTAAGTTATTTTTAACATGGAATAAATAAATTTTGCAAATTGGAGGAAATTGCTAGCCGCTTCATATACACATGCATACACATACTTAAAAATGTCTTATTGAAAAAGATCAACACTATTTAATAAATTTTAAGGTCTACCAATATGTCATATATTACTCCAGTGGCAATGAGTAAAATCATTGAAAAGAAAACCTATGGGGAGCATTAGATTTCTTCTATGCCAACCACCTTGTCTATTCATGTAGAAACTCAGAAACAGGGATAATACAACTAATCTGTACATGGGTGGCTATCTTCAGGGCTGAATGAGAATGTGTGGCTTCCAGTGTCAATTTTCTGTACCTCAATCCTGTTTCCTGTGCTCTTCCCAGCCACATCAACTGTTAAACATTAGAGCATTCTTCTTGCTAAGATTTGTTGGGGGATAAAATGCCAGCATAGACTTCTTTTGCTGGTACAGAAACATGTATTGTCATAGTCAAACAAATACATAGACATATATGTCCATGCAAAATGACTTTGTTTAGAGAATAACAAAGTATAGGATGGCTGTACAGTCCATGGCGGACTCTGGTAGGACAAATGCAAAAATAAGGTTAGAGTTTTACTGGGGAAAAAGAAAAAGCTATATGAGGTGTTTTGAAAGTTCATTGAAATATTGGCATTAGGTAAGAGCTTGTGAGCTCTGTCAAGTGTCTGCTGTTAATAGGTAAACCTAGTCTTCAAGTCATAGAAGGCTGTTTCCTTGGTTAGAGCCTACAAGAACAGCATCAGGCTTTTGTACATAAACTGTACATAAACTGTCCTTGAGTTGCTCACTGTCCTTTTGGAAAGTTTCTGTTATTAGGCAAATTATGCATGAGAGGCTTCTCTTTCTAGACTTCTTTGGCTCCATCTGTCAGGGTTAGATACTGGTAACTCTGTTATGAATCTGACATCTTTTGCAATACATTAGTCATGTTTTTTTCCCCAAGAGGCATAATATATGGAAAATAGGGAATAAGAAAAATGATAAAATATTGGACATATTAAGAATTTTCAGAAAGACTCACTTCTAGTGGTACTCACATAATTTAGTTGCACAAAAAATCATGCTGCAACTTCCTTCCTAACACTCGTTTTTATTCTGTCAGATATTTTTCTTCATTTATTTTCTTCTGAAGATGGACCTTGCAAAATTTCCATTCCCTTTGATTCTCTGTGCAGTTTTCTATTAGTTCTTCCTTAAAGCGATTTCCTTTTTCATGATCCACAGCAATTTTCTTCATCTCCTCCTCAACCCTGAGATATAACTTATCTGCTTTTGACCTTTGGATTATTGTTACTATTTGTTTCTAGAGTTTGGCATCTCTAATTACAGTTTAATGTCTTATAGCCTCCACCTAATTAAGGTTGCAAAATTCTACTTTATCTTCAGAGCAATTTCCCAAGTAAACATTGATATGTATGTGTTTTACATGTTAAGCAGGGGACATGTAATAAAAAAAAAAACTGAGCAAGAGTTGAAATAGCTAAGGTTTTCTACTAATTACTGTCTGACTTTGTACACATGTCAATATTTTATAAAATAACTTGTAAGAACTATCATTCTATAATCCTGTAGGTTGTAGGATTACCATGATATAATATAAAGTTAGTTATGTGAGAAAGAGTATAAATTAGTATGTAAGTCCTTTCCTCATTTTGTTACCAGTTCATGGAAAAGTTGTACTTAAGTTAATTTGTGTAAGTAAAGTTAATGAATTTTTATTTCCGAATGAATAAAATGAGCTTCACCTTGATCCATGAAATCTTTCTTCAGATGGCTGAAAAGACTAGTGTCAGATACAGAAGGTCAACCCACAAAAATAACAATGTGTTAATTAATTTGCATAGAGATTGGCTACTGGAAGACATATTGTAATTAATGATAAGTTAAAGGCCAAATATTTCTGTAAGCATGAAACTTTTAAGATTGGCCATGTGACCTATAATCAATATTTTAAGTTATTAAATTCTATTATATGTTTACTTTGATCTTGGAATTTGCTAGACACTAAAGGGGGAGTTAGATAAGCAAGATAAAGTCACTGTTTTTTGAGGAGTTCTATAACGTTTGAAATGCATTTCAAATGCATCTCTCGTGAATTTAATAACTTATTAAAATAAAAAGATGTGTTATTTCCTAAAGAAAATAAGTGGGCAAAACAGGAAGAGAAAATAATTTGATGTAAGGTTTTCTTGAATCCTGGAAAATAGCACTGTATAGGAAGTGACAGCCAGCATCTCACTGGAACATACTTGAGACCTTAAAGTCTAAAATAATTAATGAATAACAAAAGACAACGCGTCAAAAATATACTTATAAAAGCGGAGACCCTGATAGAACCGTCCAAGAGCTGGAGCTAGACAAAAGAAACATGGATCCAGGGTTTATTTAAGGAGGTACATCAAAGGCAGGGATAAAGTTTTAACGGCAGAGTCTTGCTTTGGGATGTCTTGCAGTCAGCAGGTTGATTGGCATCTTGGCAGGTCACACCCATCTAAGGTATTGTGTGAGACATGACAGAGCAGGATAGGGATTCACCATTTGTCAGGGCAGTTAATCAGAGGAAATGTCCATTGGTCATTCCCAAACACCAAATGTTCCTATTCACGAGGTTCGATGCATGGTGGCCCACATGAAGCCCATGGATGGCTTCTGACAGAACTGTCTGGTAAAGTAAGCAGAACTTGAGGAGGAAGAGAAATCACCAATTGCCTTGCTTCTCCTGGCCTCTACCTTGACTTAGAACTCACTGTGAGGAACCTTTACTGCAAAGACCAAGTCAGATAATTATCACAACGGGACCAGAATTAATAAATTAAAACTATGGTTCTTCAGGGCTGGGCATACCTCAGTTGTTGAGTGTGCGTTTAGTGTGTGCGAGGCCCTATCTTTGATCCCCAACATCAGACAAATGTACAAACCAACTGGGAGGTTCATGGGCAGCTTCTCTTTCCTTGAGAAGGGAGGAGGTTGCGGACTTATGGATTTTTCGGTTTAGCATGGGACAGATTGCTCCTTTTGAGAAAAGTTTAAATAGATAGTACAAACAAAAGTAAATTTGCTTGCTAACCACAAACCACATAGCAGGCTTTTTACAACTGAGAGTTTCATATGTATTTTTATTTTATTCTTTTTAAAATTTTAACAGATACATAAAAATTATACATATTAATGGGGTACTGTGTTGAATTGTATTAAACATTGCATACAACTTAAATCAGGTTAAACATCTGTATAACCTCAAACCTTTTTCAGTTCTCTCAGGTGAAAACTTTCAAAACCATTTCTTCTGACTTTTTGATATGTCCAGTGTGTCATTGTTGTGCATAGTCTCGCCACCCTGCAATAACTTGCCTGGACTCTGCTCCTAACTATAGCCTACCGCCCACTGATCAACCTTTTCCCATCCCCACCTTATGCCTCCACCTTGCCCTGCCCATGGTAACCATCATTTGATCTACTTCCAACCTCTGTGAGATCAACTGCTTGAGAATCTTCCTATGAGAGACACCATGTGATATGTACCTTTCTGTACCTGACTTATTTCACTTAACATTGTGATCTCACACAAGTCTTTTTAATTTTACATCTAAGAGCTCCTAATATTTATATTTAAATTAAATTACTTGTTAGATGGATTTGACTTATATTTTTAAAAATTATTTTATTGGTGCATTAAAATCATACATAATAGTGGGATTTGTTGTGATGTATTTGTACACACCCATAACAAAATTGCTCATTTTCATTGCCCTGCACCCCACCACCTTTCGCTTCCTGTATCTCTTCCTGTATCTTCATCCTCTGATCTACTGGTCTCCCTTTTATTTTCATGAGATCTTTTCTCCCCTTTTTTCCATCTACCACAGATGAGAAAAAGCAGTGAAGAGCTCCTTCAGGAAGCCCTCTGGCTGTGCATTTTAATTTGGATCAGTTGCTTTCTGCTCAGGTCATTTTCTGGGATGCCTTTGAATTCTATCACTGGGTTAGATTCACAGTTTCTTATCCCCAAATCTCTCTTCTGCTTTGAGAAGAAAACATGCGGCGACATAAAATTTTCCCAAACCTTGCCAATCTTTCAATTGTTATTCACCTCTTCACATGACTGACCATTTACTGAATATAGACTATAAGACCCAAAATTACTTTTTTCAGAAATTTTGAATTATTTTGTTCAGTGATACTGGGAAAAAGGCACAGGTGATTTATTTGTATTTTCTGTTAGAATTTAACTTTGAAAGCTTTTTGAATGTTTTCCTTCGGTGAAAATTCATGAGAGTCATTATTCATTCACATTGTATGAGGTTCTGAGTACTATTCCATACATGGCTCTTGTTTCTGTATCCAACCAACCCAGCTCAGATGTGTGTAGTGTTCTGTTAGCAAGAGTTCAGCTGTAGAATTCTCTGGTTAGTGTTTTTTTTTTTCTTTTGGGTATATATAGCAATATGAACCCTTTTCTTTATTCTTTTTTTTTTTTAATCTTTAGACATTTGTGAAAATCATTCATCATAAATGACTTGAAACTGATTGCATATATATCATGGGTTAATTCCATCTGCCTTTCCTTACTTCTTTTTAGTTAGTTTAGGGAAGAATTCAAGAAAAGGGCATCTTTTCAGTCTGACATTTTGATTTAGAAGTCACAGAGCATTTTTTTTCACTGTTCTTTCAATTTTTACACAACTTGGACTGAATGACATCCAAGTATCTAGAAGCCATGCTGTGACAACAATGTAATTTTTAATGCAAGATCAAAGGTGTTTTTGCCTAACAGCAGGATATGTCATTCTAGATTAGTATTTTTGTTCCTTTATTTCTTGTAGCTTAGTTTCCTTGTGATTTATAATAGAACCTCAAATTTTGTCTTGGTAGAAGAGTTAAGTAAAAGAATGATTACTGCCAATCTAATAAAAATAACTGAAGAGTCATTTAGTCCATTATGATGGAACAGAAACAAAATAATTGAAATCCACTACTGTAAATTAATGGTATATAGATAAATTTCACCTCTACTTGAAACTCAACAGTGACTGTACACTAGAATACTATACCTAAACGATCCATTTTGGAAATTTTTTTAATCAATCCACTTCCTGGAATCACACGAGATAATCTTATTTAATGTATTAGAGTATGCAAACCTGTGCTTTTAAAGATTATGAAATATCCCAAGTAGTCTTCCCCTTCTACTGGAGGCCATGTGTTTAGAAAAAGCTCAGAATGAACAAATGACATGAGGCCAAGTCCCCTTCCCCTAAACCTCCATGTGGCTTGTTCATTTTGAGCTGAACAGAAAATTAACAAATATGAATGTGTTTTTCTATTATTTCACCCCTACCTATGCTCTTCCTGTGGTCTTTCCTTTTGCAGTAAATAACAGCTGCATTCTTTCATGAATTTTACTTCCAGTTTTTCCTGCCATATTTGCCTTACACCCCATACCCAGCCCTGCATCAGTTTCCAGTTGTGTCCTCTGCAGAGATTTAAACCCCATAGGTGGGAATTTTTTTAAAATATATTCTCACCCATTAATCTTTAATATGTATTGGAATAATTGGAACATAGACATGTTCAATGAGCATTTAAGGATGAAGAAAGTACAGACAGGAGAGGAAAGAAAGGAAAGTAAGATCTCTTCTATAGCTTGAATGTTGAGTGTTCCCCTAAGGCCATTTTAAAGTTTGGTCTCTGCTATTGGGAAGCAGTGGAACCTAAAGAAATGAGGCCGAGGGGCAGTTGTTAGGCCATTGGAGGTGTTCCCTCAGAGGGGATCAAGGGACCTGGTTCCTTCCTTGGCTCTTATGCTTCTTGGCTATGAGGTAGCAGTTTGCTCTATCAGGTGCTCCCCACCACTGCCATACCACTCGCCCCCTGTCAGAGGCCTAAAAGCAATGATTCCACCCAGTTATGAATTGGCATCTCTAAACCCGTGAGCCAAAATAAGACTTTTCTCTTTACAAGTTAGTTACTTCAGGCATTTTGTGGTAGAAAGTTATAGTGATAGAAAGATCATTGGCACAAACTCTATATTGGATATCATCCTACATGGAATATGGTGGTAGACAATTTTGTCTGTTCATTAGAAACCAGTTTACTTCCAGTAAAGAATGTATTTTGTAGGAGAAAAAAATTACATATTTTCTCAACAATATCTTCATTTGAGATCCAGCACAGAAAGATTGGAATATTCCACAACTGTTGCATGGAGCTAAAATCTAGACATCCTGTCGGGTTGCCTTTATGTGAATTGATATTGGAAAAATCTATAAAAGGGATTTAACTGGGACACTCCGCTTCAGTTGTGAAAGGAACTCATATTGTAAAATGTTTTAGCATGAAATCCCTATAGAATTCTTCAGGACCACAAGGAATTCTTCAGGACATCTTTTTATTTTAATGGTATGTTTTAATGGTATATATTTGGTTTGCAAAATTGCCTAGTTCTTTGACTCAACCAGGTTTTTTCCAGAGCTAACTATTTCTAATTGATTTGAACACATGGTTTATTTCAGACAATGGACCTGAATATCTCTGTTAAGAATAAGGAAATTATAGGTGGAAATAGTATTTAGACTGTCATTCATGTATTATGAGCTCAAGCAAAAGCCCTGGCTGGAAACTCTGAACGTATCCAGAGAGGCTAGGAGAGGCTCTGCCAACTGGATTTGCTCCGTGTCTTGTTACTTCATAAGAAAAGACTCTTGCTTTGAGCTTTGGCATTGCCTGCCCAGTTACTACCTTTGAACAAAGCTGCACCATCAGAAGACACATGATTCCTTTGGTTTCTAAGGTCAGACAAGGCCACGTGAACCTTCATGAAATTAAAAATAATGAAAATGACTACTGATATCAAATACATCTCAATTCCAACAAGGATTAACCTTTTCATTTTTCAATTTGGTGAATACTTAAATATCAGTGTATTTTAAAAAAATGATTACATGTTTTTGTCTTCCCTTCCCGAGCGACAGAAAGTAAACAGACCTTGCTACGTGCAAGGTTTCCATTAGAATCAAAGTCCTGGCTGGTATTCTATCAGTTGTTCTGAGTACATCATACCCTCCCTCGCGGGTCTTTGATTGCAAGAGTGCTCAAACTGGCATAAACACCCAGACTTCAGGGAGAAATGCCTGAGAACCGAGAACAGAAAATTGGATTATTAGTGCTTTCTTTCAACCCTGACAGTGCTACTTTTGATGAAGGATTGAAAATTCCTGGCTAAGCCCTCTTTTCTGATTCATTTTGATTAAGCCAGAACATTTTTATAGTGAAATGTTTATATATCACCTAGAGACAGAAAACTGCTCTTTAAACTGTAAACTCAAATAGAATAGGATAGTAACAAGAATGTTTATTTGCAATTTGCCGGAGATAAAGCAAATATTTGAGGGTGTGATTTTCTTACTCTCACAGTCACTTGAAAAATAAAGAAACTCCAATTCACATGGAAAGAACAGCATGATCTCATGTGAGGCTTTTGCCCTGTCATAGAAAGCTAACATGAGAGGCAAATGGCTCTCGGAAATTTGGAAACCAGAACTGTTAGTGGATTTAATTAGGACAGCTCTACTAATGTGAGCCAGAGTTATGACAAGTACTTTTTAATTTAAGTTCCTCGGCAGGAACACTGTATCATTCCAATGATGTCAAGGGCTTATGTTCCACTTATAAAAATTGGCTAAGGTCCTTAAATTGCCAAGTAACTCAGCTTCAAAGGAGCCATAGTGCTTTGAAAGATTGTAATGTGGGGATTTTGAAGTGTCAAAAATGAATGAGAAGTATGTTAAAGAAGATACCTGTTTTCAGATATGTACCATTTCCCCCTCGTTTTTATCTAGTTAATAGAAAATTTGATTGGCATCTTTAAAGTGCAAAATGCCTTCAATAATGAGATTTTAAAAATTAACTGCTGAGTGTGTGAATGGCCTTTTAATAGTGTCAGTGTATGACAAAGGTGAGTTTTGCAAGGATGAGCCAAGTAGAAGCCCAGGGGACTCAGGGCCTGGACCACGACCCTTTGGCTTTACCATTTATTTTTCTGCACACGAATCCCCTGATGACCTTGAACACAACACACCTGAAATATATTGGAGAGAAAGAGATGAGGACTGGTCGGCTGAATACTAATTTGGTTTCAGCCCTTATTGCCTCTGGCTTTCAAGCTTACCTCTAGCACTTGGTTGTCTTGCCCTCTTCCTTGAAGCAGTGCTCTCCTCCTAGGGGCCCGAAGAAAAGATTCCTTCATTTTTCACTAGCAGTGCCACAGAGATGAAGACAGCCAGATAATTATTTGAATCTTCTACAGTGTGATGCACTATCCCAGCATGTCTATTAGCTGGAGATTGCAATCAGAAAAGTAAATGATACCCACATTTATATACATATTTATCATTATCCATGAATATAAACGTGGGCTGCAATAGTCATTTAATGGATTCAGAGCCATTTATTAAATTGGATTCATGCATTTTCATGGCTACGAGTTTAAAGAATTATATTTTTAAAAAGGATTTTCACAAACTGAGAATGATTTGCAATCACATTAATGGGAAGAAATAAATCGAAGACATTCAGGTGAAGAGTTTAACACAAGGAAGTGTTTTATGTTTATAATCTAAGAGTGGGGTGCATTTGAATTTAAGATTCCCAGGTATGCTTTTTGTCAGGTTTTGCTTATTGTAATGAATTCTTAAAAATCCCTAGGAAATACTGATATGTGAATATTTTTGTGTTTGTAACTGATTATTTTGGTAATAAATTAGGAAAATGAATAAACATTTATATTATTTAATGTTGGAGAGCCATGTTAAATAATTAGAAAATGTTGTTTTCATAGCTTTTAAACACTGACATAGGTTGTTAAGTCGTGATTCATTATCTTTGATTACTTCAAGTTATCGATTACTAGCAATGCACCCTGACTTAACTCCTTATTCCAATAATGTGGCCACATTTCCTTAAATAACTATAAGACTGCCATTTTGGCCATCTAAAATGGATGTTAGATCATCCTCACAGCACCCTGTGAGATGTGCCTGTGTATTTTTGAGTAACTGTTGGTTTGCAAGGTGTTTAATTAAGAAGCAGGAATGTTGATAGGATTGGGGAGAAGTGTGAACAACCTATTCTGCTAACACACTTCAGTAATTCCATAACATAAAGTAGGAGTCAACATATTTTATCTCTAAGATAGAAATAATAATGATATATTTATAACTAATGGGCTCTGGCATTCTTAGATTAGAAAATCTAAGCAAAGATGAGTGAAAAGGGTCTTGGGAGGATGGGTCTGTCCCCAGAATTGGAAAGCTGGATTTGAGAAAGACAGGACCCACTGTTTGATAGAGAGCAATGCTTTTGAACACAATCATCTGTGTGTGATTATTGGTGATTCTTTACATCCATGCCAAGATGGATTGGATTTCTCTTGTTCAATAGAGTCATTTATGCAATCAGAATGAGCCAGGTGTTTTCCAGATTAAGGAAGGGATGGGATTCGGAGACTCACAGACATGGAGGGGCAAGTTTTGGTAGACAGGATGCTATCAGGAGGAGGAAGGCACCAAGAACTTTGAAGCCCTAGTCTTTCAACTGGATGGAAATTGGGTGAAAAGACAAATTTGAAAAGACTATCAATTTATAGTCTTTCTCTCCCTTGCTTTGTGCTCCTTACCTCTTGATTTACCATATAGCTCCTTAATCAAAGCATAATTTTGGTTATTGTAATTGGTGAATCAAAGGTTAAAGTTATTATTAGTGTAAGTCTCCTAATTTATTTAGCTAGCATTTTTAAATTTCCAATAAAAAATGTTGTCAATGTCAATAGTAATGGGATTCTTCCCACTACTGAAATTGGTACCAATTTTGTATGTTTCTTTTAAATAGATTGCCAGTGGTCCCCATCTGGCTCATCTTTTAGCCAGACTTTGGTCATATGTGCAAAGGAGCTGCTGTGAATGTTATCTTAGATGCTATTAAACACCCTCCACATATCACATGTTGGAAATTTTTCCAGATGCATCAATAATATAAATTTTTGAAACTAAAGTATAAGGGATTTATACTTATGAATGGACTTATAAAGGTATAAATAAATATGTAAGGGTCTGACTAGAATTATTGAATCTCAAAACATGTTTGGCATTAAATCTCTGTGTTCTTAGGGACTTTCATATCAAGAGCAGGGAAGGTCAAGAGTACGCAGGGACTGAGATCTCTATGAAAGTCACAAAGGCTTGTATGAAATCCATATTCAAACACAGTATTTATAAAGTAAGAAAACTTCTGAATCCCTTATCTATATCAAAACCCACTTGGCAGGGGATGGAGGAGTCTGATGCACTGTCATGTTGAGAGGAGATCAGTAAGAATAAAGATCAGTCCTGGAGGTAGGATGCCGAAACTTCTTTGTTCTCACTGATCTCCTGGGGGTAGGAAGGACAGTATAATGAATCGGACGTTATTACCCTATGTGCGCATAACATTACACAACCGATGTGATTCTACATCATGTACAACCAGAAGAATGAGAAGTTATATTCCATTTATGTATGATGTGTCCAAGTGCATTCTACTGTCATGTATAACTAATTAGAATAAATTTAAAAAAAAGAACAAAGAGTTAGGGGAACAGGATGCCACTGTATCCATGAACAGCAGCCTCAGTGCAACAGGATGCAGATGGAGATTGAAGGGAGAAATATCACCTTTGAAAAAAACTGGGGAGTCCTTTATTTTGCCAAATTAGACATTTTATGCTTAAAACGAGACTAGAAAAACACCTGGGAGTTATTGATTTTTTGAGATCAGAAAAGTCATGGAGCAGATTACTCACAATATAAATCTAATCATGAACCCATGAATTCTTCTTGGTTTGTGTACTCAAGTATTCTATATTTAGGGGTATCCGTCCCTTTTTAGTATGCATATTCAAGTTAGTGTATTTCTATCCTCCTTCCAACCAAAACTGTGATGTTTGTACTGAATGTCTCTAACAATTTATTCAAACCATTTTAGTAAATACCTGCATAAAGCTATATGTTGTTTACTTTTATAACTTCTGGTTTCCCTCTCCCTGTTTCAAACAGCTATTGTCACACCAGTGTTATGTCTATATTCTACTAGTTTTTCTTCTTCACTTCAGTCTCAAAAATTTATACTAATGATGCATCTGGAAAAATTTTCCAACATGTGATATGTGGTAAGTTGTTTAATTATGAGTTTCTTTTGAATGGATTGCAAGTGGTCCCAATCTCATTCATTCTGTATTCTAATATTCACCCAAATATGTATATTACCATCATTATCATATATTTCTCTGTGTGCTTGATGCTATTTCTAGATTCCTTCTTCTCTTCTATTGCTGCCTTTATATCACACTATTTTTAGATTTGTTTGGCTATCCATATTCTCTATTACTTTTCTATTTTTTTTAAGAGAACATTGTGAAATTCCTTCTTCCACATAAAAATTTTAAAAATACCAAGGCCCAAAAAGGTATCACTGAAATTATAATTGAAGTTATATTAGCTTATATATCAACTTTTTATATATTTTATATTTATTTAGAGTTAGGGGAACAGGATGTCTTTTCATTCATTTAGGTCTTGTTTCATGTAATTCATATAGGCACATCGTTTTCTCATAGCTGCCTTACTTTTGTTGTTTGTTGTTATTGAATTCATTTTCACACTCCATATAGGTATTGTTCCTGCAATAACGTTTTCTACACACTCTAGAGGGGCAGTTTTTAGGAAGTCTCTGGGGGAGACTTAGGTCCAAATGTTCTTGGTACACTGCCAAGAACAGGTGTGAGCCTATTTTGAACAACCCAAACATGATAATGCTAAGTCATTGTGAGACTGTGAGGCAGCCTATCATTTATTCCCTCCACAGAAATTTACTGAATGCTTATTATCATGTGCCAAGTACTTCTCTAGGGACTGGGGTACAGTGGTAAGCAGAGCTGACAGCAACCTGAAGTAGAAAAAAAAAATCTGCTTAATTTAGCCTCTATTTTAAAGAAAGAGATGAAAAATAGACAAGATAAGTAAATTATGTACTGAATTTTATAGTATTAAAATCTAAAAAGAAAAATAAAGAACAGAAAGGAAATAACAAGTGCTGAGGTAGGCCGAACTTCCTGTTAGGGCAGACCCTCTCTGGAGAAGAGCATCTAGAGAGGAGATAGGAGAGGAAATGGACAGACAGCAGGTCACACAGTGAGTTGTAGATCCCAGGAAAGATTTTTTTTCCTTTTATCCCAAATGGGATGAAAAGTCATGGAGGGGTTTTTAGTAGAGTCCCCAAACGATGTGACTTGTGTTTAACCACCTTCTTTTGACTTTGAGTTGAGAAGAGACTTCAAAGGAATAGCCTCAACCCAGGTCAAAGACGGTGGTGAAGGTAGTGGGAAGTGACAAATTCTGAAATTAGTTTGAAAGTGAGGTGGGAAAGTTTTGCTGAAATGTGAAAGAAATAGAGGAGTTCAGAATGACACTGATAGTTTTGTCTAAACATCTAGAAAGATAAACTTGCCATTGACTGAGGTGGTGAATACAGCAGAAGAAGCAATTTTGGCCAGGCGCTTAGTTTGGGATATGTTACATAAGAAGAGAAATCTAGTGGAGATATTGAGTTGGTAGTTTTTGAATGTGGGTGATAGGGACCAGGGAAATCCTGTGGATGTGGGAGGCATTGGAATATAGATGGTATTCAAAACCATAAAATTAGACATCACCTGGAAAGTGAGTGCAGATAGAATAGAGAAGAGAATCAAGGACTGGGGCTTAGAGCACTGTAACACTTAGAGGTCAGGGGAAAAAATGATACAGCATAAAGAATGAGATGCAGAGGCAAGAAAGGTGGAGGACAAGAGGACTAAATATGTTGTGTTTTAAGTTAAGCAAAGCAACTGAGTCATAGAAGAAGAGCCTGTCTCCTGGTGAGAAGCAGTGGCTGAGGCATCCACACAGACACAGGAAAATGTTGATGATCTGAGACATCATTGCCAAGCTCGGAATTAGGGAGATGGCAAGACTGACCCCAAGACTAGGGATGAGATCACTTTGATGCTGAAGACATTGCTGAAAGAGATGCAAGATTAATTTCAGACCATGTCTGAATAGATCATTGGAAGAATTATGACATGAGCACTCATTGCTAGAGAAAAACATCATAAATTTCATGTCATGGGATAGAAGAATTGGAAAGTGAGAAGAAAATATCTGCCATGCAAAAAAAAAAAAAAAAAAAGGAAGGAAGGAAGGAAGGAAGGAACGAAGGAAGGAAGAAAGAGAAAGAAAGAAAGACACTTAAAATGTATTAAGGTTGCTAATATTTTTTACTGAGATATCGAACACTGTTTTTTTTTCAATCCAGGAGAAAACTGGTAACTATTTCATGTAGACAGGTATTATATTATAAAGTGTGCATTCTTTTTACATAATTGTTGGTAGAGGGGTAACCTCAATTTCTTGAATATGGTCTCTTTACATATTGTCTTTTGGTCATCTGTGCTATTAATTATCAAATATCAAAATATGACAGTTTCTTGCCCCTTGGCCCCAAAGGAGAGAGTGATTGTGGCAAGTGTTTCTGCTGGGTCAATTAAGATGAAGAATGAGAACTGACCACCATCTTCAGCATATGGACTTATTGAGACTTTGATGGGAAAAGTTTCACTGAAATGGTTAGAAGCAAATAGTTTACTGAATTCAAGAATTGGTTGAGAAAAATTGGTGACAGAAAATATCCATGATTATTTGAAGGATTTTGCTTCAAGGAATAGGAGAAAAATGGAACCACAATTGGAAGATGAGAAGATGGTAAAGGCTTCCTTGGGACATTACAGCATTTTTCTATGCTGAGGAAAATGAAACTTGAGAAAATGAAAGAACAGGTGGAGTGATGCCTCCCAAGAGGTAAGAAGGAAAGAGCTTTAATATACAAATGGGGAACAAAGACATGGATACAGAATAGGGACACAGTTGTAGACCAGAGGGCAGATGTCATTCAGGAACTTGTGGAATGATTCTTCTGATTGCTCTAATTCTTCATGGAAAAGGAACCAACACCATGAACTGAAAATAAAGATGAGGAAAGGTGTGTTGGAGAGTGGCAGATAGAGGGAAGTAAATGAGATAGTCACACAGGACTGGAATTGTTGCAGCCTGAAGCTGTGGGTAATGTTTGGAAGATCACTAATTGTTCATGTTCAAATGTATTTGCTAGCTCCTTCTTTATTACAGTTCTGTAATTTTTAAGTCAATGCATTATCTTCCAGAACATGCAGGCCTTCTTAGCAGTTAGGTATAGCTTTGCCTAAATTTGTCCAATCCCCTTGTAATTTATGGGAAACTTTCTGATTAAGGAGGGACTGTACATCCCTCTCTTCCTCTTTATTGCTTCCATTGTATCTATGATATCTGG